>NC_142142.1:7923750-8572500 GCF_024610735.1 Ursus americanus
TGACATTATCAGGCAGAGGGAGATAGACTAGGGGCAGTGCCCCACGGGCAGTGAGGTGGTGAACAGCACAGAGTTCCAAAGAAATCTCTTTGGGTGCTAGAGGGCTTCACAGAGAGGCGCTGAGGGACATAGAGAGCAATGGTCTCAACAATATTCCCACAGCAGACACTGTCTCTTGTCCTGTCTGCAAGGATATGACCTCTGTCCTCTGAGGGCAGTGTGTCCCAGAGCCTGCCCCCCCAGGCTGGGCCCCTGCAGGAGCACCAGCCCTGCCTCAGTGACTCTTCGTCCTGCAACGTCGGCCAAGAGCCCTCTGTGCTAGGAGCTGTTCTAGGTGCTGGGGCTACAGTGGTGGCCAAGGGGAGCTTATATTCCAGTGGGGCACAGAGAATCACTAGACACATCTATAAACGGACAAATTAACGTCAGCTAAGCGGTGTGAAATCAGGGTAAAAGTAGGCTAAATAGGGCATGCTAGTTTGGATAAAGTGGTCCTGGATGAAGTCCCTAAGGAGTAACATTTAAACAGAGACCAGACTGAAGTGAGGGGACTGATCATGCAGATATTTGGGGGAAAAGCACTTTAGACGGGGGCAGAGCAAATGCAAAGGCCCTTGGGGAAAGTGAATATACATGTCTGAGAAACAGCAAGGCCAGTAAAGCTGCAGCAGAGTGGGTGAGGGGACAGGGGTCACAGGTCATGGGGTGGGAGGGCTGACGTGCAGGTCCTTGTGGGATGTGGGAAGGACTGCGGACTGTACTGAGTTGGGGAGCAAATGGAAGGCAGAGATGACAAAGGGACGGTCTCTAAGTTTAGCTCTGTCTGGCTCCAAATGCCAGATGCCCAGCACCCAGCAGGTGCTCAATAAAGGCTTTTTTAGCCTAAAGGAACTCTAGCTGTGACTTGTTCTGCAGTGCCAGGCTCTGCTCCCACCCCTACTGGCTCATTTATTAAGTATCTACTGTGCCCCAGAGACTACATCCCGGAAGCCCTCTAGGGTGACTCTGCCAGAGTACACTTGGCACCCTCATGCGCCCACCAGTCCAGCCTGCCCAGGCTTCTCTGGCCCTGCCACCATGCCAGGATGCCATGGCAGGAACGGGGTCTGGCCCGGCACCCACCTTCCCGGGCACGGCGGTCCTGTAGCAGCTTGCCGGCCGAGGCGGTCTTGTAGAGAAAGCCACTGTGGCTCACAGTTGGCAAGACAACTGAGTAGTGCTTTTCCAGGGGCTTCACTGAATCCAGCCGGGGTACCTCTTTAGGGAAGGCAGTGGGGGGGGGGATGGCTGTTCATGCTCGCCATTCCAGGGTGTCCCCCTCACCCCCACCCGGGTTGAGCATCCAAGCTTACATTCGACTCACCAGCCCCGGACTATCACCGTCAGGCTCTCACTGCCACATCCAGGGCTCTGCCCAAGTCATTCTCCACTTCCCCCCCACCTTGTGCAAATTCCAAGGCCCAGCTCCAGTACCTCCCCTGCCAGGAAGCCCCCCTGACACCCCAGTCTGGCCCACCCCGCTCTCTCTGCGGAGGCACAGGGCAAGCACACTAGAATGAGGGGTCTTAGGCAAACTCATTAACAGTCCCCAGAGGGAGGTTTGTCCCAGACAGTGCAAAGCCTAAGGAAGCAGCCCGGCTCCAGCCCTGCTCCCAGCAGTCCCAAAGCCCAGGCCAGCTTGGGTGGTCTCCTGTGCCTCCCCGGACACCTGGGCTTGCCCCAGCCCAGCACACCCCACCCACCCGTGGCCGCAAGCCGAGCTCTGGCCGCCGAGCTCCACCCTTGGTCCTCGAATATGGCCCCAGAGGCCAGCCCTGAGCCATGACCAGCAGTGCTCACCCCCACCAGCCGGAGACTGACAGCCAAATGGGACCCAACCCCAGTCTGCGACAGAGCCCCGCCCAGACACAGCAGCAGACAGGGCTGCCGTCGTCATGGGTCACCCACACACAGAAATGCAACCCCCACACAGCAACTCAGATACTCTGTAGCTACACAAACCCCAAAGCCCTCAACGCCCCCAGGGGCAAGAAAACACAGATCCACAGCGGCTCAGAGATGCCACCCTGAAGGCCCACACTGCAGGTCAGGGAGGGACCCACAAATCCAGAAAGAGAGATGCAGAGACAAAGGGACACACACAGGAAGGGGAAGCCAGACGCACAAATGTACACTGACATGCAAATGCAAACATACCCCAAACCGCACACTGTTGCACCAGGGCCCCTCGAGGAGCTGCGATCACAGCTCAAGTGGTATGTACATCTGACCTCACTGGGGGATGCACAGCTTCTGGCAGACCCCCACCCAGCACCCCTATCAAAGGGCCAGACTGTGGCCGCAGGGAGGCCCCATCCCTTGAGGTGGATAGTCCCACCGGCCACTCACCCGTGGTCCGGTTGTTCCGAAGGAATTCCATCTGCAGTATCTGGCCTGCCTGCTCGGCAAGAGCCAGGGGTGTGGGAGCCTCAGGATCCCCTGAGAAGCAGTTGACCCCAGCCCCACAGCCCAGGAGAGCTTGGGTCTCAGCCAGGTCTGTGGTAGTGACTGCAGCACACAGAGCCTGGGAGAAGGGAGGGGGGAGGGCAGGGTCAGCCTCAGCTGGAGTGGGGGGTCAGTGGGAAAGGGGGCTCAGGGGAGGAGAGGAAGGAAGAGGAAGGAGTCACCCAAGTCTGGAGGCCCATCCTCAGGTTTGAAGAGAAGAGGCAGGAAGGACAGAGAGAGAGGAGAGGGGGAGGAAGAGAAAGGCCAAGGGATTAGGAGGGTGGATAGAGGCTGCCCCACAGAGGCTGGGGGTCCCAGCGGCCCAGGGCTCACCCCTACTAGCAGCCCCTGGGACCCAATCAGCTGCTAAGCCTGTTCTCTAGAGGATCTCAAGCTCCTTCTGCCTTATGGAAGGGCAGAGGGGGGTGCTTTGAAGCTAATTCCTCCCACATTTGAATTCCTCACCGCCTGCCCAGCCCTCCCGACCAATGGGATTTGCTGCCCCTCCTAGCTGGCGGGCTAGACTGGGCTGGGCTGGGGGCTGGACGCCTGGGTTCCTGGGAGGTGGAGGCCTGGCTCCCACTGGGCTTCTAGCCGGCCTGAGCCTGCCTGGGTGGGGCTGTTTGGGGGAGGGGCTGAAGGCCAATCAGAGGTCACAACTGGCATCCCCCTGCCTCGGAGCAGGCTACCTCCCACTCAGGCTGAGCCAGACCAGGGTCCAGGGCTTGGCTCCCAGCTTGTCAGGGCCTGGGGCCCATGTGGGGCCTCAGCTTGAGTGGGGTGTGGATGGGGGGGGGTGGGTCAGAGCAGCCAGCTGTTTTTCATGAGCCTGACAGGAAATAGCATCCCCATCAAGTTCACTCCTTTTGGCAGGATTCACAAGGAGCAGGACGGTTCGGGAGACAGAGGAATCAGGAGGGGAGGGAGGCAGACAGATGCTGGGGATGTGGACTTGGCCCAAGGGTCAGGCCTGACTCCTTGCTTTGCCCCAACTCTCCCTGTGGCTTAGGCAGGGCCCTTCCGCCCTCTGGGCCTCAGTTTCCTCATATGCCAACTAATCACTGTAAGCTAATAGAAGAGATGGGCTGAGACAGAGCAATGAGGGGGGCAGAAAGAAAGGGGGTGGTCTCCAGGGGCCCCAGAGGCCCAGCGCCCTGACCTTGTCCAGTTCCTCCTGGTTGCCAAAGAGCGGGTGGTAACGGCGGTACTTGCCCTCACGGTATTTGGCCTCCAGGTGGCGCCGCCGGGCACCAGGGCTGCTGTTGGGCTGCAGAGCCTCACTGGGGGGCACGTTGGCTGCCCAGAAGCGGTTCCCAGTGCCATTGCCCAGCTGTAAGAAGAGCTGTGGGTGTGGGCAAGAGGTCAGACGGGCAGCCTATGGCCAGGCCCCTGTGTCCGGTAAAATCTTTGTTTTGAGGCTGTCAGGAGAGGGGCTGGGCAAGCCAGGCCACCCACCCACTTTCTCATCAGGGAAGCTGAGGTGCGGCCTGTCCTGTCCGTGGCTGTGGGCCCAAACTCAGGTCCTTAGCTCAATGATAGCCCAAGAGACAGACATTCCGACAGCTGGATGGCCCAGGCCTGGTCCCCAGCTGGGGGCCTTGCTACTTCCCCCACCTAGTCCCACATCTGGAACTCTGCATTCCTGAGGCTATCACTGCTTGGGCAGGGGTGGGGGTGGGGTAGCTAACCTGTCAGCCAATGGGGTGGGTAAGGATTTTGGAAACCTCTCTTGTCCTTGACGTTTCTTTCTGGGTTCAGGGGAGGAGGAACAGGGGCAGATGCAGGGATCTAGGTTATTAATCCTTTCACTCTGCTGACCATTTGTCTCACAGCCGTTTCCTGGGCCCTTCATCTTTGTCAAGTCCTGTGTGGGGTGCTGGGTCATGGAAGAGAATAAAGCAGAAACAGACCCTGCCCCCAGCCCCCCCCCCCCCCCCGACTCACTCTGTAACTTTGGGCAAGTCATCTTCTCTCCCTGGGCCTCAGTGTCCTACTCTTCAAACTGGGGATTCTAACCCTAACTCAGAGGGGATGATGGGACAGCCAAACTGCGTGGGGGTTTGCAGCTTAGCTGGGGCTGTCAGGAAGGCCCCGTGTGGTCAGCCTCCTGCTGCAGGATCTCCTCTGTAAGCACTGCACACCTCAGTGTGGGAACCCAAGTAGACAGGCGCAGCATATGCACACGTAAGTGTACCCCCAGGTGTACGTACTCACACCCACTAGAGTATGTGCGTGCAGATGAAGTAAATCGTTTAGGCTCTGCAGGACAGCTTCTGTTGCAGATTCCTTTTTTCTTTTTTTTTTTTTTTTAACCAACCCTTTAAAACTGTAAAAACATTCTTAGCTCACTGGCCAATTTGCTGACTTTGCCAAAAAACAACTTTTCCAAAATCCCCACCCACTAGACGATCCCAAAGGTCTCTTCTAGCTCCAGGGGGCCGAGGTCTGTGAGGGGGGGGGAGAGGGGGGGGGAGGGGGGGGGGGAGACTCAGGCAGCGGCGGAGTGGGGCGGACCCCAAATGCAGGTGGCAAGCAAGGCCTCCCCACCTCGATGAGTGTTTCCGTCCACACCTTCCTGTCCATCTTCAGGCTCCGAACCTTGGAGACCCCAGCGCCCAGGCCACGGTGCTCCCCTGCAGACAGAGGGCCCTCACCTTCACATGAGCACTGACCTTGCCACCCTCCCTGCCTCCCCGCGGAGCCCAAGCAGTGGCAGATAGGGAGAGGCCACTCCGGGTGCCAGCCACACACCCCCCTCCCTGCTCCAGGCACCACAGAAATGAGAAGTCACCTGGGCTCCTGCAGCAGTACCCCCCAACCAGGCCACTCTGCCCACCAACCACCGTGATCTTTTTTTTTTTTTAAAGTAAGCTCTATGCCCAACATGGGGCTTGAACTCATGACCCCCCCACCCCCACTCTGAGATCAAGAGTCACATACCAACTGAGCCAGCCAGGTGCCCCCAGAGTTATCTCCTTAAAATGCAAATCTCATTTAAAACCCCTGCTTTAGAGCCCCCAGTGGCTCCCCAGAATTAGATCTAAATTCCTTACCTCCTTCTCCTGCAACTTCATTTCAGAATTTCCCCAACCCCAATCCTGCTCAGCCATACTCTCCTCCGTCTTCTAATCTGCCAGACTCATTCCTGCCTCAGGGCCTTCGCACTCACAGTTCTTTCTGCCTGGACTCTCTTTCCCCAACTTCCCCGGGGCTGGCTCCCTCCTCACATTCAGGTCGTAGCTGACAGGCCATCTCCTCAGAGAGGGCTTACTGACAGACACATTCTCTGCCTAGCACTTTATAGCCTGATATTTCTATTGGTTCATATGTATTTTCTGCCTCTCTCCACTAGAATGTAAGCTGCCTGAGAGCAGGAATCTTGACTGTCTGCTTTAGTGTGTAGCCTCCGTACCCAGAACGAAGTCTGGCATGCAGTGAGCGCTTAGTAAATCTCTGTGGAATGAGAGGGCGGGGCGAGTTGGGGCTGCAGGGAATGCAGCCTTACTCAGCCACAGGTCGCACAGGCGCCCTGGGGTAGGGAGCAGGCTGGGGCACTCGGAGCGCCTAGTGCCACCTGGTTCTGGCTTCAGCCTCACCCCCTCTGCAGCCTCCTACGGAGCACCTCATCCACACCAGTCACCTGCACCCCTCCACGAGCCGACCCCTTTCTAAATCGAGTCACTTCTTTCCTGCACGCAGACCTCACAGCCCCGGGCCTCCTGGATGTTTGCCCTAGCTCAGCGCCTTCCCTAGAACTAGCCCCCGCCCCGGATCCCCGTCTCAAGCTGTCCAAAGCTGCCACCTGGGCATCCTCTGCTCCCCTGAGGGCCAAGTCCCTAACACCTCAGAGCGTCTGGCATAGCACAGACCCCCAATAAATGCCAGGTGGACAGGAACGCATCTCGGGCTCCCGCCTCCGTCCTGCTCGCCCTCCTCACCTGATCTGTCACGGGAACTTTGACACCACAGATCCCATACATCCCCCGAGTCCTCTCCGTCGCTTCCCCCGACCAGGCCTCAGTCTGTTCCTCTCTCTCGTGGAACCATGAACAGCCTCCCCCCTGGTATCCAGTCTCACCCCTCCAACTCACATTCCACCCATCAGCCAGAGTCTGAGGCACAAATCGGACCTCCACCCCTGCCTCCCATCTCCTCCCACTGCAGGCAAAGCCCTGCCAGCCCCTCCTGCTCTGATGTGCCGGGAGGGGAGGGTGCTGGACCTCGACCGGCCTGGGCTCCAATCCAGACTTACTTGCCAGGCCACCCGTGACGAGCCATTTCCCCTCTCTGTGCCTCAGTGTCCTACCCACGGCGTGCGCAGTCGAATCCCTGCCTTGCAATCTCAGGACTGCAGGCTAATCACAGTGGGAAAGGCCTGGCGCACAGATGCAACTTCATCGACAAGGATCTGACTGCCGTCTTGGCTTGGGCCCCTCCGGCCAGACAGGCCACCTGCCATCCCGACACGCCAGCCCTGTCGTGCCTCAGCCTGGTGCCCCAGCCCCACACACCTGCACAGCGCTTGCAGATGACGACACAGAGGTTGATGGAGGCCCAGTCAGGCTGGGCAGCCCCGCAGTCGGCACAGAACCTGTTGGGGGCCACGGCCCAGATGCGCTCGGCCACCTCTGAGGTAGACAGGGCCTCGGCAATGGCTCCCTGCATGGCCTCCAGCCACTGCTCCTTCTCTAGCTCCGACTCGGCTGAGAAGCTAGGGACACAGGAGTGGGGGATGGGGCTGGTGGGAGAGGGCTCAGACAGATTTGGGGGCAGCATGAAGAGGGACAGCACGAAGTGGGTGGAGCAAGGAGTTGAGCACTCATAACTGGAAGAGGGAGGCATCCTGGGTCTGTGAGGAAGGTGGGCATGGACAGAGGCAAGGGTACCATGAACCTAAGAGACATGTGGGGGCTGCGGGAGTCCAGAGCAGGCACTGCCCCACCCAGGAAATAGATAAGGCTGCTGGGAAGAAATGATGCCTGAGCTAAGCCTTGACAGATGAGAAGGGCTTAGCCAGGAGAAGAGGTGGAAAGGCGTTCCAGACAGAGGGGACAGCATGTGCAAAGGGGCAGAATGGCACACGGGGCATTCCGGGACCTGCGGGCAAGACGGGCAGCCTGACAGAGAGGAGGCTGGGAGACATATAGGGACAAGCCTGTGCCGGGCAGAAGAGGTCAAAGTGCACGCAGAGGACATGAGAGAAGCAGTGGAGGGTTTCAGTGGGGCGGAGGAGAGGGTAAAGAGATGTCTTCCTCCAGTTCTTTCTTTCCCTGCCGCCACCACCCCACCTATGTGTGCATTCAAGACTCGGCTACCCCAAAAACCCACTACCGTGGCCAAAAAAGGCATCACTGCTAGAGATGTGACAGGCATTAACGCTGCCTGCCCAGAGGTGCTGGACACCGTGCTCATCCATGAAGGCCTGACGGGTGGAATCCGCAGGCTGCCAAGGCCTTGGCTAAGCACAGTGCCTGTCTGCGTGTTCTTACATCCGACGGCCTCAGCCTACGTATGTCAGGCCGGTGGAGGCCCTTGGTGCTGAACACCAAATCAACCTAATTAAGGTTGATGATGACAAGAAACTCGGTGAATAGGCAGGCCTCTGTAAAACCAACAGACAAGGAAAATGCTGGAAAGTAGTCGCAGTTGTGTGGTAGTTAAGGATGATGGCAAAGAATCTCAGGCCGAGAATGTCATCCAAGATTACTTCAAAGGCAAGAAATAAACAAATAAAAACTTGGCTTTCAACAAAACGAAAAGAAAAGACCCCACTGGCAGTCACAGACAGGCAGCCAATGTATGAGGCAGTGCCGCCACTGGGTCAGAGGCCCCCCTGGCCTGGGACAAAAGGGGGAGGGACAAAGGGGAGGGGCCAGATGGAGGTGAGAGAGCCATGGAGGCAAGGCAGGGGTTGTGACAGGCATGCACGGGGCTGAGCGGGACAGGCAGGCGTCCCCATGGGTGGAGACAGGGGACTGGGAGGTACAAGGAGTCGAGGAGGAAGTCACAGGGGGACATACATCCACAAAACTATTAGACATGCAGGTCCGGAGCTCAGGAGAAAGTCCCTGCGGGCGACAGGGATCTCAGCTAAGGGCAAAGGCCATGACAGCAGAGGTGTGATGGCACTAGTGTTGACAGAGTGGTTACCGCGCACTGAGTCAGGTAACAGCTTTACAAAGACTGCCGTGGTCTTACTCGCAGAGGAAGAAACCGAGGCACAGAGAGGTCAAGCGATGTGCCCAGGTCACACAGTGACTCAGTGGCGGACCCAGGATGTTATGGACTGAACTGTGTCCCCTAGTGTGACTGCATCTGGAGATAGGGCCTTTAGGGAAGTAATTAAGGTTAAATAATGTCATAAGAGTAGGGCTCTAATCTGACAAGACTGGTTTCTTTATAAAAAGAGGAAGGGACACCAGATAGCTCACTCTCTCTACCTGCACGCAGAGGAAAAGCCGTGTGAGGACACAGTGAGGAGGTGGCCATCTACAAGCCAGGAAGAGGGGCCTCACCAGAAACTAACCCTGATGGCTCCTTGACCTTGGACTTCCAGCCTCTAGAACTGTGAGAAAATAAACTTCTGTTGTGGAAGCCCCCCAGGCTGTGCAACCTGTCATGCACGACTAATACACAGACGTGAACTCAGGCATGGCACAGTGCCTCAGAGGTGGCAGCTGATGGCCTGCGAGTGAGTGAGGGGAAGGGGGATGGTGACAGTCGGGGGAGGGGGGTGAAAGTGAGATTTCTTAGAAGGGAGGGGTCAGAGCAGGTTAGCAAGTAGAAGTAAAGGATTGGGGGGGGGGGAGTGGGCAGGGCTGGGAAGGGAGGGGAGAAATCCATTCTAGAAGAAGGGGCAGCTTCCCACATAAGCAAGAAGAAAATCCTGGCAGGGAGAGGTGATGCAGGTAAGCGAGGGGAGGCAGGCTTACCTGAAGATGCGGTAGGGGGTGGTGAGGTCAAAGCTGCGCCGGTCTGCTTCCTTCACGTTGCCTACACTCATGTCAATGAAGGTGATGCCAATGCCCAGGTGGTACTCCTGGCAGGTGGGGGGAAGGGGTGAGGGCAAGGCCTGGGGGCAGGACTCAAGGTCCAGGGAGGGATAGAGAGGAAGGGGACGTAGTACCTTAGGGACTAGAAAGTACCTTGGAAGGAGATAAAGAGGGCTCAGGAATCTGGACACGGGTAAATGGACCCAGGCTCAGGGGCCATGTAGCAATAGGGAGGGGAAGCAGGAGGCAGGGCAGTGATGGGAAGATAATCCTCAGGGACCAGGCAGGGGACAGTGTCAGAACTAGGAGCAGGAAGGGTGGCCAGCATAGGGCTGAGCTCAGTCAGGGGAAGGAAGAAAGGGAAGGGGCAGGGCTAAGGAACCAGGTGGGCAGGGGGCAGGGCTGAGGGACCAGGTAGGCACGGGGCAGGTTGAGGGACCGGGTGGGCAGGGAGCAGGTTGAGGGACCAGGTGGACAGAGGGCAGGGCTGAGGACCAGGTAGACAGGGCAGGGGGCAGGGCTGAGGGACTGGGTAGGCAGGGGGCAGGGCTGAGGGACTGAGTAGGCAGGGGGCAGGGCTGAGGGACCGGGTGGGCAGGGGGCAGGCTGAGGGATTGGGTGGGCAGGGGGCAGGCTGAGGGATTGGGTGGGCAGGGAGCAGGGCTGAGGGACCGGGTAGGCAGGGAGCAGGGCTGAGGGACCAGGTAGGCAGGCGGTAGGGCTGAGGGACCAGGTAGGCACGGGGCAGGCTGAGGGACCGGGTAGGCAGGGAGCAGGGCTGAGGGACCGGGTAGGCAGGGAGCAGGGCTGAGGGACCGGGTAGGCAGGGGGAGGGCTGAGGGACCGGGTAGGCAGGGAGCAGGGCACGTGGGCAGGGGGCAGGGGAGAGGTTTAGCAAACTGGCTGACCCCTTCGCACCTCCAGATTCTTGTACAGCTGCACTTTGTCCCCAACCACGGCCACATACAGTTTATTCTTGAAACCACGTAGTTCCAGGCTCCCAGCACGGTCAGGCAGCTCTGAGCCTCGAATACCCAAAGGGTAAGTGCTGGACTGCCGGGCCCGGGCAGCCTGCTCGGCCACTGCCTGCTGCAGCGCCTGCATCCACTCCTTCCGCTCCGCTGCAGGCGCAGGGGAAAGAGTCTGAGCTCAGCCTGGCAGCCCTCCAGGCTCCTCAGACAACACCTCCGCCAGCAAGACCCCAGACTGGCCCGCCTCTCACTATCTCTGAGTTCTCCGACCTGGACAAGCCACTTGGCCTACCTGAGCCAATTCCCCTGTAAGTGGAAATACGTGGTTCTGAGGACTCAGTGGGTATCTCAAGCACAGAGCCAGTCCGACAGCGCCCCCTACTCTCTCCTACCTCGTGGAGGATCGACTCCTCTCTGGGTTTGATGTGGGGGGAGCAGAGGTGCCCTGGTTCTCCCCCACCGCACTTATCGGGCCACACTGCCAGTCTTCTCCCTGCCCCAGTCCTCACCATCGCTCTCTGCCCGGAAGGCAAAGGTCCGGTTGTTCGTGATCACTTCAAACTTCTGGTCCCCGATGGCGGCCACGCGGGAGATGCAGGCCACAGAGATAAAGCGCTTAGAGTAGGCGTCCTGAGGAAGAGAAGGAAGCCGTACTGTGGGGGGTGGGGCACCCAGAGGCCCAGCCCTTCCTTGGCTCCCTCAGCCTCAGCTGAAGCCAAGGCTAACTGCAGCTCCGTCTCCCACAGGTGGTCAGGGACGGCCCCTACACGGACACTGACCACAGCCCACAGCTGGCCGACGGGCCAGAAGGCACGGTTCACGGAGTCAGACTGGAGCTCTGGTGAGGACTCGTCTGGGGAGGGACTCCACCTGCGTCCAGTGTCAAGGATTGGTCTAGGGCCAGGATGGAGCAGGGGTCCTGTCAGGGCCAACACAGGCCTCACCTTGTTACTGTCAAAGTATCGCAGGTGATCGGCATCCAGTCTCACCCATCGCTTCTGATAGATGTAAGATCTGGAGAAGTACAGACAGAGGGACAACAGAGCAAAGGATTAGAGGAGAGGCTCTAAGGTGACCCCAACCCCCTACGGCAGCCACATACAAAGTTAGCAATAGCCAGATTCAAGGGAGGAAGGAATCTAAATGGTCACTGAGAAGATGGACTTTCCCTACAGCAAGAATGATTAAAGGCAGACTCAGAGTAGGACTTCCCAATTAAGGGTAATAAAACATAGGTCTGGTGGGGATGATCGACTGTTACAGTCTGCCTGGAGAGAGACCTGTTCAAATAACCTTAGCCCCTCTGGTGTTCAGATCTGGTATACCAGGATCCTAGAGCGCTCCCATCTCCATGCAGAGAATCAGCAGGACCTAACAGGTCTCACTTACCCCTGCGGTGGGTTCTTATCCAGCCAGCCAGCCTTGATGACCGGTGTGACGGGGGTGGAGCCCCGAGGGAGTCCGTCCATGGGGTGTGGTGGGAGCTCGGGGATCAGGAGGCTGCTGGGCAGGGATGAGCTCAGGCTGCTGGTGTGCCATCCACCACTGGGGAAAGAGGAGAGGAAATGAGGGAGCCCAGGAGGGGGCTCCCTGGGGGAGGGGCCGAAGAGGTGGCATGGCCGGGCCGGGCTGGGGAAAGGAGGGTGGCTGGGTGGGACAACCACTGGGGAAGAGTGGACACCTACTTGGGGATGCCCTCGTAGGCGTGGTCATCCTCATCTTCATCTCCTTGGTCGTCGTCCCCAGACAGTTCCTCCCCCTCGCTCAGCAGACTGGCCACACGCACAGCCCGTGGGACGTGGCTCACTGGGAGCTCCTCCTGGCATCGCCCCCCCAGACCCACTCAGCATCATGCTTCCCTTGAGTCCCAGATCACACCCACCCAGAGACGCCCCACGGTCCACTCCATCCAGGACCCACACAACTCAGCACTTTCCCTGCTGTTTCCACACCCTCCCCCTGCCGGCAGACTGCACAGGGACCCAGAGAGACAGCATCAAAGATGAAGATGAAGGGATAGTGAAAAATACTCAGGGATGGAGAGTGAAGACACCCGTGGGGCCCAGGAACACAGAAAGGGAAAGAGACAGAGGGAGACTCTCCAAGGGAGAAGTACTCAAAACCCCAGGGGAGAGAGGAGGCCACACACAGCCGTCCAGATGTGGCTGGAGACTGGAGCTGGGGCCACAACCAGGTGCCCGCAGACCGCTGGCCCAGAGCTCAGGTGCTATGCTCCATCCCCAAGGCCTGCATGGCTAGGCGACAGGGGGGAAGGAAGCTCTCCCGGGAACTGACAGCTTTCTCTGGTGGTCCCCAGGGTCTGCAAGGCAGCTGGGCAGCCCACCCTCCGCTCTGACCGACAGCCCAAACCCTAATCATCATTGGCCCCACCTTCTTGGTCATCAGGCCGGCTGGGGCCCCTGGCCCCTCCTCTGGAACCTCATCGTAGTCAGAGTCATCTGAGGAGAGAGGGGGTGGGGAGGGGGTAGACTCAGAAGCAAGGAACCTAGCCTCCCCTCCTGAGCACCCTGGCCTGGCTTCACATGAGCCACCCTCAGTCTAAAAGAGACCCCCACTCCAGCCTGGCTTTCAAAAATAGGCACAAGGGACAGGAGATGCTATTAATACTCTCAGGGCTTCATAGGACAGTACTAGGGGGTGGCCAAAGGAGAAGCCAGACCACCACAAGAGGTCTGAATAGGCGGCAAGTTTGGGGGTCAGAGGCAGAGGCTGTCCAGAAAGGCTAAAAAAGTAATGAGAATCAAGAATCAAGAAAAATGGACAATCCCAGGAAAAGCAAACCATCAACAACCACGGGAAACATTCCTAGACTTTAAACCATGAGCGACTCAGAAAGTTTGCCACATGCACTTAACAGTCCGCAGGTCAGATAGGTGGGTGCTGTCTCCACCTCGAGGATGAAGAGAATGATGCTCACCTGTCCGGGGCCACACTGTGTTGGTGGCAGAACCCACCAGAAAGTTCGATCCTTGCATCCTTGCAGACTCTTGAGGGGCCCTGATTCCAGGCTACGCACTGGGAACCCCATGCCCGGCTACGGCACTCACCGAACTCTGGGAGCAGGCGAACAGGCTTTGGGGGGATCTCCGGGGGGCTGGGAGGTGGAGACGGGGACTGTGGAGGCACCCGGGGGAAGGTGGCGGGGGGCTCCTCAGGCTCTGGCTGGGGAGGGGATGACAGCGGTGGTGACAGTAGCTCCTCTTCCTTGGAGGGAAGGCTGGGAAGAGACCAAGGGCACCAGGGGGTTAGCTCCAGGCAGCTGAGTCACTGGGCTGGCTCACTATGTGACAGAGCCAGGACTCAAACCCACTGAGCCCCCAGCTCACCTGAGCTGCAGCAAAGCTCATTCTTTCCATAAACTCAGACAGGAGCCTCCCAACCCTCACCTCACTCCCCTGCCCGCAAACCTCCAAGCTCCTCAAAGGAAGCAGGCCCCTTCTTTGGCCATGAGCTGGCCCTGCGTTTCTCTGACAGGGTCACCTGTCCCCAGTGCTCTAGCTTTCAGCCACATGTACCCATAGGGTCTCCAATCTAGAAGAGGGATGCCAGCCAGAAGGGGCTGGAGGTGGTCTGCATCCTAGCCTGGGGGAGTTAGGGAAGACTGGAGCAGGTGATGTTTGACCTGAGCTTTTAAGGATAAGAAGGCATTTGTTGGCGAGTGGATGGGTCAGGATCAAAACGGGCATCCAGGCCAAGGGCACAGATCAGAGCCTTAAAAACCAAGTCCTAAGGCCCTGATCTGTGGGTTCCTGGCTCAAGACCACCTTCTCTCTTGCCCCAGACGAGGATGTTCACCACCCCCTGGGTGCCCTCAGACCCCTCACACTCACCTGATCCCACCATACTTGTCTATTTTTTTAAATTCCAGTACAATTACCATACAGTGTTATAGTGGTTTCAGGTATACAGTATGATGATTTCTACACATTTCTCAGTGCTCATTAGGATAAGTGTACTCCGGATCCCCTTCACCTGTCCCACCCATCCTCCCATTCCTCTCCCCTCTGGTAACCACCGATTTGCTCTCCGAATTTAAGCGCTGTTTTTTTGTCTCTTTTTTGGTTATTTGTTTTGTTTCTTAAATTCCACATATGAATGAAATCCTATGGCATTTGTCTTTCTCTGACCGACCTATTTCACTCAGCATCATAGCCTCTAGGTCCATCGTGTTGTTGCACATGGCATGATCTTCTTTTTTATGGCTGAGTAATATTTTATCTATATCTATATCTGTATCTATATCTATATCTATATCTATATATGTATCTTCCACATCTTCTTTATCCACTCGTCTATCGAGGGACACTTAGGCTGCTTCCATATCTTGGCTAGTGTAAACAAGTCCACAGTAAACACAGGGGTGCATACACTTTTTTGAATTAGTGTTTTCATTTCCTTTGGGTAAATACCCCGCAGTGGAATTACTGGATCGTAGGGCAGTTCTATTTTTATTTTTTTGAGGAACCTTCATTCTTTTTTCCACAGTGGCTGCAACAATTTGCATTCTCATCAATAGCGCACGAGGGTTTCTTCTGCTACACATCCTTGCTAAGGCTTTTTGCCTGTCACACTCCTCTTGCACACGGGCCCCTCATCTCTATCACCTTCCCCACCCACTCCCCTGAAACCCTTCCCCAACTCCAAGGCCAGGTTCAGGGCCTCCTGGGCTCCCACAGCCACAGTGCTCTGTGTATCTGTTCTCACACAGATCACACTGCTCCTTACAGCCTGGGGGTCTCCTGGCTTGGGCATTGGACATGAGTTTGAACCCTGCCTCAGTCTCGGTTCCTGTGTGTCCAAGGGAAAGCACTGAGCCTCTCTGAGACTCAGTTTCCTCTTCTGTAGAGCAGGGACTACATCACCGGTCTGGCGGGGTGTTGGGAGAATTAACCAAGACAAGGCATGCTGTGAGCCCACACAGCTGGAACAAGTCACCGAAGCCCCAGAAACCTGGCCCCGCCCACTGTCTCAGCCAGCGTCAGGCAGGGGCCAAGGAGGAACACCAGAGTGGGCGAGCAACTTGTCTCACTGGTTATTTTCAGCCTGGTTATTGCCCCAACGTTCCTGGCAGTGACTGGTAGAGTGTGTCTACCGCAAACGCAAGCGAGGGCTGGGGCACGATCGTGATGCCAGACCTTTGTTTCTGCTGGTGCCTCCTCCAGGAACCCCTTCTTCCTGGGCTCTGACTAGAGAACATCCTCTTGTCCTTTAACTCCAAACTTAAGCTCTGCTTCTCTGAAAGTCTTTCCTGACCCTCTTTCACACTCCCCCAGACCCTGCCCATCTTCCCCTCTGTTACAAGCTTTCAACAAGTTATTCCAAACAACATTTTTTAAAGTAGCCCCGTGCTTTGTGCCAGGCACCCTGCCAGCATCTAAGCCGAGACCTGAACCCTGACTCCACCGGAGAACCACACTCCTATCATCCTGTGCTCTCATCGCCTCCTCTCCGTGTAAGAATCTGACCTGCAGTTAGCTTTCTCACGCTGCGGCCCTAGAAACCTGCTGCAGGTGGTATGACAGCCACGCTCCTTGGCAACAGTGCCTTGGACAAAGTGGCCTGAGGCGCTGTACCTAGACTAGAAACTGCAGGTGCGCTCTCCGCCTGGGGGAGAAGCCGGAGCTTCGGGCTTCCCTGAGGGTGCCAGCTTGTAACTGGCCACATCCCTTGTAGGAACCTGAAACCACACCTGTGGAGTCATTAGAGGACATACTGGCCCCTTGAGTCAAGATGTTTCAAAGCCAGGGTGGCTCTCACGTCTGTCGGTCGTGAGTCTCAGTCCCCTACCCCTGAGCAGTCTCCTAGGGGGCCGCGGAGAATGGCTCCCAGACAGCTGTGTGAATGGTGGCACTGAATACGACTCTGGTGGCCGGCCCTTCCCTCCCTAAATGCTTCTCGAGGAATCGGACGCCAAGGGGGCCTATGGTACTCTCGAGAGCCAGAGCTAAGAAGACCCCCTGGTGGGCACTGCATCAGCTGTCTCCCCTCTTTGACCCAGAGTCTCTTTAGGCAGGAGCAGTTTCAGGCTTGATTCCTTACCCCACAGCCCAGCACAGGAAGTGGCTGAGTCAGCAACAGAAGCATGCTGGGTGAGCGGGTGAGCAGCCAGACATACGGGTGGGTGGATGACAGAACAAGTAAGTGGCCGAATGGATGGGCAAGTGGTGGACAGATGGGTAGGTGGATAGGCTGGCCATCACGGTGGAGAGAAAAGCGAATGAAAGGGTGAAGGAAGAGCTAGAGACTGAGTAAGTACCCACAGGTCCAAGGGTGTGACCCCAGCTGGTCAGCTGCAATGTCCTTGGGGACCTCCTGACAGGCAAAGCAGTCCATCACACACGGTCTCCCAGACCCCAAGCAGAAGGGGCCCGTGGGGGCCTGGCCTGTGATCGGCTGAGAGTGGAACTCCAGGCTGTGAGGCCAGTGCCAGTCAGACTGACCCAGAGGAAATGGGGACAGGCTCTGCCCCTCCAATGCCAAGCAGTGCCGAGTGCTCCCCTGATCTCCCCCAGGACTGAGGGCCAACGCTGTGGGGAAGATCTTGGCCACAGAGCATCCTCAGAGCCGAAGAAGCAACTGCCCTCCCACTCCTGGACCCCGGCTGCCCCCCATCACTGTCCTGTCTGCAAGGGATCTGCCCACCTGAGGCCTGTCTCCCCAGCCTGTGGGTTCCCTGAGGCAGGTGCCACACCCACCTTCTTCGCTATTGCATGCCAAGCACGCAGCAGGGACGAACAAATGAATGAAGACATGGATTAACTAATTCTTATTAGGATTCTGTGTGTGTATATATTCCCAGTTGTCTTCTAAGTACTTTACATGGATTCATTCATTTACTCCTCACAAGGGCTCTATAAGGTATGGCTTACTGTTATCCCCACTTTACGGATGAGGAAACTGAGGCACAGAGACACAAAGTAATTCGTCCTGGATCCCACAGCTGGGATTTGCACCCTGGCACCACAGCCTGCAGACTCAACCACAGGGCCGAATGAGGCCGCAGCCAGATCTGGGAGCTTCTCTGAGGCCTGCCTTCTTACACTAGCCACCCAGCTCAGGATATAGGCCGCTCTGGACTTGCTATCCAAGAGGGAACGCGATCACAGCTCTGATGGCAATTGTGACCATGGCAAGAAGGAAGAGGGGAACAGTGCAAACGGCTCCTCTTCCAGCACAGTCTTTGCAGGCAAATGGCTATGTGCCAAGCGAGCGGAAGTAAGGGGACCCCCCCATGGACCTCCAGGCCTCTTTCTAGCCCCCTCTTCCAGGAACCTTCCTGGCTGACCCCCGCCTGCCTACCACAGGGGACAGGGCCATGCTGAGTCACAGCCAGGCCAGGAAAGGAGAAGTGGTATCCGGAAGGCACAGTATAGTGGGAAAACCCCAGAGGAAGGGACAGTGTCCTCAGAGTGCCCCCACCCCAGCTGGGGTCCTGGCTACTCAGTGCCTGCAACCCTAAGAGCCACCTCGGCTCCAATCTGTACCCGAGGCCCAGCTGGGATGTTTCCTACCGGCCTCTGGACCCATTAGGCCAGAAGACTGGCCCCAATCCTGAGCCCCAAGCATGAGCACGTGCTCAGTGGCCTCCCCCTCCAGCTCTTGGCTTACACTGCTTGCTTCCTCCTCACCACCCTCTCCTTCCCATCTCAGCCCATGGAAAGCCCACGAGTACCTAAGAACACAGTTCAGTGGGCCTGCCCTCAATGGGCCTCCACCCGCCCCTGGCTCCCCTGCTCCTTCAGCCCCTTTCTCCTCTATCCAAGTGACATGTGGACACATCTGCTCCCCCCACTATGTCCAAGTCAAGACCGAGCCACTCCTGGACAGGGGCAGAGGCTGGTTCACCTCAGCATGGGACCTCAGCCTGAGAAGGTTCGTTTAATGGAATCGGGGCGAAAACACACACCCGACCTTCAACGTGGGGGCGGGGGGACATGTGAGGGTCCCAAGTCAGAACGGGTAAGAAGAGGGTGACCATATAATTAATCGTAGGAAACAAAAATCATATAAACCAGAATATTTCTGACAGTTTAAAGAGGCACTATTAGTAACTATGTCAGAGAACGGTTATAAACAGGGCCCCGTCCTGGGCAAAATGAGATGTGTGGTCGGTCTCGCTAAGAGACGAGCTGGAGGCGGAGCTGGCTCAACCCACTCAAATCCCAGCCTGACTCTACGTCAGTTTTTGACCTCACAAAGCAGGTCACTTTACCTCTGAGCCTTAGTTTCCTCTCTGACCTGCTTCCAGGCTTATTGACAAGTCAGCAAGGAAAGCCATCCCCACAGGTCATCAGCACAATTCTTCCACCCTGGCTGCGATGGAAGAGGGTGGGCCGAGAAGCTTCTTCGTGGCCTCCACCCCTACGGCGGCCCCGGGCTCTCCCTTCCTATCTTTCAGTCTATATCAATCTCTGGCCAAAGGAACCAGGCTTCACCATAAGGACAGATGGGCCAGCAGAGTGGGGCAGTCTGACTATCTCAGGCTGGCCTTGAACTCATCCCCTACTCACATTCCAGCCATGCCTGCCTGAGCCGTATCCCATAAATGCATACTTGCAGGCGTTTGCGTATGTGGCTCCTTCCACCTGGAACAGCCCTCCCTGTCCACAGTACAGCCTCCTCCTCCACTCTGTGCCTCCTCTCGGGCTCCAGGCTGGCCTGGGGCCTCCCTGGGGCTCCTCCAGCCTCCATGCTTCTGATCACTCAGTAGAGTTGTGTCTATCAATGTTTGCTTCACTGAACTGACCTCAGAGGACCAAGGACCCAGGCCTACATGCTGTCTTGGATTCAGGGCCCTCCCCCTGAAGTGTCACACAGGCCTTGGAAGGACCCAGGCGAATCTCAATCCCTGGGCTCTCACTGGCAGGGCCGAGAGGTGGGATGAGGCCCAGTGATCTGCCCACATCTGTCTCCTACCCTGACCTCCCCTTCCCACAGGGGCAAACCTTCCCAGCTGTCCACTTCCTCATTTGGGCCCTGGCTACACAGGGCTCAGGCCTCAGTCCTGTGCTTCTTGCTTCCTCCGTGGCTGCCCCTGTCCTTCCTTCTCCATCATGAGACCCAAGGGTCAACCCCTCCAGCACTCCCCTGCTCTATTCTGTTAGTTCTATCCAAGTCACAGCCTAGAAAGCCCTTCCTGGGCTTCCCCTTGCTTAGACGTAGACCGCAGCATGCCCCTCAGCCTCCGCGCATGCTGTGAGCCCCCTCAGGCCCATCCCTCTCCATGCCATGACATCACCCAACACAGAGGGGGCTTCGGAGAGTATGTGTTGTGACTGAATGACCAGCACCCCACTCGCATCCTGCGCGTTGGAGAAGGGCAGCAGCTCCCCCACCCCTCCACAGAACAGTGGATTAACCTGGCATCCACCTGCACAACCAAGGCTCATTCAGCTCTTAGCACTTCTCCCTGGAACGACAGCTGCCACTTACTAAGTACCCACTATGTGCTAAGCAGTCTTCCGGGAGGCTTTTTCATTTAACCCCCCCAAGTTCTAGATCATCGGCTCCATTGTACTCAGGACATGCCTCCAGGGAAGTCCACTCAGCTGCTCCTTCGTCTAAGCTCACACAGCCTGTTGGGCCCTTCGTGGCATGTAGGCACCAGGCCTACACTGAGCTTTCCCACAGGCAAGCCGTGCTGTTGTGGGCAGGAGGAGGCAGAGGCCCAGCTCGCCCACGGCAGCTCTTCATGCTTCCCGGGTCTGGCCCTGTGCTGGTTCCCGAGGGTTACGGGGCAAGGAAGTTCATCCCTGAGGGAGCCCATGGCCGCATGGACCCTGACCCCCACATCCTGAGTGCCCAGCTGTCCTGGCAGGAGAAGGGGCAGGTAGGTGTCTACTGAGCCCTGTGGAAAGATGAGCCAAGGGCACAGGGCAGGGCTGGATGCACAGACAGGACCTAGTGACCCAAGCACAGGGTTGTGGAGTTCATGAGGGGCCCACAGCAACTGTGGGGAGGGATGGCCAGCCCAGCCCCCCCAACATCATAGGCACCCACTCCTCTACTGCCTTGGGGAAGTGGGGGACGAACCACACCAAGTAAGTGCCAGCCCTCAGTAGGTCTCAGCCCTCAGTAGTTCTCCCTATTATCCTGGACTCAGTGGGAGGGCAAAGGGGTTCGGGTAGGAGCTGCCCAGAGCCACAACACCCTTGAACTGGACACTGAGAGAAGCCAGAACTGAGATCAGCACCAGGTCCCGGAAGGGCAGACACCCACAGAGGCCGCAGAGGCAGTCTCTCGCCACCCTGGGCTCCCAGTGGGCCCAGTGAACAGGCTAATGGCAAGATGGGGGTCTGAAAAGTCCAGGGCAGAGGGAAGGAAAAGAGAAGGGAGAAAAGGAAAGGGCAAGAGGAAAACAGAAGATGTGGAGAAAGTGAAAGAAGAGAGAAAATTCTGAGAGTAAAAAAGTGAGGGGTGGAGGGAGTACCACAGCAAACCCTGCCCAGAGGGGACAAGCTGACCCTCAGAAGGTGCCTCCCTCCCCACCCTCCGCTGACAGCCCAGCCCAAAGCTGCCCCTCGCTCACCCTCAGACGTCCACCAGGTCCTGGGCCGGAGGACTCCCACAGCTCTGCTCGACAGTGCTGTTTGCCTGACCAGGCAGCCTGTCTGAGCAGGGCTGGTCTGGCAGACAGCCAGGCCCCTGTTCCCTGGGTGTGTCTGAGGCCGTGTCGGGGTTCAGGTACCGCTCTGCGTGGCTGTGATCACTTGTCTGAGTGTGTGTTTCTGTGTAAAACTGGATCTGTCCAGGAGTGAGTGAGTGTGAGAGTGTGTGTGTGTGTGTGTGTGTGTGTACATCAGCTCTGGCTCCCCTGGCTTCCTGCTCTCCTCCTCCCCCACCCCCTGCAGCCCTGGCCAATACACACACTTCCTGAAAACACTGAGAAAGAGAAAAGTCACCCAGAATCCCCTGGGGCAGACACTTCCTCCCCGCCCCCAGCCTGCCCCCCCCACCCCAAGTTGGAATGGGACAAGCCACCCCAGTGCTGCCTAGCAGGGCCTTACAGCGTAGATCCTCAGGAAGCCCTGGCCTTGGCTGGCCCCTCTCCACCCCCGCAAGGAGGCCCAGAGAGGCTGGGGAAGAGGCTCTTTGAAGGGAGCAAGTTCTGCCCCAGCAACAAGTGATCAGCCTTCAGGAAGACCTGGGATTGGCCAGGCTGCAGAGCAGTCAGGGGCACAGGTGGGAGGCCTTGCAGCGTGATCCCAGCTGGCAGCTGCCCACCCTGGGCAAATACTTCCTCTTTGGAGGTATCTCCAGGCATCTAGGCAGGTATCAAAGGTGGAAACTGAGGCCCAGAGCAATCTGAGAGGGGCTCTGTGGAGTGACCTTGGAACCCTAGATCAGAAAAGACCCCTCTCCCACTTGGGGAAGCAGGCTCAGAGGGCTCACATCTATTACACTTGGAGCTGAATAGACCAGGCCCCAGCCCAGGAGGCAGGGTCTGAACATTGGCTTCCACTCTGCTGGGCTGTAGGACTCTGGGCAAGTTTCACAGCATGTCTGGATTCATCAACAAGTTTCCTATCACAGGCTTAAATAATGGTGGGGGTGTAGACCCTTGGAGAGGTGGAGTGGAGTCCTTCCAAGCCAGGCAGCATGTGAGCCTGGTTCTGAGAGTCCTGACCCGGTTGGGGCAGGGAGGTGGCAAACCTGTCCCTCTCATTTCCTGCCTGCCTCCTCGAAGGCCTCTGCCTTCCTAAGACATCTGGGGTGATACAGGTTGCCTGGTGGGAAGGGATGTGGGGTGGTGAGCTTGGGGCCCTTTGACCCTATCGTCTAATGTCCAGTGTGTGCTGAGGGTGCTCTGGGGGTGCTGAGCCCACGTAGTGGCACACGTGTCAGCGCTGGGCAGTGCAGAAACTCGGGCAGTCTTCATCTATTCGCGCACACAACGAATACTTTTGGAGGGCCCACTGGGCACCTGGCTCTGTTGCAGGTATTGGGGGTTCAGCAGTAAACAGAACCCCCAAGAATCCTGGCTCTCACGGAGCCGACACTAGTGGGCTTGGCAGCACGTGGACACACACTGGCTCACACCCAGCCATGTACAAATAATACACAAGCCCATTCACCACCCACAGCACAATGGCCTCACAAATGGACTCACGCTACTGGAGGTCCCACCGCGCCAGTACACACGGGCACACGCAGGTGTGCACGCAAGCCCTGATGAACTCACATGCGCACACACCAAGCAAGTAACCACGGAAACCGCGTAAATCCCCACTCACATGGACATATGAGGACCACATATGGCCTCCCTGAAAACCCGTGCAGAAACGTAGATACGCAGACACACTACTATTGTGACGGCTTGCACAAACACGCGCACCCACGGGTGCACGCCTACACACTGGCTAGGCATGCCCTCCCACGCAGCCACTGTCCCAAGAGTACACACATGCACACGCAGCAGATAATCCCAAATTCCACTGGGGACGCTGGTGATGGGCCAGAGCCAGGCAGAAGCGCTCACTCGGTCACCCCAGGAACTGGTGTAAGAGGTCCGCAGATTGAGAGAGTGAGACCCCTGTCACTCAAGGGTGCAAGCAAGGACCCAAAGGCCATATCAGGAAGAAGGGACTCCTACAAAGGGGACAGGAGCAGGCCAGGTTGAACAGCCTTCTGCCATACACCAAGGAGCCTGGGGTCCTGAGGAAGCGGCTGTGGGGGAGAGCCATCCCGGTCCCCTCCCTGCCCGGCCTCCAGCTGTTACACATACATGAAGCTCCATCTGCAGGGAGCTCTTCTGCCACTGGGCTGTAAGGGTTTTGTGCACCCTGGAAGTCAGGGTGCTGGGACCTGCAGCTGTCCGCCATTCCAAATGTCAAAGACCCCTGGACAAGGAAGCCAGGCTTGGCAGCTCACCTCCCATCATGCTCTGCCCTAAGAAATAGCCCCATGCGGTAAAGCATAATTGTCTACAAATTCTCTCAGCATGGGATGAATTTGGGGTCCTCTACAAGGGGGGCCAGACTCCTGAGCGTGGAAGCCTGGCCTCCCCCACAGGTCGGCTAAGTGACTAAGTTCACACTGACGCTCTGAGGGTGGGAGCTGGTATTCTGGAGCATAGACAGGACCCTTGCTCTACCCAACAAGCCTCCTGAACAGAGATGTTGGTACCAGGAGGGCCAAGGAGGGCACCCGAAAGAGAAACAGGCCCAGAGGGGCAACTGCCCATCAGGCACACAGCTGGCTGGGCCTGTCCCAGGTATTCCGCCTCGGAAACAGGAATCCAGGCCTCCACTCCCTCAATGACATTTGCCTCCTCAGCCTCTGTGAGCTGCCTGTCCTTGTTCACCTACTCCCATCCCTAGAGACAGATGGACAAACAGACACAGATACACACAGACACACAGAGACACATACATATGCTCTTTCTCTCCCTCAGCCCCTCCCCACGATGAGAGAATGAAAGGAAATAGAAATGGATGCGGCACCTGGTGGCTCAGTCATTAAGCTTCTGCCTCCGGCTCAAGGTCATGATCCCGGGGTCCTGGGATGGGGTCCTAGGATCAAGCCCCATGTTGGGCTCCCTGCTCAGCGGGGAGCCTGTTTTTACCTTTCCCTCTGCCCCCAACCCTGACCCCAACACCGCTCGTATCCCGTCCCGGTTCACACCCCACTCCTGCTCACGCCCCCTCCTCACACTCTCTCACGCATGCATGCTCTCTCTCTCAAATAAATAAATAAAATCTTTAAAAATAAAATAAAATAAAATAAAGAAGAACCGGCTCATGCATGTACGAGAGTGGCCACTAGAGGGCACAAGGGCTCCAGGAAACTCTAAACCATGAGCCAGGCTCCTAGGGGTTATAGTACCATCCCCCGTTGCGTGAACCCAGGAAAGGCAAAAACCCTTTTCGTGCTTCCACCAATTAAACCTCAAAACAGCACAGCCCTGGCTTGGCCTTCAAGGCCCCTTACTACTAATGCCCCTCTCCGGGCAGGGAAAATCTCCCAGACCCTCCCCACAGGGGCTCCCTGAGCATGCACTTGGCATGGATCCAGCTAGCACTCCTCTCCCTTTTCTGAGCCTCAGTTTCTCTGCCTGCAAACAGGACACAAATCCCCCAGAAGCCTTGAGCAGGAATCAAGCAAGATCGTGTAAGTGAAGCACCCAGCATAGTGCCCAACGATAGGGACCAGGAGACCTCTCTCTACACATCCTTTCCTCCTCCGAAAAGCCTTCCCAGATTAGGCTGACTTGGTCCAAGCACTGCAGTAATCTCCATTACACCCCTGAACACATATCCAGCACCAGCTGGGGATGCTCCTTCTCCATTGGGCACCCCAGCAAATGGCAGGAATGGAGGGCATATGTGAAGCAGGTTAAAATGGACTGCCCAAAGAAGTAGGAGGAAACTCAAGGAAACAGGAGTACAGGGAGCCAGGAGAGGAGAAAACAATTCTGGGAGGGACAGTGAGTAGACTGCACCCTGAGAAGTGTCCCCAGGATTTGGGGACACGTGGTAGGAGCAGTGTGGAGGGGGAAGACAAGAGACAGTCCCGCTCCCCCAACAGCAAGCTCATCATCCTAGACTGTTTCCTCCACATGCTACCTACTGACTCGGAATGTACTCCCATCCCCAGCGTCTCATACCCACCAGGCCCCAGATGGAACTCCAGACTTCCTCCCTGGGTACACTTCTGTGCCTGGACCGCCAGATCAGGGATGGCACCACTATCCACCCAAGATGGAAACATGGATGCTGTGTGGTTCCCTGTGCTCTCTCTGCTTATGCCTAGGCCATCCCCACGGGCCATTCCAGGGGGATCCTCACTCCAATCTGCTGTCACTAGTCACCCAGGCTCCTCCTCCACCAACCTCACCAACCCCCAAAGTCATCTTTTCAGTATCTGGCTTTTATCTGATCATTCCGCTTGAAACCTTCCTGGCTTCCCACCTGACCTTCACAGAATGTCCCCAGTGCCATCCGCAAGCCTTACCCACACTCACCCAACAGTTTAGCTCCAGTCTGCTCAGAGTGCCCCCGGACAGTGCTTCCCACCTCTGAGCTTTACACAGGCCGTTCCCTCCACTGACGGAACCTTTCTTACCGCACTGCCAAAGGCCACCAATGCCCCCTCCACTTTCTAGGATCCTCTACCCGTGCTCCTCCCACCATGGATGGCATCCACTCACCTCACCAGCAGGCGGGGGGTCCCAGTGCGGGGGGGCACAGGCGGAACACTTAACTCTGCCAAATGCCGCTTGGCAGGCAGTGGGGGCAGCACAGGGTCCGGGGCTGCTGTGGATGGGGCGGAGAAGCAGACAGGCGGCAGGCAGCTCCTCCGGGGTGGGATGGGGGGGGCAGTGGGCAGCCCCTCCTCCTCTCCAGCCGTGGGCAGTGGTTCCGGTGGGGCAGCAGGCGGGGCGGCAGGTGGGGGCGGCGAGCGGAAGACATGACGCTTCATGGGCACAGGCCGGGGGGTGGGGCGGGGTGCAGGGGTTGGGGGCGTGTGGGCGCGCAGCAAGCCAGCCAGGATGCGGCGGCGGTGACCAGGCAGCAGCATGCCCATGTCCAGCAGGCGGGCATCGCTGAGGCCTTGGCACTCTGTGGCCCACACCAGTCCATGCTGCTCGAAGAGCCCGGCGTACTGCTCCAGGTGCAGCGCCCGCAGCCACTCAGCCACAGACAGCGCGGCATCCCCGGCCTCCGCCATGGTTCCTGCTAGCAGGGGCCAGCCAGCAGGGCCCTGTCCAGACCTGGAATAGACAGATGGGCACAGGTGAGAGGCAAAGCTGCCCTGCCACAGTTCCCTGATTAGCAACCCTCTGTGGCTCTCCCGTGCCATGTGGTCAAGCTCTGTCCTTGAGCTTTCTCCCCTGTCCCAGGCAAGGCCAGATACCACCAGGCCCCTGAACACATCGGCTTTTCTCTCTGTCTGAAACCTGCCACCGCCACCCCTGTGGCCTCCTAGCATCCAGCTCACACCTTCCCTAGGAAGCCCTCCAGGACCTCCAGAGTTGGTACCACCCCTAAGCCCCATCCACAGCCGGGGCCACTGCTGCAAGGCTGACCAATGGCTGTGTCTACTGCCTTCTGCAAGACCCAGGCGAGGGCCCAGTTCCCAGCTGATGGCCAGGCCCGGGGGCTTAGCGAGTATGGGTGGGGCTGAGGGATACCACTGCTAGCACCCCTGCAGGCCCCGTGTACGGGGTGAGCTTCACTCCACCTCCATGCCCCTGGAGGAAGCAGAAGGCTCCAGGAGTTAAGTGAAGCCAGCATCACACAGGGTCCTGGCCCTGTGAATGAGTCACCTCTCCTACCATCAAGGGGGTTAAGGTATAGGAAAGGCCATCCACTCATTTGTTCATTGGAGAGAGCCTCGCACTGGGCGATAGGGACTCAGGTCCCATCCCTGCATTCCAGAGCTCCTGGCCGGGCAAGAGTCAAGAGACAGATGACACAGAGAGAAGGTGATTAACAAATCAAAACAGAAAAAGTCACCAGATCATCTCCACAGATACCAAAGAAGCAAATGATAAAACACAGTATCCAGCATACTTAACAAACATCTTACTAAAATAGAAACAGATTGAGACTTCCTTAAACTGCAAAACCAGCACCTTGATTTGTGGGAAAACAAGGGAAAATTTTCCATTAAAATCAGGAATGAAACAAGGATATCCATTTCATGACGGTGATTATTATTAATCATGGGATTAAAAATTAAAGAATTCAGCAAGCGAGCTGGATTCAAAACTAATAGAACAGAATCAATATTTTTTTTTTTTACTTTACTTTTCTTTTTTTTTTTTTTAAAGATTTTATTTATTTATTCGACAGAGATAGAGACAGCCAGCGAGAGAGGGAACACAAGCAGGGGGAGTGGGAGAGGAAGAAGCAGGCTCATAGCGGAGGAGCCCGATGTGGGACTCGATGCCGGTACGCCGGGATCACGCCCTGAGCCGAAGGCAGACGCTTTAACGACTGCGCTACCCAGGCGCCCCCAGAATCAATATTTATAGGCAATAACCAGGTAGAAACCAGGACGAAGAGCCTCATTCACAACAGCATTACAAACCCTAAAACACCAAGAAGAGACGTAGTAAGAATTCTGTGAGATCTATAGGAAGAGGCAAAAAGAAGAGACCTGGACAAATGGAAAGACACGGTATGCTACCGGGGAAGAAGGCATCAGGAAGATCGTAATTCTAAGTTAATTCATAAATATGTACAATCCTATTAAATACACACACAATTCTGGGGAGGGGCGGAAGGGGAGCTAGACAAGCGGATGTGAAAATTCATGTGGAAAAGTAAACAAGCAGGAAGAGCCAGGAAAATTCTAGAAGCAGGGGGTGGGGGAAAAGAAAGGTAAAGAGTGAGAACAAGCCTCACCACATATTAAGACATATAAGCCGTAGTAATTAAAACAGCACGTTAGCAGCACCTGAACAGATGAATCAAACAAAACAAAGTTAAAAAATAGATCCAGATACACATAATAATTTAGTGTCCAATAAAAGTAACATCTCAAACTAGTGGAGAAAAGATGGATTATTAAATTGTTGGGACAGCTGTGGAACAATTTAGAAACAGAGTTAGACTCCCCTACCTCACACCTTACAACAGGATAAATTACAGGCAGAGGAAAGGTTTCATTATAAAAAATAAAACCATGAAAGGATTTAAAATATCATCTCAAAGAGGCAAAAGCCTTTTGGATGATACAAACCCAGGGAGATAAAGAGTAAAATATTCAACTATATTAAAAAATCAAACATTCTCGCATGACAAAAATGCACCAGAAACAAAGCCAAGAGATAACGACAATCAGAGGGCATCTGCCTCTCATATCCCAGACACAGGACTGATTTTCCTAAAAACTGAAAAGCACCTCGAAATAAGAAACCGGTCAATGACCTAACAGGAAAAGGGGCAAAAAATACACAGAGAGAAATTCACAGAAAGGAAAATATAAATGGTTCTTAAGCATAGGAAACTGAACGTAACCTCCTCACACGAAGTGGTGAGGGGGTGAGGCATTCCCCCGGCTGGCTAGTGGGAGTGTCTCTGGGAAGGGCAATTAAAGCCACAATAGCTATGATGCAGCCACCCCTAGGCACTTATCCTGAAGTCCTCCAAGGTGACTGGCAACAAAAGATTGGAAATAACCAAAATACCCGTCAAACAGGGAACAGTTAACTAAATTATAGTGTAGTCATATAGTAGACTACTGAGCAGCCCTAAAAAAATGGGGAAACTTGGGGTGCCTGGGTGGCTCTGTGGGTTAAGTGTCTAAGTCTTGGTCTAAGCTCAGGTCTTTATCTCAGGGTCATGAGTTCAAGCTTCGAGGTGGGTTCCATGCTGGGTGTGGAGCCTACTTAAAAAAAAAAAAATGAGGAAACTCTTCTATGTTGATATGTGATGACCTCCCGGATACATTGTTAAGTGGCTAAAGACAGGTGCAGAACAGTATAGAGAACATTCTGCCTTTCATCTAGAAAAAAACAAACCAGGGAGGATAAACCTGTCTGCAGTGATGGTAAATGCATAAAATATCTCTGAAAAGATACATCAGAAACAAGGTGACCTTGCTTCTAAGGAAGAAAACTGAGGGCTGAGGGGATGGAAGGGAGCAGACCTAGAGCCAAGCTTCAAGGGGTCTGATGCTGACACGTTTCATTTTTTCCGTCTTTAAGAAAAAGACACCAGAGGGGAGCCTGGGTGCCTCAGTCTGTTAAGTGTCTAACTCTTAATTTTGGCTCAGGTCGTGATCTCGGAGTCGTGAGATGGAGCCCCACGTCGGGCTCTGCACTGGGTGTGGGGTCTGCTTGAGATTCTCTCCCTCCTTCTCCCTCTGCCACTTCCCCACCTCCCTCTTGTAAAAAAAAATAAACGATATCAGAATATCTTTATCATTTTACAATATGCACAAATATCAAATCATTATGTTGTACATCTGAAAATACAATGTTGTATGTCAATCATATCTCAGTTTTAAAAAAAAATTTAATTGGAAAAACAAAGAATATCTTGCTTGTGTACAAATTTCCAAAACCACATGCACGCAGTGCCCAGGCCCCTCCCCGGGCCTTGGAGGGAGTCTGAAGCCCAAGCTCCATCCGCTTGCCTGGAAACCTCTCTCTGGTGGGAGGGAGACTGTTCACTCCACATCTTCATCAATTACCTACATTTTTTTTTTAAGATTTTATTTATTTATTTGACAGAGAGAGACAGCAAGAGAGGGAACACAAGCAAGGGGAGTGGGAGAGGGAGAAGCAGGCTTCACGTGGAGCAGGGAGCCCGATGCGGGGCTCGATCCCAGACCCTGGGATCATGACCTGAGCCAAGGCAGACGCTTAACGGCTGAGCCACCCAGGCGCCCCAATTACCTACATTTTGAACTATGTGAGTTCTTTAAAAAGGCTCCTGAGAGGCCCCAAGGAAGACACAAACAGAAAAACACTGGATGTTCTTGGATAAACCAGCTCTCAACATATGAAGACATCGGTTCTTCCTGGGTTAAGCTATAACCAGCACAAAGCATAATTCCCCCAAAATCACCAATAAGCAGATTCTGAAAGTCATATAAAACGATATTAAGGATTTATTGTTAGATGGAAAAATAAGATGCAGAGCAGGGTTTTGTTATGTAAACATCTAGGTTAAATAAAAAATGTACATATACGTCCGTATGTATAGACATATACATATATGCACACACACATACGCAGAATACCCCCCCCCATGGGTCTACAAGAAACTGCCTGCCTTGGAGGACAAGAACCGGAAGCTGTGAGGACAGGAGGGAGGGTTACCTTTCACTATACCTTTCTGTACCTTAAACTTTTCTATCACTTTCCAAAAAATAAGTACAATCTAAAAGAGAATGTGATTCACAACCCCCACCCCACCGGCTGGTCCCTGCCCTATCCATCCCACCCCTTCAAAGCCCTCCGGAGAGGCTCTTCAGCCTCACCCTCTCCCTGCCTCTCTGCCTATTTTCAAAATGAAAACTGGGACCTCAGGCCTGGCCTCCATGAAGTCTCCCGCATTTCAAAGTTGGGACTTAGCCCACCACACCCAACCCAGCTCCCCGACCCCCACCTCCTGACTCACCCGCTGGGCTGCCCAGGATACCAGGGATCCTTCCAGAGGCAGCGGCTACTCTGAATGGCTCCTCATCTTGGTCCCAGGTGGATGGAACCTGTAAGGACAGGAGCGGAGGAGAAAGTCCATGAGCCACTTTGAGCAGCTGGATGCCAGGAAGAGGAAGAGGAGGAGGAGGAGGAGGAGGAGGAGGAGGAGGAGGAGGAGGAGGAGGAGGAGGGAGGAGGGAAGGGAGGAAGGAAGAAGGGGAAGGGAGAAGGGGAAGGGGGAAGAGAGGGAAGGAAGCAAGAGATGGGGAAGATGGTAGGGGAAGAAGGAAGGGTTCAGGGAGCCTAATGGAAGTTGGGTGGGGCAGTGGAGGTTAGGCCAGAGGGAGGCCTTCCCATGGGAGTGAAGAGGCGGACATGCCCGCTCAGAGGTAATGGTCACACAGGTGGCTAAGAGGTGTCAGGACTGGCCATGCTCTGGCCCTCCCCAGGACCGGTGTGCGCTGTGCAGAGGCAGGCTGTCGTAGGAACTGTCAGGCCTGGACCACCCCCAGGGAGGCCTGCACAGGGGGCAGGTGCAGCTCCCACTATAAGGCAGAGCCTATCCATGAGAGGTGGGGGGACTCGGGGGAGACCCGGGGAAACAGGACACTCTCCACTGAGGCTGGAAGCCGTGGGGTGGGGTGAGGGCAGACGGGGCAGCTGAGGCACGGGTAGGAGGCCCCAGAGGCCCTGCTCCTAAACAGGTGTGGGGGCCAAAGGAGGGTGTTTCCAGGCAGGAGGAGAGAGAACTGGCCATCCCCAAGGGCAGGCCACCAGCAAGCTCAGATGGCCTGGGCTCTGCGTGAGGAGGGTGGGGGGGAGTCAATGGGCACATCGGGACCACAGCATGCTTCCTGCCACCAGGGCAGGGTGCACCGAAAACTGCGAGGCTGTGCGTGACGGCTTCAGGGCGCACTTGTGCACACTTGAATTTACTAGCTAGGTATTTATCTTAAGTAGACTCTGCAGCTACTTCTTAGGATGGGGCTCAAGTAGGTATACGTTTTAAAAGTATTCTTTAAAAAGATTTTATTTGTTGGGGCGCCTGGGTGGCACAGCGGTTAAGCGTCTGCCTTCAGCTCAGGGTGTGATCCCGGTGTTCTGGGATCGAGCCCCACATCAGGCTCCTCCGCTATGAGCCTGCTTCTCCCACTCCCCCTGCTTGTGTTCCCTCTCTCGCTGGCTGTCTCTATCTCTGTTGAATAAATAAATAAAATCTTTAAAAATAAAAATTAAAAAAATTAAAAAAATATATTTTATTTGTTTATTTGAGAGAGAGAGAGCACACAAGCAGGAGGAGGGGCAGAGGGAGAGAGAGAAGCAGACTCCCAGCTGAGCACGGAGCCTGACTTGGGGCTCGATCGCAGGACCCTGGAATCATGACCTGAGCTGCAGGCAGATGCTTAGCCCCCTGAGCCACCCAAGCGCCCCTGAAAAGTATTTTAAAATAAATTTTAGATAATTAGTACTTCAGACAGAATTGGCAAAGAACGGCAGTGCTACTCAAATGACAATTTTTTAAAAATAAAAGCCAACCTAAATAGTCCTTATTATACACCAGCTACCGAGGCACTTTTTTATTAACTTACTGAATCCTCACAGCAACCCTACGCGGTACAAAGCCCATAGTTCAAGATGAAGACACTGAGGCACAGAGAAGTTAAGTAATTTGCCCAAAGTCACACAGCTAGAAGGGGCAGCTTGAATACAGTCTTAGATCTGCTTTGTCTAATACAGTAACAAACCGTAGCCAAATACGGCCGTGCGCACTGAAGATGTGGCCGCGTGATGGAGTGTGCTGTACAAAGTACCCACTGGGTTTTGAAGATTTAGTACAAAAACAAGAAGATAAAATATCTCTATTGTTTCTATTTATTATGTGATGAAAGTATAATATTGTGGATATTTAGGTTAAATACAATTAATTAAAAATTTTTTAAATTGCACTCGTGGCTCACATTTCATTTGTCCTGGATAGTCTACCTCCAGATTCTTTTTTTTTTTTTCTTAAGATTTATTTATTTATTTTAGAGAGAGAGAGAGAGTATGAGCGGGAGGGACAGAGGGAGAAGGAGAGAATCTCAAGCAGACTCGGTGCTGGGCACGGAGCCTGACACAGGCCCAGTCTCACGACTATGAGATCACGACCTGAGCCAAAACCAAGAGTCGGACGCTCAACAGACTGCCACCCAGGCGCCCCCCAATTCTGGATTCTTAGCCACTCTGCTTCCTGCCTCCCAAAAGTGATCATGAATACTAACTGAGCACCTGGTACAGTTCAGGCCCCGTTCCAAAGACTCAATGGGGATCGCTGATGTCCCCAACCACCCTACTGGAATGACCAGGGCTGGGAAACGGGAAACCACTTCCAACCCACAGAGGGGGTCAGCCCCCTCCTGGGCCTCCCTCAAGTTCCTATTCCTGCACGAAAGACTTTCGGCCAAGGTCAGACTCAGGGATCCACCCTGACACCCCTCTAGAACAGCCTCATTCAAGGCTCTAGAAGCATAACACAGACCTCAGACCTGGACTGGCTCTCCAGGAAGCTCAGGCTAGAGGGAGTCAGACACCATTTACCAAGTGAAAATAGCCCACAGGGCCTTCGCCAGGCTGAAGGTCAGGGAAGGCTTCCTGGAGGAGGCAGCTCCTTGAAAAAAGAAGTTTGGAGCAGTGCCCTGCTGAGCCATACTGGAGCCTGTGGCAAAGAAGGAATTGGCAATACTGAACCTCTTTATTTAAAATTTTGGTACTATATCTTATATTTCTCTCATTAATTTTGATTTTTAAAAAAAATATGGCTTAAAAATATTATCTTGATTACCGAGCTTTTTGCCCACCCCCACCCCTTACACTCTGTGCCCAGGGCAAGTGGCATACTCACTGTACCCTAATCCTGGCCCTGGTTTGGAGGTTTAAGCCCTGCTGTGACACGTCACTGAGTCTCCACCCCCAGGGAAGCAGGGACCAGGCAGAGGGGAGTGTCATCCTGTTGTGACAGCGTGGCCACAAGCTGGGGGGTTCCCCTCCTCCCCTACCCCAAGGGCCCAGCTCAAGCCTCAACACCCCACCACCTCACCCTCTCCTGGTTTCTTGTGTCTCCCTCCAGCTCCCCTCTGCTATGCCAACTAAGATCCCACCCCAGCTCAAAGCCACAAGTCCAGCCCCTTGTCATTCGACCTGCTCCAGCACTGACATTTACAAATGAAGAAACAACACCCACAGAGAGGAAGTGACTTGACTAACCCAAGCCCCAGCCAGGCTGGGCTGGCCCAGGACTCCCTCCATGTTGCTTTTTGCACCAGGCACTAGCTTAGCGTATGGGACCCCCCCCCCCAAAGGTCTGCTGACAATGAGTTAAATGAGCCACATCCCCCCACCTCCAGGTGCTGTTTCCAGGTTGACTTCTCCAGCCAGATCTCCCTCACGGCCCCCCCTGGGCTCCTAAACCTCGGAAGCTGAGCCCTGTAGTAGGACGCTGCTCCTATCTGTCTCTAGCTGTTCCATTCGTGGGGATCCACCTCCACCTAACCCCCACATGGCCTGGGGTATCCTAAGAGTCTGCACCCCTTCTGATCCCCCCTGCCTTCCACAGTGGAGCCCAGGGGCACTCAGTCCCGAGATAAGAGTCATCCGGAATCACGAATCCTTGTCAGCCGGTCCTTCTTCAGGTCTGACCTGAGTCCCTCTTGCTGGCAGCAAAGCTTTCACCTTCTGTCCTCTGACTACCATTTCGACCCCGCCACAGTTTAAATCTCACTGTCCCTTCTCTGTCCCAGCCCAGCATCTCCCTTGCGCCATACCCACCAGTCCAGCAGGAAGGCAGCCCAGAGCCTTAGCCAAGGGCAGGCACACCCCCACTTCCTCCGTTTCCTAAGTGCCTACTGCATGCCCAGCCCTTGCCAGATTTCTACCTTTATCTCACTTGTCCTCATAACAACCCCAAGGCCTGAGATTCTCACCCCATTTCAGGGAAGCTGTGTGAGGTGGACATTTGCCCAGGTCGCTTGCTGGAGTCAACAGGGCCTTCACAGGGTGTGACTGCCTCTGTCCGGTGGAGCGGGAGAGGCTTCCCAAGGCCACTCCTGCGTGTGGCTTTGAAGAAGTAGGAGGCTGCGCTTCCAGCCAAAGGGAACTGAGTGTGCAAGGCTCAGGGACAGAAAAGGACCTGGCAGATCCAGAGACGGGGTGATTTCAGTGGGGCAGGGACAGTCATGCCACCCCAGCAGGTCTGGAGACTCCCACCTGCGTGGGAGCCTCCTCTGCGTTCCGATTTGCATGAGTGAGTCAGGCCTGAGTCAGGGCAGCCTTGTAGGTCCCAGCTCCTTCCACATTCAGCTCTGAGGCCCCCTCGGCCAAGACCCTGCTGCCCCCCAGGACTGCATCTTCAGGCCCCCTCTGCACAGAGATGCACTTGGGGTTCAAGGTAAGGGCCAGTGATGGGAGGAACGGAGGGAGAGGAAGGCAGGCCCAGCCTCCATACTGAGGCCTGAGCTGCTCCGCCACTCACCCCTCCTCCCCTGCACGCCCTCCCCTCCCACCCCCCACCCCCGCCCCAGGCAGGCTAGGCAGGGAGCCCAGCATCCAGACCTCAGGAAACCCCTCAGAGCGTCCCACACGGGAACACAAGTACACATGCAGTTTTGGCCGGGCCAGGTCGACAAACCACAACTTACCCGCACCACAAACTTACACCTCACACCGCCTCCAGGGGCACACACCTCTCACACCACTCGGCAGCCGCATAGCAGATCGGCCCCTCCACCACACACATACACCTTTCAGCCCCACACTTCCTACCAACAACCTATGTACGACTGCCCCCAGAGCCCCACGATGATGTCTGGTATCCGCCAACCCAATCGCCAGGTGATACCTATGGGCACGGCCGCATTTGATCCGCCGCCTTCCCGGGTGTTCTCAGGACTCCGCTAACCAGGCGAGCGGCCTTGGAGACACTTCCCTTAGATATGAGGAACTAGGTGGGGGCTGGGCTCCCGGCCAGAGGGTGCAGAAGTGGCCCCCGCCGGCTGCAGCAGCTATTTCCCTCCAGCCCAGCTAGGCAAGGCAGCAGGTGCAGCTCTCAGTCAGGCAGCTGATTGATCCCCGGGCCAAGAAGCCTGCTTTCTTCCTCTTGGGGATGGGGGCCACTGCACGCTGGACCCAGAGAATTACACCAGAGTCTCCGGACTTGCCGCAGTTCTGAATCTCTGCCCCGTCACTTGCCCTGGTACCAGATTTCTGCCCCATCCCATCCATGGTATGACCCACCCTGTGTGGTCCCAAGAGTGACCGAGGCAGATCAGGAGCAGCCTTCAGGACAGCGAGGATAAGTCGGGGCCCCAGCGCCTCAATGTCCTGCTGGGGAGCTGGGGGCCACTGGTGAGTCCCTAGGGCTCCAGGTCAGAGCCTTACCCCCCAGGATGCAAGGCAAGTCCGGGTCCCAGTCCTGGCTCCATCACTTTTTGCCTGAAGTGCTGGGCAAGTCTTGTCACATTTTGAGCCTCGGTTTCCCCCTCCATAAAGCAGAGCTGTCACCCAGATGACTATGACACGTCACCATGTATGTACTAGAGACCACACTCACTCGTCATCTGCTCACTCCTCTGCTGCAAAGACAGACACTTCCTGTTGTTTAGCCCCAAGGTCTTGGCCGGTCCTGACCAGAGGGGCCCTTGGTGCTGGCCTTGTAGCCAGGCCCGAGTCTGGACCCCGCAGCACCCCGGAGCTCTCCGTTACTCCGGCCGTCAACGATTATCACACCCTGCCTCCAGCCCCGTCCCCCTGCGGGGCTCCAGACCAGATACCCCACTGCCCCCGGACCTCTGTCTGGGTGGCCCCAGGCACTGCACATTCCCCACCCACTGCACCACGCACTCTCCGCGGAAAGCAAGGCTACCTCTGACCTTGGTGGCGCCTTTGAGCAAATTAGAAAAAAAAAATGCCTCTTCCTTGAGAAGCCCCACAGCAGGACCTGCAGCTCAGCAAAGAGTATAGGCTAGGTTTCAGTACCCCCTCTCCCAGCTCTCACCTCACCCCCTCCCAACCAGACGGCTTTGGACAGTGCACAGCACCACGCACATTGCATACAGCGGGCCTGAGGAGAGGCAGGCCGTTTTAACAACCCCCCTGGAGCGGCTGGTTCAGCATCACCCTGAAAAAATACGAAACCAGTTTTATTCATGCCCACGGTGCATTCAAGACTAGAGGACAGTAGACATCCCTGAGGTCAGTTCCAGGCCCAGCCCGAACTCCCACCCAATCTTGAAAGACTATCATTCCCTACGACCTTAATGTCTGCACTGTTTAAAGTTCTTATAGTTGTGTACCACTTTTATAACTAGAAGACAAAATGGTAAAAGTATCTTAAGTCTATTAGAATTGGGTCTGTCCCAGTTTGTTCCTCAAAACCATTATTAAAAAGTAGCTTTATGACTTTAAATGTAACATGGGACGACAACTAAGAACAGTTATCAACAAAGCTGATTCCCTGGGCCATGTGGACTGGAAAACGAGAAACTGAGACCCAAAGCTCACTGCCTCCCCCACCACGGTCTTATCCTCCCCAAGGTCGAAGACACAGCCTAGCAGTTAAGGTCCCCCTTACCAGGATGCGAAGGCCAGCAGCACAGTGCAGCCCAGGGACTTTCAAATGGGAAATGGACTGAGGTCCATGAGTAAACATGAGACTTCAGAGTCTGTGGTTTGTCCTCTAGCCAGCATCTGACCCCACCCTAGCCCTGACTGTCACCCACATTCTCCCAAACCCCACTGCCCCCCCCCAATGCCAAGCCCCACCCTGGAGAGGGTCAGCTAGGAAGGAAGGTATGGAATGAAGTGTGACCATCTGGAGTACCTCGCTTGCAAATTAATGAAACCGAAAGTTAAATGATTTGGGGTTTAGGCCTTGTCAAAGTCTGTGACATTCGAATCCCCCTTGGCCAACCATGTACTCCCACCTTCAAACAGATCACTCAGGATCACTCTGGGCCACTCCCTCCCATTTCCCCTAAGCCTCCTCATTACCCTGTTTTGACACACACCTCCCTCTCCATTCCCACTGCTTCCATCTCCCCCAGCCTCCCCCGCAGGCCTGGATCTCTGGGCCCTCCTCCCTGCTTCCTGTCCTTGCTCCACCTTCAGCCAGCACACCCTTCAGCCTGCCCTGTAACGGCCCCCCAGGCAGAGCTCCTCACCTAACCCTGACCCCATAGCCCTGACCCACACCCACCTTCCCTGTGCCCCAGCCCTTCACTGTTCAGGCGCAGCACCTGAGACCTGAGACACTCCCAGCAGGAGCACAGGGGTTCTGGTCTGGTTCCCTGACCTCAGGCACAGACAGTCCCCTCCTGAGCTGGCAGCTTCCCAGGCAGGGCGAGGCCAGAGGTGCTACAGGGTGACTCCAGGAAGATCCACCTCTGTGTCCACTGCCCCCTATGGTGGGGCAGGGAGGGGATTGGGGGGGGGGCTCTTAACACTATAAATGAGGCAGAAACAGGAAGAAACAAGGCTGCCCACATGGTGGGTGGGAGTATACAGGGCTGATAATAGGTTCCCAGGCAGCAGGAGTGGACAGAACCAGTCACATGCTGGGACCTTAGAGGGGTTGAGGGCTAGCCCTGGCCCTGGCCTGGGAGAGGGACAGAGGCTGCTTGACTCCATCCTCTCTGAGCTGCCCCAGAACCTGATGTGCCTACCCACCCAGGAGGAGAGCCTTGGCTCCCCTGCTCCCGAGAACTAGCAGCCCAGGAGCACAGGGACCTGAACCTCCCTCTCCCTAGGTGGCCCCTGGAATGGAGAAGCCGAAGATAAGCAGACCCCTTGCTGCTGGCCCCTGAAAGGGGGAAGCTGCCTGTGTTGATGGGGTGGAGATGACCAGACTGGCAGGGCAGGCACTGCAAAGGCGAGAGAGACCAGGTACCTGCCACACAGGCTCTGGCCGCCAATGTGACGTATGACCTCAGCCGCCCCAGCTGTAGAGTCAAACGGAAGACTGGAACACTCCCTGCCTCGGCCTCTCCCCTCCAACTCACGGAGAACATTCTTTTTTTTTTTTTTTTTTTTTAAGATTTTTTAATTTATTTGACAGAGAAACAGCCAGCGAGAGAGGGAACACAAGCAGGGGGAGTGGGAGAGGAAGAAGCAGGCTCCTAACGGAGGAGCCTGATGTGGGGCTTGATCCCAGAACGCTGGTATCATGCCCTGAGCCGAAGGCAGATGCTTAACGACTGCGCCACCCAGGCGCCCCCACGGAGAACGTTCTAACCCACTTATCCGACCCGGCCATCCCTGCCTAAAACAAGAAAAGGTGGTGATTATGGGGTGCTTACCATCTACCAGACGCTGTGCTAAACACAGTGCGTGGAATGTTCTATACCATCCTCATGACAGACAAGAAAGTGGTTTTAGCCCACCTTACAGATGAGAAAGAACCAAGCCTCAGAACGGTTAAGTAACCTGCCTGAAATAACACAGGAGCCAGCATCGGACCCCAGGGCTGCCTGGGCCGCTCTTTCTACTCCATCTCCTCAGAGGGGACAGTGCAGAGACAGGCAGAAAGCAGGCAGGACACACGGGGGGTCGGGTGGGCAAGAGAGAGGGAGCATGAGTGCATGCCGAGAAGGGCCTTGAAGGCCAATGCTATGACACCCGCTCTTACTGTCCAGACAGCAGGACGCCATGAAGGGCAGCAGGGCGCTTCGGGGGATCACGGGGCAGCAGCCAGGCGGGCGCACAGGGGTACCGGCTGCTGGGAGACCTGGGAATTCATATAATTTCTGCGTCTCCGTTTCACCATCTGTACGATGGGGATTACGAGAGCCCCACCATGCAGCCTTGTGAGGAATAAATGCATGCCTTCAAAACACAGCCCAAATCTGACCAGTTCTCACTCCCCAGCGACTTCCCATCTCCCTGACTAAATGCCAAAGCCAGCACATGGCCGACCAGTCTGCATGGTCTGTCCCCACTGCCTGTCTTCTTGCTCTTATTCCAGCCGACTCTGTGTTCTAACCTCGGAGCTGGGCACTGGAGCCCCTCTGTCTGGAATGCTCTTCCAGACATCTGATGACTCACTCCCATACTTTTTCTAGCACTTTCTCAAATGCAAGGCCTTCCTTCCCTGAACACTCTACCTAAAAATGTGCCCCCATGAGTCCCTGCCCCTGTGTCATTTCTCCGCTTACCACTGTTGGGTTACACTACTGCCTTACACGCTTATTTGTTGTCAGTCTCCTTAACCAGATGACGGGGGCACCGTCTCATTCCCGACCCTATCCCCAGTGGCCAGAAGTGTCCGGCCCCTGGAGAAATGGATGAATGGACGTCCACAAAGGCCTGTTCACCTCAGTCAGGAGCTTGGGACAGGGGCCTGTGACACAGGTTGGGAGAGGGATGGTTGGAACAGATAGGTGTCAAGGTTCAGACTGGAGTTCTAGGAGTGAAAGATTCAACTCTGAGGTTCCTTGGCTCCCTCTGTGGTTGGGCTTGCCCCTGAAGCTGCCCCAGCCACTTCCTGCTGTGCAGGCCTGATAAACGCTGCTCAGGGAGCCCTTACCCACACAGAGGAAGTGCTGACTCTCAGAGCCCCCCCCTGCTGCCCACCCATCAACAGTTCCCCAGAGCAGGTTAGAACCTGCCCAGACTTCCAGGAGTCTCTGAGACCAGCCCTGCCCCCTCTACCCTTCCTGCCCCTTCCATGACTATTACCCTGTGGGGTTCAAAGGGGCCTCCACCCTCTGGCTCCTGCCACTTACTCCTCTCCCATCTCATTCCCTCCACTCCCACTGCCTGACACTTGACCTCCAGGTCTTTGCTTATACCGTTCCCTCTGCCTAGAACATCATTCTCTATCTTGCTCTTCAAGTTCACTTGAAGTTCAAGTGTCAAGTTCAAGTGTCACCTGCTCCAGGAAGCAGTCTCTGACTCCCATAGCCGCAGCCCTGATCACACTGCGATGTCACTATCTCTGGCTCTCTCACCACAGACTTGGCTGGACGCTCCTTGAAAGCAGGACCAGGGTCTGATTCCCCTGCATCCAGCCTGAGGTTGGCACAGTGAACATCTGTTGACTGAATGAACATCTCCCAATTTTATACGTGGGAATCAAGTGCCCAGGCATGTGATAACTTGCCCAAGGTCACACTGCAATCAGTGGCCGGAGTATGGCTAGAACCTGGCCTCTGGCCTCCTAGATCAGGCACCTCCCAGTCCCCTAGTGCCCACCCAGTTACAGCTCTAATCTCCCGCCTGCCAGACCCCTGGCCTGCCTTCCCCCAGTGCTCCACACCTACCAACCACCTGCTCCTTAGGCGTTGGGGAACCACCTTATCCAACCCTCCCCTCTTCCAGAAGAGGAAAGTGAACCCCAGAGAGGTGCAAGAAACTAAACTAACCAGGGCCACGGGACAAGTCAGGACCAGGGCCTAGGCCCCCCAGACTGGACCCCCTTCCACTAGCCTGTTCCTTGGAAGAACGGGGAGGGTCCAGTCCCCTCAGGTGATCTCAGAGATACCGCAGCAACCCCCCCCCCCAACTTGGGCTAGGCAGGCCCGGCACTGAGAAATGTGGGTTTTCAGGTCACTGGCAGCAGAGGCAAATGAGTGTCCTGGTTCATGTCCCAAAACAGAAACAGGAACAGAACCACTAGAAGAACTGGATGCTCCCTGGATCTTTGGCCTCCCTAGGCTCAGTACATCCATCTTCAGAGCTGAGGGGACAGAAGGGGGAGGAAGAGCCCCAGTCTGAGGGCAAAGGTAGGCCTGCAGCTAAGGCTCCGGCACCCCTTCAGCAAGCAAGACAGACCCCACTCCAAAGCGGTCCTGCTGTCATCTGGTAAAACCTAGTCCCCGACCTGCTCTCCGGAGGTCCCTTTCCCCCCACCAGGCTAGGGCTGGCTTTGGGAACAAACTCTGGCATTTCCGGTGCAGACTCACAGTGGCCTGCCCGGGTGAAGGTCCCTGCTCAGAAGGATGAAAGCCTCACCCAGCACCCCCTACCCCAATCCACCCTGGACGTGAACGCTGATCACACCTGCACAAAGGCAAAATCACAGGTCCTCCACGGATGCGTCCCGGCCCAAGAGCACACACAGGCACACGCACAGGGCCTGCCCAGAGGGATGCGTGGCAGGAAGGATAGGGGAAGCACAACCAGCAAGGAACACATGCAGCCAGGAAGTCTCCAAGGAGGAAGGCACTTCTCTCAGGGGAGGGAACAGGCCTCCTTCCCACAAGGCGGCTCCCACTCTCGAGCCCAAGGCCCTTTGAGGGTGGCTGCTATGCCCATAGGCTCAGAGGGGCACCGGAAGGAGCCGGTGAGGGTGGCAGCATTGCAAAACACTCGAAGGCCCTGAGCCAAGGCCCAGCCTCCCTGCCCCCTGAGGAGGGGCAGTGCCTCCCTTAGGGCGCCCAGGCTCAGGTCTCTGTCCACCAGTCTGTCATGGCCCTGGAGCCTAGCTCTGACCCTCCAAGACTCACCTGGGCCTGCTGAGCCACATTCCATGTTGGTCCTGGGAGGACCTGGCTCACCCATCAGTGTGACCCAAACCTTGCTCTGTGACGCAGCCAGCCATCAGCCCTCCCTGGGCCTCCCCTCAACCGCGTCCTGGTACAGAGGATGACAGCCCCACCGCCAGCAAATGAAGAGGATGCCTGGCCTCTGCCTGTTCCCTCCCCATTCCCCACCAAGACGGCTATCTCTTCTGCTACCACCTAATCCCTTCCAGGGTCTGGTTCTCAGATTTCTTGAAAGGCGACAGCTGGGTGCTCACACTGGGGGTGGTGGGTGTAGAGAGCACACAGAGCCTAGAGACCGGCTATGCCACTGACCCCTAGAAGCAGCCCTGAGAAACTCCGGGCCTTGTCTGTCTGGCACCGGCCAGCCAAGGTGTGGCATAGGACTCAGCCTCAACTCAGAGGCTACCTAGCCCAATTCAAGGCCTTGCAGGCTCTTGGAACCCAAAATTTTGGAAATTCAGAAGCTGGGATTGCCAGCATACAAAACCCTGGAATCCTTGAATCCCCAATGCCTACCTAGAATCTCAGACTCAGAATCCTAAAATCCTAGCTGCTCAACGTGGGGAGAGGGTGGGTGGGAAGAGAGAGGAATGGAGAAGTCCCCTACCTCACCTTACCCACTCTGTTTGATTCATTCCTGTCCTGATATGTCCACACCTAGGGACTGGTGTGGAAGCTGCTGCTTCCTGCTCCCTCTGTGAAGATCAAGGGAAGCTGAGTTCAGAGCCCTGGCCCTGGCATCATGGTGGAAGGAGGGGAGGGGAGAAGTGAATGCTAGGAGCAAGGCAGTGCCCTCTGGGGCAGTAGGGAAGGAGGCATAGGAGACCCAGGCATACGGGGTAGCAAGATGCAGTGGCAGCTCCCCCATCCCGGGGGCTGTCCTGCTCCAGGACTGGCCCAGCCAGAAGGAAGTAGGGCCAGGCCAGACTTCCCCAGATGTGACCTCTAGTTTCTTGCCCTGGGAATGGAGATAGAGGAGTGGCCATGAGAGGTCCCAATCCTCCTCTCTCTCTCCCCCTTGCCCTCACAACAATGAAGATAATAAGGAGGAGGATTTTGCCACATTCCTCCCTGCTGTGGTTGGGGGAGGGTGGCCTCTCTGACCCCTGAATCCTCCTCTGGACCCCTCTGGCACTGAGTACCACACTCTTGACCACAGCGGGTCCCTGCTTCTTGTCCTCGCGGCTCTGGAACCATGTTCCCCAGATTTGTTCATTCAGTCACCACATCCCAGGCACCTTAAGAGTACTCAGTTTGGTCAGGGAGAAAGACTTGGGCCCTGCGACAAGGCAGGTGGGCAGTGTCTGAGGGAAGTCAGGGCATCAGAGGCCCAGGAGGCCCTGACCAGGCCCCAGGCAGGGAGGTGGCATGCAGGCCTCAGAGCCTCTGCCTGGGTATCGGTTCCAGCTCTCACTTTCCTCGGCTGAGAGACCACAGGCAAGTCCGTTAGCTTCTACTGACCTCAGTCTCCTCATCAGCAAAACAGGGCCTGGGAGAGCCACTGTATTCAACAAAGCCCGGAGCGGACAGGACAGGACGAGAGCAGCGAGCAGACCTCCAAGAGGGGCTTGTCAGGAGGCCGGGCCTGTGGGGGGCTCAGAACTCGATTGCAGTCAGTCCCGTCTACAAGCAGGATGCCCGTGCAGGCCTGCCGTCCCCATGGCTGGCTGCCAGCAATGTCACTTGACCATGTGGCCTGCCACCCAGACTGGGAGCTCCCAGGGTAGAACAAGGTTTGGACCTCCTCCGCCGGCATGTCTCCCAGTGCTCAGAGCTCTCACTGTGAAGAGGGAGAAATTCGGACTCCTGGCTCTTCTCTGTAATGGGCGATCTTAGGCAAATCACTCTACCTTTCTGGGCCTGTTTCCTCTGTAAAATGGGAATGGTACCTACCCCACGAGACTACTGTTGAGGGTTAAATCAGTCCAAAAAAAATGCTTCCACAGTGCCTGGCACGTAGTAAGCTTCCAAGAAACAGTAGCTACTGCCACTATCACTACTACTATTAAATAATAATGTTGTTACTGAACTGGTCACTTAATTCCAAATCCCCTCCCAGCCACTCAGGTTGTCCCAATGGTCTGGAGCAGATGTCCTGAGTATAGGACAGATCTTCTCCCTTCTCAACTATGTTCCAAAGGCTTGAGACAGAGGAAAAACTCCGCAGGAAGGTCACATGGAAGAACAACCAGGCACTGTCCCCCCACCCCCTGGCCGTCCCTGACACCTGGGGTCATCAGCCTCTTTGGGCTGTCCTCCCCAGAGCCCTCATCAGCATGTACAGGTCTGGGGGCCTGATGGGGGCAGGGGTAAGGGGATAAGATGTCCTCTCATCAGGGCTGGGGGACTGGTGTTGAATTAGCAGCAGGGCCTGAGCTCTGTGGGCCGTGTGCTTGTAGGGGATCTCTGAGGGCCCCTTGTATCTTCCTGCTGTTGAGATCCTTGGAGCAGCCCCCTTAGCACAGAACCCCTTCCTGAAATATGAAACACCCCTCTGTGTAGGGCTGTGAAGGCGGCTGAGGCCAGCCAGACTGAGACCAGAGGAGAGGGTGAGAGAGCCCACCCAAGGGACTGAACTCTACTTGTCAGGGAGGGCTGGGTCTGCTTGGCTGGGGTCACACTCTGCTCCAGGCTGCCTTGACCACCACCCAAGGGAAAGCCCCTCACTGAGCGGGACCCTGGACTGAGCTCAAGGGGTAAGGTCAAGCTGGGGGAGGAGAAATCAGGCCTAAAAAGGCAAAGGAACGCCTGCCTGATCCTGCCTCTACCACTTATTCGCTATTTGGGGAGGCCGAAAGTGGTTAGCATACATGAAAGTGCCTACACCAGTGTTATTTGCCTATTTACTGACATCTTTCTCACGTATGTGATTACTCAGCTTTCTGAGGCTGTTCCCCCCCCCCCCATGTTACTGTGTGGTGCTCCCCGTCTCATGGAATGATATGAAGTTAAATAAAGTGCAAATGTACAGCGTCAGGCACATGACAGGTGCTCAAATCAAACAGAGCTCCCTCCCTTTCCCTCCTCTTTCCCCAAGAGGGCCCAGACTAGCAGTCGGATCATCCTGACCCCCACCCACCAGGGCTCGCTGTCCGATCTTGGTCTGATCTCTGGCCCTTGGCCTCAGTCTCCCCATTTGTGAAAACAACTTGTGCGCCAAGTGGTATCTGCGTGTCCATGACCATATCTACTCCAGTCTCCCTCCCACCTCCATTCCCTCCTTCCTTTTCCATTTCCAACTCATGTCCTACTGCAGCCCTCCTGCAGCAACAGAACCCTTGGGAGCCTAAAGTTGGGTGGAGGGGACAACTGGTCAGCAAAGGGTACAAGCCCTCAAGCCTCCCAAGGCCCACCCCAGGCTCCCAAGGGTTAAGATCCAGAGAGAAGGGCGGGAGGGAGGGGTGCACGGCAGGGTCAGCGCTGGACAGGCGGGCCTAGAGCCCAGGGCCTGCCTCCCCTCCCCCCACCCTGGGAACAGAGGCTACTTGTTTGGGCATCAGCCGGCTGGCTTTGAGCTTGGCTAAAGGAACAGTGGGGTGGGGAGGGAAGAGGGCCCCAGAGGACAGAGGGGACTCCCCTCTCTTTAGCTGATCCCCTAGTGTTAGTACTAGGCTAGTCTACCACTGGTCCCTAGGACTCTCAGAGGCCGCTTACCTTTCTGAACTGACCCCTTCCCTCCAGGTTCTCTCTTTCCTTCATTCAAACACTCATTGCAGGGGACAAGATTTTCACTCAGGCCCAATTCTTGCCCCAGCAGTCTCTCTAGAGCATGAGACTAGGGCTTATCGCCCAATCCTGCAGATGGGGAAATGGAGGCTCTGAGAAGTTTGGGGACTTGCAGAGTCACATAATGTTTGATGGCTGTACAGGGACTACCCCAAGTCCCAGTCATCCCCACGGCTCTATAAGCCCTTCTCCACAGAGCTCCAAGGAGGCCCTTCCCAAGCTGTGCCACTATGAAGGACTGAAAGGTGAGGAGGAAGAGGCAATAAGTAACCCACCTGTGAAGTCCCGAAGGACCTAGAAGATTTTTGGATGGGGAGAAAATTTCTGGAGTGGGAGGGTGGGGAAGACAAGCAACCTGCACAAAGGGCTGAGGGTTCAGGTACAGAAAAGCATGACTGGAGCCCGAGAGCTGGGGGGTGGGGTGCAGCTGGGGCGATGAAGCGTGGGGGCAGTCGGGGCCCCAGGTGGCCTCTGCCCACTTCCACCTCACCCCACAGTTGTCAGGACTGTGCCTGGAACGACCTCCTTTTGCCCAACTCCTGTAAGCAAGTGGTAAATGAGGAGGCAAGGTCCCCCAGGCCAGGGTATGGACAATCCCCAACTAGCCATGGGACATGGGGATAAGTTCTCGTTACACCTTGTCCCAACTACCCCTTCCAGCCATACCCATCCCCTTTGCCATTCCTCAAATATACCACGAAAGTTCCTGCCTTTGCACAAGCTGTGCTGTCCTCTGGGGGGTCCTTACCCTTGTTAATTGCCACTTCACTGTCAAACCCCATTCCAGTCATCTCCTTCTCCCTGGGCCTCCAAAAGTCCCAGTCCCTGATTCTATCTCAGTACCTGTCTGCACTTGTCCTCCAGATTCTGCTGGGATCTTTCTGCCCTGTAATGAGCTTGCTGGGAGGTCTCCCCTAACCTGAGCACTCTCTGCTCTCCAAGGACAGACATCCTGGCTCCCTCAGTCTGGACGTTGGTGCTCAGTACACTGTGAAATCCTACCTGAGTACCTCCACAAATCTGTACCACCCTGCAGCAACCACCCCGCCCCCCTTGGAACCAAGCCTGGGGATCAAGGGAGGCACCCCAGGACAAGAGATTTGCGGGAGGGAAATCCCTATGCCAGAACCCATACTGTGACCGCTCCTGATGAGAGTTCCCCAACACCAAAAACCACCCTTGGAGATCTTGGACCAAACACCCACCCCATGCCCCCCAGGCTGCACTCCAAGCCTGCTTTCTCCAGTGCCAATAACCCACTCCGGGCTTGACCCCATTCAGCGAACACACTTGGGCCAGGTAGGGGCTCTTGGGAGGCCATGCCCCCATTTACTGGTGGGGAATTGAGGCGCAGAGACCGGAAGTAGTCTGCCCAAGGTCACTGGAGCCCCAGGTCCAGGGCATAGGGTCATACGAGAGTGCAGAGCTGCAAGGGTCTCCGCGGTCAACGAGGTGGGAGCCTTCATTCCACAGATGGGAAAAGCAAAGCGCACGAGGGTGGGCTGGCTCCGGCTCCTGGGAACCTTCATGCCAAAGGACTAATAGCTGGAAGCCCCCTGACCCGCTGGTTCGCCCTCCTCCCCCACACACTCTGGCCCGACCCGCGCATCCTCAGGTGGTGACCCTCATCCCCATCACCGGACAGGAGAGCAGACAACTGCCCCAGGAGAAACGCTCGCGGAAGCAGGCGCCGGGCGCACAACCGGCGCGCGGCCTCGGCGTTCCCCTCTGCGAAATGGGGAAACTCCGGTCAACACCTGGCGAAGGGGCGGTGGACGGGGAGGTCCCGGCAGCCGCACTTACCTGTTCTGAGCGAAGACTCCACGCGGAGACCCGGAGACCCAGAGTCCCGGCGCCGCCACTGACTCACGCCGCCGTAGTCAACTAGCGGCCGCAGGCCGGGCGCGCCCACCCCGCCGGGCGCTTCCGCCCGCCCCACGTGACGCCCCGGAGAGGGGAGGGCCGGGAAGGGGCAGGGACCCGCCCCCTGCTCCGCCCCGCCTAGTCGCGGTCTTTGAGTCCGCCCGCCCGGCCCGCCTAGCGGACAGGTCGGTCTGTGCGTCTCCCCTGTCCCTCTAGTTGCTTGCAGGTGCGTCTCTGTCTCTTGAGGTTCAGATCCACCTCCACCTCCCCCCCCCCCCCGCTGAGTCTCCATCTCTTCCTGAGTCTCCCAGCCTCTTGCCACCCTTCTCTTGGTGACTCTACCCCAGGGCGGGAGGTGGGAGGGAGAGGGATGAGCCACAAAACTCACTCCCAACCCCCCTGCCGCCCCCAGGGTAGAAAGGGGCAGTCGGAGTCAGGACGACCTAGGTCCCTAACTTTCTCCTCCTGGAAGTCCTTCCCCACCTCATTCTCCGAGGATATCCCACTTCCCTCTCCAGACCCACATCCCCCAGGGACAAGCTGGTAGGGAAGAGTCCTACCCAGTCAAAGGGCCTTGAGGATCTCTTGGCAGAAGGCTGCATACAGCCTGAGGTCCTGGCACCAAGACACCTTCACTGGCTAAGATTGGGGAGATGTCTGCCCATCCTGCCAGCACATCCACAGATAAAGGCCCTGGGTTTGGCAGGAATTCCTGGGTCCTGTGTCCCTGTCACCTCTAGGGCCAGCCAAGTCAAGAGACCTTAACTTCTCTAGGCTTTTACCTCTCCAGATGCCCAATGGAGATATTTGAAAGAACAGCTCTCACCAGACTGGGGCATCGGGGTTGACTCTGAGATTAGGCGTCATTAATCTGAACACCTACTACATGCCAGGCCCAGTGCTGGGCAACTCATTCCTTTTATCTGAATCCTCATACCTCTCCTTGAAAGCAAAAATCATCACCCCAGGTTAGGGATTAGAATATGAAGCTCCAGGAAGTTCCAGGACTTGCCCAAAGTTACAAAGCCAGTAGGGCAAGCCTGGGATTAGAACCCAAGTCGTGGTGAGTTCTAGAATCTCCTGCCTACCCTCCGCTGGACATCCACCTTGCCCCTCTAGAAAAGAGTCAACTCCAAGCAGGCTGTATCTTCCTGATAAGGCTAAGGCAAGTCACTTTCCAGGAGGGGAGGTCAGGGCCAAACGCCCCAAATTCATATGGGGTACAAAAACACTAGAGAGGGGCAGAGCACAGAACCCCCCTCCCAACCTGATAGCAGGGGTGTCCCTCAGGCAGCAAGGGGACCTGGAGGCCAGAGAGAACAGGTAAGATTCAGGCATCCCTCTAGATCTCAAAGCCTAGTCTTCAAAGCAGTCAGGTGGAACACGGTAGCAGGGGACTAACACCTGATCCTCTGCAAAGGACTGGGAGTCCCACCTTTTCTGTTAACGCAGGCCTGAGGTCTTCAAAGTGACCTAGGGAAGTCTCAAATCACAGGACCTGGTCCCTCCACTGCACTGGGATCTGATGACCCTCATCTCAACGCCCAACCTTCCTCCTCCAGAACAGGCTGCCCCCAGTGTTCACTGGGAGACCCACAGCCCTGTGGTCTGAGACCCAGGAACCTCTCCCCCTTCCTTCTGTGATGACTGGAGAGTGTCAGACCCTCTACTTTCACAGGTTGTACCAATGGGGCCTTAGGCTGAAGGTCACATGGCAGAACCTCACCCTCTGACTGCTGCCCCGGGGCCTCTGGCCAGACCTACTTCTTTTCTTAGAGCAGTAAAGATAGCCAAAGAGCCTGGAGCAAATGGCAGAATGAACAGGCCACAAGGATAGGTGAATGATGAGTGAACTAATGAGACACAGGAGAAGAGAGCACACTACAGACAGGAGGAAGGGGTGACAACCTGACATACACCCCCACTACACATGGGGTAATGAGGGGTTGCCTAAAGGGGCAAAGGCCAGGTGACCAATAATGAAATTAACAACATGAACTCTAGAACAAGGGAATTAAGGACGGCGGTGGTTTTACCCTGGTGAGGTGGAAAGCAGGCACAGCAATGAGCCGGCTGAGGCTGTGGGATCGTTTATTGGGGCTGTGTCCAGCCAGGCCGCAGCGCCAGCCTGGGCCCGAGCCCAGCGTCCCTAAGAGGCGCAGGGGGTGGGGGAGGGGAGAAAGCGCGGGAGGATCCGCCACCCCTGGCCCCGCTCCATCTTGTCTTGGTCCCTGCCGGCGGTGCCGCGCTCAGGTGAGCGAGGTGTCGTCGTCGCTGCCCTCGCCGCCTGCGCCACCCAAGCGCTCCTCCCGGCTCTCTGTCACCGCGCTCTCATCGATGTTCTCCAGCGAGTCCGCGTGCTGCACGGAGAGCTCCGACAGCGCCAGGCTCGGCAACGGGCTCTGCTCTGGGTGCAGCCACGGCTTGAAGTGCGGCTGATGCTTCTGCTTCCACTCAGGGTACTTGACGCACGCCTTGTACATCTTTTTCATGGCCTGTGGGGCCGCCGCACAGCCGAGTCAGGGGTGGACGCGGAGCGGGACGGAGTCTTCGCCACGTCCCTGCCTGCGCCCTCCAGCGGCTCAGTCCCCAGCTCCCGGGATCCTGACTGCGGCCCATTTCATGACTCTGCCCCTTGGCCCTGACTCCGCCCCCTGGCTTCCAGTCTCCGTCCCTGACCCACCCCCTCATCCGAACCCTCTCCCCCAGCTTCCATACCCCAAAGTCCCAAGGCCACTCACCTTGGGAGCCAGGAACTGAGAAGATTTATTCACTACCCACTTGGGTAAGGAGCCTATGAGAGCAGGGAAGGGTAATGAGGAGAGAAGAAAGCAGCTGCCTCAGGGACCCAGCCCCGACCAAACATATACACCAGCCGGCTCCTTCCAGCCTGGGGCTTCCAAAGAGGCTACCCTCTTCTCCCTGGGAGGGGGGAGGCTGGGAGGCAAATCCTATAAGACTGCATCATCATCACTTTCTCTTCCCACCTCAGCCCAAGGCCTCCAGGCTCAATTCTGTTGTGGCCCCCAAACCCACTCCCTACACCCCTCCTGTCCCTCTGCTGAGCCCCAGAGGACTGTATGGAAGAAAACCACAGGGTCCTAGGTGACCACAGTCTACAAATAGGTTGAAATCATGACCCACCAAGCTCCCACCTGCCACCTCCCCTCCACTGACATCCCTTTTCATACTCAACCTGTGAATGGCCTTGACACTTAGGCCCTCATCTACGTGTCCTTCCAAGCCCCCTGCCCCAGGCAGTCTTGCTGCTACATAGGCCTCTTGGCTGAGCGTCCCACCCTGGCCTGACCTGGAATCCACAGTCCAGCTGTCTACCCTTTCTCATTCCCAAGTGTCTCCTCTGCCTCCCAACACAGCCAGTGAGGTGCTAGAGGGCCCTGGGCCTGGGTCACTGGACCCTCAGTGGGGCCTGAGCACATCCGGGCAAAGACGTTCAGGGCTTACCCATCCTCTAGACAGTCACCCATTCATCACTCACTCCACATCCACTCTGTGATACCCACTCTGGGACAGTCCCAGGGACCCAAAGAGCAGCTCACTGTCTGGGGCCCAACAGTGCCAAGGGCTCTGCTAGAGGGAATTGGATCCACCAAGCAGGGAGCTGGCGGTGACTCTGGGTATGGAGGCAAAGCAGGTGACATCGGAAGCTGCCCTAGGGGCATGAGTGAGGGAGGAGAGGTGTCTCGAGGCTGAGGGAAACCCCTGCCTAGACAGGGAGGTGGGACCATGTAAGGTGTGAGGAGAGACTGGGAAACCTGGGGAGGAGCCTTAGACTTTACTCTGAGGGCAACAGAAAGCCACGGAAGAATTTTAAGCAGAAGAGAGTCATGAGGAAATACGTGTTCTGGAAAAGTCCCTTGGTAGCTGTTAAGGACAGATGAGGTGGCTGAGTACGGAGAGAAAGAAAATAGATTCAGGAGCTACTTAGGAGGTAGAATCAATAAGAATGGGTGGCCAGATTTGGGAGCTGAGCAGAAGGCACCCCCATCAACCCCCAGGTTCTTGGCATGGGTGGCCAGGGGTGGGAGGCTTAGGGGAAGGCACAACCTAGAAGGGGAGACACTTCAGCATTGGACACAGTGAATCTCAGGTCCCGGAAGACATCTTGAGGGACGAGTCCGGGAGGCCAATGGCCACAGGGATCTGGATCCCACCAGAGACACACGTCGGCTGGCCACAGAAGCCTTGGGAATAGCTGAGCCCTCCCAAGAGGAAGAGGACTGAGACCTGGAAAACTCAGGCCTCCAGGATGGGCAGAGGATAGGAGCCAGCAAGACAGATGGAGTGAGACCAGCCAGTGAGCAGGAAGCAAGTCAGAGCCTGGGGGTGTGGGAGTCCAGGAAGAGAGCTCCAAGCTTGGTCGTGGAGAAGCAGCTACCACCTTGGCATTTGCTTTTCAAACCATTATAAAGTCTCAAACCTTGGTTCAAATGATATTTTGGATGGAGATGTCCCAAAATACAAAACGGCTCCTAACAGAGGCCCTGTCTGATCCCTAGTAGATCAGATCGCATCCCCTGTGGTATAGGAAAGGGTCCCATGACGGGCTGCCAGGGCCAAGCCCTCACCTTTGGGGTCCACCTGGGCCAGGTAGGTGATGACGCAGCTCTTGGGCCCCGTGCTCTGGATGAGGTAGCCCGTCTGGATGGACACAGCTCGGACCAAGTCTTTCCGAGGCGGGTATTTCTGGGGATGGAAGGCAAAGGGAGGTGAGACTCAGGGTCGGGGCAAGAGAATTGTCTTTGTGAACAAGTACACACACACACACACACACACACACACACACACACACACACACACACGGAGTTAGTTCAAACGCCCTGGCATCCACTCCAGGCCAGGCCTGATGCAGGGGTGAGGAGAAAGGGAGGACTCAGACTAGGTCACCGTTGCCTCTCTTAAGGTATCCCTGTTCTCCTAAGGAAAGCCTCCAGTCTGGGGTCAGGGTTCATGAGCACACACATGGGCACTCACACACACACACACAGAGACACACTCATCTTTGCCCAGGCCAGCTGTACCTGCCTGCCCTGCCTGCCATGGATAGTGAGGAGGCCTAGCCTCAGGGAGGGTCAGAGAACCCTGCCTCTCACCCCTTGCACCCCCTTTCCCAGCCAGCCCATCCCATTCGCCCACACTGATGGCCCACATCACCCTCTTCTCATCTGCCTGAGAGCTGAGCAGGGAGACAAGAGCCATTATTCTCACTATATAGGAAAGAAACTGAGGGCCAGAGAGCTTCATGCCTGGGCTGAAGTCACATGAAATTCATGACAGCAGCCAGGGGCCTCTTCCTGGGCCAGGCCTGCTGGCCCGGCCATACCTGGCACCTTCCCCTGCCCACCCAGCAGGGAAGGCAGGTAGACTCACAGGGTGTTTGACTGAGTAGTTCATAATGATGTAATCAGTGCCCATGGGGAGCCAGGAGCGGAGAGTGATGACATCACGGTTCTTCAAGGGCTTTGGACACCTCCCTGTGGAGTGCAAGGGACAGTTCAGCCAGGCCACTGCAAGGGAGGGCATAGCTGAGGCCAGGAACACAGAGATGCCTAGTTAGCCGCCAATTCTCCCTGATCCAAATGGGTACCCCTCCGCCTACCAGACCACAGTCCCAGGGCTGAGACTAGGAAAGAGCCAGAGCAGAACCCTCTCCCCTCTTGTCTCCGGCCATTCCTGCTCACAACCTCACATGACCCTTCCCTTGCTGGCCCGGCTGTTCGTCTATGTGAATGCTGAGTATGTGGGAGAACAATATTATAGTGAGTGTGTGTATCTGAAAATGTGTAACTGGGAGTATGCAGCATGTGACCATGGGCTGTGTACACGACTGCGTACACGTGTGTGGAGTGTGTATACGTGCACATGGGAGTGCCTATGTGTTTGTGAGTGTCCACGTGTGTGTGCCCAAGTGTCTGGGAATGGGCGGCAATGTCAGGGACGGTGCTCCTACGTCTTAGCACTCAGGTGTCTGGGCAGCCTGGCCACGGGAGCGACCGCCAGGAGGGCAGGTGGGAGAAAGAGGCTGGGCTGGAGGCCTGGATGGGAGCAGAGAGGCTGGGATCAGCATGCTTGCGCCTGCTCACAAGAGTAATAGCCCACGTCAGCGTTGACTGTCAAGCGGGCGATGTCGAAAGTCTCAATGACGTTGCTGTCCCACTTCTTTCGATATTCAATGTCGTGTAGCACGTCATAGAGTGTCTCAGCTGGCACGTCACGGCACTCCATCCGGCACTGCAGACAGACACATGGGTTGTCAGGGTCACGCCAGGCTCAGAGCCCTGGCCAGGAGACCCAAGGGTGGACAAGCAAGGGGGGAGAAGGAGAAGGAGAGCAGAGAACAGCAACCTCTGAAGCCAGCATGGGCTCACCTCCTGCCATGAGCCCTGGGCAGCCCTCCCGGAAGCCATCTGTGCCAGGAGACACACAGCCCCTACATCCAGAGACCATCTCCCCCACCCCAGTCTCCACTAGACCTCCCCTTCCTTCCCAGTCTCCTTCTCCGGGAAGCCTTCCTGAATGAGCAGGCCAGACCTTCGGAACTCCCACACACTAACTGTCTGTGCCTTTCCAGACCCCTGAGCTTCATGCATCGGGGCTCACGGCTGACTCAGCACGGAACCTGGAATGGGTACATGTTAAATGAATTGAAAGCATAAATAAACAAACGAATGCCCAAATGGATGAGTTTTTTTCATCCATGGTACTCATCACCTGGCCGTACCATTGTACTCCTTTTTGTTTTATTTTTTTTTATTTTTTTATTTTTTTATTTTTTTTAAAGATTTTATTTATTCGACAGAGATAGAGACAGCCAGCGAGAGAGGGAACACAAGCAGGGGGAGTGGGAGAGGAAGAAGCAGGCTCATAGCAGAAGAGCCTGATGCGGGGCTCGATCCCATAACGCCGGGATCACGCCCTGAGCCAAAGGCAGACGCTTAACCGCTGTGCCACCCAGGCGCCCCCTTTTTTTTTTTTTTTTTTTTTTAAATCCAACAAACATCTTTGGATTTTTTTTTTAAAGATTGTGCTTATTTATTTGACAGAGAGAGAGTTCACAAGCAGGCAGAGCAGCAGGCAGAGGGAAGAGGGAGAAGCAGGCTCCCTACTGAGCAGAGAGCCCCAAGTGGGGCTCAATCCCAGGACCTTGGGATCATGACCTGAGCCAAAGGCAAATGCTTAACTGCCTGAATCATCCAGGTGCCTCAGACATCTTTGGATTTTTTACGATTTTTAGCCTTGTGCTCAAAGAGCTTTCCATCTAGGGGAAAAAAGAGGCAAACATACTTTTTTTATTTAACCCTGAAAACAGCTCTGTCAGGCAAGAAATCCAAGGAGGAACTTGAGGCCGAGAGAGGTTAAGTAACTTGCCTGAGGTCACCCAGCTGGTAAGTATAGGAGCTGTACTTAACCCAGATCACATGTCTGTAAAAACAGAACTATGTTAAGTTTGCACTCAGCAACATGAAACTTAGTTCATGTCCTTGTTCTGTGATTTTTTTTTTTCACCCCAAAGCCCAAAACCCCAGGATCAAGTTCCGCTTAGCAACTGGACGAGTTTTCTTGATTAGTTTAAAAAGGTCTCCCAGAACTGGGCATTTAGACAGTGCCAAGGGAGCCACACATGTTACTAAAAAAGGGGATTTATGCAACCATATGAGGGAGAGTCACATTGCCTTTCCTCTAATCTCGTGCTAGGCCTTGGCAGCACTAATGGTGAGGAAAGGCCACAGGAAGGGCGCATCACCACCGATTGGGTATTCTAGGCACCAGTGAACTCATCAAGCCCTGGATATACTTCACTTTACAGAAAATACAGAGGACCGAGAACAGGCTAAATTTCACAAGAATACAACCAAAGGCAGATGGTGAGGCATTCTCCAAGGCTACTGGTCCAGTCCCTTCTACAGGTCAATGTCATAGGAAGGGACTGGGCTAGACTGACACAAGAACCAGACAGACGGTGTGGGCCTGGACTGCAGACTGGCATGGACAAAACAGCGAGGAAGGCTCTATCTGAGATGACTGGAGAAATGTGAATATCATCTGCGTATTAGACGTGCTGGAAATTTACTGAAACAAAGTGGTGGATTGCTGCCTGAAGAAAAGCAGGTGATAAAATGGAATGTCATCTCATTGGGGGGAAATATAGGCAGAGAAAAGCCTCAGGAAGAACAATCATGAAAGTGTTCACAGCGGCAATCTCTAGATGATGAGAATATGACGGCTTTCTTTTTGCTGTATTTCTAGTTTTCTAAAATGTATAGTACTGCATCTTACAATAATGAAAAGATTTAAGTAGAAAGGCCCCCCAGAGACACTGAGAGGTACACTCACTAGATGCCAGGTACTATCCTTTTTTTTTTTTTTTTGGCTTCTCCTCTCCACCTCCTTCTCCCTTCGGCCACCAGCAGAGGAGAGTTTCTCCTTTTTTTTTTTCCTGCCAGGCACTATCCTAAGCGCTTTCTACACATTACGCATTTTGTTCTCACAGAAAGGCTCTGAGGTATTAGCCCTATTTTAGAATTAAGAAAACCAAAGCTCACTTCCCAGCTTGGGTCCGGGAGAATGGCTCCCGCAAAGATGGGTGGTGAGAAGATGAAGGGCCGTTCTGCCACCAATGACTTAGTGACCAGAGAACACACCATCGACATTCACGAGCACATCCATGGAGTGGGTTTCTAGAAGCGAGCCCGTCAGGCACCCGAAGAGATCCAGAAATTTGCCATGAAGGAGATGGGAACTTCAGATGTGTACATTGACACCAGGCTCAACAAAGCTGTCTGGGCCAAGGGAATGAGGAATGTTCCATACTGTAGCTGTGTGAGGTCGTCCAGGAAACATAACAAGGATGAAGTTTCACCAAAGAAGCTCCATATGTTGGTTACCCAGGTCCCTGTCACCAATTTCAAAAGTCTACAGACAGTTCATGTTGATGAGAACGACCTGTTGATTGTCAAAGAAAGGTCTAAAATGTGAAAGAAAAAAAGAAAAAGAAAGAAAGAGAGAAAAAAGAAAGAAGAAAGAAAAGAAAAAAGGAAGAAAAAAGAGAAAGAAAGAAACAAAGAAGAAAAGAAAAGAAAGAAGGAGGGAAGAAAGAAGGAAGGAAAAAGGAATTTCAAGGACAGGCTCCAGCCTGCAAAGATTCACTGTGTGACTCTGAAGGACTCACCTTCCCTCTCTGCTTTTCTGCTCGATGAAGTGGGTAGGACTCTAAATCCAATCATTTAACTAACAGCCCCCAATCCCAGCCCTGTGCAGAGCACAGAAGAATCAGAGTTGATTCAGGCCTGTGCTCAAGAGGCTGCCAGTTGAGGGAGGAGACCAACTTGACAATGGAGAGGTACCCTAAACTGCCCAGTGAGGGCACAAAGGAGGGGAGCAGCTCTGCAAGGTGGAGAGAGGCATCATGCTACATAGTGAAGCTATCTGGAAGGCAGGTGTCTGCCAAAGGCCCTGGAAGAGAGAACAGCCAGAGAACAGGCACAGAGGCAGACAAGAGTGAGGCGTGTATGGGGTTGCCTGGGTGGTGCAGGCGTCTGCCTTCGGCTCAGGGCGTGATCCCAGAGTTCTGGGATCGAGCCCCACATCAGGCTTCTCCACTAGGAGTCTGCTTTTTCCTCTCCCACTCCCCCTGCTTGTGTTCCCTCTCTCGCTGGCTGTCTCTCTCCGTCAAATAAATAAATAAAATCTTAAAAAAAAAAAAAAAAAAAAGAGAAAGGCGTGTAGGCAAGCCGAGTTCCATCTGCTCCAGTCCCCCTGGTGTGGTGTAGCCTAATACTCAAAGACCTGGTTCCAGGTCTTCTTGGAGAAATGAGTGATTCTGGGGCTGGGCCAGATAAGATGAACCTGGGACATCCTGTGCCAGCAAGTAAGGACATACTCACAGAGTAACAGGGACCTTGCATGGCAGACACAGGATCCGGCATGAAGAGCTCCCACTGGTTCAGTGAGTGATTTGTCAGGGTTTGCCCAAGGCTTTGCCAGTTTTAGCACCGAAAATCCCACATCCTGGAAACCCCTCAGTCCCAGACAAACTAGGACAGTTGGCCACCTACCATAGGCTAAAGCTGGGACAACCCATGTATTAAAGTAGTGATAACAACAGATTATATTCCACGGAATAAAATAGGAAATCAAAGTATATACGGGTATGAATAAATAAATAGAGGAATAGGGTATTTACATAGCTTCAGAGAAACTTCCCATCAAATACTACTAATTACAAAGGGAAAAATGAGTAACTTCATTGTAGAGAAGCATGGCAGACGCCTCGCGAATCAAGTGATCACAGCAAACGTCGTTAGTAATGAGACAAGTTACAACTGGGTGTCGCCGGGCAGGATGCAAGGAAGAGAATACAGGCACCGCTTATGTGACATTTCTGCCCAAGATGCACAACCGAAATCAAATCAACAGGAAAATCAGACAAACCCTAAATAAGGGACTTTTACACAAGCCCCCCCCCCCCCCGCTGAGTGTCAGGGTCCTGAATGTCAAGAAAGGACTGGGGAACTCTATCAGACTGAAGGAGACTAATGACGCATGAGGGAACGAACTGAGGGAGTGAACGATGCGATGGGAGGGATGTGACAGAGAGAAAGGCGTTGGAGAAGATCGCAGAGGTCAGACCGGCAGCAGCAACAGCACCGGGACGACCTCTGCCGAGCAGCCTGCGTGGAGATCTGGATGCCGCAGCGGACATTCAACACACACTCAGACTTTACCCCCAGTTATGAGCCGGCATCAGTCCTGTGCTGCGAAGCAGGAGCCGGACACCCAGGAGACGCAGCAAGCGCCAGGATCACACAGCAGAGAAAGCAGCCGAGCAGGGGCTCAAAACCGGCTTTTCCTGTCCTCTCAGCTATCAGGGAACACTCAGGGGCGGCCTCCCAGGAAACAGACCTTCTCTAACTGAATTCAAGTTTGGAAGCTGATTTGGCTTTGCAAGTCCTCAGAGGTGTTCTCCTGGGGCCCTGAGTGTGTGGAGGGGCGGTGAACACAGGATTCTGCTCTTAGATTAGAATCCTACCTGGGACTGCCTCTTCGCCCTGACCAGGCTCAGCGTCCCCAGCGCCCAGGCCCACTCGTGGCTGGGGGTGGGCGCACACAGAGAAGGGGCCCACACTGCCCAGACACTGCCCATTTCCCCTCCGCCCAGGACTGCTGTGGTTTCAGGACCAAAGGCCTCCCCCTGAGACAGCAAGCAGTAGGCCGCAAGAGCGACCAGAGACAGACCCCGCAGGTAAGTGTAAACTCTGCGTAACAGTTCATTTTTTAAATAAAGAGGGAGGGAAGGAGGGAGGGAGGGAGGGAGGGAAGAAAGAAAGAAAGAAAGAAAGAAAGAAAGAAAGAAAGAAAGAAAGAAAGAAAGAAAGAAAGGAAGGAAGGAAGGAAGGAAGGAAGGAAGGAAGGAAGGAAGGAAGGAAGGAGGAAGGAAGGAAGGAAGGAAGAGGGAGGGATGCTTGGGTGGCTCAGTCAGTTAAGCTCCCAAATCTTGATCTCAGCTCAGGTCTTGATCTCAGGTTTGTGAGTTCAAGCCCCGCATTGGCTTCCATGATGGGCATGGAGCCTACTTTACATACATACATACATACATACATACATACAAATGATTAAATAAAATAAATAAAATAAAATAGGGAAACTGTGGCAGGCTCTTGGGGAGGAAGGCCAGCAGCAGTGCCCTGCTGGGCCGGGGCGGGGCTATGTGGGTGAAGAAGCAGGCAGGCTGGGTGGCTGGTCCGGAGAACAGAGTGGCGAGTGGCCATGGGTGTCCTCATCCAGCCTGGCTCCTGGCCGCGCTCTTTCCACAGCCTGCAGGAGGCAGCGCAGCTGTGCCAAGAGGGGTAAATTACATCCAGCATTGTTCCTGCCCACAGTGGCAGCCACCACTTGTGCGAGGTGTAATTCTAAGAGGCTTCAGAAGGGATGGTGTGGGTAGGGGTGAGTCACTGGAGAGCACCTGGGGGGCGGGCCCATGACCAGAACCCACAGCCATTGGGCCCTGGGCAAGTCAGTCACTTGGGCTGGCTGGCTAAGAGCTCCCCCTGCAAACCAGAACCGAAGGAGGGCTGCTCCTGGCTGCTCAGAGGAGCCCTGCTGAGCTGCAGAACTCTCTAGGCCTGGTTACAGCAGGGAGGCTGACTTGCAGCTGAGAAAACCGAGGCCCAGAGGGAGCAGGTGACAGCAGAGAAACTACAGACTGTGTCCCCCGCATTCCCTTGTCTCCAGCCCCAGGAGGTAGAAAACAGTGCTCAGAAGCCTTGGGACCCGCACGCTCTCAGTCCCATAGAGCCATGGTCAGAAGGGACTGGACAAGTGAGGAAGGCCATCGGGGAAGGTTTCTGGCACTCCCAGCTTCCAATTCCAGTTCCTCCCCTTGGGCACAAACTTCCAAGTCTTAGTTTCTTCACATGAAAAATGAGGGTAATAATAGTCCCTATCTCATGGGGATGTTGGGATCAAATGAAATGAGATAATGTACGTAACATGCCTGGCACATAGTAAATACTCAAAAAACAGTAGCTGCTCTGACTTCAGCAGGCTTCCATGAGCAGCCATTTACCCTTGCACAGGACAGCACCAGGTCCCATTTGCATGTGCTGCCTCGTATTTTGTGCCCTGGGCGCTCCTCTGGCCTCTCCCTGGCCTTGCACACCTGTCCATCCAACCACTCACCACTTTCTGGAGTCTGCTGCGTGCCAGGCCTGCAACTGGACAGTAAGGCCTCAGAAGTGAACCAGGAGCCCCAACGAGCAGCTGGCATGAGGGACAAGGACACAAAATCTCAGTAGAGAATGAGTCAGGGTCAGGGAGAGGGGCACAGTGACTGTGGGAGCAGAGGGCAACGAAGCCTAAAAGGAAAAGGAGCAGACGTGCCACAAGGCGGGAGAGGGCGTTTCAGCAGAGGGACCGCTGAGTGCCAAGCTGTGTCTCACTCTGCCCCTCCTCTCTCTCCCACCCCTTGCCCTGTGCTTCTCTGGAGGCCTTCCCAGGGCTCAGCCTGAGAGAAAGGGAAGAATCTCCACGGGAGGGAAGGAAGTGGCAGGGAGAGGGGCTGCAGTCTCTCCCAAGACCCAGGGAGATAGCTGACCCCAGACAGGGGAAAAGAAGTCGGGTCACCTCCACGGCGCTGCCACATGGCCTTGAGGGCCAAAGGCCGGGGTGGTAACATGCAAACTGACAGACGGGTGGACGCAAGTCTGGCCCTCACCCCGAGACTTCACACAGCAGGTCTCTGGTATCCTTGCCCGTGGGATACGTGGGGCACACGGATTATCCCCAAGTCCTAGGGACCCGGGAGATGATCTCTTCCTCCACCACTCTTCAGTAACCACTGGGAAAAGTGAGGCCCAGAGAAGGTAAGGGGTTCGTGTGGGCTCTGTAACATCCCACGGGCTGTGCTGACAGCTCGCCATGCTGCATGTTAGTAGACGGTCTTGTAAGAGGAATAACTGTTATGCAAATCATCTTTTCCCAAATCATCTTTTCCCAACAGAACCCTATTCAAATCAAAGGGAAGTACTCCTGACTGCGGGTGGGGCACTCAGTATCAAATCAACCACAGCCCTGAACCACGGCCACGGCCTCAATAACCATTCCCATGTACTAATGGCTCAAAATCACTACCTAATTCATCATCACAAAGGAGACGACAGCACCTGGCCCATGGACCCCACAGGAGCCGACATTTAGGTCAAAGTGCCTCTGCCAGTCGTCAAGGGTACCAAGCTGCATCCTCTACAAACACTGTCTCTGATCCTTCCAACTCCCCAGTGTGTATCATCATCCCCATCTTACAGATGCGGAAACTGAGGCCTAGAGAGTTACAAGGATTGACCAAGCCCTCAAGGCTAACAGCGGTGAAGCAGAAAACCAGCACCTGGCTGTGCCTGACCCCAAAGTGCCAAGGCTTTCTGCTGCCCTCATCCAGGGGCAGGACTGGCCCGGCCCAAACTACACGCTGGCAACTGGAGACCGTCTTGGTTCATTGACGGTTATTACGCAGAGCTCACTGGATTCAGACGGCTTGCTGACCGGGAATGCAAAGCTCATACATTCTTCCTCAGATCAGAGTTCCTGACTCCATCCTCAGGCCTCACTGAGCTCAAAGACGGAGTCGTACTTTTCCAAAACAGCCCTGGAGCTCTGCACCTGGCAGATCCCCTGCGAAGGTTTCGGCCGTTGCACTACCCCGTAGCTCACAGTTTACTCTGCAGATCCTTTCTGGCCTTGGCCTGGGCAAAGGACTTCAGCTCTGAGTCCCCGCATCTTCATCCATCAAACAGGGATAATCCTCCCCTCAGAGTGGAGCTGTGAGGATTAAATGAGTCTTGTACATAAAACCTGGGCAGCAGCTGCCCTTCCTCCAGCCCCAACCCCAGCAGCTTCCCTGACTTCTCAGGCCCTGTGACCGGAGCACCTTCTTGCTAATCCCCAAAGGGCAGGATATCCAGGGCCAGGGAACAAAGTTTAAAAAAACAAAACTGCCCCAGATCCCTCCACAGGGCGGATGGACAGAGAGTGGGGTGGGCGGCCCTCTCCCACCAGGGGCCCACGCAAATGCACCCGCTCCCCGCTCACAGCCAGGCAGTGCCACTCCATGTCAGCCCCAGCACTGAGAGGCAGACTGGCCTGGGGCACACGACATGTGAGAGGCTCAGCTTCAGCAGCCCCTCTACCCTCTCTGCTCTGGGTCCCCTCGCAGGACCCTCACTGTCTCTCCCAAAGGCCCCAAGAGGCCAGTATTGAGCCAAGCCGATGGAGCGCCTGCCCTTGCCTCTGGGTTTCTGGGGCTCCCACAATGGAGACTTCTAAGACCTTCCTCCAAGGCCCCCCAAATCTCAAGAACAGCTCAAGGGCACTGACACAAGGGGTCAGAGAAAGTGGGGAGTGGGGTACGGGAGGAGAGAGGCCTGATCAGTCCTGCTTTCCCAGGACTTTCCTTCCCTGGCTCCTTCCCTATTTTGTTTCTGAACTTCAGAAGCCTGGCTGAAGCCCTCCCAGTCCTCAAATCCTTCAGGTTGGCCTGGGGGCCTCCTTCTTGTCTCCTCCACCCCCAAGCCTCCCTCCATCAACACACATTGCAAAGCACTGCTTTGCCCACGGCGCTATGGCCCCCTTGTCCATCCCCTGCATCAGCACGGTTTAGTAAAGAACTGTTTCTGGATGGAAGGATGGACAGATGAGCCGACGAAGAGGCTGTGCCTGTGTAGGCTTTCTCTGACTTTGAGAGTACAGGAGCTATGGCCGATGGTCCTTAGTGCTTCTGTGGAATCAGAAGGAAGTGTCGTCGTGAAAACCTCCTGGACTCTTGTAAAATTCTTTATACCTCTTGAGGCTGATGGCTCCTTCTGCCATCATCCTTGCATGAAATGCGGTGTAGGGGTGGGGGGCGGGGTCAGAGACAGGCTTCAGGGAGGAGTCTGGGACTTGCTGAAAGATCTTTAAAAGTTCTGATAAAGTATTTTGAATTGTATTGAGGTGCCAATTTATATTTAGTAAATTAGCAAAAATATAGAAAATACTGCTTGTGAGGATATGGTAAAAGTGTTATTCAGTTAGTGACAGCAAAAATCAATTCCACTATTCCGAAAAACAATTTGGCAAATATTTTTAAAATCATAAAAATGTCTTTCAGGGGCACCTGGGTGGCTCAGTCAGTCAAGTGCCTGCCTTCGGCTCAGGTCATGATCCCAGGGAGCCTGCTTCTCCCTCACCCTCTGCCTGCCGCTCCCCCTGCTTGTGCTCTCTCCCTCTCGATCTGTGTCAAATAAATAAATAAATCTTTAAGAAAAGAAAAAAAAAGAAAAAGAAAAATGTCTTTCAACTCAGTTCCTGGAACCCCAGGACCAGAAATTAATACTCAGGAAAAAACACACCAAAAAGCTGTTATAATATTCATGACTATATTATCACATTTATAATTAGCAAAATATATTGAGAACGACCTGAAACACCACCCACAGCTGGGCCCGGTTGGGTTAAGACACATCACCTGGATGATGACTGCCCAGCTACTGAGGACTGTGGGCTCCCCAGGGCAAGGCTGTCTCTGAACCCTCAGAACCTAGAATAGGACAGGCAGGGAGCAGCTGCCGGAAATGTTCGTGAATTAATAATTCTGTAGCAATATTAGAAACTTTTACAGATGCAATGTTAAATGAACAAAAGAGGATACAAATTTGTACCTGTGCCAAGGTCTACACTACGTATAAATTATCTACACCCTTGAATTAGAGTTGGGAGGAACCAAGGAAAAGTTTTGCTCAGGAACCGAGGCTTTGGGCGATTCTTCATTTTTGGATTCTTGATACAACACAGTTTATACAAGGCATAGAAACTATACTTCTGCCCCCTGAGTTGAGAGTGTTGTCAGAATCCAGAGGTCCTCGTTCCCTGGACCCGGAAGCCTGGGCGGAGCTGAGCTGGGGCCTGAGGCTGCCCACGCTGATACCCTGATACCGAGCCAGTCCCCTTAGAAATGCTCCGCATCACCTGACCATGCTGGGAGTGGGACCAGAGGGGACCCAGGGCCCTTGCGCCCCCAGGCTGCACAGGCAGTGACTGCTGTGGGCGGGCAGGGCAGGGGGAGAGGGAAGCCAGCACGCAGCTACAAGGCAGAGCACCAAAGCGCAGTCCTACAGGACAAAGGGAAGGGCAGATGGCGCTCAGATGAAAGGAGGGGGCAGAGCTCCAGGCAGAGGTGCTGGCGTGAGTCTGAGGCCTGAAAAGGCCTGGACTGGGTGGAGGAAGGGGAGGGCTCAAGCAGTTCCACCACGTAACCGTAACCCGAGTGAACAAGAAAGGAGGCAGGAGAAAATGGAGCCGTCCCCTGAGTACCTCAGACTGTTCATTCATTCATCCATTCAGCAAATGTTAATGGTGTGCCAGGCTCTGTGCTAAGAGCTTTACGAATTCATTTAATTCCATCCTCTCAGTTACCTGGGAGGGGGGAAGATTATGCCCATTTGTAAATGGTGGCTCAAAAAAGCGAAGTAAAGGAACCCACCTGGAACCCAGTATGATCCACAGTCCACCCAAGGCTGCTCCCTAAGAACCAGGCTCTGCTCTGTGAGGACCCAAGGAATCTCAGGTGAGCAAGCACCTGGCCAGGTGAGGACTGTCCCTGGCCTGGGGCTGTTGGGGCTGGCTGTGTCGGAGTGAGGGGAGCTGGAAGGACACAGGGAGCACGTGTGGTTCGGGCCCAGTGCAGAGGCTCCTTCCCCCACCTTCTAGCTCAGTATTCCCACCTGCACAATGACCAGACAAGCCCTGCGGCCCTCTCTTCTGAAGGGAAGGCGATCTGGCACCAAATACCTCCAAATCATCTTCTCCCCAAAAGTGGAGTCCCCTTGACACTGTGGAGAGTGGAGGTGCTGCCATGCCTGCCCTAGACAGGGCTCCTGAGTCTGCTCACGCAGACCAGTCTGGGCCCTCTGCTGCTCTCCATCCAGGGCTGAGTGACTCACAGCTGCTCTGCCTCCTTCCCCCTTCCCTCCCCCCAGTCTGGACCCCAGCACCCCCCTCAGGCTGCAGAGCAGCAGGCCCCAGCTCTGCAGCAGCGAGGAGCACCTTGCTCTGACATCTCGGGAGCTGACCTCCTGGTCCGGAGCTCCTGCCACTCTGCTCTAGCCCTGCGGGAGGCGGGAGAGCCAGACAGAGGAGAGAGCTGAGAGAGGCAGAGTGTGGGTGGGCCTGGAAGAAGAGGGAGGGATAGGGGGTGACTAGAGAGACAAGACAAGGGCCACGGCTGACACACAGACATCAAGACAAAGACAAATTGGATAAACACCTCCCAGGGCCCCACAGACTGCCCATGGCCTGATGCCCCCAAAGCACTCTCAGTACTCAGTACTGCCATATCATCTAGCCCAGTGCCCACTGCCCTCCACTCTCCTCCAGTGCCTGGAACCCGGGCATGGTTCTGGACTTGCCCCTCGCTCCCAGCCCTGGGATTCTGCTCAGCCACCACCTTCCGGCCCCTCCTGTTCACCAGCCCGAGGCGAGCCTCCCTGTCCTTGCTTGGACCACTGCAGCCACATCCTTGTCTCTGGTCTCCTGGCTCCCAGGCCAGTGCTTCCCCTGCTGCTAGGGAGCTAAAACCCAGAGCTGATGGCAGCACTGCCCAGCTCGAAAGTCCCTGCTGTCTCTCTCTCTGCCTTCGGGCCCGGATCCCAACTCCAAAATGTCCTCCTCACTCGGGCTCCGCCTCCGCTCCTCACTCTCAGTCTCCTGCCTCTGGGAGCCCTTGGCACTGCGGGATTGGCAGAGAACTGCTCAGCTTGCAGCCTGGCTCCTGCTGGGCTCCCAAGGCCCTGCCCAGACGGCCCCCCAACTGTGCTGTCTGCCTTGGGGTCCCTCCGCTGAGTTCTCTTGGAGGGCTGTCCCTGTCTTCCCACCAGGCCTCAGGAGCAGGGCCCGGGTCTGATCCGCGCTCAGGCCTCCAGCGCCCGCACAGTGGCTGAGGTGTGGCAGAGTGGGTGGGAGGTGTGAGAAGAGGTTTGTTGACTGAATAAGGAACTGGGACAGAAAAAAAAAAATATGGACGAAGAGGGGACAAGTAGAGACATGAAGGAAGAGGCAGGAACCCTCAGACGCAGAGACAGAGAACGCACCCAAGAGGAGACTCTGAGACCCAGAGGCAGGCCAGAGGCCAGGCCGGGAGGCTGGACAGAGGCCGGGAGGGGAAAGCTGTGGCAGAGCCAGCGCCGAGCCCGGGGCTGCAGCCACCGGGAGACAGCTGAGGAGACATAATTGGATCAGAGACAACTCCGCTGCGGTGAGGGGGCGTGACTCACACACACAGTAACGCCAGACACAGAAACACACGGGCCCACACTGAGGCACACACACGGGCGCACGCACATGCACACGCACACACCCCGGATACGATTTACTGACCCCCTGACCCTGGTCAGAGCCGCCACCGGGCACCTGGGAGGAGGCTCACGTCACACCCGCAGTCGCCCGCAGTCCAGCTCCACACAGAAGATGCACGCGGAGAAGGCCAGACAAGCCCTATCGCATCAGCCTGTCCTCATAACACACAAGCACCATCTGGCATCTGATTTAATTATCAGTTTGCTTCTGTTTTCTCTGGTCTCCTCCTCAGGATGTAAGCCCATAATAGCAGGGTCTTATCTGTCTGATTTGCCACGAAATTCCTGGATGTAACACAATACTTGGCATATAGTATGTGCTCAATAAAAAAATGTGTTGAATGAATGCATGTTGGAGACACACTGGGGAACTCCATGTGCTCTGGTTGTCAGGCCTCTGCCTTAAGACTTATCACTTCTGGGGCACCTGGGTGGCTCAGCTGTTTAATCGTCAGCCTTCGGCTCAGGTCATGATCCCAGGGTCTAGATACCGAGCCCTGTGTCTGGCTCCCTGCTCAGTGGGGAGCCCGTTTCTCCCTCTCCCTCTGCTGCTCCCCCTGCTTATGCTCTCTCGCTCTTTCTGTGTCAATTAAATAAAATCTTTAAATAAAAAAAAAAAAAGACTTATCACTTCTTTGGTCCAGAATCAGATCCCGAGCAATGTGGAAGGACCAAAGATAGAGAGGGGGCATCCAGAAGATGGTAGAGAGGATCTCAGGGAACCAGCGGCAGATGCAGGTTGTGGCATGAAACGCAAAGGACGAGATTAAATGGCTCAGGACCACAGTATTCATCCCACTTCGCATGTGTGTGTGCTATGGGGGGCAGTGTACGCATGTAGGCATTGCTTACCTGCCCCAGGACATGACTCTAGAGACAAGAGAGGTAGCAAATATCTGTCTTCAGGGAGTCCAGGCTGAGTCAGAGAGGCAAATGTTTGGCTAAAGCCCCAGAGAAAAGCTCCAGCTGCTCTGTGCCACCTGCCCCAGGCTGTCTCATGACAGGTGAGAGGAGCCCGGATTTGGCGTGGGACCTGCCACTAAGTCCTGGGCCTGCCACTTTCTTTCACTGTCTGTGCTTCCGAAGGTCTGGGGGCCCCAGAACACTGAGGCCAGCCCAAGCACACCAGAGGGGATCAAGTGAGGCACCAAGAGGAACAGGGACACCTCCAGCCTAACACCTGGTCTGAACAGCTCTCCTCCCACCTGTTGATGGTGTGTGCTCATTTGCCCAGTCAGGGACAAGGGTCAAGGGCGGGGGCTGGAATAAGGTTTCTGTCCTGTCTATCATGGTGGCAACCTGGTGGCCCGGCCTGTGGCCGCTGGTCCCTCAGGAACAGGCTGGAGTGGCCCAACCGAGGTCCCAGCTCTCTGGAGACTGCCAGGCTTCTGGAGTCATGGCGCCCACAGCCCTGGCTCCAAGTGGCCCCGCCAGGCGTGGAGACGCTGGGGAAGAAAGAAAACCCATCTGTCTCCGGGACTCCCTCCTTTCTCATCTCCTGAAACTTTAAAGACTCTCGGCCAGAAACTGAGCTGAGGCTCGTTAAAGTTTAAAAGCCAGAGCCTGGGGAGCTGGGCGTGGACGTACAGAACCAGCCTGAGGACTGGCTCTTCTGGCCCCAGGGGGACACTGACTAGAGGCACCCACCTTCACCCCACTCACACACGCAAGGTTCCTCACATCCCCAAGGCAGGCATCAAGGGGGCTGCACATCCAGACCATCTTACAACCCGGCCTGCACGACACAGCTTGTACATTGCAAAGGGTTATGCTAACACCGCCATGTCCCATCCGTTATCGCTCCTAAATCTCTCTGGAGGCAACCCCTCGCTCTCTGGATGCATTGCCCACAGCCCCAGCACCTCTGTCCAGACAAATATAGAATCCTCCTCCTCCCTGTCTTATTGCAAACCCTCCCCGGCACCCCAGGACCTCCAGGACCCACCTCCTAGGGCCTTGGTCCAGCTCTCTAATCACCTCCAGCCCCCTGAGCCCCCAGCTCCATACTACGCCACCTGTCAGTCTCCTATTGCACTGCTCTACGGCCCGCCTCCCGGCCTCACGCAGCTGCTCCCCTGTGTGGAATGCTCCTGGTGCTATCAAACGTGTACATCTCATTCTCCACCCAATTCCAAAGGTATCACCTGAGCATTCCAGAAGACTTCCCCGGCCCCCAAGGCTGGCTCAGGGGCCCCCTCTGGGTCTCCATAGCTCCTGTGATGAGTGTCCGTCCACGCACGAGGGAGCTCCTGGAGAGCAGCGCGTGGGCTCCATTCCCCTCTCTGTCCCTAACCTACAGCACAGGGCCAGGCAGAGAGGCTATCAGTGAATGTTCACGGAATGAGCGAATGAATGAAATGCCCAAAGACAGGCAGGGCGGCCCTACTATCCACACTTGAGAAATGAGGAAGCTAAAGCCAAGGTGGCGGCGGCAGGCTGCTCAAGGCCCTGTGGCGGGACTCTGGACCATGGGTTCCTCCCCTCCAGCCTTGCTCCAGCCCGGGCACCTCCTCCAGAAGGACTTCCCTAAAGTTTCCAGCCCCCTCTGACCTTTCCCTTCTCTGAGCTCCCCCACCTGAAGATCCTGACCCTGACTCTCTCAAGTCACGCTCTCCGGGAGCCTGTTTGCTGACGTAAACAGACTCCCACTCTAGAACTACTCCCCCAGTTGCCCCCATGCCAAGTGAGAGTGAGAGGCAGCCGGGACAGGTCCTCAGGGCCAAAGCCTGGATTCGAGTGCCCCACCTGGAGAGCTCTCTGATGGCACAGAGTGGCAAGGCCTTAGCCCACCTTCCTTGCTCTGTGCCCAGCAGTATAGACCCCTCTACCATGGTCTAAGGCCCAAACGGCCTCTACAAACCACCTGCCCAGCAGCTTCCTGTAGAGATGGGGAAACTGAGCCCCAGATGGGCAGAGTCCCAGCCTGAACCTGAACTCACGGAGTCCAAGGCCCTAAAACCAGATTAACTCACACTCCTGCCACCACACGCAAGACTGACTTGGAAAGGTGAAGTAACCTCCAAGGTCACACCGAGGACTAGGCTCTTGCTCAGCTGGGTCCTCTCCAGGGTGCCCTCCCACAATGACACAGCACAGGGAGACCCAGGCAGGAGAGGGGCATGTTGGGACCCATGGGGTCCTAAACACAAAAGGGCCCAATGATGTTTATAAGCAAGCCCAAGGGAGCAGAGAGAACCCAGCTTTGGAGATCCAAGGACCTGAATTCCAATCCTGCCTCAGCCACCTCTAGCTGTTTGGCCTTGTACAAATGAATTCCTGCTCTGAGCCTCAGTTTCCACATCTGTTCAATGGTGTTAATAAGACCCACACCACAAGACAGCTGTGAAGACTCAGTGGGAAGCCATAAAGAAAACATCTGCCCCTGCCCCCACATTCCCCATGACCCTCTTGAGTCCATTAAGAGTGTTAAGACTGTTAAGAGTGAGAAGGGCCCTTGGAGAGCCATAAAATAATCCCACATTTCACAGGGGACCTAATGAGGCACTTAGGGGGAACGGACTTGAAACCTTCAAACCTGGGGTGGGGGTGGGGGTGCCCTGTGATGTGGGAGCAGGGGGACAGAGAGATAGGGAAGGGAGGGGCTGTGGATCTTACTCCAAAGCAGAAGGGGAGGAGCCACAGGAAAGGAAGTCAGAGAAGACAGGTCCCCACTGCCCAGCTTCCTGTAGCAAGAGGAACCTCAGGTTCTCAGCCACACTCCCCCAAGAGACCTCACACCCCTGCTCCAGCCAGCAAGCCCCTCAAGGCCCCGCTCATTGGGCCCACTCCTGCCTCTGTGGTCTGCCTGTGACTATCTGCCCCATGTAGTAGGCCAGGGTCACCTGGAATTGTCATTCCTCTCTTCACCAGGGTCTGGAAACTTCTGAGGACAGGGCCAGGTCTTTGCCTCTCACATGGCTAGCCAAGCACAAGGCTAGGCAGGCTGCAGCATCAGAGAGCTGGGCACGCGAGCATCAAGGGCAGGGCTCGGCAGGCCACATCACCTCCTGCTCTCTGTCCCCTCATTCCTTTCTCTGCCATGGGCCCCAGCACAGGTGTTGGGTTCAGAGGCTCTTACAGCCAGGAAAACCCCATGGCACAGATGGAGAAACAGCCCAGAGAAGCGCAGGGACGTGCCTATGGTCATACACAGAAGAGGATACCACGGCCAGGACTGGACCCACACTGACCCTGCTTAAATGACTGGCAGACCCCCAGTTTTCCATTTCTCATCACTCAGACACTGGCCTGGGCATTGCGAGACTTGGTTTGAGTTCCAATCTGCCTTCTGCCTTAGACCCAGGATCCGTGTTGAGCTGACCGCTCAGGAGGTGGTATCTGCCTCCTCTCCAGGGCCCGAGGCACAGTGCAGACCTGAGGCCAGGCCAGGCTGGAGGTCTGGAGGGAGGAAAAAGGTGGAGGTGGCCTCCAGCAGCCCCTTCCCTTTGTCTTGGCTCTGAATGCTGGGCCCAGAGCTACAGTGGCCTTCAAGGACCTCTGGACACAGAGACAGGGAGAAGATAAGTCCAGGGGAAAGAGACAGGAGGAGGAGATCAATCAGGTAGACACATAGGCAGAACCCTACCCCCACCCTCAGCCTGGGATCACGAGAACAAGGCATGTCCAGGGGGCAGGCCCAGGACAGGCTGCAACAGGATGGGGAAAGGGGGCAAAAGCTCAACAAACACCTGTGGTTGAGTCCCAGCCCCCTGGAGTGACCCAATCAGCCCTAGGGGACTCTGGCTTCAGACCTGCTGTGTGACCTTGGCAAGCCACTTCCCCTTTCCGGGCCTCAGCTTTTTCACTTATCAAACAGGAATGGGATTATGAGAACACTGAGTACTTCAAAGAGTTATTGATGGCGTCAAATGCTGTAACGTTGACTAACAATGTGAGCCCAAGCAGAGAGGGGCACATGCTCTGGAGCAAGGCTGGCCTGGGTCCTACCTGTGCCTCAGCCGCTCTGTGATCTTAAGCAAGTGACTCTTGGCCTCAGTTTCTTTACAGCATGGAGACAAGCCTACGACTGCCCAGAACTGGCCAGAGGGTAAATTCGAAGGTAGAGAGAGACAGCTCCTGCTTGGCTCAGGGCAGGGGCTCCTGTCAGAAATGGGATTCACTGCATGGAAACCGGGAATCCTGGGATCTTGAGGATGGGGAGCTTAGAGACCTCTGCCCATCTACCAGAGCTCCTCTGGGCTATGCTGAGGGGATCAGGAGTGGGGTGCTGGCCCCTTGGGATACCCATAGCCAAGGCTCCAGCCTCCCTCCTAGGCCCCAGCTCTGCTCACCTCCTGTCCCCAACTCTACCTCCTTTGTGGGAAGCAGAACAGAGAGAGCTAGGCTAGGAGGCTGGAAATCTGAGTTCCAAGCCTGTCTCTTCTAAGATTTGGCTGTGTGACCCTGGGCTGGTGTCCCCTCTTATGCCCCAGTGAGGAGGGAATATAAGACAGGGATGGCAAAGGGCCTTTTGGCACCTCCAAACTCTGCTCAGTCTGAGAGGGAAGGAGGATCCAGGTCCCGCCTAGGGACCACAACACGCAATTTTCCCAAAGAAGGCCTCCTCTCCCTCCTCTCCCAAAGAAGGTCACCTCACAAGTCTGATCTGACCACAAGGGGTCTCTTGTGGCAGTCTGGCCCCAAGACCCACCAGCTCCAGTCCCGGACTGGGCTGGGTTTATTCATTAACCAAGCCAGATGCAGGAGGCCACTCCGCCCTATTGACACAGAGGGTGGGAGTCTACTGGACTTAGTTCAGACCTTCTGCTTCTGGGGAGCCTTAAGCATTTCCCAGGTCACAGTCTGGAAAACAACCTGGTTCTCGCAACAACCGTGCTCACCTTTCATTCAGTTTGTTCCTTCCTTCTTTCCATCCTTCATTGAACCAACATCCCTGCTCCATCTGTATTGGATGCTAGGGCCACGAAGAGGGATAGGATCTATCCCTGCCCTCGGAGAGCACCCAGGTGGGACACACCAGCTGCCCTCTGCTTCCCTGCTCCTCAGCCTCAGACACAGATCAGGCCTCCAGGAACCCCTCAGCCCAAGGGCCCTCAGGCCTGGGCAGAGTCCCAGATGGAGAGACACACATGGAAACCCAGAGAGAAAGAGATAGTCAGATAGCTGGGATCCAGACAGAGAGTCATGGGGGGAGGGGGACAGAAAGGGTGAGCTAGGGGCGCCACATGGGACAGATGGACAAAGCTGTAAATGACGAAGATACAGTGAGGCAGAAAGGCATGGGGTCAGAGAGGGAAGGTCAGATATCTCCAACCTGGAATGAAGTGAAGATGCCGCAGTTAAGTCTGAGAGCAGGTCCCAGGCAGAAGTGCCCTCTGAGTCCAGTGCCCTTCCCCTCCCCCCACAGGAATACACTCCTCCACACCGAGGAGGGCAGCAGAAAGAGGAGAGCGAGGGCAAGGCAAGGGAGGTGAAGGGCACAACCTACTGCCAAGAGCCCACTGAAGGGAGACCTGCCCCCCTCCCCGAAATGTGGTCTTCACCAGCCTCTGCCCCATCTAGTCCGGCAGGGAAGGTGGGCTCATGGGGTCCCAAACCTCAAGCCTGTCCTGTATGGAGGACAATCACAGGGCCGTGAGGAGTGGGTTGTAGGCTCTGAGGGAGCTGATGTACCCGCATCTGCCCTGCATCTGCTGGCCTCCCTGGGCCCCCTCCTCCGCAAGCCTGGTCCTGTGTAAAGCAGGGACATCCAAGCCCTGACTTCAGGATCTGCCAACCGAGATCCTAACTCCCTGCAGGAGACTCTAGGAGCAGCCAGGGAAGGAGGAGGGAAGAGCAGGGCATCAGGCTGGAAGGAATCAGGTCCCTGGCACCCAGGGCTGCAGAGAGTGCGGACAGAACCAGGAACTGGAGAGAAGGGCTCAGTCTCCCCACCTGGGATAACTCAAGTTAGGACCCCCTGAAGACTTGCCCCAGCAGAGAGGTCCTGGAAGACCACTCCCCTAGACAGGCCTGGCCGCAGCCCACCTCCCCAGGAGCAGGCAAGGGCATGAAGAAGCCTGGGCTCTGGCTGAGTGAAGCCAGAGTGAGTCACACCCCCTCTCCAGGCCTCAGTTGGCCCATCTGCGTGATGAGCGCTTGCCCCGCGAACTGTGCCTCCTCCTGGTTTCTGGCAGGAGACTCCTTCTGAGTCCAGGTGCACAACCAGGTGTCTGTGGCCCTGCGGAGGAGCAGGAGACTCCCTGTCCGAGGGCGCAGTGGAGGCTGCACGTGGGGCAGGACAACCTTACCTTGATCTTGTGCAGGGTCCGATCCATCTCCACAGCCTGCACCCACACGGACACGCCGGCCTTGCTGTAGGTCAGATTCCAGCCCTCCTCGGCCTCACACTCTGACCGGAAGCTGCGGAAGTCCTGGTCGTCGGGCACCTGGACACTATCGCGGCCCAGGACTGGCCGAGGCCCTTGGGGCTCTGTTGAGGCAGCGGACTTCTCCATGGGGAGGCCCAGGGCCCTGGTCCTAGTCCGGCTCTCCTGGGTCCTCCGCGGAGGCTCCGACAACGTCGACGCGGCTGCAGATGCTGACGCCACCTTCCTGGGACCTGCAGGACCGGTTTGAGGACGGGAGTCAGTGCGCTGGGGGCGCGGGTGGGGCTGTCCGGGGTCCTGGGCGGATGGAGAGTTCCACACAGGCAGGGACTGGCCCCCTAGTGAGCGCGGACCAGCACCGGGCAGTCACGGGGCCACCCCCAGGAGCGACCCCAGACCTGCCAGGGGCCGGAGCAGGGGCTGCGTATCGGGTGCGGGGGGGGTTCCGCGAGAGCTCTTCCGGACCCAGGGGAGGCCGGGACCCGAGGTGACGGACGGTCCGGCGGGGTTCCGCGCACCGCCGGCCGGACCGGCTCAACTAACTCGGCAGTGGCGCCGGCGCGGGCTGCGCGCGGGGCGGGTGGTGGGGGCGGGGTGGGGCGCCAGCCCAGCCGGACGCTCACCTGTGCCCGCTGCTCCGCCGGGGCCCGCAGGGGCCGGGGGTGCGAGCGCCTCCGCCGCCGCCGCTGCCGCCGCTGCCGGGGCGACCGGGGCCGCGCGGGGGCTCCGGGGGGAGGAGCAGTGGGTCCCGCCGCCTGGCCCCGCCCCGTGCCCCCCTCGCCCCGCGCGCGCCCCCACCCTCCCTCCCTCCGGGCTAGGCTCGGGGGCTCGGGGGCTCCGCTCCCCGGGGCTTGGTATTTTCCAGGCTGCGGAGGTACAGCTGACGGAGCTCGGAGCCCCGCCCCGCCCCGCCCCGCAGGGTCCTAGCGCCCGCCCCCGCCCGCCCTGGGAGGGGACGTGGCCTGGGGAGGACTCGTCCTCAACCCGGGGTTTGGGGACAGGGCGAGAAGGGGCCAAGTTGGAGTGGATTCTGAGAGGAGGGGCCCTGAGGTGCTTGAAGAGGGATTCTGGAAGTTAATTGGGAGCCCCTTCTCTCCATCCCCCTCCCATACGTACAGTTATACACCCCTGCAACAACCTACTTACACACGGCACGCTGTCCCCAGACATCCCAGAGGCACCCCCACACGACACTCCAGAGACCCAAACATGGGCACACACCCCCGCCACAATCAAAAGCAACTCAGAGATGCCGAAGCTTGCATCCCCCACCAACCACGAGGCACACCAAGCCTACACACTTCTAACCCAGTTCCCAGTGAGGTTCGCAAACCCTGGCGGAAGTTGATCGAACCCACTAGACTCAAGGTTCGCAGACTGACCAGACTTGAGCAACATCTCTTCAGTCTTACTCCAAGCTGGGAGCTTTAACCCGGGCCCCCTGCAGCCCAGGATTGTGGCCATTGTCCACCACCACCTGTCCTGAGCACCCAAACACCTGTCCACACAGCTCCCATAGACTAGACTAGGCTCTTCAAGAGCATCTGGCCCCAGAGTCTGGGGCTCTTCTCTCCCTTCACAGGCAGAGCTGGCCAGAGCTCCAAAGCTAAGGGGGCAAGGCGGGTTCTCTCCACGGGGGCTCCAGCCACCGCTTCCAGCCTGGAAGGCGGACATCTGCCCCCTGGGTCCTAGTGCCAGCTCTGCCTCTAGGCACTTTGTGTGAACCGAGGCCAATAGTTCAACTTCTCTGAGGCCAGGCCAGAATAAGTGTGGCAGATGGCCCAAGGCTGAGCATTCACTCACACCAGCGACTGGCCCTTGCCCAAAGAGGGGCAGGAGGGCCCATGAGAGCTCACCTGGATGGGCAGCTAACTTGCCCAGGGTCACACAGAGAGCACATAGTCATGCTATACAGGACCCAGGTCTCAGCCTCCTCCCACCCCAGGGTTCTTTTCTCTGCTCTGGCTGCTCGGGCCTCTCTGGGCCTTAGTTTCCCCATCTGTAGAATGAAGGAATCAGAATGTATAACCTTCTAGCCTCAGCATCCTAGAGCACTGGGATAGAATAGCTTTTCTTAAAGGTGCTAGAGAAAGACGAAGAGTTGTCACAGTGGGTTCACAGATAGAGGTGTTTCTTCCTATAGTGCTGAGGACTCCAAGCACTTTGTGGATCAGGCCTGACTTTACAAGCGAAGGGGGGTGAGCAGGGAGCCGTGATGGCAGGTGACCTCAAGGGGTATTCTGCAAAGTAAATCCTGTAAAATGAGTTGCAGGTCCCCATGAGGTGTGACCACCTTCAGTCTCCAGTATGTGGGAGGCACAGCCGGATAATCACCTCCACCCCTTCTAACCCAGATTCTTTAAATGTGTGGGAGTGGGTGGCAGAGGAGCTGGCTCTGGGCGCAGGAGGCCGGGGCTCTGGTTGTCTGCTATGGACCTCCTCTCTGTCCACCCCAGCTCTGGGCGGGTCACTGCGCCTCCCCTGGCCTCAGTGGTTTTATCTGACAGCCTCGCAGCCAGGTGGGTGGGAGACCCAAAAAGGAGTCCAAGATCCTACTTTATGAACTGTCGTCTCTGGAATCTACCATAAGGAAAAGAGATGGGAACAGCGGCCTGGTGGCTCCTGGCTTCTTAGGGCCCCAGTCACACCTCGGCACACAGCAGGCACCAGGGCAGTAAACCTTTCGGGCCCATCACCCAGTCGGGGGTAAAAGAGATAAGGCTGGGGTGACAGCAGGAAGGGCAGACTGACAGAGAGCTGCCAGTCTGAGGGAGATGCATAAACTCAGGGAGGTACACATGGCCGAAACCACAGATTAACCAAGAATGAATCTTTTGGGTTTTGGGTCAGAAGAAGTAAGTGGCCAGGTATGCCTGCTTCAGTGGCCATGTCCTGGGCTCAACCCTGGGTCCTGGGTTCAGGCCAGGCTAGCCAGTAGGTGGGCAGAATCACTCCCCACCCTACTCATCATTCATTTGCCCTTGCAAGTCCCCCCTGCCATGTCCCCCCAAATTTAGGTATCTCTGGCTCAGGGGTTTATGACAGCCTCTCAAACATGACTGCCAAACACCGCTGAGCAAGAGAGAAGGAACCTGTCTGCTCAAGGGCAGAACAGTGAGCCCAGGAGGGCTAGAAGAGGGACCTTGGAGGAAGAGTCTGGAGAGGAGTTCTGGAACTTGGCCACCCCTGCTTCCCATAGCCTGGCAGTGCCAAGGGCCTGTGGACCTGGGTTCAAATCCAACCTACACCGTTTCCTAACTGTGTGACCAAGGGCAGGTGACACGTCCTCTCTAAGCCTGTTTCTTCATCAAAAATAAAATTCTTTTGAGGGGCGCCCGGGTGGCACAGCGGTTAAGCGTCTGCCTTCGGCTCAGGGCGTGATCCCGGCGTTATGGGATCGAGCCCCACATCAGGCTCCTCCACTATGAGTCTGTTTCTTCCTCTCCCACTCCCCCTGCTTGTGTTCCCTCTCTCACTGGCTGTCTCTATCTCTCTCTAATAAATAAATAAAATCTTTTTAAAAAATAAAATAAAATAAAATTCTTTTGAGATGAGAATTATTGCAATGAAAAGAGTTGTACGTGTGGCAGCTTCACCCCCAAATAACCAAAAATATAACTGGGAGGGGAGGTAGAAAGAATATACTGTCCAAAAATGGCATGTTTCCAACAAAAAGTGTTAAGGTAACATCTTGATACGATGGTGGTTAAGATTCTCACGAAAGATTAAACAGTGGAAAAGGTTGGCCAGGTGGGCCCCTGCTCGGCCCCTTGCAGACCCCTGCCCCAGCCATAGGGCCCCTCCACCAGAGGTGGATGGAGGTATTTCTTTGGGCCCCCAAGGCACGGCCCGGGTCTGGTTCCTGTCTGGGTCCCAAGCCCCACAATGGGGCATCGCCGAGCAGGAGTCAGAGTGGGTGCAGAAGGCAGGAGCTTGTGTGAGAAGAAGGTGCTTAGCAAACTGAGAGGCGTCTGGGAATGTGAGGAATCATGACCTAGGGCACTGGGCACATGCTGGGGCTTACACACGCCCCGCACAGAGAGAGCAGCCGAGGCTGTGAGAGGCACAGGGACACCCCTGAATCACAAAGCCCAACAGAGCCCATGTGGGGACCTCTAGTACCACAGGATTGTGATCCCCGGAACGGGGGCTGTGGGTGGTTTGGGGACTCACACCAGACTTTGCTCACTGTCCCCCGACAGTTACTGGACAGAGGTCAGGGCACCTGCCTGGAGCCACCCGTGACCTGGTCCCTAACACTCTCTTCAAATCCCCCACTGTGTCCCCATCAGAACTAAAGATCCTCAGACTAATGTCATCTGTCCCCAGCCCCTCACTGCACAGATGGGGAAACAAAGGCCCAGCTAGCAGGGACAAAGCAGAGATAAGAGCCTAGGTCTCCCAGCTCCTAACCCAAGGCTCTACCCCTCTCCCCATTATGTGCCACCCCTTTCACTACCCTAGGGGGGGTGGGGGGGCACAGTCACCATCCTCTCTCTGTCTTAAGATTCACCCTCTGCCCAGGGCCCCCACCCTCCCCGGTGTCCTGGACAAAGAGGGACCACCAAGTCTTGACTTGCTCCTGGGCGTTCCCTCCTACTCACCAGCTAGTCAGACAGACGGATGGCTGCCCCGATCTCCCCTCTGGGAGATGAGGAGAAGGCCCCCCCTGGCCCCTTCTCCCCCCACCCCCTCCTCAGGGGTAACCCAGCCTGCCAGTTTGGGTGGAGAAATTCCCAGGTTGCCTAGGGCAACGAGGCAGTGTCCTGGGGGCACTGTTCTAGAAGATTGGGCAGTGACCTGTGTGATGTCACCAGGAAGCAGCAGAGTCGAGAGGTGATTCCAGAGGCCTCTCTGGAAGGGCCCAGGACAGAGCACTCTGAGGCCCCCAGGGCTGGCTTGGCCTTGAGAGAGACGTGTCCTTTACAGTCTGACGGCAGGTAGCAATAGGCTCTGCATCCCAGTCCCATCTGGAGCCGGATCGAAGTGTTTGCCCAGGGCGAGTCTCTACCCTGCTGAGCCTCACTGAGCAAATAGCCCAAACCCTGCCCTGAGGGAGCAGCCAGAGCCTGAAGGAGTCGCAGAGCCTTACCAGCAGTCACCCACATCCTGGCTTCTCCTGGTGACACTGTCATAGCCACATACCATCACACTGGTGTCCTGTCACAGTCCCGCACAACCGCATGCCACCTCAGTCTCCTGCACAGCCAGCCACGCTCAGGTACACACGCTTGGTCACACCAGGCCACCCAGAGCACCCACGGAGAGTTGCCGGATAAAACACAGGACACCTAGGGAAAGTGGATTTCTAGATTAGCAAAGAATCGTTTTTCCTGTAAGTTTGCTGCCAATATTTGCTACATCCGGCAACCTGTCACCCGAGGCACCACCACACCCACATCACAAAGCCTCGGAGCTGTGCCCGCTGGCACATCGGTCCTCTCCAGACCTCAATCCCCGGCTGGCCGGTGCTCGCACAGACAGCACCCGGGAGTCACAGTTGTTACATGCGCACACGTGTGCGTGCGCACACACACACGGCCCCGCGCACCCTGTCTGTGAAGAGGCACTGGGCCAGGGTAAGAATCTACATACTCATGTTGTCTGACCTTTGCAACAACTTTAGGTGGAAGGTCACGCAGGGACCATTAGTCCCATTTGACAGATGAGGAAAATATGGCCCAGCAGGAAACAGAACCATCCTTGGTGTCCCTGTGGTGGTTCCCTGGGTGTGGGGCAGGAGGGGTGTGGGGGAAGTTACGTGGGCCAGTCTGTGTCCTTGGGCAGGTCACAGTTGCCCATGCAGGCCGATCAGAGGAGGCTCTCCCCTCAGGAAAAGCAATAGCCCCTCCCCAGAGGCCTCTAGTCCCAGGAGGTGGAAACTTGCCTGAGTCAGGGTGCTAAGGGCCCAGCTTCAAGATTAAAAAGTAATAAGAAACCAAAAGAAGGAAGTTGTGTGGGCTGCCAGAAAAGGGGCACTCGTCCCGTGCTGGATTTCCTACCCTGGCAGAAGGGCCAGACAATTTTGTCCTTCCTGAAGACACACAAGGACGCCTCCACCCCCACCGCTGGCAGCCTGAGCACAGAGCCTCTGGTAGGGCCTGGGGTCAGGCAGATGGATCAGGAGCCTCTGACAGGAAATTCCAGAGCATTTGGAAGGCTGCATCGACCAGCAATCGAACTGGGTTCCTGGAGGCGGCAGCCCGATCATGTCATCAGCAGGGGGACCCAGGGGGCCATGGCCGTCTGGGTCTACGGCCCTCCCACAGAGGGAGTCCCCCGGGTTCTGCTTCAGACCCTACCTACCCTGGGCACCTTCCTAGGCCTGTTACCCTGTCAAAACGACGGTGCTCAGGCTGAGGCGGGCTGGGGGCTCCGCACATTGTGAAGTCCTGCGAGGTGTGGGGGTATTGCTAGGCTCCTCCCTCCCCCAAGCACGGGGGTACCCTGGGCAGCAAGACCCTGCCGGCCCGAGGGCAGCTGCCAGAGCTCTAGGGTGCAGGGACGGGAGGGTGGGGATGGAGGGTGGGAGAGGAGGCAGGGCAGATGCTGGCACGGACCTGCTCAGCAGTCTGGCGTGATGGCTAAGAACGCGAGCCAGGGAGCCAGGCTGTCTGGGTTAGAACCTTTTACTGTGGGACGGAGAACAAGTTACTGAGCCTCTCTGTGTCTCAGTTCTCCCATTTCTAAGATGGGTGGATTAGTAGGATCCCCATCATTGCGAGGGGATGAAGTGAGTTCATGCACGTGGGCGCTTAGCCTGGAGCCTGGCAAGCAATGAGTGTTCAATAAAGGCCACAGCTCCTAAGTCCCGTTCCCCCGAGGTCTGACATCTGTCCCCAAGGATGGCCTCTCTCCTGCATCTTTGAGGCAGTACCTCTCTTTTCTGACCCGGAAGAAAAGAAGCCACCTGGGTTCATCTGGAGCCTGGCGGTTGAGAATAAAGCAGAGGTGAGCACGATGACATTCTGTCCCTCTTCCTCGTTCTCATTCCCAAACAGCTGCCAAAGGCCTGGCTGGATCCCCTTTAGGAGGCCTTCACTCAAGGACATTAGCTTCTTCCCCACAGATGCCCGCCTCGGTGTCTGACAACGGTAAGCTAGGACAGCAGCAGGACACGGGGAGCCTGGCCGTGACCAGCCAGTGGGCAGGACAGAACTGCGATGTCCATGCGCCAGGGACTGGTTCCCAGGACCATAGGAAGGGCCGGTGTGGTGAAGGCAGAGTAGGGACTCTGTCTGAGGATGGGGCTGAAGGCTCTGCCCGGGCTCGGGCTTCATTTGGGGGTCAAAATGGAACAGGCCTGGGACAGGCTCAGCTTTCACGGGGCATGTGTCGAAAACTTGGAGCTGGTGTGTCAAGAATATGTAGATTACGATCTGCTGAATGAGGAGGCATGAGCCTCCCACATGGGGTTGGCTGGTAGCTCCCTCGGGATCAAGCTCCCACTCTGGGAAAGTGAAAACCCTGGATCCTTTTGATTGAAGGCGCAGTTTCAATATGCTCACACAAAGGAAGTCAAGTCAAAGGTGTATTACTTTGAGATCCCAGAACAGGCACAGTGAGCCAGGGAAAGGGCAGTCCTCCGTCCAGGGCTTCAGCAAGCAGGAGACAGAGAGCAGGGCAGCAAGCCTCTATTACTTAGAAGGAGGTCGCTAGATTTTCACGGGCTCAGCTCTGAGTGGTCATTTTAAATGACCAGGAAGAGCAAAACAGAAATCTGTGGTGTAAATCCGAAGCCCGGGTCCTCATCTCAATGTCCAGACTCTGGGACTAAGTGGGGTTGTTGTACTGTAAAATGCCTAAGCAGCAACTCAGAATGTCTATTTTCTCATTACAGGGCAAGGCTTCCGCCAACCCCTGCCCCCTGCCCTGAGGCCTGGGTGCCCTAGGTCGGCGGGCATCTCCATAGTGCTCCCCTGGGGGAGGCTGCCTCCTTCAGCACCTTCTAAATTTAGGGCTGGGCTCTGTGACTCATTCCTGAATCTGCTTTGCTCCCCTCCTCCAGGAGTGTGCTCCCACGGTATTTTTATCCTCTGCTGCCTCCGACCGATTAATAAGGCCCTGGAATCCTGCAGCAGCCACCACACCAAGAAAAGCTTCCCTAGGGCACCCACCCCAGGTCAGCCCTGGGCTGGTCTCTGACCAGGTCCTCTACTCTGCCTCCCCTCCCCTCCCCTCTCTATGCACCCACCTCCACCCTGCCACCCCCCCAAGCAGGCCCCACCCAGGCAGCATTGGGGCTGGTCCAAGCAGGGTTGAGGGGGCATTGGGAGGGAGAGATGGAGACAAGCCCTGCCCTCTCCAAATTGGTGGCCTGGCAGAGAGCCCTGACCTAATGTCAGGAGACCTGAGTTTCGGTCCAGACTCACTCCTACCTTACTGGGGGGCTCTTGGTGAGTTCTTGGCCTCTCTGGGTTTTTCTTTCCTCCTCTATACATAAGGGGTTTAAAGGAGACCTCCATTATGGAGGCTTGGACCAGAGTTGAAATTACCACTGGGCCAGACCCCTACTATCTAACCGGGTGGGCTGGGGGAGGGGCACCTGATGTCAGGCCCACCTCGGCCCCTCCCTACCCTCCAGTTCTTGCTTTGATCAGGGCAAACACAGGTCAAGCCCCTGCTGTGAGCATTTTCCGGCTTCTGCCTTGCAGGGAGGAAAGGTTGTGCAGGACTCCAAACCCTGACGGGATTAAAGACCCCAGTCAGTTCTGGACTGACTGTCCAGGGCTGTAACAGGCAGCTTTGAACAAAAATCACCTTAACTCCGCACCTCAGGTCGTGGGGAAGGGAACTGTGTTGCATGTGGAGTGCGAACACTCTTTGAGGCACTTGTTCTCGGCCAGGTTCCCAGTGCCAGAGGAGGAAATGGGGATGTGGGTCCCCATCACCCTCCACCCCCTCCTGGCTTCCAGAAACTTGAGCTCCCAGGGCATGGAGGGGAAGTATCTGGGAGCTGAGCAGACCTGGGGCTGCAGCATCTCTCCCCCTGCCTGGCTCTAGTAGGACCCAGCTTCAACCTGTGTTCATGAGCAACAACAATGGCTAATGTTTACTGAGTATGTGGCCCGTGCCTTGTGCTGTTCTATGTGCTTAACAGCTCATAACTCATTTAATTCATAGTTACACCCTGGATAAGTCTTACTATTGCCACTTGACAGACAACTTGAGCCTCAGAGAGCTTGTGACTCACCCAGGGTAACAGCACTAAGTCACTAGGAGGGCTGATTAAAAGCCAGGTCGGCGGCAATCCTGGCTTCTATTTGCTGCCCCAAGGTAGCTGTTCTCAGAGTATACATTAGACACTCAATAAACATTTGATGAAGATGTTTGATCACTGCCATGTAATGGAAAGATCCCTATCCTAGTTCGGTTCTACCTCAACTCCTTGTGTGTCCTTAACAGTCTTTTCCTCCTTTAGCCTGAATCCAAGAATCTTGGATTTCTAGTTCTACAAACATTTGCCTTTCATGACTTGCCTGAGAAGGCTCCATCTGCAACTAGAACTCCCATGCCCCCCCACCCGACCTGTCCCTGGAAACTTTAAAAGCCAGCACTTCAGAGAGAACCACCTGGGTACAGCCCAGCCTCACCACTACAAGGGACAGAGAAAAGTTCACATCTCTGGAGGGCAGCTGCCTGACCCTGTGGTTCCACCTGGCTGCTCTACCTGGCTGGAAGAGTGGCTCCTACAGCCTCGGCTCAATGAGCACCCCTTCCTCTCATCAACAGGCCAGTCCAGATACTACCTCCTGCTGCCACTGGCCCCAGCTGGTCACCTGATTACCCAATTCCTCCCAGGCTCTGAAACAAAGCCCCTTGTCCTCCTACTCCTTCCCATTCAAGGTCTATCACCTTAGCACTAACCCCTCATCTGTCACACCTGGGCTCCTTCCTTGCCTGGACCATGGTCCCAAGGAGCAGGGTCTGTATTGCTCCAGCAACACTCTTCTTTCTCCAGCATTCTCCAGATCCTCCTTAGTTTCCTGCCTTGGGTAGCCATCTCAAGAGAGCAGGGCCCTCCTTCATTAGGGCCAAGTGGGGTAGGAGAAGGATTGGGAATAGGGACTTCCCCCAGGCCCTCAGAGTAAAGTCGATTTCTGAGCCTTATCCAACAAAGACACTGATCTTTGGGGTGCAGGGAAGGTCTCCCGGCCCCAAGGCAGTAGGGCTGGGCTTCAGCCCTCCCAAAGGCAGTAGGGCTGGGCTTCAGCCCTCACTCACAGACTGGAGATACATGCAGCAAGTTCCTGCCCCTTTTGGGGCCCTTAGTTTTGCAATTTGTAGAATAAGGAAATGGGCCCCTCAATCTGCAACCACCTGACTATAATATTTTTACCTTTATAGACTGCTTGGGAATTTAGTTTCACTCCTGGATCTCATCTGATCCTCCCAACAACCCCTTTCCATTTACAAACTAGAAGGCTTAGGTTCCCAAGGGAACAGAATTACCCAAGGTCACACAGCAAGTCAGAGGCAGAGTGTAGGCTAGAGCCGGTGAATCCTGAACCATCTCTGGTCCTTCACACTCTATTAGGCTAGGACTCTGGCTGTTTGAATTTCTCTGACCCCTTGTCCCATTTGTAAAAAACCTGCTGCGAAATAATTAGAATATATTATGGAAAACTAAATGTCTTACATCAAAAAAAAAAAAAACAAAAAACAAAAAACCAAAACCAAAACCAAAAAACCAACAACACAAAAGACAATGAACAAAAACCCCAAACCCACCGCCCTGCTATGAGGATCAAAATAAGAGAGGCGATGAAGGGGTCTGTGCTTTACAAACCATAAGAAAAAGGACAACAGAAAGAACCCAAGACCTTTACGCTCTTTATTTTACTGTTATCTTCACTGAGGCGCCCCCAAGTGTTGATCCCGAGACACTCCGTTAGCGCAGGCGCTCTTCGGTGTTTACAGAGGCCGCGAGGTCCCACATTTGCGCGTGCGCCTGCCGCCAGAAGCCGCCCAATGGCCTTCAGGCTGCTCCCGGTTGGACGCTGCCTCCAGGTCCCTTCGTGGTTGTCACCGCGGCTCCCTGGCGCCCCCCGTCGGTTCCACTTCGGCTGAGGCAACCTCACTGTCGCAGAGCGGTGGCCATCTGAGGTGTGGCAGGAAGAGACCCCGCTCGGTTGCTATCGTCCTTCTTCCCTGGGGACTCCAGCATCTTAACCGCCGCTCCACTAAACCTTGGGTGTCTATCCTGTTACCCTTCACGGTAGACATGGCGATCACGGTGAAGTGGACCGCAGTGACCCACGCACTGCCTTATGGGAGCCTTAGTTCACGCCTACCACTTTTCTGGAGTTGGAATGCTTTAAAAACTACACTTCCCAGAAGCCGAAGAAAGAGAGTCGCTGAAGACGGCCCGGGGCATGTTGGGAGATGGAGTTTGGCTACCATAGTGAGTTTGTGAGAGCAGGGAAATACGGTGAAGCTTGGGAACCCAGTGCGCTGAGCCCGGCTTGTGGGCTCGAGGCACGCCATGAGTTACATAGTAGCTGTTATAGGAAAATAGTGCTGTTAGGGCTGAGTTTTAGAAAGAACACCACTCACTAATGTCTGCACTTCGCACAGGGCTTCCACCCCCATCACTCCTTGGAGACTGCATTCATAGGGGTCACCCTCGTTCGGACTCCCACTTCTTATGCTGTTCAGTGAACCTTTTGTGTTGACGGAAATGTTCTGTAACTGCACTGTCCAATATGGTAGCCACTAGTTTGTGGCTACCAAACACTTGACATGTGGCTAAGTGCCATGAGGAATAAAATGTTTTATTAATTTTAAAATAATTTAAGTTTAATATAATTAATCACTTCTTTTTTAAAAAGATTTTCTTTTTAGGGGAGTCTGGGTGGCTCAGTCGGTTGAGCCTCGGACTCTTGATTTTGGCTCAGGTCAAGCAGGATCTCTGCTTGGTAAGATAGAGACCTCTCGGCTCAGCAGGAGTCTGCTTGAGATTCTCTTCCTCTTCCTTTGCTCCTCCCACCCTTTAAAATAAATAAATCTTTAAAAGATTTTATTTTTAAGTAATTTCTACACTGAAGGTAGGGCTCAACTCACAACCCTGAGGTCAAGAGTCACATGCTCCACCAACTGAGTCAGCTAGGCTCCCCTACTTTTTTTTTTTTTTTAAATTAATCTCTATATCTAACGTGGACCTCAAACTCATGACTCAGATCAAGAGTCCAGTGCACCACAGACAGAGGCAGCCGGGCATCCCTGTAATTATCACTTCATTATTTTTATTTACCAAAAAAAAAAAAGATTTTATTTGACAGAGCATGCTCGCTTGCACAAGCAGGGGGAGAGGCAGGGAGAGGGAGAAGCAGGCTCCCCACAGAACAGGGAGCCTGATGTGGCTGGATCCCAGGACCCTGAGATCATGACCTGAGCTGAAGGCAGAGGCTTAACCGACTGAGCTGCCCAGGCGCCCCTGTAATTATCACTTTAAATTAAAATTGAAATCACCTAGTCGCTACTGTATTGGAGAGTAGCACAATAAACTAGACCTCTTAGTAGCATTCACTGCCAGTAATCACCCTCCTGCTTGGTGAGACTTACACTTTAGTGTTCTTCCTGCCTACTCACTATTCTGTCTTTACAGATTCCTCTTCCATCGTTTGTCTCTTGAAAACCTAAACATTAGTTCGGACTGTAAAAATCTGCCCTGTTATTTATCAGGCCGGAATAACAGACACAGATACGCCAGCTGCAAAATTACCAGGAGATGCTATGTTTCCCAAGAACATACTGCAGCTATAATATGCCATAACAACCCCCTTCTTTGAGTAACTACCTCTTTCTTACTCACTGAGCAACTTTGTTTTCTAAAATCGTAGACTATCAGAACCTTTGCTGTTTGAAATTATATAAGTAAGAATGAAACTTTTGCCTGGAGTATCTAACTCGCAAATGGACAAGATTCACACCCCAGATGCAGAGATTCAGATAAGGTGTTTCTGAACATAATATATCACATCTTTTTAAGCTTTATTGTTTCTAAGGAAACAGGCCCCTGGCTCCACTTAGCAGTGGATGTTGGCGCCTTTATAGAGTTCTCTTTTGCTTTGAGCCATCAAAATATTGCTTCATTTAAATTTCACCTAATGCCACCGCTCTCTCAAATCCTGTAATAACTCTTTTGTGTTTGGTGGGACACCCCATGGTTCCTCTGGTGTATTGTCTTGACTTCATTGGACTGAGTTTGTCCCTGGTGGTGGTCTTGGGTGATCGGGCTAGGACACCCTGAAATACAGCTGTCAGGTTCTGTAACAAGCCCTTTCTTCACTCTACATACTCTTTGGATGACCTCATTCACTTCTATCCATATGCTGATGACACCCCCACCCCCACCCCACCGGCAGCCTCCAGCTCAGGGCTTACTCCTGCTTCTGGGACATCCGCTTCTGGTCACTTTTATGTTGTTGGTTTTTTTTTTTTTTTTTGAAACCGCTCCTCACTGATGTGTTCAGGTAAGAACTAGGTTCTGAATACCTCTGACCATGAGATGGGTGGGGACACTCCTCACCTGGGTCAGGTACCTCTTTACCCACTATCCTCAAAATTGCTTCACACAGAATCAGCTGCATTTCACATAGGTCAGCATCCTAAAAGCTTAAAAAGTTGGGAGGGATGGAGGGAGGAGCAGGTAGAAACTGGGTCTGAATTACTCTGTCCCTTGCCCCTGACCCTTCAATAAAGGTGGGGCCCCAATGAGCAGGCTGCAGAGGCGATCCCAACTGTCTTCCCAACTGTCTCCTCCTTCTCCTCTTCCCTATGGTCGCCTCCCTTGAAGCCTTTCCAGTTGGTGTCTCCACCCCTTCCAGTCCCCAGTCCCTTCTAGGGCCTTGGGAATTTCACAGGCACCTGCCTTTGTGGAGCCTGATGGCTTTCTCCTTGGGCCAGCTGTGCTGAGGGGAACATGTGGCCTGTCTGCTGCCAGGAAGGAAGGTGAGGACTGTGGAAGCTTCCGTAGGGCTGTGCCTGTTTTTTTCCTTGAACACATCTGAAACCAAACATACTTAACATCTTGAGGATTTCACTTCCTTGTGAAGGACCTTCTTCCCACTTCCTCCCACTCCACTTCCGCCATATCTCATCTACCAAAGAAGGTTGTATTCCTCTTATTCACATAACTCTCACCTGACTTCTTAGAACATACAAAGGGGTCACCTTCTCCTTTCCTGCCCATTTCAAAGCATTGCTCACACTGAATGATGCCCAAATCACAACCCTGGAAGTATGATCACTTTTCAACCTGGTCCTTTAACCTTTGCTAGAGCACAGAAGGGACAGCCTCATGTGTCAAAGGATCACTGTGTGGTCCTGTCACAGTATTTTGAAGTAGCCCTCTAAATACTTAACTTTAGGGATGCCTGGGTGGCTCAGTCGGTTAAGCGTCTGCCTTTGGCTCAGGTCATGATCCCAGGGTCCTGGGATGGAGCCCCGCATCGGGCTCCTTGCTCAGCGGGGAGCCTGCTTCTCCCTCTGCAGGCCCGCAACCCCCTGCTTATTTTCTGTCTCTGTCTCTAATAGGTAAATAAAAACTTTTTAAAAAAATATTTAACTTTAAGCAAAATCCCTTGGCTGTACTTTCAAGGTTTTTAAGAATATGTGTATAGTCACCAACTTAAAAAACAAAAATTCAAACAGCCTACTTGAAGAATATAATACTCAAACTCTTAGTGCTTCCTTATGGTTTCTAACAGGATTTAGTATTATTGTTACTATTATTGGGGGTTTTTTTTGAAAGGGTTAGGAGGGTCTTTTATTTTTACCTTGAAATAAAGAAGTGATGTCTTTAAATTTAAAAGAAAGCCCAAATCACTCACACTTGGTGAGTGTAGCTTCAGTTCCTGTCTCCCCAACTCTGCTTTCCCTGTGAAGCAATAGTCATCGGTGTGTGCATGTGGTGTGTAGGGAAGGTCAGGGGCCCCAGAACCCCATTAGCTATAGATGAACTCACTTCTTTCAAACCCTGAGTGTTTTGACCATTTCACACTTCTAAGCCATTGATTTTTTAGTTCTGTTTTTAAAAATTTTTTTAAGTTTATTTTTTTTAGTAATCCTTACGCCTAACTTGGGGCTCGAACTCACTACCTTGAGATTAAGAGTCACATGCTCCCCTGATTGAGCCAGCCAGGTGCCCCTAATTTTTAGTTCTTTATTATCTAATTTATAATCTTTAGTGAGCCATTGGTTATAAACAACTATTTAAAGAGAAGCATAGAAATAAACCATAGGGGTACCTGGCTGGCTCAGTTGTGGAGTGTGCCACTCTTGACCTCAGGCTTGTAAGTCTGAAACCCAAGTTGGGTATGGAGATTACTTAAAAATAAACTCTTTAAACAATAAATTAAAACCTGTAAATTTGCCTCAAGATGATTATTACCAAATTCTTGCATTTATCCAATCAAAATTCACACACGGTACATCCAGATGTCACTAAATTGCAAAGCCACATCTAGAAAAAATAAAAAAAGACATGATGATCATATCCCATTTAACTTTCCATGTACCAAGAAGAAAGCCAACCCGGCCCCAAGGTGTCATTTGTGAAAACTGCTTGCAAACAGCAGTCTGAACTTTTTCTCTCATTTAGAAACAAAACGTAAACATTAGAAACAAAAAATAAACCCATTGGATTGTAAGAAGCATTATGAAGTCTTTCAGACATATATTTCCAATGTTAGGAAAGACCTATCTAGCTCCTTCCTTGAATTGCATTGAACTCCATCTTGTGGATGTACCATGATACATGTAACCCTTCAGCCTGTCATACACTGCAATGCAGTTGCTCGCTCCAAGAGTGTGTGTATGTGTGTGTGTGTGCATGTGTGTGTGTGTGTTATATGGCCCAGGTGCTCTCCCAAGAGGTTAGAGGGAGAGGAATGATGGCTCCCTCCAGAGGAATGATGGCTCCATTTTCCCCCACCTTCACCAACTCTGAATATTAATTTCTTTTTTTTAAGGTTTATTGATTTATTTTTTGAGAGAGAGAGTTGGGGGAGGAGCAGAGGGAGAGAATTTTCAAGCTGACTCTCTGCTGAGCACAGAGCCCACCGTGGGGCTTGATTTCATGAACCTGAGACCATGACCTGAGCCAAAACCAAGAGTGTGATGCTTAACCGACTGAGCCGCCAGGTGCCCTGAGTTTTAGTTCTTTTTATATTCTGGATTCTTAACCCTTATCAGATATATATTTGCAAATATTTTCTCCTATTCTGTAGGATATTCTCATTTTCTTGCTAGTCTCCTTTGATGCACAAAAGTTCTTAATTATGATGATGTCCAATCTATGTTTTCCTTTGTTGCCTGTGCTTTTGGTATCCTATCCATGAAATCATAGTCATGAAGATTTTTCCCACTGCTTCCTCAAAGAGTTTTGTAGTTTTAGCTCTTAAGTTTAGATCTTTGATTCACTTTGAGTTAATTTTTGTACGTGGTGTGAGGTAAGGGTCCAAATTTATTCTTTTGCATATGGAAATCCAGTTGTTCCAATGCCATTTGTTCAAGAAACAATTCTTTCCCCCATTGAATGAACTTGGCATCCTTGTCAAAAATCAATTGGCCATGGGGTGTCTGGGTGGCTCAGTCAGTTAAGCATCTGCCTCCAGCTCAGGTCATGATCCCAGGGTCCTGGGATCAAGCCCCATGTCAGTCTCCCTGTTTAGCCCGGGGCTGCTTCTCCCTCTGCCCCTTTCTCCCACTCGTGCTCTCTATCCCAAATAAATAAATAAAATCTTTTAAAAAATCCACTGGTCTTAGATATATGGGTTTATTTCTGGATCCCAAATCTATTCTAGTGGTTTTTATGTCTATCCTTTGCCAGAACCACACTGTTTTAACTATTGTAGCTTTGTAGTACATTTTGAATTGTGAGGTCCTCCAACTTTGTCCTTTTTCAAGATTGTTTTGGCTGTTCAGGATGCCTTGCAATTCTATATGAACTTGAGGACTGGCATTTCCACTTCTGCAAGAAAATCTCTTGGAATTTTGATAGGGCATGGTGTCTTTTTTTTTTTTTTAAAGATTTTATTTATTTGTCAGAGAGAGAGAGAGAGAAATAGAGAGAGAGCACAAGCAGGGGGAGTGGCAGGCAGAGGGAGAAACAGGCTCCCCCCTGAGCAAGGAGCCCGACACGGGACTTGATCTCAGGACCCTGGGATTATGACCTGAGCCAAAGGCAGACGCTTAACCGACTGAGCCACCCAGGTGTCCCAGGGCATGGTGTCTTTCATTGTTCAGAAATTTTACATTTTGATATGGTTAAATTATCTACCTTTTCTGTTGTAATTTTTTGGTTTTGTGTGTTGTTTAGGAAAGTCTCCCTACCCCAAGGTTATAGATGAATTACCCTAATTGTTTCTAATGTTTTTATCATTTTTATGTGTATAAGTCATAATGTAATATAATCTGTTTGGAATTTACTGTTTTGTATATGGTGTGAAGTAAGGACTCTAACTGTATATTTTTCTCTAACTGGATAAATAATTGTCCTTACATAAATTATTCAATAGACCCCTCTTTCCACTTATTTGAAATTCCACCTTCATCATATATTAAACTCCTACAGGGGAGGATCTATTTCTGGTCTCTATTCTGTTATTAATCTTGCCTATTTCTGAACTAACAGCACACCATTTTTATTATAATAGTCTTTCCCTATTCTTAAAATATTTTTTTCTCAGGTATTCTTTTTTGAGATGAGTGTCAGAGACAACTTGTCAAGTTCTATAAAAGATATGCTTTTGGGATTTCAGTTGGAAAATAATGAATTCATTTTTTGTGTAAATTATATTTTTATTTTTAGCCTTCCCAACACCAAACATTTTATGTATTTTCTTTCACTCAGTTATCCTCTTATGTCCTTCAGTTAATTCAATTGATCACATTAAGATACATTAAGGATATAATTGATACAAACATTCAAATTAAATTTGGTTGTTCATTTGCAACTTGTAAATTTTTTTTTAAAGATTTATTTTTATTTTAGAGAGAGAGAGAGAGCAGGGGCAGAAGGAGAGGGAGAGGGGAAGCAGACTCCCCTTTGAGTGTGGAGCCCAACACAGGGCTTGACCTCATCACCCTGAGATCACGACCCTGAGATCATGACCAAGCCAAAACCATGAGTTGGACACTTAACTGACTGAGCCGCCCAAGTGCCCCTGCAGCTTGTAAAATTTTTCTTGGGTATATTCCTACATCTGTTAGTTTTTGCTGAGGTTGTGACTTACTTCATTTTTATTACATTTCTTTTTTTTTTTCATTAAACTTTTGTATTTTAATGGGTCTCAAAATTCTGTGACAGATTTTTGGTCAAGTTGTTTCCATTAAAAAGTACTGATTTTAAAAACTAATAACTTAAAACTGCCACATACACACACACACACAAAAAAATGGTCCACAAAACATTCTCCTTTCCTTCTGAAGGTTTTACGATGCACTGTTATCATTAACCAGTCTTTTACTATTAAACTTAAATGGCCAATTGACGCAGTTCTGAGACTGTTCTTCCACCACTGATTAAGACTGGGGTGGCAGGTATTGGGGATAATATTCATTTAGCCTTCTGAGCTTTCTGGGCAGACTTGGTGACCTCGCCAACTCCAGCTGCCTTCTTGTCCACTGCTCTGATGACACCCACAGCAACCGTCTGCATTTTTATTACATTTCTAAATGGACATTACTGGGTCATATAATGACTGAGTAGATATATTCTAAATATTACTTATAGAAATTTTCCTACAGGTCCATTAACACACTTAAAAAGAGATCTACGTATAAGGCTGTATGCCGTAACATAGTAAGGGCAAATAATGGGAAGTAGCCTAAATGTTTATCAATATGGGACTGATTAAATAAACTGCAGTTCATTCACATAATGAGATGCTTTGCAGTCTTAAAAGGAATGAGGTAGATCTAAATATTCTGATATGGGAAGTTCTCTAGGGGCACCTGGGTGGCTCAGTCATTAAGTGTCTGACTCTTGATGTCAGCTCAGGTCATGATCTCAGGATCATGCGATCGAGCCCCGTGTTGGGTTCTATGCTGGGTGTGGAGCCTGCTTAAGATTTTCTTTATCCCTCTAACCCTCTCCCCAACTCTCTTTCTCTCAAAAACAAAACAAAACAAAACAAACCCCAAAGTTCTCTACATATTGAAAATGTATTGTTATATAAAGAAGCAACGTGTGGAACTGTGTTTTGTATTTTTGTATGTTTGTATACGCATAAATATTTCTGAAAGGATACATACTAGCTAATGGTGATACTTCTCGAGAAGGAGACTGGGAAATTGGTGTGTGTCAACAGCAATGATGTATTCATACAAATTTTCTCTTCCGGGGGACAAGGGAAGACTGTATTTCCCAACCGTTCCAGTAGATGTGATCTCATCACTAAGAGTGTAGGCGGAAGATTGTGGCACTTCAGGTCCAAGGTAATTGTCAGTGTGAAAGCTTTCCACTCCCCCCCCCCCCCATCTAAGCAGCTGGGATCAAAGAGCTTTGAGATGATGGTGATGCTGGGTAGAAGCAGCTGGGATCTGAGTCACTGCTGGAGGAGAACAGCGCACCGATATGGTCTACCCGCGCTGGGATGTGAGTGAGAAGTAAACCTTTGTGCGTTAAGCCACTAAGATTTGAAGGTTTATTTGGTGCCACATATAATGAATTAAAGATGGCCAGAGATTTTTTTGACACTTCTTTCACTGAAAGCTGGATCTATGAATCTGGGCTGGACCGTGATTGCTTTGGACAACAGAATCTGGGCTGGACCGTGTCCTTGAATCTGGGCTGTCCTTGAATCTGGGCTGGACCGTGATTGCTTTGGACAACAGAATGCAGAGCAAGCGATGCTGGGCTAGTTTCTGGGCTCGAGCCGTACAGGACTAGCAGCTCACTGCCTGCTGGAATGCTCGTTTGGGGATGTTTCCTTTCAGAATCTAGCCACCATGCTCTGAGAAACCAAATGGAGGGGCTACATGTAGGCACTCAGGTTTTCAGCTCTAATCAGCCTTCCAGCCAACAGCCAGCATCTCCTGCCAGCCGAACAAGTCAGCCATAATTAGCAACTAGTCCCACTGAGTCTTCAGATGACTCCACTCCGGCTTGTGGCTGCGACCACATGAGCCTCGAAGTGAGAATCATCTAGCTGAGCTCAGCCAACGTGACTGTTCACGCAGAATCATGAGAGCTATTAAGAAATACATGTATTAAGTAATGGAGAACAAAAGACCACAGAACAGCCTATCCCAACCTGACCAGTATGATGGTGTGTGGCAAAAAGTCTCACCCTTGTACTATTTAAATTTTTGGCTATGTGCATGTGATTTATTTTTCAATTAGATATAGCTACAATTTGGTTTTTTATTTTTTAGTAATTATTACTATTATTTTAAAAAATATTTTATTTATTTATTTGTCAGAGAGAGAGAACACAAGGAGGGGAGTGGCAGGCAGAGGGAGAAGCAGGCTCCCCGAAGAGCAAGGAGCCTGGATGCGGGACTCGATTCCAGCACCCCGGGATCATGACTTGCGCCAAAAGCATACGCTTAACCAACGAAGCCACCCAGGTGTCCCTTACTATTATTTTTTAAGTAGGCTCCGTGCCCAGGGTGGAGCCCAATGCGGAGCTTGAACTCACGACCCTGAGATCAAGATCTGAGCTGAGATCAAGAGTCAGACGCTTAACCGACTGAGGCACCAGGCACCCAATATAGCTACAAGTTTGAATTCACAGCTTCTAAGCCCTGGGCCATTAGAACTGGTTTTGTATGGTTTTGATACCACAGCAACAGCAATATTGACTGATCACCTCAGGTGGTGCCAGGTCCTGTTCTAGGGCTGAAGACAGTGCCGGGATCAAAGCTGACTTGGTCCTGGCTCTCCCGAATCTTCCAGTCAGGTTGGAAAGACAGATCGAAAACAACTGAACAAGCACAGAACAATGATCCTCCCTGGGAGTGAGAAGTGCTCTGAGAGGAAGAACAATTAGATGTTGTGGACATTGACTGGAACAGACGCTATTTCAGATTGGATGAACAGGGAAGATCTTCTGAAAAAAAAAGGGGGTTGTGTCAGCCCTTAAAAGATCTGAAGGAAGAGCACCAGAAATAGCGAATATCCAAGGCAAATAGTCAACGTGGGAGTGAGCTGGGCAGTTATTCAGTGTTGCGAATAAGGCTTTGCTCCACAGGGTAGAAAGACGTAAAGTCAGAGATGAGAGCAGGACCTTGCAGGCCATGATAAAGGATCTGAAATTTGCTTTGAATATGCTGGATGGAATATGCTGGAAAACCCTTTGGAGGGTTTTATTTATTTATTTTTTAAAATTTTATTTATTTATTTGAGAGAGAGACAGCCAGCGAGAGAGGGAACACAAGCAGGGGGAGTAGGAGAGGAAGAAGCAGGCTCATAGCCGAGGAGCCTGATGTGGGGCTCGATCCCATAACGCCGGGATAACGCCCTGAGCCGAAGGCAGACGCTTAATGACTGAGCCACCCAGGCGCCCCTGGAGGGTTTTAAATTACAGTGACCTGAGTTGATTAAGGTTTTTAAATAGTCGCTCTAGCTGCTGGGAGATGCCTAACCTGGATGTGAGTTTTAAACTACAGTTGACCCCTGAACAACATGGGGATTAGGTGCACCAACCCCTGCACAGTAAAAAATCCACGTATCATTTTTCACTCCCCTAAAACGTAACTACTAATAGTCTACTGTGACCAATACCACAGACAGTCGATTAACACACATCTTGTATATTATATGTATTATATACTGACTTCCAATAATAGAGTAAGAGAAAAGAAAACGTTATTAAGAAAATCATAAGGAAGAGAAAATACATCTACAGTGATGTGCGGCCACGAGTGGATGGTCAAGAAAGAATTTTTGAGATGTTTTTGGTACAAAAAGGTGCTTTTATTATAGCACAGGGACAGGACCTGTGGGCGGAAAGAGCTGCACTTGCGTTTGTGGGGAGTGACTGATGAAACACATTTTAGTTAGTGGGGGTTAGAGCATAAGTGTCTGGGGAGTTCGGAAGCAAGGCCTTCCAGGGCCTTGAGCGGCTGGCTGCTGCTAAGGTGAGGTTATTTACCACTGTCTAGCAAAACATCAGTCTTGAGACCCTTCAGATGTGTGTCAGTGGGCCATATGCTTGGAAGGTAGTTGCTAACATATATCTCTGGGGGGTGTTCATGGCTAGCAGAGGGAAGTAACACCAACAAGAGCAAAGCTACAGTGGTAAAACATTAGAGTCCTCGAGGGGAGCTATAGGAGTGTTACAACTGTATGTCTCAGGAATTGGGCCTGGAGACTCCAAGGGAGGGCCGAATAGCCAAGCCACAACAAAGCCTGGCCTTTGTTTCTTTCTCTCCCATCATACAGTACCATATTTATTGAAAAAAATCCGCATACAAGTGGGTCTGCACAGTTCAAGCCCCTGTTGTTCAAGGGCCGGCTACATATTCTAAAGTGCACTAGGTCTCTCAAGTATGATTTAGTCACTTTTTATATACATTGGTCATCGAATCATGGTTTCCTTACACGAAGATACATGAAACAGCATGTTAAATGTGAAAAATAGGAATGTGTTGCTTTTACTATGAATGTTATCTAAGATTTTAAGTGAACTTCATAACACAATCTCTCATATTCTAAAGATAGAAGATAAATATTTTTAGTCCAAATCAATCGCTTCTTCATCCTATTATTTAAAAACGACAAATTATTTCAAATTTCCTAAGAGTGAGGTAAAAAAGGGTTAGGAACCCCTCACCCCAAAACAACTCCTCACTTGAGAGAAATATCATCTATTCACTGTCACCAGCTGGCTCTGGGTCTCCATGGTACACGGAGTCTCCTGGGCACGTAGGAGATTGTTACCACCTACACCCACTCCTTCAACAGACAGGCGAGGCTTGGAATGCGGCTCAGGTCAAAAGGCCTTCACTCAGTGAAGGGGCAGGGACGTTTTCCTGGAGGACGGGACCCATGAGTAGGAGTCGGTGGGCCTAGAGGGGAAGGTGTTCCAGAGGAGCTGGTGCAAAGGAAATGTGGGGCACTGAGCTCAGTTCAGGGTGGTTTCGAAGCATAGCAGGGGTACATCATCCGGGGGTGTCGCTTGTGACCCGTCCCACCATGGGCATCTCAAAAGACCTGTCACGTCCAGGGCCTGTGTGGCTCCCCAGTAGCGCCCGATTTCTCTCCGTTTCCAGGGGATAGACAGCTCCGCATTCACTCACCGAGAGCAGGGTGAGGCCGGGTCCAGCGAACCCCTCCTTTCATTCTTCATAGCAGCCGTGCCTGCAGAGCTCTGGCCGGGAGTCTTGCTGGAGACAGTTTATCACCTGCAACCCGTGACTCACTGTCAAGCGCACCTGCACGAGATGTGGCTACTCCTCCAGAGGCCGCCCCACGAGAGGGAACGGATAAGCCCCGAGACCGGACACGGGGCTGCAGGCCACGTTAGCCACCCACTCCTGTGCAACCTCAGGCCAGCCGCTTCTGCCTTCTGGGTCCGGGATTTGCCGGATGAAACCGGCTGCCTCCCTTCACTCTCAGGGACCTCCATTTTCTGCGAGCTGAGCCCCTAAACCCCGCTCTCCACGGGCGCTCTTCTGCCTCCTGTCCTTCCACGAGATTCTGTCCCCTGGCAGTTTCTATGTCCTCAACCCTCTGCACCTGTTCTTCCCGCTGCCCGCAATCTTCCTCTCTCCCCCTGGCCAGCACCTACCTACGGCAGCCCTCGCGTTCCAGCTCAAACGCCGTCACCTCCGAAAGCAGGGCCTCTTCCCTTCAGTCCCCTCCTCCTCGCCGTCACGCTGCGTGTGCCTCGTGCCTGTGTCGCCTCCCCGCGCAGATCTTGAGCGCCTCCAGGGCAGGGTCCGGGTGTGAGGGGTCTCTGGGTCCCTAGCTCGGAGCGCGACCTGAGCGGAGGGGCCGTGGGCGACGGCGGTTACTTGCGAACTGGGGCTCGGCGCCCAGAGGTTAAGGGCCGGGACCGGGAGGCCGGCTCGAGAGCGCGCCCACAGGCGTGGGGGAGGCCGCCCCGGAGGTCGCGACCTGCGTCCCGGCTCGCTGCGGCGCCCAGCAATAGGAGCCCCGACGCAGGTGAGGACTTCTCGTGCGGTCCGGGTGGTGTAGCCCCCGGGGGCGGCTTCCCCGCACGTTTGCGCGGCTTTCTCCCCAGGCGAACGCTCTTAGTACGGTCCCGGGAGTCCCCGCCGCTGCTGCCCCCTGACGTCACGGAGTCCCCCGAGGCCCCGCCCCGGTCGCGCCTCCTTCCGCGGGAGCGGCGCGCGGTGCGGGCGGGAGAGCGGCTATGGCGGGGCCCGGCGCTCCCGGCGTGCCTGTCGCCCGCTGGAAACGCCACATAGTGCGGCAGCTTCGGCAGCGGGACCGCACGCAAAAGGCGCTCTTCCTGGAGCTGGTGCCGGCCTGTGAGTGCGCCGCGGGGGCCTCGCAAGATGGCAGTGGAGGGGACCGGGCTCCGGGCGCGGGGAGAGAGCGGTCTGGCTCCTCGGGTGGTGACCCGCGTGCAGAAGAGCCTTCTCGCCTCCGACTCCTTGGGCCTCCTGGCCCCTCTGTTACGCCCCACCTCTGACTAGCCAGCATTCCTGCCCTTTCCCGTCCAGCCTCTGCTTAGAGCCCCTTCCAGGACGCAGCTCCCTCCCGGTGCTCCTGCCCTCCTCGCCCGTCAGGGCCCATCTCTCCCGGTCTGGGTTTCCTGGGCACGGGATTGTTAGCTAGTGTTGGTTTTTTAGGGTCTCTTATGCTTCCCCCTCCTAGGGCAGTTCCCAGGGTACAGTCTAGGCAATCCATGTGGTCCCTGTGACCCAGTGAAAGAACTCTCAGAGTAGCTGCTCTAAACTCTGAATCGCTAGGGAGGAAGCTCAGACTCTCAGCTTTGCCACTGGTAAGTGATCCTGGCTCAGGTTTTTGGAGCACCGCTGTGCTTGGGCAACCCCAGCCTGAGGGAGAAACGGGGCTCCAGGCTGCTGGCTGAGCCCACGAAGTCATACTCAGGTGTCTGGGGTGGGGGCTGGTCAGGTGTGGGTATGGCAGTTCAAGCCAGGGTGAACAGGTGTGCATCTGTGTAAGTGCCTCTGGTCATTTGAGGTTGCATGTGGTGGTGGGGGAATCTTCCAGGGGGGATTACAACCACTATCCCCCCAGCTCCATCACTGGTCCTAATTTGGGCTGTTGCTTAACTATCTCCACCCCCCCATCCCCCAAACTGAATTTGCAGCTCTTGTCCTGGGCCATGTCCCTGCAACCCTCCAGGCTGCTGGTCCTCTCCCTCCGGGATGTGAGGCCAGCCTCCTGCTTCCAGGCAACCTCACTTTTCCACTGCTCTGGGAACATTCAAGTTGAGGGAGAAGTCATCCGTGTCCCCCAAGAACTGCAGTCTGTGGGACTGGAGAGACCCAGAGGGCTGAGATCAGACATAATGAAGCTCCAGTCTTCTCTGTGGTCTTGGGTGGGTTGTATCCCTAAGCCTGATTTTTCACCCATAAATTGGGCAAAATGGCGTCTTCTTTAGATTTGCGGGGGGAGGGGGCAGTGCAGTGCCCTGGGGGCTGGGTGGGGTTTTGTGTGAGAACTAGGCCAGTGACCTCAGTTGAGTTGACAGGCAGGGGACTGGGTGAAGAGAAGGAGCTGAGGAGCTAGGCCTGGGCTTACCACCCCCACCCTACCCTGGAACTGGTGAGAAAAGAGGAAGTGAGTGTGGTGGGGGTGGAGGGAGATATTCCAGGGTCTGTGGCAAAAACTACCAAATTCAAGGAGGTCTGCTGGATAGTTGCTCAAAGACTTTCTCTTCTGGCTTGGGGGACCCTTACCCCAACCCTGGGAAAGAGAGGATTGTTTTTTAGAGTAGAAAGTTAGAGCCCCTGGAGGGGAAGTAATTTGCCAAAGGCGAAAGGCTGGTGGAGCTGAGTTTATTTCATCACTCTTTGGGGCAAAGACTTGCTCTGGGGCAAAGCTGAATCAATCCCCGGCCCCTTCCCTCAGGACCCACAGTGGTCGGTGAGGCCAGCCGTCTACTTCCCCTGCAGTGGTTGTCCTTCTCTGTCCCCTGGAGAGGAGGTTTCCCAGGAGGGCCTGTGGGCAGGTGCTGTGAGGAAGCTGTGCCAGGGCTGAAGGTCTTGGTGGAGCCCACAGGCACCACCCTCAGGCAAAGGGCAGAGCCCAGCCTGACAGCAGTTCTGCCATTCTGCAGCCCTGGGCTCCTGCAACCCTCCCAGCCAGACAGGTATGCCTGGAGTCCGCTGGAAAGTGTTTGTCTCTTGTACCCCTAGATAACCATCTCCTAGAGAAGGCTGAGTTGCTGGCCCGGATCTCAGAGAAGCTGCAGCCAGAGCCAAATGATGTCACTCCTGCTACCCTCCAGGGCCCCTGGTGAGTGTATGAGTGTTCCCCGTTACAATGGGCTGCCTATGCCTGGGCCCTGCCCTCACTGCCTATGCTGGCTTCATTTTCTCCCTGGCATCTCATTCGCCCTTAAATGCTACCCAGGGGAGGGAGGAGGTGGGCTCTTGAAACTTCTTCCAAGCCAGCTGCTTAGAATGTCCTTTCTCCACCTTTCTCGGTCCATCTCTGCATTTGTCTCATCTCTTCCCTTCCCACCCCCACACTCCTGCCTTTTCCCCTCCTCTTTTTTTGTCTCCCTGATCCTTACCTGAGGCCTACAGAAAGGGTCTTGCTACATATTCCAAAGGGGGAGTGTAGATGAGAACCAGGAGTGGGTTGGGCCTCAGAGTTGGGAGGTGGTGCTTTTTTTCTTTCTTAAATAAAGATTAATTTGACAGAGAGAGAGCGCGTGCGTACACACACACACACACACACACACACACACACACGCAGGGGGAGTGGCAGGCAGAGGGAGAGGGAGAAGCAGGGTCCCGTGGAGCAGGGAGCCCAATGTGGGGCTCACTCCCAGGACCCTGGGGTCATGAGGAGCCGAAGGCAGATGCTCAACTGACAGCCACCCAGGCTCCCCTGGGGGGTGCTACTTAAGGAGGGTCCTCGCTAGTGAACCCGAGGCCTGGGGAAATCCCAGAGCAGAAGAGTCATGGGCAGTTCCAGTTTCTGGAGACTTGCTCTTTCCTCTACTGGCTTTCTGGCTTCCACCTTCCTTAGGAGAAAGTTCATGGTTTTGGTTTCAGGCTTTCTGTGTTCACCCTGTGGCTGAACGGAGGGACAATGAACACTGCTCTCTTATTGGTTGGCAGGGAGGAGGAATCGGAGCCTGACTCAGACCAAGTCCTGTCACCAACCACTCTGAGGGTGAAGTGGCAAGAGGAGGAGGAGAGGCTCCGGCGGGTTTGCGGTGAGGTAGGCTGGGCAGGGGTCTGAGAGAGAATGGCGTGGGGCCAGAATCCAGGACCCCCGGGGGCCAGGGGATGTGGTTCGAGGGATCCGGCAAATGAGAGACATTCCCCAAGTCCAGTGCCAGAGTGTTCTCTGGCTTGGTTCTGGCAGCCCAGGAGGAGGTGGTCTCCAACAGCAGCTAGAGGAGGTGAGGTGAGAGCTCGGAGAGGAGGATGAGGTGCCCAAGGCCCCCTTCCGGCTGGTCCCGCCTGCTGGGTTCACAGCCTGCCTCCCCAGCCCCGGGGCCTAGCACCGGCTGACACACAGCGCACACTTGCAGACTACAGGGAGCCGGCCCCCTCCACGGCAGGTGCGCCACCTCTGCCTGACACCGCTGCCCCCACCCCGCCGTGTCTCTTGGCTGCAGTTTCAACACAGTGTCCTGCTTTTCTTCTCTTTTCTGTAGCGGTTGCTTCTGAACTTCCTTCTCTGGTTCCTTTCCTCCTCCCTTTAAATGTGGGTGTTCCTTGGAGCTTGGGTGGGTTCGCAGACTCCTGTGCCTCAAGGACCTGTGTCCGGCCTAGCCGTCTCTCCTGAGCTCCGCACTCTTCGGTCAGCTGGGGTCCTTGGACAACATATCTAAAATCAGATCCCCCGTCTCCCCCACAGTATGTGGCCAGCAGCACATGGAGAGGTGACTCCTGCAGGTGCTGGGCTAAGCATTATTTCAGCTAATCGTCCACAACTCTAGAGCAGGAAACTGAGGCGTAGAGAAGTGGAGCCAGGATTTGAACTCCTTCCCACACGAATCCACCTTCTGTGATCTCCATTCATTCTTTCAACAAAGATTTATTGACAATTGTCACGTCCAAGGCACAAGATCAGAACGAGACCCGGCCCCATGGAGCTTGCAGTCCAGTGAAGGAGACTGATAGGCCATAAACACATGCCTAGTTACAGCATGCCACCTTACCTGCCCAACGAGTGTGCGAATGGGGCCATGGACCCAGTGAGAGCCTCTCCCTCAGAGCCCTTGTTGTAGTTGCAACTTGACACTTGAGGCACTTTCTGGGCTGTGAGATCCCCAAGGCCTGGGATGCCCTTGCTTTGCTTCCACTTATCCCTGGGGTCTGTCTCCACAGTCCATGCTAATGAATATTTGTAGACTAAATGATGGATGAGGTAGACCCTTCACCCCAACTGGTAGTCACTGGGCTGGAAACCAAGGGGCACCTCTGGTCCCTCTCAGCCCTTCACCCTGAGCTAGTAGTCATCAGCTCATGGATCCTGCCTCCAAATCCATCCACTCTCCGTTGGCCTGGCCCAAGTTACCCTCCTCTCTTCCTGGATGACCCCTCCCTTGGCACTCCCATCCATTCTCCATACAGCACTCACAATGAGAGAGAAAGAGAGACATGTATGTATGTATGTATACACACACACACACACACACACACACACACACACACACACACACATATTTTAAAGTAGCCTCCATGCCCAATGTGGGGCTTGAACTCAAGACCCTGAGATTGAGAATCCCATGCTCTATCAACTGAGCCAGCCAGGCGCCCCCAGAGTGATATAATTTAATAACAAAAAGATCTCCCTTCAAAAGGACAATACAGACATACATGCATGTGAACAGAAGCCCATCGACTAGAGAAGTGAAAGCCCCTTCACCATCTCTCCCATTGTCAGTTTCGGATACATCTTCCAGAGCCCTTTAGCCTTCCCAGTGGAGTTCTCCGGCCTCCTGTTGCACTTCCTGCCACTCTCCCTGTCTCTGAACTCACAGTCCCCTTTGTCTGGGACACTTCCACAAACCCCCTGCCCTCAGCACTTCCTCCCTGGCACTTCCTCAGACACACACCAGTCAGTTCCCACTGGATAAGCCAGGGGATGGGGAGGGGCTTTTTCTTTAATTCTTAGTACTGTTTCACATATCGCAACAAGCATGTATCATTACTATTATTTTAGCTTTTTGGGGGACATCAGAGATCACAGGAAGTTGCAAAGACTGGCTACTTCTTATGTACACACAATCAGGAAACTGATATTGGTACGAGATGTACATATATTTGTCATGTTGTTCCCCTGTGTAGATTTGTGGGACCGGCAATATACAGCACGATTTCATCACCACAAAGATCTCCCTCTTGCTACCCTTTTTGGCCACAACTCACCCCTCTCCCCCAACCATCCCTACCCCTGCAACCACTAATCTGTTTTCCATCACTATTATTTGGATTTTGAAAAGCTTCCCCAAAATACTGAATAAGAGAATATCAATGAAAATAAATGACAGGCAAGGAAGCAGAAGTGGAGGTCAGATTGCTCAGCGGTGGAAGGACCGACAGACGTTATGAGGTGGGCCAGCTGGATGCGCAGGACACTCGCGCAGGGAGATGTGTCAGGGCAGCTGTGCAGCACTGGCCTCGCTCCTCAACCCGTCCCTCACCAGCCCGTGTGAGAAAGAACACAGGAACACGTTAGCGACCAGAGCCCCAACCTTGGTTATTTCCTCATGTTCCTCTCGTCACACTGGTAGGAACTCTTTTGCCTGAGGTCTGTCTCTTCCACTGACCCCTCAGCTCTCAACAGTGGGACTTGACCTTCCTCTCCGTGGCTTCCCCAGCTCTTGCTTGAAGGATTGCTGAGTGAGGCAGGGGCCTGATGAGGTGACCCTCACCCCCACTCCTGGGCTGGGGGCAGCTCCAGTATTCAGCCTGGCCTCTATGCTCCCAGAGCCCACCATTCTTCTTGCCCTGTGCCTCTGCTTAGGGCTCCTGGTTGCTCTCTGGATCTATGCTTGGGTAGGCCAGGGTTAGAGACGCGGGGAACAGAGCCCACATCCCTGGAACCCTTCCTGTAGACCTGTCCTGTAGTTGAAGCTTCCTGTTAAGTGGCCTGCCACTTAGCTGTGTAACTTTGTCAAGACACTTAAGCTGTCTGTGCCGCTGTCCTCGTCTGTAAAACGGGGAAAATGGCAGTACCTACCTCATGCTGTTGTTAAGGTGATTACAAGTTAGTATGTGTGTAGCGCTCAGAACAGGGCACGACACACATGTGCTATGTAAACGTTTGCTATTATCTGAAATATTACTCCTTCTAATAATTCTGCATTACCCTGTGAAGCGAGTACTATCATTCCCACTTCACAGGTGAGGAAACAGCAGGTTCCCAGAGGTTAAATGACTACCCCGGGGTCACAGAAAATAAGTGGCACTGCCAGCCCTGAAACTCAGGTGTTAGACTCCAGAGCCCAAGGCCCTTCCACCGGTCCACAAAACGAGCAGGGCGTTCCTGTGCAGGTCCTAAACCCGTCTGGACGGCTGCTTTCTGTTCAGGAAAAGGGCGGGTGGGTGGAGTACAGACTCTGTTCCAGGAGGCCGGGGAGGGGCAGGAGGCGCGGTGGGAGCCCTACGGAGGCGCTCCCGCCCACCTTCTGGCCCCTGGCCCCCCAGATGGCCTACCAGGCGGTGGAGCAGAGCGCTGCGCTGGGCGCCTTGGAGTCGACGCTGGAGGAACAGCAAAGCAGGTGAGGCGCCGGCCAGTGCGAGGGGGGGGGGCGCGCCCATCTCTGGGTGGCTCGGGCCATCTCTGCCGGGGGAGGGGGGAACCGGGTGCTCCTGCGTGTCTCCAGCACGGCCCGAGAGCTCTCCCCACGTCGCTGGTTGGAGACTTGGCTTAGCCACCCGCCGACCGCGTGGAAGGGGCAAGTCTGTCCCACGTCTGAGACCGGCTCCCGCCGGGCGGTGACGCACAGTCCCCCTCCTGCAGGCTGGCGGCTCTGGGGGGCCGCGTGGCGGAGCTGCAGGAGGCGCGGGCGCAGCAGACGCGGCAAGTGGACGCACAGCGGGCGCTGAACGGAGCGCAGCGGGCGGCCTACGAGGCGCTGCGCGCGCGCGCCAGGCTCCTGGAGGCGGCCCTGCGCAGGCTGGAGGAGGAGGCGCGCGACCTGCTGGAGCGGCTCGTGCAGCGCAAGGCGCGCGCCGCCGCCGAGCGCAACCTGCGCCTCGAGCGCCAGGAGAAGTGAGCGCACTCGGCCCCGCCCCTCGGAGACGCGAGCGCCGCGCCCCTGGTGGGGAGGGCACGATCCGCGCTTCACCTCCGCGTCCCGAGTAGCGTCGGGCCGGTCCGGCACTCTGGATGCTTCTCTACCCCCAGGGCCAAGCAGGCGCGGATGACCTTGGAGCTAAAGAAGGCTGCCAAGCGGACAGTGAGCATCAGCGAGTAAGCGTGGGGATGCGTCCAGCCCTGCCCGCCCAGCCTCCCCTGACCGGTGTGCCCCGCGTGCTCTCGGGCGCCCTTTTCTCTGGCCTCTGCCTACAGTTCTACCCCGCCCCACCTGTCCACACGAGGCCCCCGGGTACACCGAGCCCACAGGACACGTGCAGACTCGAGTGTGGTAGGACCCGGTACCCCTACCCGCCACCCGTGCGCCCACACAGACCCCTCTTCACTGTGCGGTGCTCTGGAGGCAAGGAGGGGCTGGTCTCTTGAGCTTCCCGAGTTTCACTCCCTCTCCCAGGAGCCCAAACACCATAGCCGATGGGATCAGAGAGGAGGCCGAGGCTCTGGCCCTGACTGCTGAGCCCCTATCCCTGAAGAGTGAGGCTGGTGAGAAGTGGAAGAGGCCCTTCAGGTGAGGACCATCCCAGAGCTCTGAGCTGGGCCCCACTCTAGAGTCTTTTTCTAGGGCCTTGGGCCCAGCTCTTGGGCTGAGAGGAGTTTGGGGAGAGGCTGCAGTACAGCTCAGACCTCCCAGGACAGGTCTGGTCTCCAGTATCAAGGCCTCTTTCTCTTCTTCTCAGGACCAGAGCTCTGGGGGTGGGGTGTCAGTCTGGTGAAAGGGTGTCACCAGGAGGGAACTGTGGGCAAGGCCCAGGACTCACCTGTCACAGGCATGTGTGTGTGTGAACACGTGAGCAGGTATAAATGTGAGCTCTCACACGCTTCTGAAGCACTTGGATTGGGGCTTCAGTCCTTGAGGGCCCCTCCCCTCAGGCTCCCCCATTCATCGCCATTTGTCTGTGATTGAAGTGGCCCCCCACCCCCTGCTCCATTCACCAACTTGAAGGCTTCTCTTTGAGCCCTTCCTTGCAGGTCACTGCTGTCCAGGCCTGGGGGCAGTGAAAGAACTTTGGGGAGGGCATGAGATACTGCTCCCCAAAGTCCTTGGCAGCCCTGGTGGGCCAGGTCATCCCAGGACACATCCTCTTCTGGGCTTTTTTGAGGTCACTCAGCAGGCCTAGGTTTAACCTCCCTCCATCCCCCAGCCTTGCGCTATTCCAGCCTGAGGGCACCTTCGCCCTCTCCCTCATATGCCCCAGCTCAGCCTCCCCAGAACTTTTGTTGGGGGGCACTTGGGTGGCGAGGCAGTTCTTACTGTCATGGTGGAAACTGTGGGAGACTTTATTGCCGAATCCCTCCCCGCCTCCACCTTCCTGGGCCTGCTGTGGGTCGTCCCGCTCTCCTGCTCTTGGAGGAGCCAAGTTCTTGGCCCAGGCTCACAGGCCTGTGAGCCTCAGGGTCCCCAGCAGGTGTAGGGATGGATGGCGGCTGCCTGCACACCCACCGGCCAGTCCCTTAGCACATCTCTCTTAATTCTACCCCAGATCTGCCTCTGCCACCTCCTTGACGCTCTCCCGCTGTGTGGATGTGGTGAAGGAGCTTCTGGAGTAAGTGTGTGCGTGCACCCACATGTGTGTGAAGGGTTTCGGCCCCTTGGAGGCCCGTGTCGGGCTTCTGCAGTCCAGGCTTGGTCCGCGTATGTCTCGATCTGTCCTTCTCTGTGTTGCCCAGCTGTCTGTCTGAATCTCTGCTGTCTCTCCCAGAACTCCTTTCCCTCGTTTCCAGGCCTGCCTGGCTATCCTCCACGCTCTGTCCCTCATCCATGGTCCTCACAGGGGACGAAGATCTCCAACCTGAGCCTGGATAGGGACTACCACTCAGTGGGGAAATAGGCTCAGATGTGTCAGGACTTGTTCAGGGTCCCAGAGCCAAGTGGCAGCAAGGCTAGGACTGAAACCCCAGCCCAAGGTTGCTCTCATCCACCGACTCTCCCCTGCCTCTGTGCTCCTCCCACCTTCACACTGACCCCTGGGGTCAGAGGCCGGGCTGGGAACAAGCTCGCTGCTCCTCTGGGCATGTGCTGCCACCTTGCTTGTCTGCTTTCTATTGCTGCCGCCTCAGGGGCATGAGACTCCTGTGTCAAATGCCTTCCTAACACCTGCCCCCCACCCAGTTTCAAGAAGAGGAGAGGCCACTCCATTGGGGGAGCTCCTGAGCAGCGATACCAGAGCATCCCTGTGTGTGTGGCTGCCCAGCCTCCTAGCCAGGTTCAGGATGTGCTGGTAAGGGAGGGGCTGCCGCATGCATGCGGCGTGAGCCCCAGGGTGGTCCAGGGAGGCCAGGGAAGCGACGCTGGGCCCCTCCACTAGGGCACAAGTTGTCTTTCCCAGCCAGTGGTAGAAGCCTCTCGGTACTTAGTAATGCGGGATGGACTGGAGAGGGAGGTCAGGAGGCCAGGCAGGGGACTATGGGAAGTGGAGCGGGAGGCTGCCGCAGGGCTGAGGAGACCTGATGTGTGCGGGTGCGTGTGAGAGAGCCTGTGAGTGTGCGCAGAGGGGCGCCTGTGGGGAGGACCAGAGGCCCCAACCTCCCTTTTTCCCATAGGACGCCCACCTCTCCGAGGTCAATGCTGTTTGTTTTGGCCCCAATAGCAGCCTCCTGGCCACCGGAGGGGCTGACCGCCTCATCCACCTCTGGAATGTTGTGGGAGGTGAGGATTTCTCCTCTGTGGGCCAACCTAGTGCTTTCTCTCCAGAGCCCACCCTCAGCTTGCTCCTTGTTGGGCAAAGGTCTTAGATCAGTTTGTGTTTCTTCACATGTCACATTTTGTGGGCCGTGGCCAGATGACCCCTTGGCAGGAGTTCTGGGCTGAGCCTCCCACCGGCTGGGACCTAGGTCTGCAGGATGGGGAGGGCCCAGGTCAGATGGTCCCTGTTAGGGGAAGTGGGGGTCCCTTCTCATTAGATCCTGCGGGGATAGGCCCTTGAGAAACAGGTCCCTGGGGTCCACCAGGTGACCTTTTCTGGTATCCCTTGAGCTCTCAGAACTCAGGAGCTGAGTGTTCACTATCTACCCTGTGCTTGGAGAGGCGGGTGTGCTGGGGAGTCAGTCATTTCCTGGAGGCTTCCTCAAGAAAGGGTTGGCCCTGGCTTGCTGGGTGACCTAGGGACAGTCCCTTCTCTCTGGTCCTGGCGCCCTGTGAGATGATCCGCTGCCCCCTGGAGCCCCCTGCTGGCAGTTTGGGAAGGTGCAGGCTCCAGGCCAGGCCCCCAGAATTCTTTCCTCCGGCTTGGGAGAGACTGATCTCAGCTCTTCCTTTTCATGAGGTTAGTGACTTCATTTCGCCTGTCTTTTTCCCGGTCCCTCCAGGTCGTCTGGAGGCCAACCAAACCCTTGAAGGAGCTGCTGGCAGCATCACCAGTGTGGACTTCGACCCTTCGGTGAGGGGACTTAGCCTCAGTGACATGTGATGCCCCTGTTGTGTCCCTCCCACACCCCAGTCTCCACACTGGGCAGGTGGGGGCTCTGAGACATAAGGGAACATCATGGATGTCCTAGACTCTGTCCCTCTGGCTGCTACACAAGCCTTCCTTGGGCCTGGATGCTCTGCCTGCCTGGATGATTGGGGCTCTAAGGCAGCCCCCGCCCCAGCTGTCTGGCCTGAGGGACGTTGCTCCTGTCCGGGGCCAGGTTCAGGGCCTTTCCCTTCCCCTTCCATCTCTCCAGGGCTCACAGGTTTTAGCAGCTACTTACAATCAGGCCGCCCAGCTCTGGAAGGTGGGAGAGGTACAGTCCAAGGTAAGGTCTGACTGAGGAGGCAGCCCTGGGGGTCAGGGGTCATGCCTTGGGCCCTGAAGGGGGTGTTATGGAGTCTTGGCCATGGCCTTGATCCATACCTGGGATGGGGGGGGCAGGAAACACTGTCTGGACACACAGACAAGGTGACGGCTGCCAAATTCAAGCTAACAAGGCACCAGGCGGTGACTGGAAGCCGAGACCGGACAGTGAAGGAGTGGGACCTCGGCCGCGCCTACTGTGAGGCCCAGCCCCTACCTCCCCCTCCCTACCTGTTGGCACCCCCAAGCCAGGTCAAGAATACCTCAGCATGTTCTCTGGGAATGGCTCTAAGATTCACAGGCATTTGGGGTGAAACCTCCCGAGGCCTCTCCTTCTCTACCCCTCATCGGTGCTTTCTGCCTGGTGTCTTGGTGACTTCAGGCTTTGGGCTGGGAAGCAGGGGACCTGGGTTCTAGTTTGGGGAGGATACTTACCCCTCTGGGGCTTCTGGACCTCGGCTTCTCCGTATGTCCAGCGGGATGGTTTCCACAACCTTTTTCTGAGGCTTGGGCTCTGCTCCTTGGTCCCCAGGCTCCAGGACCATCAATGTCCTTTCCTACTGTAATGATGTGGTGTGTGGGGACCATGTCATCATTAGTGGCCACAATGACCAGAAGATCCGGTTCTGGGACAGCAGGTGACAGGCATGGGCTGTGGGTGGTGGAGGCACGGGGACAGGCTTCCCGTGTTCTCGTCCCTTTCTCTGGCTATGGAGCCATGGAGGCACCTCAGGGAGTGCGGCTGTGGTGGCCTCTCTGTGCTCGGTGTGGCCCCGTGAAGGCTCCGCTGCCTCTGGGGACCAGTGGTACCGTTTTAGTGGTTCTTGGTCCAGCTGCTGGACTTGGCCTGGGCCTTGCCAACCAAAATGGAGGAGCCCCCTTTTCTACGTAGTTCCCACTTTTTAATCAAAGGAAACAGCAGATTTAGTTGTGTTTTCAGTCTAGAGCCCCACATTGGGCTTGGATGATTCGTGAAAGCCAGTGCCAGGCCTGTCTGCAGCGCCTCCTTCCAGGCGTGCGGGGCTGTTGTTGGAAGCCTGTTGCTCGCTCTCACATGGTTAATGGCAACTCTCACTGTTTTCTGTCAAGCACTTATTTTAGTGACCAGGGGTTTCGAGGCCCCAGCGTCTAGTCAGAGGCTGGCTCAGTTCCTGTGGCAGGGGCTGGCTGCAGTGGGAGAGAGGAGATTAGTCCGCGTCAGCCCTGGCCCCGGTCATCTGAGACCTGGGGGCACCTCTTGACTTCGGTAACCTGTCAGGAGTGGCCTCGGTGGCCGGTTCCTCATCCCTACCTCTGTCTCTGCTCCTCAGGGTCCCCTGCTGCACCCAGGTCATCCCTGTGCAGGGCCGGGTCACCTCCCTGAACCTCAGCCACGACCAGCTGCATCTGCTCAGCTGTTCCCGAGATGACACACTCAAGGTCATTGACCTTCGTGTCAGCAACATCCGCCAGGCGTTCAGGTACCAGCCTGTGCCCACTGACGCTGCGGCTTTGGCCGGGGCAGCTGGGCCTCTCGTCCCTTGTTAAGGGCCCTTCGGGGCCTGTCAGTAGGGGACCCATCCTGGAGGCCCTTCTGGACCAGGGCCTGCTGAGGTGCCCCAAGCTCTTGACGGAGAGAGGGAGCTCTGGAAGCTGCTGGCTGAGGGCAGGGACCAGCAGCTGCATTCATTCTGACCCCGATTCTGTCTGTCCTCAGGGCTGATGGCTTCAGGTGTGGTTCCGACTGGACCAAAGCCGTGTTCAGGTGTGTCTGTGAGCGCACGTGCCTCTGCCTGAGTGTGCCGCACCTGGCCGTGTATGTCCGTGTCTGCGTGTCCGCGTCTCTGTCTGCATGGGTGTGTCCTCACCTCTGATCGTCTCCTGCTTGCTCTGCTGTGGCCCCTGCAGCCCGGACAGAAGCTATGCGCTGGCAGGTTCCTGGGACGGAGCCCTTTACATCTGGAATGTAGACACCGGGAAGCTGGAGGGTAGTCTGCGGGGACCCCACTGGTGAGCATGGCCCCCCCCCCGCCCACCCCTCCCCCAGCCCCGGCCCCAGGGCTGCTCAGCCAGTTCCAGGTTCTGACATGCTTGGGACCCTGGAGCCCCCAGCTCTTGTCCCCACACCTTCAGCCCCCCCTGGCTCCCCCCAAGCCCTTCTTAGTTCACAAGGTGCTTTCCCGCGTGTGTGCACAGCTCTGTGAGCCCATTTTACAGGGGAGGCAGCAGGCTCAGACGGAGCCTCAGACTGCCCGGTTCCAGTAACCAGGGGCAGAACCCAGGCTGCAGGCCTGGCTTCTGATGCCTCCCTGAAGCCTGTCCCTCCCTCTCCTCAGCACTGCCGTCAACGCCGTGGCCTGGTGCCCCTCGGGGAGCCATGTGGTGAGCGCGGAGCAGGCCAGGAAGGCTGTGCTCTGGCACTAGTGCCATGCCGAAGCCCGAAGCCCGAGGACAGCTTCCCACTGCTCACAGGCCTCCAGAGCAAGTGGGGTGGGAGGTGGGGGTGGCCTTGGGGCATTTCATGGGGAATAAGGCCTGGCAGGACCTGGCCTGTCTGTTGAAAAAAAAGTGTGTGTGTGTGTGGGGAATGACACTATTTTTTTGGTGTTTTCTTTTTTTTTTTAATCTCTGATTTCTCACTTTCTTTGACAAAACTGAAAAAAAAAATTGCATCTAAACTGGTGTCTGCTTGCCTCTTTGCAGCATTCAGGTAGCAGAGGCCTTTGGGCTGGTGGTACGACGACACCCGGGCTTGGCCCCCTTCCTCCTCCTGCACAGAGCTGGGGCAGAGCCAGTCTGGCCTCAGTGCTGTTCGCGTCTGAGGAGACAGCATGAAGAAAGGCTCACAGGCAGCAAAGGGCAGTGGCTCTTGGGGCCATGGGAATTTCACCCTTGGTCCAAGCTGGTCCAGAGGCCAACACCTTGGGCCCTCCTATGTCAGGCACCCAGGGTAGACTGAGGCTGTGGAGGGGCGTTGGGAGTTCCAAGGAAGGGAGCACGGGGAGCAGCCCCGAGGGGCTCTGGTGGAGAGGGTCCTAACAAACCAGAGAGTGATGTCAAGTACTTAGTACACCAGGCCTGCCTAAGATGGGGGCACGTTCTTGCTCCAGAGGTAGGGCCCAGAACGGGTGGGGAACAGCCTGTGTGGGTCTGTGTGTTGGGGAGGGCGGCTGTGGGCTGGGCCTGGGTTGGGGCTTCACTTAGGCAGGCACCGCAAGCCTGTGGAGTACAAGGCAGACGCAGCGGGGCCGAGCCTGGGCACCCCACTACTTCCCTTGTCAGCCTCGGGCACGGAGGAGTCATCAGCAGGACAGCCTTCGCCAGTCACAAGACAGCAGAAGGGCCTTCTGTCCCCGAGTGACGGGACCTTACTGTGGAGCGCTGCTCGTCCGAGATTCAAAGCCTTCACTCTAGAATTCTCAGTTTCCTTCTTTGTCACCTTACAAAGTCTCCCTCGGGGCTCACTGCCATTTCCGGGCTTTGGAAGCCGTTCCCAGGATGAGCGGTAGGTTGCTGAGAGCCTGGACTCTGCAGCCAGGCTGTGTTTGAGTCGCGGCCCACTATTTAGTAGCTGGGTGATTTCAAGCAGGTTCCTTAATGGCTTTGTGCCTTAGTTTCCCCCCTGTGAAAGGGGCAAATAATAGTACTCACCGCAGAGGACGCCTGCGTGGCACAGTCCGTTAGGCGTCCGACTCTTGGTTTCCACTCGGGTCGTGATCTTGGGGTTCTGAGATGGAGCCCCGTGTCAGGCTCCGCGCTCAGCAGAGTCTGCCCGAGATTCATTCCCCCTCTCGCTGCCCCTCTCCCCCCTTCTCATTCACGCTTTCTCCCTCCCCCTCTCTTTAAAAAAAAAAAAAATAGTGGTCACCTCAGAATTTATCGTAGGGACTCCGCGTGTTAGTATCTGTGCAGCTCCTGGCACGGCCCAAGGCCGCATGTTGATTAAACGGCCAGGCCACACTCTGCTCACTCTCCCATCACCACCGCTCTTGGCCCCGCTCTCCCCTGAGCTCTAGGTGACATACCCAGCTGCCTCCTGGACATCATCTCCCCGACGTAAGTGTCTCTTCCCCTCGTGCCCCACATCCTCCGGCACCAGGGGCTGGAGCCATTGTGTCTAACTTTAAACTCGCTGCACCGCCGGCCCCTCTTGCCCGGGCCAGAGTGACTTTCTAAGGTGTCATGGTCACAGATACAACCCTTTGAAGTTCCCAGGCTGCCTGCAGAGAAGCTTCTTGGCATTAAATCCAAAGCCCTCAGGAGTGAGCCCGCTGACCTCAGCTGCATTTTCATTTCCTTGCTACTCTGAATGTGTTTCGCACATTGATTTTCTCTCTGCCCAGAATGTTCTTCCCTCCCAGCCCCCAACTCAAATTCGTCCTTCGGGGATCCTCTCACTGAGAGCCTTCCCTCACTTACCAGGCTGGCGAGGGGCCTCCTCTCCCCTTGTGTTCCTCTTTGTGTCTCCTTCCGTCCATTTTCAGTTGGGGAGCTCTTGGAAGAGGGCAGGATGGGAACAGTAATTCCCGGGATTAGGCCCAGAGAGCGCCTCGGGAAATGTCTGTTAAATGGCTGACTCAGCAAGTCTAACAGCTGAAGATGCTAGGAGTCCAGTACTTTCCAGCCTGAGCCCCAGAGGCCCAGCCCTCTTGTCCTGGCTCCCAGTGGCCACCAGGAGTCACCAGCTGCTTAGCGTCTGCTGAGCCAGTCTCCAGTCTCCTGGGATTCACGCCTGGAGACCGGGTGCTTCCAGGAGCCCCGATTACCAAGCGTTCGGGGTCCGGCACAGTGCCCTGCATTTTTCCTGCAGTGTGGCTGGGAGGTAGTTTCTCTTTAGGTGATGAAATTGCCGCTCAGATTAAGTATTGTGAGATCACACCCGGCACAGCTGGATTGTGTCTATTATACTTGCGGTTTTTGTTGTTTTTATTTATTTATTTTTTTTTGTTTGATTTGACAGTTTTTTTAAAAAATAATTTTTGTTTTATTAGTCACCATACAGCACATCAACAAAATAACGTTTTGAGAATCTGGGCCCCCGATTATGCAGGGCTGCAGGCTGTCCTCCCCGACCCTCCGTGCCCAAGTGGCACGTGCCCTGCCCCCACTGCTGTGGGGGATTCTAGCTCTGTGTCTTTCCTAAATCGCTCCCTGCAGCCTGTTTTCCATTCTGGGCTCTGGCTGCCTAGGACTATGGTCAGTGTCCCCCGAAGTGCGGGACACGCGGGGCCACGAGCGGGAGGTGAACTAGATTCCGGGGGGCCGTTACCGGCTACACCACTCGGAGCAGGACTGCAGTGAAGGCTGCTTAGATAATCCAGAAAAGGTGTTCAGAAATGTCGGACTCAACTCCAGGGACAGCAAGCCCTCTGCTCCCGTAAACCTTCCCTTCCTCCTGGGGCCAATCTGACGGCACCCCTCGGGGTGCAGTTGCTTCACCTCAGAGAGCACATGCACACCTCAACTTACTTGGAAGGACTGCTTCCTGGGGGAGCAAGTCTGGAAGGGCCAGCGACAGGCCAGAGCATTCCAGGGAAGGGTGGGTGTGGAGGAAGAGGGGCTGGCAAAGACTGAGCAGGGGAAGAGCTCCGGACAGCCAGCCGGGGAGGCTGCCCCTCCATCGAGCCTTTGAAGTTCCCTGTGTAGAGGGGGGAGGATAGAGCCCTGGGGCCAAAAACCTTCGTTATCCTCTGCCTTTCACGTCTGCGTACCTTCCAGGTTTTCAGTCCTCAGGTACTCGGGCTGCCTGAGTTCAGGTCTCTAATGTCAAAACGGGAATGGCCTTTCCCTTGGTGTGCACGCGGGCTGAAGCCCAGAGAGGGGCCAGGGTCTCGCGCAGCGTCACCCAGCAGAGCTGGGATAAGAACAAGGACGCCCTCTTTTCTGAAGACTGCCCTCAGGTTCTGCAGAGAGGGGCTGGCCCGGTCTGGACACCCAGTTCTAGGTTCTGCTCCCAGTGGTCTGCCTGAGAGACCGTGGGCAAATCACAGTGTCTTCTTGGGCGGGGGGTGTTTCCTCACCTGTGAGACTTTCAGCTCTGGGGCCCAGGTGACACAGCTCTTCCCTGGGGCCGTTCTGCAGGCCCGAGTACTGCCTCCTCTGTCTGCCCTGCCCATTCAGGCCCTAGTGAGCCTGAGAGGTGACAGGGAGAAATGACAGAAGCCCTTGTTCTGGGCTCTTGCCGCGCTTGGTCTTCTCCCTGAAGACACACCTTAGCTGGAGTCTGCTGCTCCTGAGTCACCCTCACCAGATGTGAGCCCCTTGGTGACAGGGAGGAGATCTGAGTCATTTATGTCTCCAGCGCCCAGAGCAAGACCTGGGGCAGTTTGAATTCAATATTCAACACGATTGAATAGAGGTGGTCCTGGCCCTTGAGTTCTCCGGAAGAACCCTGGTGGCACCGGGTGTGGCCCCATCTGTGGCGAGTCAGCGTACCACATCTGGGTACACGCTGTTTTCTTCCTCTGAACACACTTCTACTGGTCAAAAATATTTTCATCTTCTCTGCACATTATTTCAGTTGATCCTCCTGGATTTCAGGACATTGGTATCGCCTTCTCATTTCCACTTTACAGATGAGGAAAGCAAGGCCCAGACAGGCGAAGGGGTGAGCCAGGCCACAGCTAATCAGGCGGCCTTCTGACCAGGCTCGTCCCCCACCCCTCACAGAAGCAAAGGGGTGACGAGAACAAGAAGGCCGCTTAGGTGTTTAGCACACAGTGTGGAAGGGGTGTGAACCCTATTTGTGGGTTCCTTTCTGTTGTGTCAGGAGAACACTCCAGAATATTCCCAGACCAGAGCTCTCGGAAACAGACATGGCAGAAGTACTTCGTTCATTTTCTTGGCCCATAGGACCAGGGGAAAATGGTCCGGGAACAAGACGCTCTTTGGCACTCGCAGGGCTCTTGGCAGACCCACAGTGACAGAGTCTAGGAGGAAACTTACACTGCTTGCGTCAAGTTGTCGGATTTCAGGACAAATTACAATGCTCTCTTCTAAACTAAAATTTCTATAACTTGCTTGTATTTTTGTCATGAAAAACCTCTTTGTAGTGAACAAAATAAACACAAAGATTCAGAGCAGCGAGATTTTGTTGTAAAGCCACTCAGGTCGGGCAGTGATTGGCTCCATAACGGAGAGCTGTGGCCTCGGGCAGCGAGGGACTAGAACAGCCTGGGATGTGAGCACAATCCAGAGGAGGGTTTGCTTTCTCCGGGGGGCGGGGTGGCAGAGGCGGGAGGGTCCAGTGCTTGAATGATCGATTTCTGGCCATCCCGAGAAGTGTGTGTGTCAGTCTGCTCTGAAATACTGTGACCTCTTCGTGTGGTGTTTTCACTGTGTCTAGGAACGGAGCTTACCTACAACATAGGGTTGGAGAAGCCCTTGGAAATCATCTCATTCCACTCCTTTCCAAGCTGGCCACGCAGCAGCCCAGAGGGGAAGGTTGTCCACCAGGTGGTGGCAGGGCCAAAGCCGAGGACATTCTCCTACTTGCCTCTCTGTCTGGCTTGGGGGTGGGGGTCAGAGGTCAGAGAGGAAAGGATCGCGGTGAGGTGCTGTGAATCTATGGTCATTGTTTTAGTTAGTTCCTTTGAAGGAGGAGGCCAAGATTTAGCTGTGACGCTGGGGTGGGGCAGGTAGTTTAACTCTGTCCCCTGGTCACAGACTAAGCCTCTGATGCCAACAGCAGTCTCAAACGTGGTATTCAACGTACACCTTCCCTTGTGTCTGTGAAGCATTCCTTCTCTCGACAGCCTTGTGTGGCCGTGGGGCTGGAGGATAGCAAGGACCCCGGCTGTGACGGGAAGGTCACAGAAGGTGGGGAGGTGACAACACGCTGGTGCTAACACCTGGGGCTGCAGCCTCGATGCACCTCCTTGGATCCCCAGTGTCATCCTCAGGTCCCCAGGAGGACGTGGAGGCTTGGTTCCCACCGCTGTCAAGTGGGAGCCAGGATTTAACTCTGACCTTCTGACTCCACAGTCCATGCTGTCGTCTCTCAAGCTGCTGGTGGGAGTGTCAACAGAAACAATCATTCCGGAGGCCAATTTGCCAAAACCTATCAAAATTAAATGCTCATATAGCTTACTGACGCTCAAATTACATATTTAGGAATTTACCCAATATTTTTACTGAACAAATTTATAAAGAATGATGTACAAAGATGTTGTTTTCAACTTTCTAACGGCAAATGGATGGAGACAACTTAAACGTCTATCACTACAGCAGGCTTAAATTAGGATGTATCCAAACCATGGAATGGAAGACAGCCTTCAAAAAGAATGAGGGAAACCTACATATATAATCCCATGTATACTAAAAGGCAACATGTACGTGTATAAACGTTTCATGCACAGAAAAAGTGTGGAAGAATACATACCGCACATACCCAGCTCTGGGAAGAAGGGCCATGGCGTCCCTCCCCAAACAGCCCTGGTCCTCAGTGTGGCTGGTTGGCAGCCAGAGGGCCTCAGTCTTTAACTGGGAATTTATTTCCCCCTCTCTGTATCTGTTTTTTGGTTTAAAAAAGGAAGGCCTAGGAATGTCTTTATAAAAAGCACTGTCTATTTGGAAAGGTCTGTTTACCCAAATCTTTTTATACGGAAACTTAGAAAACGTAATTCCATTTTTTTTTTATTATTCAACATTTTATACATAATAAATACAAACTTTTTACAGCCACTGTAGAGAAAGCACATCGGCGCAGAGGCACTCCCTCCGAGCCCGGCCCTGTGCGCTGTGATGCTGGGTTACATGTCCTGGAGGGAGAGGTTCTTTTTAAAAAGGAGGCATATTTTTACAACTTTTGTGTTTTTTTTTTTTAAATAAAATTAGCAGCTCTTCCAAAAAATATTTTAAAATATAACAAAAGATTTCAAATAACTCTCTGAGAATGTGGAAAATCCAGATTCAAGGACAATTTGGCTAGCTAAAGAGAGAAGACAAAACTGGGTAGCGAAAACTGCCTGATTTAAGCACTTGGAAGATTGTTTAAAGTGCTTTGAAGATTTTTAACATGTCAGAGAACTTTAAAATCTTAAAAAAGCCACCCTTTTAATTTCTTTTTTAAACTTAAGAATAAGTTTGATAAACACAAAAAGACCTCAAATAGATCAACAGGTTAAGAAATGCAAAAAACAAAACAAAACCCCCAAATCACAGAGAAGACTCATCACCGGGTGTTGTCACTGACGTGATCAGACGACTAACTGAAGGTTTCTTCAGCTATAACCTGACTTTTGGTCAAAAATCCCATGGGGACATTTGGCAAGCATTTCAAGTTTTTAAAGATTCTTAGGAGGGATGGAGTTTTCAAAGCATAATACAACTTTTAGATTGAATTCTGCAAATTTGTTTTCTTAAAAAAAAAAAAAAGCAAGCGGCAACATCCCCTTGTCCGTAGGTTCGGCTCCCCCCGCCCCCCTCCGATTTTCCACGGGAGGCGGAGCGCCAACAGAGGCCTCCTCTGGGCCCCTGCGGCCGTGAGCTCGCTGGCCTGTGCAGAGCGCGACCCTGGGCTCTCCCTGTGACACGGAGGACTCGTCTTTCCCTTGTCAGTCTGCACTTGTGCGCGCCGTGCAATCCTTCGGTCCTTTTTCATAGGAAGCCGGTTTCCTCCATGACCCACAGGTTCTTCCTCCCACGGAAAGGTCAGGTCAGGGGGGCCTGGGAAGCTGTACCTTCTGCAGGGGGTTGGCCGCCGGTCTGGAGCAGCCCCCGGCTGGCTGGCCGGGCTTGGGCACCGGCTTGGGAATAAACCAAGGCGAGGGGCCTCCCCAGGAGAGAAGCTCGACAAGGCAAGTGTGTGTCCCCAATTTATCTAGACATTCAGATTCTAAAGATACTGGTCAGAAGAATATATGCTGCAATAATTAAGACGAAAAATACCCAAATACAAAAAGAACATTAAATCGGCTCGTTTCAGATCTGGAAGCTCCATTTCTGCGCCAGCCGCAGCCTCCTTCCTGTTAGTCTACGTGATGGACGAGATTTGGCTGTTAGTTCAGCCCCTCCATATTAGCTCCACTAACACTAAAGGAATGGCGTAAATATTAATACAAAGGACACTGTTACTGTTTTAAATCTGTTAGTTGTGGAAGAGATGTGCGTTAATGCAATTGGCGATAAACTCAGGGCAGTCCACTTTTTTCCAATAAGGTCTCACTTTCTCAGTCTGGGGACTAATTGCGGGGAGGAGCCAGCCTCTCCTGAAATCCCTCCTTCTAGTTCCTTATGTAGCCAACATGATCTGATTAAGCTCAGTCAGACGAGCAAAAGCCACCTGAAGAAAGACGAGGATCTCTGCCACATCCTTGTGGCCACAGTAATATACTGTACGAGTGCACGTGATCGGTTTCTCTGTGACTGTGCCCTGAATGAGGCCTGGTCTTGAGTCTCATATAAAAATGGACCACTGATAGGCATGAGGGCTGTCCCCCTCTGCTTCTAGGGCCCACCAGGATTTGTGCTATGGTAGGAGAGATGACATAGAAAATGACAACAAAAAAAGGCACAAAATATTCAAAATGTGGGAGGAGTCCACCAGGCCACCCAGTCACATAATCCTCCTTGTTTCTGCTCCGTTCAAGAGTCATCATCATGCAAAGGTGCCTGAAGAACAAGAACGGCCAAACACCAAGCCCGGCCTTGATTGTAGCGGTAACGGATGGGCAGACCCATCATCACACCAGTGTGATTTCTACGTCCTCGATCTTCTCTGCTGGCCTTCGGTGGTTCTGTGTAGGTGGAGGGGGAGCTGCCCGGACCTGAGCAGCAAACAAACACAGGATCGTCCGTCAGCTTCCTGAGTCAGTACTGGAAGCGTCCACATCCCAACAGGTCATTTATTCACAATCATGGGCACCCCAGGGGTCTCAAATGCTCTGATCATGAAAGCATGTGCTTCCAAAGTAATTCTCACTATTTCCCACACCAAGGAGTTACTGTTCCGATGAAATGTGTACCCTACAAATCAGGTGCTTGCCTCGGCTGAAAGCTTCACGGGCATGAGTCACTGTAGCCCTAAAAGCCTCATCCAAAGCAAAAGCCTGGAGGTGGAACCCAGAGAGAGCGATGCTTGGAGAACTGAAAACCTTTCCACCTGTCTTGGAAGGAGAGCTGCAAGAGGTAGACTAGAGAGGTGGCCTGGGGTGAAGTCATGAAGGGCCTCATAAAGCCGTGTTAAGAAATCTGAGCCTTACTCCGTAGGCAAAGAGGAGTCTGTGGAGCAGTAGCAGACTCGGATAGCAGCCTGGAGAAAAGGGCGGGGGTGGGCAAGAGTATAGGTAAGAAGACAATTTAGGAAGCTCCTGTAGTCAAGTGAGAGTTGATGTTAGCCTGACCTAGGCACTGGTGGGGGGGGAGGAGAGAAAAAGAGAGTTTGACAGCTGTCTCTAAGGTCAGTCTGGCAGGATTTGGTGACGACTCTGTGGGAGGCAGGGCCAGGGAGCTATCAAGAGTGATGCCAGAGCAGTGGGAGAATGGAGGTTCCACTCACCAAGCCAGGCGAGGTCTGGGAGGGAGGATAATTAACTCGTTGTTGCTGAGTTTGGGGCTCTGGTATATATACACTGAGATATCCCCAAGGCTGAAACTCAGGGAAGAGACTGGATTGGCAGTTTTAAGTCTGGCAGCTGTCAGTAAGTAAATGGTTATCAAAGCTGTGGGAGCTGATGGAGACTGCACAGGGAGAGTGAGTTCAAGGACATCGGGAGAAGCAGCCCATGGACAGACCCTGAGAAGCATCAGCAGAGAAGGCCGTACAGGTCAATGAAAAAGAAAGGGCTGGAGAGCAGAAAGCAAACCAGGAAAGGACTGTGGCACAAACTGGCCCGCTTCTCTCCATTCCCACTCATACCCAGCAGTCTATGCTGCCATCCCCTCTTGCTTGGACCACTGCTCCAGCCAAATGGCTCCCCATGTCCATTCTACCACCTTCCATTCATTCGTACTTAGCTGCCAAAGCAATGTTTCAAAAATGCAAAACCAGTTACGTCACTGTCCTGCTTACAACTTTGCAACGGCTTCCTATTACATTTAGGATAAAGCACCAAAGTCTTTAACAAGGCACTCAATCCATGTCTGAATGGACGAAGCCCGCAGAAGTGAGTGGTTCTAGGAATGGTGTCAAATGCTGATAAGCAGTTCAAGGAAAATAAAGGCACTGGATGAGCGTGGGAAAATTATGACCCTGGAGCTGTTTCACAGTGAGGCAGGGGAAGGAGTCGATGAGGCGGGGGAGGAGTCGATGGCATGGAGTGAAGGGTGAGCAGAGGTGATCATTTGTAAGAGTAGATTCTCCTTGAGAATAGAAGCTCTTAAACCACAAAAAGGCATGAAGTGATCTCATTTCATTTCTGTTCTTCAAAAGAGGCCAAATATAAGCCCGGAAAATAGGTTCTCAATAAATGCTTGCTGGAAAAAAAAAGTGCTTCTGTTTCATAATTAGACCACTTTAATGCTCACAGAGCTTGCTATAATTTAAATACACTTTTATAGCTATCTCACCACTGCCAGTGTAGACTAGACCTTCCAAGATGTGTTGATTTTTACAGCCTTCATTTTTTAAAAAGATTTATTTATTTGAGAGAGAGAGAGAGAGAAAGAGAAAGAGCACAAGTGGGGGGAGGGGCAGGGAGAGACTCCTCAAGCAGACTCCCCACTGAGCGGCACGTCCAAGGACATGGGGCTCGATCCATGAACCATGAGATCATGACCTGAGCTGAAATGGAGAGTTGGAAGCTTAACCTACTGACACACCCAGGCACCCCTATAGCCTTCATTTTTCAGAGCTCTTCTTCACCGTCCCTAACCCACCTGACCCTTGCATGGGGGAATCAGCAGAACACAGGGGCCATGGGGAGACATTAGTTTTTAACTTTCAACTTGAAGAATTGCGCATTCTTTAACCCTGCCAGATAAGAGACTTACGGGTCGCAGTTTGCCATATGAGGTCTCAGGAGTATGCCTTGGCGCCTGCGAGAATCCCGGCGATTCGGCAAGGAAGCTGTTGTCTAGGGGAGGGAACCAAGCAGCTCATTTTATTTCTGTGGTTCAGCAATTAAAATGCTAATGCAGATCTGTTTGCCCTTCAGCTGAACACGCGGACTTCTGAATGAAAAAGAATTTAGATCCAGGCCAGGAGAACCCTTACCATTTGCTGAGGGAGAGCGTGGGAAGTACTGGGAGCTCCTCTTATCTGGGCTGGGGTAAGGGCTGCTGGGAGGCTGGTCATACAGCGGCAGTGGAGGCAGGGAGCCCGGCGGCTTGGGGGAAGGAGAGATCTGCCACAAAGGAAAGAGAGGTTCCAAGGTGCTCATCTCAGGAAGGAGAGGCGAGCCGGCTTCTCTAAGTCAGACCTATCACTTTTCTCTACAGCTCAGATAGGACTATTCACAAATTTTGTCAGCCCCATTAGAAGCACGTGAGCTTAGAGTAACAACCCCAAACCCGATTTTGTGGTGCATTTAACTTTTTCCTCTCAGAGATCTCATTACACTACTGATCATAGTTTATCATAAACAGTCATCAAGTCAAACCATTCTCTAGAGTTCTACTGAAAACATACCAAATTGGTCAATTCAGTAAATCCAGTGAAGAACCAAAAAAAAGGGGACAAGTTCCATTTTTTTGTTAAGATAAAGTAACTGGCTATTTCTGACTTTCCCAGGTTTTGTCAATGTCAGACTGAGTCTTCACAGTGTCACATCAACAAGGTACGGAGCCATGTTCCTTCTGGTCCTGGATCTGCCGGGCCTGCTAGGACAGGTCTGATTCAGGGGTTGCCTGCAAAAGTCAAGTTTTGCTACGAGGAGCTGAGCCTCGAGCCACATCAGTGCAACGGGGCTCGGGCGGCTCATCAGGTTTCCGGAAAGGACTGGCCGCAGGCTCTGACACTGACGGACAGAAAGAGCAGTGTCTTCGCTACCTACGCTGACCGCGGAGACAATCCATTCCCTCTCTGGTTTCTTTCTCTCTACCCAACCATTCTTTTGTATGTCATATACAATTTATCCTTTTGGTGAACTGATTCAGAGCACAGAAAGTGCGCAAACGGAGGTATAATACGGCCATTACCCAAGAGCCGGGTTGGTGAGTCCCCACTTTTCCAAACTCAGTTTTGAAGAAACCTGGCAACAGAGGCCTGGCGTGGGAAGGCGGGGCTGAGACTGCAGCCCACGTATGCATGGGTCCACCACCCCTTGGGGGTTATTTTCTTTAGACAGCTTTCTCCCCTCTCACGTACCTGCATGTCTCTCATCCGAGGAGTGTCCCCGTTTTCTGAGGCTGAAAGTTCTTCCACTAGCACCGATGGGAAAACTCCAATCCGCCCGCTGAATTCCCCTTCCCAGAAGCCATCGTCGTCCTGGTTTTCTTTGTTCAAGATTCGGATGATTGCTCCCTCAGGAAAGGATAATTCATCATCTGTCTGGCCCTCATAGTCATAAAGTGCTTTCACGAAACAGACTAGGTAGCAAAAGGGAGAAAAATGCGTAAGGACACGGATAGCCAGGTTACTTTCGCAACCACCCCTGTGCTCACGTGACAACCAAAAGGCCATCATACAGAGTAAGAGTACAGCTGTCGTTCTTTTACTCACTGAAGATCTACTTCAGGGTTCTACTGTACAGGATAAATGTGACCAAGTAACAGAAAACATAGAACAGGAATAAAGTTTTGCTTTTTAACCCACTGAAGGCTGACTCCAGGGCAATACTGCTTAGGCCAAATGTGACCAAATAAAGAGTGCCTTGTTTCGGTCTTTACCACTGGCATCTCCGTTGAGGCTGCCTGAAACGAGCTCGGCCTCCGTGGAATTGCTGGATGTGTGTGACCGACTGTCCAAAGCAGCCAAGGACTGCAGCATGCTCAGTAGACTGTTCGAGGTGGGAAACTGTAGGTACTTTTCTGGCACATAACCCACTTGGCCAACTTTATTTCGAGCCTGAGTAAAAGACATGTGACAAAACAGGTTTGCACACACAATCTGGACAGGGCAAAACAAGAACCAAAAGAAACTCCTAAAAATGTCACAAGAAGGGGCGATATGAGCAAAGGAATATACCTTTACCCAGTCTTCCATATCTCCATCTTCAATCACTTCTAACACCTCATGCTCCTCAATGGTCAACTCATCTGGTTGAGAAGCCTGCAATGTAGGATGGTCATGGACAAAATTAAAAAGGTTAGATAAAGAGCAGATGTGTGCTGATCATAACAAAAACTGGGGATCAAAATACTGAAATGATTTTGAAAAACACTGAACATAAAAATTTAAGGGCTGTAAAACTATTGTAATGAGGTGAAGTTTTGCTTTAAAAAAGGAAACAAAATAAAGCACAACAAAACTGGAGAAACGGAATCCTCAAGAGGTCATCAGGTGCAGCGGACACAGCACTCTGCTGGAAGCAGGGCACCAGGGCTCCAGCTCCCACCTCTATCGGTCAGGTTACTCAACTTCTTGATGCCTCCATTTCTTCAAAATGACAATCCTGCCATTCTGGGGAGGATGGGGGAGTCAATGTGGGATGAGTGAGCCAAGGCCCATGATGACTTGGGAAGCACAGGCAGGGGAGCGAGCGCTGATTCGGAACTCGGAGTAGGGTACCATGGAGGTGCATACTGTGAAGATGCAAACAATTATGTACATGGACTGGATGACAGCTCGAGCAGTGCCTACGACTGATCTGGAGTCACTGTATGCGATGGCCGAGAGAAGAGAGCTGGGAGGGAAATGACTGAGCTCGGTCACGGTTTGGATTTATTATGCTCTAACTTAACTGCGGAGACTGGGCTGATCTGCTTACATGCTTCTCTACAAGCTGCTAACTGTGATGGTTTTATTATCTCGGACAGCAGGAATCCACCAGCACCGGCCACCGAGATACTGCTCCCGAGACTGCAGAAGCTGACAGCAGACTCCCAGGGGCCCTGCAGAGGGGCTGGAGAGAAACTGTGTGGCTGTATTTCCTAAAGAGACTTGCTGCCACATGTAACAGGGAGAGCCTGCTGGCATCTTCTGGCTCTCTGGTGAACAGTCTTACAAGCGTTCCCCAAGTCCCAAGATTAGTTACAACTGTATAACCAAACTATAAGAACTATAAGACCATATAGTTTTTCAAATCTCACAATCTTCAAATGTAAAACATCTCCAAGTTACACAAGCAAAAATAAGACAAGAAAACGGGTCACTTTATTAAGACTCATTTCTCATTCACGTGCATTATAATATTCCATCAAACTCAGATTCTGGATGTTGCCACAGCTGCTTGAGATATTCAAATAGCACGGAAAACGGCTGACCAGCCACAGAAATACTCCAGGACCAGAATTTTAAGTAAATTACCTGATTTCAAAATCGAGGAAAAAAATCTCATTGATTCACAACAGATTTTCCAATGGAATTTCTTTGCTAATTTGAAACCGCACTGTGCTTTGACTATACCAGCAAAAGGCAACAATATAACAAAGACATCTTCCCTAACTCCATGGCAAGACTTTAAAAAGTTATCAATAGAACTGGGCATCAATGTGTGTGAGAACAAAGCAGGAAGGATAAGAACACTTTAAAATATACTGCTGCCCTTGTAAAGAAGTCACGGAGGTCCATACACGCTGTTCAGTGCTATTATATAATATCGGCTGATACTAGGTTGATCAGACCATCCCCAAACAGTGACCAGTTCTTCCACTGACAAGGTCAAGTCCTCTGCATGGATCTCAAGACTCTATCGAATCCCGTCACTGTGGTCTCTCCGTGCTTTGGCCCCACACCCTATTCCCTATTCTCTGGAACACATCATGTTACTCCTTGTCTCTACGCTTTTACCAGGCTGTTCCTTCTTTTCAGCTGCCCCGCTCCCTCTTTCCCATCTGGTGACTAGATTTAGAGGACTGTGGGTTCAAGTGACCATAAGACATCTCTGAGCCTCAGTTTTCTTTTTTATTCCTATTAGAATGTAAGCTCCATGAAAACAGAGATTTTTGTCTGTATTCATCAATGCCATAACCCTAAGCCTAGAAAAGAGCACAGGATATTACATGGAAGGTGCTCAATTAATATTTGTTGAATTAATGGGTTGGTTGATAATATCTTCCATACTGGGTCACTGAAGAGATTAGAATAACATAAATATGGTACCAGGCATATCATATTCCACACAGGGTAGTTAAGACGATTACTCAAGATTTGAGACCCAGCTATCATGTTTTTCCAGACCACCCACAGTGAGCCGGTGGCTTCTTCCTCCTTTTGTTGTAAGGCCTGCGCGTTTCTCTAACTACCACGAATACCGAATTACTGCGGCACTCTGCTTAGTTGTTTGCCCCATAGGTTCCCACTAGAATGACTTACTTAATGCAGGGAATGTAATTCTTCTCATTTGTCCCAACTACAGAGAGCAAGTGGTCAGGAAATGCTTATTAAATAAACACATGCTCTCACACTGCCTCCTGAAGTCCGAATACCCAGTGACAACCACAACTCTAGAAGCAGCCATGTCCTCCATTCCCACCACTATCTCTTTAAGCTTCCCATTTTCTTTTAAAACAATGTGCTTTTTCCTGATTAAAATAATACACATTTGTTGTAGAAAAGCTGGAAATTATGTGTAACTGAAATCTGAAGGTACACGTAATCTGGCATCTTACACTTCCGGCATCACAGATCATTTCTTCTTACATAGAAAACCTCTCATTAATGTAATTTTCAATTATCTTCATAATATTTTATGTATATTACTATATTATATGAATGGTTAATCTATTTAACTATTCCCTTATCGGACAACCAACTTTGTTGAGCTATTATAAAATAGTATTATGATGAAAGAATATTTTGTATCCAAAACCTTCTTCTATATTGCAGATCATTTGCTTAAGATATATTCTAGTAGGGTCAAAGGTTACGAACATTTTTAAGGCTTCTGATTTTAATCCTTAAATAAAACTTTTCTTTGTTCTCACCAGATTAATCCAGGCCTCCTTTCCAGGTCTGGACTATAGGAACCACCATTAGGCTTATAGTTCACTTCTCTCTAACCTATCATGTATCTATACCATAACCAAGGTTACCCTCTTAAAAACCCAGTCAGGTTTTAGGACATCCATAGGTTCCTACCAGCCAGGATAAAAACTATACTTCAGCTGGTCTCCAAGGCCCTTTACTATCTGCAGTAAACATCTTTATTTCCAGCTGCTCTAATCCCCACACTTGATGCTCACCCACTACTGAATGAAACATTTCCCTAACACCCCATATTCTCATCAAACTGTGTCTGTGTATCTGCTGTTCTTTCTGCTTAGAAGTCTCTTTCCCTTCTCATTGTATTTAGTAAGATCTTTTTTTTTTTTAAGATTTTATTTATTTATTTGACAGAGAGAGACACAGCGAGAGAGGGAACACAAGCAAGGGGAGTGTGAGAGGGAGACGCAGGCTTCCCGCCGAGCAGGGAGCCCAATGCGGGGCTTGATCCCAGGACCCTGGGATCATGACCTGAGCCGAAGGCAGACGCTTAACGGCTGAGCCACCCAGGGGCCCCTGTATTTAGTAAGATCTTATTCATGACCTAATTTAAGTGCCACCTCATCTATGAAATTTTTCCTATCACAGGAAGAATTAGCAGTTTTAACCTCTACTATAAATATTTTTATACATATTCTATTTTCCAGCTTAACATTTACCCCCCCCCCCCATACTATACATTCTGGGGGCAGGCAGGAATTGTGTCACATTAATTCTTGCACCCCTGAAACTCATCACATATTGGGCACTAAATGTTTGTTCAGTGATTAACTAGTTAAATAGATTTTTACAGTCTGCTTTATCATAGAGATGTGCCTGACATATGCCAAAAGAGGGACTGTTGGATGGATGTGAGCTATTTATAATCACTCAGACTCTTGGGATCCTCTCCATTTAAGGACCTTCAATTTTAATTCTGGAACTTCAAAGTAAATATAATATTAAGAGGTGAGATGGGAAAACATTCCCAACCCTAGTTTTATACTACTCTATAACACCTTTCCAACTCTCTCAGAAGATGCCCTGAAATTTTCAAAATTGTTTGTATTTTACAGTAAACTTAGTTTACTTCAGAAAAAACCCCCAACCCTTTTAGAAAAGAGAAAGTATTCGTAATTTAAGTATATCACGAAAGGATGTTAAACTAACAAATGTGGGGATCACTGATGTTGAGGAGTATATACTGCGAAGTTCTGGCCATCCAGAGACGACGGGAGTGAGACCGTCCCCCATGTACGGGGTTGAAGATCCTCTCCAGACACTTCCTCAAGCTTCCTTGTCGTCCCTCAAGCACTGAGTGTCCATCAGCACAGGAGCAGGAGGGGGATTCATTCACTTACCCCTTCCTTATAGCATTCATTTATTCATGCACAATTATTTACTGAGGACTGCTGTGTGCCAGGTACCATTCTGCGTGCTGAAGACACACAGACAAGGTACCCAGATACAGACAAGGTTTCTGCTGTTACGGACCTTTAGTGGGGAGTCAAGACACAGAAATATGGAAACAATGAGATTAAGTTTGGCTGGTGATAAGTGCTATATAGTAAATAAAAGAGGGAAAAGGGCAATGGGAAGAGAGTAGTGAATGAGAAGTTGGCTTATACTTAGGTCATCAGGGGGGACCTGAGGAGGCACTGTTTGGGCCAAGCCTCAATGAAGAACAGTATGCAGCCAACCAAAACCTGGGGAAAGATAGTTCCAGGCAGAGAGAGCAGCAAGTGCGAAGGTGTCAAGTTAGGAAGGAGCATGGTGCCACAGTGGCTAATGCGTGGTCAGTGGGCTGGTTAGGGGAATGGTCTGACATGAAGCTAGGGAGACTGTCAGGGGCCAGACCAATCGGAACATTTCAGACCCTCGGGAAGAGTTTGTTTTTCTGTGTGTGATGGAAAGCTTATTAAAGGTTTTTAGGCAAGGGAATAAAATAATCTCCTTTATGTGTTAAAGATAATTCTGGCTGCAGAGTGGACAACAGACTGTTGGGAGGGACGTAAGTATGGAGAAGGGATATCAATTATGTTTCTTTTTCTTTTACAGTAATTGAAGCAATGGTCTATACCAAGATGGTGAAAAGTGAATGGATTCAGGATATGTTTTGGAGGTAGAGTCGATAGGGCTGGTTGATGGACTGGCTGAGTGGAGGGAAACGTAATTTACTTTGTATGAGTAAAAAGTTTATGTGAAAGTAGAGCAGGGTGAGAGAGATGAAGAACGATTACACCAAATTAGGTTTTGAAATTCTGGCATCTATCTATCTAGGTCCCTGCTTACCGTGGAAACAAGAGGTGGTTATATTAAGATTAGGAAAGGTGAAGTTTAACAAAAGTGTTTTGTAAAGTAATTTAGTATCAGTTTGGAGGGTCGTCCTAATGGAAGGGTCTTGTGCCAAAGCAGGCAAGTGATAATAAGGGTAAGATTTCGATTTACTGAAAATTTACTAGATGCCAGGCACTGTGCTAAGTACTTTGCTATAAAAGTGTTATCTCACTTAATCTTCAAACTACCCTATGATATTATCCCCATAATACAGATAAGAAAACTGAGGCTCACAGAGACCAAGGGACTGGTGCGGTCATATAGCTTGTAAGTGGCAGAGACAGGATTTTATCCAGACAGTCTGATGTCAGAGCCTAGACTGTTCACCATTATATTGTCTCTAATGTTACCTGAACACCAATTTTATAGTAAGCACAGTATGAGAGGCTGGGTAGACAGTCACATGTGTCTTCAGAGTTGCCACAATCTAATATGAGCCATAGGTTAGAGAAATACACACCTTGTAGGAATAAACCACTTTGCAGGTGAGTGGATAATTTCTTAATGTGCCAGAAGGGCTGGAACTGCTGTCATCAAAAACATCCATATTGTCTTCAAACTCTTCTCCTTCTTCTCTTTCAGGATCTGCATTGAGCTAGGGAAAATTAGAAGCCATTGGCTAGCTTGCTTACTTCAAGACAGTGGCTGAAAGCAGGAAAAAACACTTAAAATCTGATTGTTTCAAACTGTAATTTACTTACTCAATTGCATATAGAAAAAAGTATCTATGCTCATTTGCATTTTTCCTGTTATGAAAAGACTAGGTTTCTTTTTTTAAGATTTTATTTTCATTATTTTTATTTTGAGAGAGTGAGCGAGAGCACAACTGTGTGCGCACGTGAGGGGGGAGGGCAGGGGGAGAGAGACAATCTTAAGCAGGCTTCACGACCAGCATAGAGCCTGACATGGGGCTCGATCTCGCAACCCTGAGATCATGACGTGAGCCGAAACCAAGAGTTGGATGCTTAACCGGCTGAGCCACCCAGGTGCCCCTAAGATTTTTTTTTTTTTATTTCTTTTTCTATTGAGGCATTTTATTCGCATGTATGTATTACATCCCTAGAAAGAGAATCCCAGGATTTTCCCTCCTGTGTTTTCATCTTGCTTCTTCATGGTCCGTGATGCCAGTGGAGGTTGTCAGTACAATGAAACCAAACTAGTGGGACGGGAGCAGGTTATTCTGCCATTTTTCTAGATCTTTCAGTTATACATCAAATCTGAGGCTGATCACTCCACGCTTGTTTAACGAGCCTGTGAGGCTCATAACAATCTCACCAGCTCTGTGATCATCGGTGATCTGAAGTTTGCCCGTGTAACCACGCTTCAACACCACAGTGAGAAACCGGGCAATGACTTTGGAGCACGGTCTAATAAGAACCTGGCGTTTGCCTCCCTTTTCAGCATCGTTAATGCTCTTGAGAGCATCTGCCAGGACATCCATGCGTATCTTTATGGCGGCACAGAAAGATGGCGGAAAGCAGATTTTATTTTTGAGTAATCTCTACATGCAATGTGGGGCTCAAACTCACAACCCCGAGATCAAGAGTCCCATGCTCCACTGACCGAGCCAGCCAGGTGTCCCGAAAGGACCAGGTCTTAAAAACAAACAAAAAAACCCAAGAGTAAAATGTCCTTCAAATATATAAGAAACGTTTATCAGTGTCCTTTCTGTTTTCACTGTTAAATACTAATAAAGGCCTCTTACCATTCTAAACTGATCAGATGGGGAAACGTTAGAAGGATTTCTAAATGCTACCAAGGATTTGCAGAAACAGGCTTTCTTCTACTGTTGGTAGAAATGTAAACTGATACATCCTTAAAAAAAACACCGGCCTACTGAAATTAAAAACTAAACATACCACCGGATCTAGCAATTTCACTTTTGTGAATCCCTTATGGAGAAATAAAAGCATCAGGAGGTGAGACTATAGATCTTACTTGACTCATAATGGGGTTATGTCCAAATAAACCCATCATAAGTTGAAAAATATCCTGAGTTGAAAATGCATTCAATACACTTAACCTACTGAACATCATAGCTTAGCTCAGGCCGCCTTAAACGCGCTCCGAACACTTACGTTGGCCTACGGTTGGGCAACACCACCTAATACAAAAACTATTTTGTAAAAATAAAGTGCTGAATATCTCATGTAAATTACAGATGGTCCCCGACTTGCAATAGCTTGACTTACAGTTTTTCAATTTTGTGGTGGTGCGAAAGCAATACACATTTAGTAGAAACCATACTTTAAGTTGTGATCTTTTTTCCCAGGCTGGCAACATGGGGTACGATACTCTCTTGTGACGCTGGGCCGCAGCAGCAAGCATGGCTCCCGGTCAGCCACAAGGCCATGAAGGTGAACAACATACCCTCACAACCATTCTGTACCCATATGAGGATGCTGTTGTTCACTTTCAGTACAGTCTTCAATAATTTGGTATAAAAAATGTATTTACCTAGAGTACTGTTCATAATATTAAAGTACAAATAGTATTTATGTGAACATAACTATCTGACAAGGGTGAGGCGGAGTAAGAAAAACAAAGACTGGAGAACAGAGATGGCTGACTTGTGTTTTATGCACCTCCGTACTCTCTGATAAGCATGTCTTAGTTTCTAAACTAAAAATCCAACAAACAGGAAACAAAGCAGGCAAAGTTTCTTTGTCTCTAGGTACACATAAGCATTTATTTAGCTACTTTTTCCCATGTTCAGTTATGCAAAGGCATGCATGTTTACAACATTAAAGATGGAAGGACTGGACAGTCGGAATTAGGCCTCACAACAGAACGAATAACCGAAACATCAAATCCCTCCAATAAGCTGAACACCGTGCTAGGCTCGTAGACAGGAAACGAAGGAGAGAGTTCGCTTTGCATGAGCTCATACTCTAGAGTGGAGAAACTGCCACCACTAAATGCTGAGTGCGCAGGGGGCCTGTGAATAGGAAGAGGTGTTTGGAGAAGGTCAGGGAAGCCTTCCTGGCATTCAGCGAGCTGCAACACAGAGGCTACCTATATTGTCCAATTCTACTTTTTAATGAATTAAAGTGATTTCTCTTGAGTAATTATTAATGTTTAAAACGGACTCTATTCTTAACTGTTATTTCCCTAGTACAATTCTATAGAGCCTTCTAAAAGAATAAATGGCATATATTTCCTGTTAAATGTATTGCCTACATTTCAAAGCCCTTGTAATATTCTCATGTATAACTACTCCTGGAAATTCTTCACAGTTGAGTGAGATAATTATGTGCCTCATCTTACAAAAAATTAATCTATGGTCAGTCAGGTCAATGACAAAGTAAGGCTGAAATCCTGACCTTTCATATCATCTCAGGCTATGACACCACCGTTTTCTAAAAGGGCACCATGTCATACAGAAGACGGGGATCACATGCTAGAAATCGCCATAAAATGTAAACTTATTTACACAGAAGACGCTGCTTTCGTACTCTAGGAAAGGTTACAGACATTAAAAGAAAACTCATAACTGGGCATTTCAACAAAACAACACAAAACACCCATACACCTGTAAAAACTAAAATTAAAGCCAATGTGGGTAGAACATGTTTCCAAAAATATATAAGGAATGTTAATATGCAGTGTGCTGTGGCACTGGGAATCAATCCACAACATCTTATCTCGGCAACACTGTTTGATACTAAACATTCCTTTCTTTCCCCTTTATTCTGAGTTCATTGTCTGATTCTCATGAAGGGAATGAGAAGTTGCACTGACAGCAACAGGGGTCAGGGCCATGTGCTTTTTCATCGCTCCAGCAGCTTTCCAAAGTATGTCACTGCTGAATAACTTCTGCTTTTTCCTTCTTTCACCCTCTGTAACTTCACTGTTACAATGTTTTCTTGACCCAGCATTTCTAAAATCACATTCTTCCTCTGTTTCTTAACAATAGCTCTCTTAGCCCTTTTCCTTCCTGTCACCTGACAGAGCTTCAATTAAAACTATTCTTTCTAGCTGTACTCATGTTTTTCCTTTCTTAGTGTTGTAAAATGCTTACTCTCTTCGCAAGGGCAGATAAGAAAAAGCTTTCTGAGTTGGTATTAGTAGCCGTCTCTTTGTACTCAGCAAAATAACCTCTGAAGGGTTTCATCAGCTTTATGGTGCTGTAATGAACTAGAAAGCAATACTGGGTCCTGGGGTCTGACAGACCTGAGTTTGAATGCTGACTATACCATTTACTGTTGTGTTACCCTGGGCAAATTACTTAACTTCTCAACTTACAATGAAGACAATTACTTCTTCATAGGGTTATCATAAGGATTAAATGAGTTAGCATATTAAACCCATAACACATGCTAGATACATAGAACGTACTTAATAAATCATTATTATTATTATTTTTTGATGAGGAAAGAAGAAATTACATAAAGAATTGCTGATATTCAATATAGAGGAAGGCAGCTCCTTGTAACTGACTAGCAGAACTTGTGAGTTTCATTTGGACAAAGAAGTGACCACACTGAACATCATTCCAAATACAACACAAGTAGATTATAAAGGATGACGTTGAAAATATCAGCAACATGGATTTCTGCTTCCAGGTTAGATGGAGTATCAAGGACCAGATTTAAACTCCTTCCAGAACAACTAAAGAACTGCTCAAAACCTACGAACAGTGGAGATCATGCACTGAAACACAGTGCTCCCTGGGGGATGGGAAACAGTCTCCTCAACTTAGGAAACAACTATTTAAATCCTAACGAATCGGAAAGGTATTAAAAACTAGAGCAGAAATCAATGCAACAGAAAAGAGAAAAACAATAGGGAGAAAAAAAATCAATGACGTTAAAAGCTGTTTCTTTGTGAAGATCCATCAAATGGATAAACCTCTAGCGGAATGATCAGGAAAAAAGTGGAGACATAAATAACCAGTATCAAGAATGAGAAATGATACCACACTACAGATTCTCTAGATGATCAAAGAATAACAAAGGAATATTGTAAATAATCTGTTTCAATAAATTTGGCCAACTTAGAATGGACAAACTCCTTGAAGGACAAAACTGATCAAAGTCCACTCAAGAAGAATAACCTGACTAACCCTCTATCTACTGAAGAAATGGAGTTTGTTAAAAAAAACAAAAAAACAAAAAACTTCCACAAAGAAAACTCTAGGCTCAGATAACTACCTGATGAATTATAGCAAACATTTACGGAAGAAAAATTCTGAATACACAATTGTACATTAACTTCCAGAAAACAGAAGAGAAAGGGACACTTTTCAAATCATTGTAAAACAAACATTACAAGAGAAGAAGATACTAGATAGACTAGTATTTGCCATGAACAGAAATATAAAAATGCTTATGGAAATTGTAACAAATCAATTCCAATCAATATATAAAAAGGGTAACATATCATGATTCAAGTGGAGTTTATCAGTAATGCAAAGCTGGTTTAATAGCTGAAAAATCATCAATGCAATCTATCATATAAACAAACTAAAAAAGAAGAATCATTCAACAAGATCCAACATTCACTGCTGTCAGCCAACTAAATAGGAATGGTAAAGGACATCTACAAAAACCCTACTGTTAAACACACTTAATGGTGAAAGACTGCATGCTTTCTCCCTAAGTGCAGCAACAAGGCAAGGACATCTGTCAGCTCCTACCACTTCGATTCAGCATTGTACTGGAGATTCTAGTTGTTACAGTAAGGGGAAAAAAGGAAGCAGTAAAAATGTCTTAATATGCAGGTAACATGATTACATAGAAAATCTACACAAAAGCTATTATAACTAATAAATGAGTTTAGTAGAGTTGCAGGATACAAGATCAATATGCAAAAACCAATCTTATTTCTATGTGCTAGCAATGAACAATTGGAAATTAAAATTAAAAAAATTACAATAGCACCAAAAACTATAAAATAGTCACATCTGAAAAAAGATGTGCAAGACCTATACACTGAAAACTACAAAATATTGCTGAGCAAAATTAAAGACCTAAATAAGTGGAAAGGTATTATGTTAATGGACTGGAAGACTCAACGTCATTCAGGTATCAGCTGCCTTCAAACTGACCTACAGATTCATCACAATCCTATTAAAAAAAAAATCCTGGTGGATTTTCTACCTGCTAGGTAGGAAACTGATTTTAAATTCACATGGAAATGCAAAGGACCCAGATTATCCAAAACAACCTTGAGAAAGAAGAAGAAAGTTAGAGGTTAACTAAACTGGATTTAAAAGTTAAAAGAAAAAAGAGAGAGAGAGAGAGAGAGAGAGAGAAGAAAGTTGAAGGATTTATACTACTTAACTTAAAGGCTAGTTATGAAGTTACATTAATCAAAACAGTATAGTACTGGCATCAAGCTAGATAAATACATCAGTGGAACAGAGGAAAAAGTCTGAAAATAAATCCATACATACAGGTTTAATTGATTTTTGAGAAAGATGTGAAGGTAATTCAGTGGAAAAAGGGCAGTCTTTTCAACAACAAAAAAGAACTTTTACTCATTCTTATATAAAGATGAACTAACACTGGATCATAGGTTTAAATGTATAACCTGAAACTGTAAAATTTCTGGAAGAAAATATAGGCAAAAATCTTTATGACCTTGGGTTTGGCAAGGATTTGTCAAAGAAATCATAGCCTTTTATCAAAGCTACCACACCACACCATAGCATGGTCCACAAAAGAAAAAAATACTAAGTTGGACTTCATCAAAATTAAAAATGTATGCTCTTTGAAAGATATTGTTAAAATGAAAAGACAAGCCTTAGACTTGGTTTGGGAGAAAATTATGTTAACCATTTATCTGGTAAAGAGTTTATATAGAGAATATAAAAAGAACTCTCAAAACGTAATAAAAAGAAAACAAACAACCCAATAAAATATGGGCAAGAGATTTGAACAGACACTTCACCAAAGAAGATATACACATGGCAAATGAGCATATGAAAAGATGTTCAACATTATCAGTGAAATGCAAAATAAAATTACAATGATACACTACTGCACACCTATCAGAATGTCTAAAATTAAAAAGACTGACCATACTAAGTGTGGGCGAGAACACTAGTAGCCTATTGATGGGAATGTAAAATGGTACAGTCACTTTGGAAAACAGTTCGGCAGTTTCTTAAAATATCAAACATATACCCACTGCCTGGTCCACTCAAAACATAAGTTCATAGCAATTTTAGTAACAGTTCCCCCAAAACCTAAATGCCCATCATTGGGTGAACTGTGGTATACTCAAACAATGGAGTACTACTCAACAAGAAAAGAATGCAATGAGCTACTGATACATTCAACGAGACGGATGATCCTCAAAATAACCATGCCGAGTGAAAGCAGACAGACCAAAAAAAAAAAAAGTACACATTGTATGATTCTGTTTATACAAAATTCTAGGAAATGCAAACTAATCCATAATGAGAGCAGATCAGCGGTTGATTAAAGGCCTGGAAGGAGCATGAGGAAACTTTTGAGGGTGGTGGATATGTTCGTTATCTTTTTTTTTTTTTTTAAGATTATTTATTTATTTATTTGAGGGACAAAGTGTGAGTGAGAGAGAGCACAAGTCGGAGGAGGGGCAGAGGAAGAGGGAGAAGCAGGCTTCCCGCTGAGCAGGGAGCGCAATGTGGGGCTCGATCCCAGGACCCTGTGATCATGACCTGAGCTGAAGGCAGACGCTTAAACAACTGAGCCACACAGGTGCCCCGATATGTTCATTAAATTAATTGTGGCAAGGTTTTCACTGGTGTACACATATGCCAAAATATATCGTGTAACTTTAAATATGTGCAGCCTATTATATATCAATTATACCCCAGCAAAGCTGTTAAAAAATATAGTAAAGCTTGGGAACTTTGTTTTTTTAAATTTTTAAAAAATATTTTATTTATATGTCAGAGAGACAGCAGGAGTACAAGCAGGGGAAGCGGCAGGCAGAGGGAGAAGCAGGCTCCCCCCTGCTGAGCAAGGAGCCTGATGTGGGGACTTGATCGCAGGGCCTTGGATCACCACCTGAGCTGAAGGCAGATGCTTAACCAACTGAGCCACCCGCATTCCAAAGCTTGGGAATTTTAATGACAATGGGCCACACAGTACTTGAAGACACTACAAGACCATTAATTACATTGAAAATAGGACATTCAATGATGATTCAACAGAAGCTAAAATAAAAAGAAAAAGAAAAGAAGGAATGCACAGCAATGACACTGAATCATGAGAAAGGTTAGAGGAATAAAGGGTCATCCACAGAGTAAGAAAGTATGGTAAAGAGCAAGGCTTTAGCGGGAAATCTATCTGGGTTCAAATCCTAGCTCTCTCCACACTAGCTGTGTGCCTTTGGGCAAGATATCTAATTCTTCTAAGTCCAAGTCCTCATCCATGAATACATTGAAAATTGTTGTGATCATTAACTGGGATAGTGTATGAATGTGCCTGACACAGTACCTGGTACAAAACAGATGCTTTATCTGTGAACTCCCTCCTTTTAGTAGTATTTTAAGCTTAGTTGGTAGAATGAAACTACTTATCTTGAGGTTCAGATTAATGTTTTTGAACATGTACTATGAATAAGGATTTATGTCAGGCAATTGACTTGTTCTTATGTCTATGCAGAAAGTCAAAGAACTTCTCCTGGAAGTGAGATTCTCCACATCTTTTCAATGCCCATCTTTTTGGTCTTGGCTGTCAGTGAGACTGGTTCTCTTAATCTGTGGATACAAACTCAGCAGACACTATACTCAGTTTGATAACCCCCAGCACCTAGCAAAGGGTCTCTCATGAGTGGTGCTGGTTCAATACATGCTTGCTGAATTGAATTAAATTGATCCTACTGAAATTATGAAATGTCAATTTCACTAATAGTGTGGGCTATTTGGGCATAGAGTTTAATTCAATAAAAAGACCACTGCCCATTTGGAAAAACTGTAAATACAGAAGTGCCCGAAGATTTCTGCAGATATATTCTATTATTTTCTACAGTTTACATTTATTTTCTTACAAAAATCCATTGTTTCCTTTCTTTGGGATTAGTGCAAGCCCAAAACTGACTTTCATATTTCATTACACTGCAAGGACTATTGGGCATTAATGAGGCAGATGGGAACTAAACCACTATCCTGATGCTTAAAAATATTTAGTTTCCTTGACTTTCAAACACATTATTCAGCATGGTCTTCACAATGAGGGAGGTCAGAATTTATTTCTATGCAACTCTGCAAAATGCTCACACTCTTAGGGAGGCTGCACAACAAAGTGGATGTCAGGATGTCTGTGTATAATAGTTGGGGGAAATGGCTGGAGACAAGGAAGTCATGTAAACACTGTCAGCTATAGTTTGAGAACCTATGGGAAATAACTGAAAGAACAGAAACCAATCTTAAAACAAAGAACTATAAATCTCTGACCTAATTATTTTTTATTTTTAAAAATTTTTTTTAAAGATTTTTTTAAATTTATTTATTCGACAGAGAGACAGCCAGCGAGAGAGGGAACACAAGCAGGGGGAGTGGGAGAGGAAGAAGCAGGCTCCCAGTGGAGGAGCCTGATGTGGGGCTCGATCCCAGATCGCCGGGATCACGCCCTGAGTCGAAGGCAGACGCCCAACGACTGCGCTACCCAGGAGCCCCTATTTTTTATTTTTAAGCAATCTCTACATCCAATGTGAGGCTCCAACTTACAACCCCAAGATCAAGAGTCCAATGACTGAGCCAGCCAGGCACCCCCGACTTATTAATTCTACTTCTAAGAATCTATGTTACAGAAAAAATCCCCTGTGTGAGAAAAATAAATATGTACACAAATATTTTTAGAATATTATTTATTTAGACGAACTTGAAGCAATCTAAATATTGAACCTGTAAGAGAACAGTTAAGTGAATTATGGTATGTCTTCTGGGTTGAGTACTATGCAGATGGTAAAAGAATGATTATGGAGATCATCCAGCAAAATGGAATGTTAGATGGAAAAATACACAAAATTAACTTTATTATGATAAGTGTATTTAAAAAAAAAGAATAGAAGGGGCTCCTGGGTGGCTCAGTTGGTTAAGCATCTGCCTTTAGCTCAGGTCATGATCCTGGGGTCCTGGGATCGGCCCTTTTCGGCCCCCTGCTCAGTGGGGAGCCTGCTTCTCCTTCTCCCTCAGCTCCCCCTCAACCCCACTCACACTCTCTCTCTCAAATAAATGAAAAATAAAATCTTAAAAAAAAAGAATAGTAGAAAGAGGATGGAATTACATGAGGCTGCTAACAGCGGCGTTAATAATAATGGAGCTTTTGGTCATTTTCTTCTCTACTGAACTTTCTAATTTTTTTGGTAATCTAGTTATATAACTTTTTCTATTCTAAAATTCATACAATTTCAAAATTAGGTCGTAAACTGGGTATGGGCTTTTGAGTAAGAGAAAAAAGGGAAATAAGAGAAGGGAGGAATGATGGACAGAAAGGCTGACTGGGCTACTAGTAGCCATCTAACCACGGGTAGTTATGTATGAGCTCTAGTTAACCATCAGCTGAATAACTATATTAGTAGCCTGCTCTCTTTTTAAAAAATGGTGCTACAGTCTGTGATTCTTTTTCTCTTTTTCTTCCAAATCCTACATTCTGTACCAGAGCATAATACAGAAGGCAAGGAGTTAATACCCAAGGAAGTTTAGTTTCTTCCTTATTCTATAAGGTAAATAGACTGCATGTTTTAAAAATATTTATCTTCTAATAAAGCCCTTTGCACTGTTAATGTCTAACACTAGAATTAACCATGTTTTCCAGATGGAAGGGAACTCTAAACTTGATGACTAATGCTTTTGTTGGCATCTATAATGGAAGAAATAATTTGGTCCCCAGATGTGTATTTCTGCTTCATGCTCCTAGCCAGCTAGCTGCCAGTGTGAAGAGATACAAATCCTTCTAGATTATTTCAGTGCTGTCATTTAAAAGCAGGTTAAATAAATACTGGGACTTCATTAAGCTATTTCGTGCCTACATCTGATCTCTCCTTTATTTATTCAGTAGCCTCTCCTCCTTCTCCGTGGGGAATAGGTTAAAAGACCCCCCGTGGATGTTTGAAACCGCGGACAGTACCAAACTCCACAGACTATGTTTTTTCCTACCCGTATATACATATGCTACAGTTTAATTTATAAATTAGGCCCAGTAAGAGATAAATAACAACTAATAATAGAATACAACAATCACAACAATATACTGCAATAAAAGTTATATGAATGTGGTCTCTCTCTCTCAAAATATCTTATTGTACTATATTTACCCTTCTTGTGATGTGAGATGATAAAATGCCTACGTGATGAGATGAAGTGAGGTGAATGACACAGGCACTGTAATGCAGCATGAAGCTACTACTGACCTTCTGACAATAAGTCAGAAGGAGGATCACCTGCTTCCAGAGAGTTGTTTCCATGGTTGACCATAACAACTGAAACCAGGAGAAGTGACGCCATGAATAAGGGGGGCACTAATGTATTGTTAGTAGAGCTTCCACAAAATACATCCTTCAGCTGAAAGCGGGATGACACAGGCTCCATAATACTGACTAGAGGGAAGAAAAGAGTGGGGGAGCGATTGCAAAATGCTCCCTTCACAGAGGATATGATGTTCTGAGATGAGCGGGTATCTTTGGACAGTTCTCAACACTTACTATCAGAATGCACTACTCATTGACAGACTGTACTAGGCATATCTTCTTCATCTCCTGCCTTCACACTCAGAAGCCCTTCCTTATCTCCTGTTGAAATTCTTCAAGGACTATCTCAACTGCCATTTCCTTCATGGGGCAAACATCTTTCCTATTTTTCTATCTGGTATTGAGCTTTTCTGATAGCATTTCACAAAATCATAAAATTTTGGAATTGGAAGGGATCTTAGAATCATTTAACTTTCTCTCTGAAACCCAGAGAGAAGTGACTTTTTTCCCCAAGGTGCTGTGATGAGTTAGGAGCAATCAATTTCAAGTTTGGCATAGAGTAGCCCAGTCATACACTACCATGTATCACTAAGATCTTATAAAGGTCTATCTGCTCTACCACCTATGGGCTTCAAGGAGAGAGACCAAGTCTTGTTCATTTTCAGTATGCCCAGGAAGTAATCACATACTGAAGTGATAAATGCCTGCCCAGTTGACTTAGTTAGAAAAGGCACTAGTCCAAGGGAAATCATGCATTTGATTGGTTGCCAACAGTGCCACTGAAGATGCCGAAAGAACGTTTGTGCCTGGAATTTGCTGTCATCCTAAGTTCTGTACAACAAAATAACCTGAAGTAGATGGAAACTGCGACATTCAAAAGATGCATTAGGAAGAGATATTCCATGATATGGAGCAACTCGGTTGTACTGAAAACGGGGCAAGCTCTTCTAAACCCCAAAGTCAAGTGGGTGATGTGTGCCTACTTTCCCTAGCCGGATTACCATTAATAGTAATAAAAACAAACAGTTAATGGTTAATAGTAACAGTTAATAAAAATAAACTTTCAATAGACTGCTTTTCCTTAAAATGCATACCCACACACAATCTTTGTTAAATGTGCAAGTGTATTCCCATTAGAAAATCACAATGCTATGTGAAAAAACTGACAAAACTTTCGGGAATGTTCTTAAACTTCAGCCAATTTCTCTAGCAAGGATGCCTTTTATGTGAAGGACACAAGCACCGAAGCAGCAGTACGGATACAGTAGGAAGTTGAGAGATTAAAGTTTTAGCTTCTAGTTTGCCACTACTCCATCTATTCGTCCATCCATCCTTTCATTTCTTCCTTCAACGGACATTTACTGAGTACCCACTATGTGCCAAGCACTCTGCTGTGCACAGCAGTAAATCAGGGAGGCATGGAAATTACATTCCAGAGAGGAAGACAAAGAAAACAAATAAAGAAGATAAGTACATACAGTCATAAATGCCATAAGGAAATAAACAGGATGAGAAAGACAGTAATGGGTGGGGAGGCAGCAGCAGGAACTACTCTGACCAGCTAGAAATCATACATACACTTATGTAGTAACAGGCAAATCACTGAACTTTTCTGGCACTCAGATCTCCAACATGAAAAACTGGGATTGAACTGGATGACATCAGAGTGGAAAGAGCCTTGGACTTGCAGCAAGACGACACCGGCTCGAGCTCTGGCCTCCTTTGTTACACCATCCCTGCCCTGTGTCTCTGATGAAAGATACAGTGAGCAGAGCATGAAAGCCCTTGTGAATCAATCAGGTTAAATAAGCCACAGACTAAAAGTGCTCCTTTCCCTTCTTTGAGACTGTTTATGACTCTCTGGATGTTAGTTTTCATTTGTACTACAGAAGACCTCTGAGCACTTCAGAAACACTAGATTAAAATTTTTATTCTGCTACTTCCGGACAAGCAGCATATCTACTTCATGAATGGGATAAGGAGTCTGGTAAAGTGGCACGAATAAACCAGCAAGCGTTAATGCGTTCTTCGCTGCACATTAAAAAAAAAAACAAAAACACAACTTTTTCCCTCTTGCTGCACCAAGTTTAACTCAATTACTGATAGGCTAACGAAAAGAAACCAAACTGCTAGCAAAACCATTATTTTTTCTTTTAAATTTTGGCTGTTTTCAGGTTTGGCTACACAGTCGGAGAATGGCGTCCTTCAATGAGTCTGCCCATCACAGTCAAGACGAGAAGCCCTACCGAGTGTAAAGTGCCGTTATTGGTCACCGCAGGAAGGCGAGCCCATCGTTCATTTTCCAGTTCTTCCATTACTTGATTCATTGCGCTCTTCAGCCATGTGTCCACAGAAACACCGATCTGCTTTAGCAGGTCCAGCCGGGCTTCAGCTTTCAACTTAATTATCTAAGAAAACCAAGAAAATGGTCAGAAATCAAGGCATTTTTTCCTCAAATCAATGCGTTTTTTTAAGTTACTTCTGATTTATTAATTAAAATAATCTCGATATTCACCAGCACTGCTACCTTGGCATAGATGTTAATTTTCCACTTGGAGATGGGAGGAAACCCAGGAACAGAAATGAGGGCAAATGGCACACTTGCATTTTGACAAGCTACATCAAACAGAACTTATGAACGGGAAGATACACCATAAAGTCTGCATTCTTTCCTTTTAATAAGGCTATGCCTCAGAACATCCTAAAATCTAGCATGTTCCACAGCCTTCTAACCCATCTCCTGGACTTACAAGTTCAGAAATGATCTCATCATGTCACTCCCCTGGTTAAAAACTTCCATGACTCCAGACTGAACTACTGGGTAAAGATTTGAATTAAACTGTGATGTAGCTGTCAGAAATAGTAAGAGATAGAAAATAAAGAGTTCCTAGTCTCCAAATTCAAGAAACGGAAAGACTGCTTGTTCTCTGACTCTTGTTCCAAGCCATAAGCAAGTAACCAGAGCAGCAGTCTACCTGTCCTGGTCCAACAGCCGACCTCTGCAAGGCAGCCGGTCTGGGACAGCCTCACTCCAGCAATCATCAGTGGTTAAGCTCCCCTCCTGCGCCCCACAGTCCACCAGTCACTCTATACCACAGCCCCAACCGAGCTAATCTGTAAGACACTTTCAGTTTTGAAAATCTGCCCATCCCTGAAATCCACACTTCTCGAAACCCTATGTATTCATTCTGTTTGTTCAGAGAGATTCTCTTTTGCATAGCAAGTAGTAAATTCAGCTTCATTTTTCCACATAATAGAGAGGTGGTCTCTTCCTTCAACATTTGAAGGTTCCACTGAGAAAATTTTGATGATTTGATAAATTTCAACCCTTGCTTCATGGCTTTCTGTGGGACCTTTGGAGAAACCAATGTGCTCACTGCACCCTGCTAGTATGCAATTCTGACCACTCTCTGGATTCTCAGCTGTGGGAGTTGGTATCAAAATTGAGCTGAGCTCTGTGGGCACCTGGTTGGCTCCGTTGGCAGTGCATGTGACTCTTAATCTCAGGGTTGTGAGTTCAAGGCCATGTTGGGCGTGGAGCTTAGAAAAAAAAAAATGACCTGAGCTCTGACTTGTTTCACTTGAGCTCTCATTGCTGAATTTATTTTGTATTCCTAAGACTTTTAAGCATAAAGATTTTTAAAAATTGAGATAAAATTGGGGCACCTGGGTGGCTTAGTCGGTTAAGCATCTGACTTTGGATTTCGGTTCAGGTCATGATCTCAGGGTTGTGAGACTGAGCCCCACACTGGGTTCTGTGTTCAGTGGGGAGTCTGCTTGAAATTCTCTCCCTCTCCTTCTGCCCCTCCCCCTGCTTGCTTGCTTTCTCTCTCAAATAAATAAATATTTTTAAAAAGGAAGTAAAATTCACATTACATAAACTTTGCCATCTCGATCATTTTAAAGCGTACAATTCAGTGGTTTTGGACATCATACAGATCTTTATATACAGTAATTAGAGTTTTTAGCTTGGAGGTACACCATTTGGTAAATAGCCTTGCAAAAATCTGTTTATTCTTTTAATAATTGTTTTGGTAGTAGCTTTACTGAGATAAAGCTCACATATACCATAAAATCCACCCATTTAAAGTGTACAGTTCAATGATTTACAGTATATTCACGGATACGTGCCACTATCACCACAATCATTTCTGGACATTTTAATTACCTCCAAAAGAAACCCCATATCCTTTAAGCATCGCTCCCTTATCCCTATTCCAATTACTAATCTACTTTCTCTCTCTCTCTATATTTGCCTATTCTGAACACTGAATATAAACAGAACAATATAATACGCGGCCTTTTGTGTCTGGCTTCTTCACTTAGCATGATGTCTTCAAGGTTCATCCGTGGTGTAACGTGTACCAGTACTTCCATTCCTTTTTATGGCCAAACAACATCCTATTGTATGGATATACCGCACTTTAACCACTTGCCAGCTGATAGATGGGTTCTTTCAATTTTTTGCCTAATATGAATAATGTTCCTTTAAACACTAGTGTACAAGTTTTTGTGTAAACTTGCTTTCGTTTCTCTTGGGTATATACTTAGGCTGAAATTGCTTGGTCATAAAATAATGCTCTGTTTAACCATTTGGGGAAATGCCAGACTGTTTTCTTCATTTGACAATCCCACCAGTAGGGTAAGAGGGTTAACATTTCTCCACATCCTGAAAAATACTTGTTAATGTCTGCCTTTTCGATTCTAGCCCTCTTAGTGGGTGTCAAGTTGTATCTCATTGCAGTACTGATTTGTATTTCCTTGATGACTAATGATGTGAAACATCTTTTCATGTACTTCTTGGTCATCTGTGTATCTTCTCAGAGAAACATCTATTCAGCTCCTTTGCTCATTTTTAAAAAGGGTTTTCTTTTTATTGTTCTTTTTGTCTTTATTGTAAGAGTTTTTCTGTATTCTAGATAAAATCTCTCATCAGATACATGATTTGCAGATATGTTTTCCCATCCTGTGGGTTGTCTTTCACTTTCTTGATGGTATCTTTTGAAGCAAGAAAGTTTTTAATTTTGATAAAATCCAACGTATCTATTTTTTTTTTCTTTTGTTGCTTGGGCTTTTGGCTTCATATCTAAGAAATTAATCCAAGGTCGCAAAGATTTACTCCTATGGTGTCTTGTGATTGCTTTATAGATTTTGCTGTTACATTTAGGTGTTTGATCATTTTAAGTTAATTTTTGTATATGGTATGAGGTAGGGGCCCAACTTCATTCTTTTGCATGTAAATATCCAGTTGTCTCTGCACCATTCTAGTATGCATTTTGAACTAATATGGGCAATCAAATGTTTAAGAAGGGAAGAGTGAACCAACAAACTCTTTCCTGGAAATCAAAAATCTAAGTCATTTAACTGCAGAAGCAGAGAAACGACAAACAAAAAGAGTGAGAGCAAGAGTGAGACGGAGGGAGAGAAATATCAATATATTCTATTTTTTCAATACCAAGTAATTTTGTTTTCATAAGATATATTTTTGTCACTACTTTACCAAACAACTGATGAACATGACATTTGCAAACTTAAGATTTTTAGATTGCAGTTCCAGAATAATCATAGCTATTTTTCCTTCAGAGTCCCAACTGTTGATATTGTATCAACTATTTAAAAGAAGAATTTTCCAGGGTCTTCAAATGAATTTTGAAGATTTGCTGGTTGATTAAAATATGCAGAGCATTGGTCTCAGTAACTTGATTGTATCCCAGATACTACTTGACCAAATCACTTTAGAATTTATAAAGAGATAGAACTATTGAAAATGATTTTTGAAAGCCAGATCTTTCAGAATACATAATCTCGGTGTATTAACAACGTCAATTAACCAATCTTAATATAAAGTTTAACGTAAGCATACCCAAATGTCAAGCCACAGCTGAGTTTATGAAGCTTTTTGACAGTCATTACAGCCTGTAAATCCATTCTGGGCTTAGTTAATTTACCTTCAAAATACCATTTCTCTAAGGATAAGGACTGTGTCTGTTGGAACCCTACTATTTAGGACAGTGCCTGGCATACACAGGAAATGAATAAAGGCAGATGATAGTATCTGCCACTCTAAATTACCTTTGGTATCTTAAAAAAAACTACTCCAAACAACTTTTATCTCATGTACTAGGAACTATATGATTATACTATTTCATTTAATCCACACAACAATTCTGGGGATGGATATCATAAACTCTATTTTATAGATGAGAAAAATGATTTAACAAGGTCCTACCGATTTTGGTAAATTGTTATTGCCAATGAATCATGCCTCCTACTATCCATGTAGTCCCCTCCCACACTGATTCTGGGCTTATCCACGTGACCTGCTTTGATGGACCACATGCAAAATTTTGATGCCAGAAGAGATCTGATTAAGTACAATTAAGCTTGATTTCTGGGAATGTGTCTCCACCATGTCAGGAAGCCTAGTATGGCATATTTGAGGATGAAAGACCATTTGGAAAAAAGGCCCAGCCCTCTAGCAGACCCGCTGGATGAATGTAACTCGAGTAATCTCAGGAAAAACCTGCAAAAGAAATGCACAGTCGACACCCAGAATGGTGAGAGATAATAAATCGTTTTTGCCATAAAGTTGGGTGTGTGTGTTCTAAGGCAGCCACAGATTATTGTGTTTAAATAATTTAATTTCCAAATATCTGGGGATTATCCAGGTATCTGTTATTGATTTTTAATTTAATTCTGATGGGTCAAAGAACATGCTCTGAGTGACAGCAATACTTTTAAACTAACCGACACTGGTTTATGGTCTAGTATATGGTCTTGCTAAACATTCGGTGTGTACTTTAAAAGAACAAGTACTCTACGCTTCTGGGGTGGAGTGTTCTATAGATGCCAATCAGGTAAAGTTGGCTGACAGTGTTGTTCAAGTCTTCTGTATCCTTGCTGACTTTCTAGCCTCTTGTTCTAATTACTGAAAGGAATGTTGAAATCTCCAACTACCACTACAGATCTGTCTAGTTCTTCTTTCAGTTCTGTCAGCTTTGCTTCATGTATTTAGTAGCTCTATTATTAGCTACATACACATCCAGAATTGTTGTGTCTTCTTGATGGAGAAGATGACGGCGACCTTATTTTTGATCATTATAAATTATCCTTTTTGATATTTCTTGTCTCGTAGTTTAGTTTGTCTAATATTACTATAACCACTCCAATATTTTAATGGTTAGTGTTACTCCCCGTGGTGAGCAACAGCTAAAATTTCGGCTCAGTTATTTTGCTTTCCAGCTACTGTTTCCTGTCAAGCTCCTGGGAGTTTCTGCTCCACAAATGTATTCAGGTTTGACTGAGGATTTGGAGGTTATTGACATATATGCAAACTTGAGGGCTCCCTGACGTCCACCCACCCTCAAGTCAGTTAAGACGAAGCCTCTGTGCTTGAATTCTAGTCGTGTAGGCCCTTGCAAAGAGCTATTTAATGTAAATATCACCAAGTACGGTCCCTTTCTTTTAAGGGCCTATTCCTTCCTACTTTTTACATGGCTTGGATATCTTCCAGTTCTATTAAGTAGTTATTTTAAATATTTTTACCTCAGGTTAATAACTTATCTAAAGGAGGATTAGTCTAATATGAGCTAGTTCCTTACTACCGGAAGCAGAAACCCTTGTGGAGGGGCGCCTGGGTGGCACAGCGGTTAAGCGTCTGCCTTCGGCTCAGGGCGTGATCCCGGTGTTATGGGATCGAGCCCCGCATCAGGCTTCTCTGCTATGGGCCTGCTTCTTCCTCTCCCACTCCCCCTGCTTGTGTTCCCTCTCTTGCTGGCTGTCTCTATCTCTGTCAAATAAATAAATAAAATCTTAAAAAAAAAAAAAAAAAAGAAACCCTTGTGGAAATAGTCTACATTCAAAATGAACTGCAAAGAAATCTTAAATTTCTCAATAGCTTACCATTAATAATATTTCCACTATAATTCTGAAACTTTAATATACTGCAGAACAAAACAAATAAAATATTATGATAATATTATTAGGAACCAGGATTTTCAATATAAGAGAAAAAAGATAAATATAAAATCAAAGAAGTTCAACAAAATCCTTCCAATTTTAAATTTTAATTGATAATATCAACAAGAACTCATGATTTAAAAAAAATAATAAATTCCTGGCTCCAAAAACAAAGAAAGGGCCAAGACATAAATCACACCCATTACAATAAGCACCTTCACATTCTAGACCTTGGTGTCTAAATATTATCCTCTATTAAAAGAAATCAGAGCTCCTTGGAGAAATGGCTAATTCTAAGTCTGATTCAGGGAAAATACAAGGTGAGTCTGTGATAGCAAGCAAGAAACTGTTCAAGGACTAATGGGAATAATGTCAAAAGGATATGGAAGCCTAAATGGGACTCTCACTGGACAAATTTAGACACTATGGGGCTTAAAAGAGGCCATCTGTAATGGAAAATACATTAAATTAATAGAAATCCATAATAAATTGAGAATATATAAGGTGGGACCCCATGAGGAAAAGCAAAGGAAAAAACAACTACCCACAGGCTGTGAACTGAGAAATTCCCGGAGCTTGTACAGGGCTGAAAGATATTACAGTTTTATCCCGCCAGATTGAAAACCCTTGTTGGATCCTTATCGCATAACAAGAAACTACAGAAAGGAAATGCACTGGTAATAGGGCTGAATTTGCCCTACTGGAAAGGCTATTCTAAACCAACCCAAACAAAGCTTAAAAACAAACCTCCAAAGGACCAAACTGATCTGCAATGAACCGGCTGTCGGAACAAAACTCAATAGTCTCTAAGAAGAAAGGAGAATCTAGGACATTCAATAATCAAACGCTCACAATTTCTACCAGGTGTTTGAAAAGCAGACAAACATGGGCCATAACTAAAGGAAAAAATTAATAAGAAAGACAAACAGAAATCACAGATATGATGGAATGAGCAGACAAGGACTTAAAGTCATTATTATAAATACACTTAAGGATTTAAAGGAAAACATGAAGATAAATAGGCATGAACTGGGAATATAAAGAACCAAACAGAACTTATAGAACTGAAACTGTAATATCTGAAATAAAAATTCACAGGATGGCCTTACCAGATTACACACTACAGAATCAAAAATCAGTGAGCTTGAATACAGAGTTGCTCATCGAACTGAGCTTAAGACAAAAAGTAAGGCTGGATAAAAACGTGAGGGGTGATCTTTGCATGTGATGCGCAGGACAATATCGAGTCATCTCATATTCATGTTGTTGAAGCTGAACTACCCTATACGACAGAAAGCAGATCAGCTGTTGCCTGGCCACAAGAGAATTTTGGGGGGATGACAGAAATTTTTAATATCTTGACTGTGGTGCTGAATTATTTAGAGAGATGCATTTGTCCAAGCTCACCAAACTGTTCACTCGAAATGGTTACATTTTATTGTTTGTATATTACACTTTGATAGAGCTGATTTTTCAAATTCCATGACATCATAATGCTACTCACATTAAGAGCGAAAAATACCCATTTGCCACTACTGGAGGTGACTAGTACTTGCTAGTTGCAAGTACAAAAAAAGGAACTTCAAAAAGACCTGGTAGCACCATCTAATTAAGTGACGACTACTAGCAACATTAGTAGAGAGGCACCTCGATAGAAACATTCTGTGATGAAAAACACAGCATCACCTGTGACGTATTCTTGCCTAAAATACTCATTCGAATCAGGCCTCTAGCTTTAACTTCTATTTTACAGAACAGAAATAAACATATAAAGCCAATATTGCAAAATATTAATCGTTGAATTTAGCATATTGAGAAATATGTATTTACGCTTCATCTTTTATATATGGTTGAAAATTTTCACAATAAAAACGAAGAAAGTGATGAGTCATAAAGTCTGCTGACATATTATGTTACATGAGTACAGTGAAAACCTGCAATGACAGGCCCAGAGGTAATGTAAATCTGCATAGAAATGACTGGAAATTCTGTTTTTATAGCAGGCTCATCCTTAGCATTTCCTTAATCTTGAAGTGACGAGGCCTCATATTTTATGCAAATGAAAGTTTTAGGTTTCTCCTATCACATGCTGGCAAGGGTATTAATTACCATTTTTTGAGTCACTGAGGTACAAGGATGACATAATTTTGAATTCTGGGTGTACAATAGAACCTTATAGGATGATAATTTAAGAGAAAATATTATCTATGAAAATGTGTTTATATACATAATAATTGATTTTTTTTGGTTTTGTTAATTGACTATGTTAATGTACTTTGGCTTTCAAATGTACATTCAATTCAGATTAAAAAATATAGTTAATATCTTAAAGAAAAAATCATATAGTCTATAGTTCCTTCTGCAGACCTCACACCAAACATCAGTTACTAAAAATTTCTGGGTATCTTTGACTTCTTACATTAACTTTCTCCTCTTTGTGTCTCCTCACTGTCAAAAAAAAAGAGAACTGCCCTCAATCCAAATAAAAGGAAAAATTTAAGCATGCAAAAAATAATTGTGTTTTGGAACAATGTAAGGCATGTACAGCTTCCAAAAAGATGGTATTTAAAATTCTTGGTCTTCTGGCAAGCTACTTTTAAAATAGGAATGGTAAGTCAGATGAAGAATGTGTGTGTCTTTGTGACAAAAGGCATTTCAAAAAATTCAAATACCTAAATACCAGGTTAAGAAGACTGTTATTAACAAAGTTTAACTTAAGTAGCTATTGCGTTATTTTAATTCTTGCCTTTGTCAGGGGCTGCAAACAGTACCACATCTAATATGAAGATTTTTGTGACAATCATAGGGATCATAAAAATATAACAATAGTTTATTCATCACTGTATGTATAGAATATCCATCAGTATCTGGCACATGGCAGGTATTCATTAAGTATGTGTTAAACTAATCGATTAGTGAATTTGTGCCACATTAACCAGCCAACAATTAATTAATCAATCACTATGCTTTGGAAAAGCACAGGCCATTTATATTTTTGATTTCTTATGTTTGGAAAAAGTTTACTACTGAGCATCACAAAGGTTTTTATTCTATATTAGCAACACTGAATGGAAACACAATATAGAAAACTGGATAAAGTAGATTAACCAGTAAGGGAGAGTAACATTCATGTTGGTAGGAGTTAAAAACCAAGCATGAAGGAGATAATGGAACTTTAACCAGCTTTTTTCCTTTTGATTAGGTATGTATAATTAAGTAATTAACTATTGAGTGGAAAGAGAAAATCCAATGCAAATGATATACAAGCGAAGGAAAGAAAAAAGGAATCTACAGAAACTACTAATGTCAGTTCTTCTGAAGGCTCTTGTGGTCAAGTCTTCAAAAATGTCATTATGACTGTGTGGTAAGTACTACCCCAATACTATACTCACATACTTGCCATCTAATTTTAGCTGGGCTATTCTTTATATCTGATAGGTGAAAATCAAGTGAATGATCATTTTAAGATAGCGGTAGGATTAACTATATTTCATAGATTTTTAAAGCTGAGATAATGGACCCAGCATCATGGTTTTTAGCATATTCTGTATTTTTGGTAAGAAAATTATCTTTGAGAATGCAGACTTAAATACTGGTATTAGGAGAAATGAGACATTCTGTTGTGGGAATCTCACTTCATATTTTTAGCTTTAAGCTAACAAACACAGGGCTGTTTAGCACACTCATGGAAATAACAGGTCATTCAGCTTAAATGCAGACTTTGTGTGACTGATACCTACTACTGCCACTACTGGGGGTTTGGTGGAGCGATGGTACCAGACAGTGACACCATGGAGGGAGTCTGGAAATGGAAAATACAAGAGAGAACAAGAACACACCCTTCAGAAAACTTCTGAGACTTGTCCTGTTCCACCAAGGCTCTGAAACTGGCTTCACTCTCCTGCTGGATGGAGAAACAAACAGCAGGAGAAAGTCTTATACACAAGCCAGTGTCTCTCAGACCAGGCAAGGGCCTGCCAACAGTACTTGGCCGGTACACTAGGGTAGTGGTTTAGCCGTGACCCTGAATTCAGAGTGGAAAATGGCTATTTATTGTACACCCTGCCCTCTTCATTATGGAGGCCATGGATCATGTGCCAGGAACAAAGGCAAGTTGGGTTTACTGGGGTTTCTCTACACCAGGCAGATGGCAAGCCTTTCTGGTTCAGATCACTTCTGCGGGGTTGTGCCAAAAACATGCTCATACTCCCTATGTTTGCCTAAGCTGCCTCTCCCCTCACCACCCCCTTCCCCCTCAAGCAACCACTAAAACACTTCCTCAAAACCTTGAGTCCTGAGGGGATATATGAAAATCACTGGTTTAGATTAACCTTCAACCAATGCAAGAACTCCTTGTGGAGAGCCCCTGGCAGTATCTTGCACACTTACAGTGCTACACTGTGTCCCAGGGGAGCTTATTCTCTCATCGGGCAAATGAGTGGTACAGAGCATTTCCCAATGCCAGGCTCAAATCTGCCTCCTTCCTACCTTCTTCTTTTGGTTCCAGTTATGCCTCTGGACATTGCATAGCAAAAATCTTGTGCTGTCCCTTTTTCTTTAATTAAATACTACTCATCTGACAACACCCACCTCAAATTCTACCTCTTCTGTGTTACCTGCCCTAACAACTCCCACAGTGGTCTCTGTGTCCTCTGGGTTCCTTAAAGTATTAAGTATACTTGTGTGGACCACTCCTTGGCATTTCTGTTCTACAGTCTTAGTTGTCTTTGGCACTCCTAATGCCTTCCTAACAGGAACATATTCTCCTTGAGGTCTAGAGGTCTCCTTGAGGTCTAGAAAGATTTTCAGTCTTTCTAAAATGTCTATTTTCTACATCCCTTCAACATGTTGCATTGGGTAGATCTGCATACACAAGTGTGCACAGGTCATCCATGAACTGGTCCTAACCACAATTATTTTGCTTACTTCCTACCACATTTCCTCACAAAAAAACTCCACTCTAAACAAATCCAAGTGCCAAATTGTATCCTAGGTCTTCCTCCTTTGCAAATAAATTCTTTCTTTCCATCTCAATCTCTCTTTCTCTAGGTCAAGGAATATTACTCTAGGGTACATGAACTTCTGGACATTGTACACAAAAATGCAGTTGTTTTTTTTTTGGTGGGAGAGAGGGTTTCACACTTTCATACACAATCCTCAAAGGGTTCCTTGACCCCTCATCAAAATATTAAAATTCACTGTTGTAACGTTTTTTGCCTTGTCTGCTTAACCAAGTCTCTCTCTTTAAAACATCAGCTTATGGCCCCTGGACCAGTGAACCTTCCATTATCAGGAAAGACTTTTCAAGGCTCTGAACATATATATATCTGATTTATTATGTACCTTGTGAAAACTTTAAAATTAGTATCTTTATCATGGTATAATTCTTCTGTTAACTTTTCTTGATTATAAACTCTTCAGATAACAGGTTCAGTGTCTTTTTGTTATGTGTCCTATCTTGTACGAACCAGGTACTCAAAAGAACACTCTGGACACAGATAAAGATGCTGAGTCATCTTCAAATTAACCAGTGTATGGAAACTGAATTCTGAAGGTATATATCATAGCTATGATGTTGTGGGAGCTGGGCAAAATGCCACAGTTAGCTGCCACCTCACCTCTGCTTTACGAATATTTTCTCTAGCTTCATCTATTTTCTGTTCCAGCTCTGCTCGGCTTTGCTCTGACACTGCAACTCCGTGACATTCCAGATCATCTAGAACCTATTAAAGAAAACAGGAAAATGATGACTGTTTTTTCTTTTTGTCTTTTTTTGCTTAATTGACTAGAGTAGTTAGGTAATTTAATAGACTTCAGTGATGAGTGGCCACAATTCCTTTTTTAACCTTTAATTTTTTTCACTTATTGTTAAAAAAAAACCACTCTGGATACCATTATACAAAGTTGCAGAAGTAGTACGGAAAGCCCCCTACCCCTTCCCCCCATGGCAACAACTTATATAACTATACGATATAAAAATCAGGAAATTGACATTGGCACAATCTACAAACCTTATTTGGATTGCATGTTTTGAGATGCATACCTACAATTTCTAAAAAATTAAATGAATATAGGGGCGCCTGGGTGGCTGGTCGGTTAAGCACCTGCCTTTAGCTCAGGTCATGATCCCAGGGTCCTGGGATGGAGCCGCGCATGGGCTCTTTGCTCAGCAGGGAGCCTGATTTCTCCCTCTCCCTTTGCCCCTCCTACTTTTCCTGCTCACTCTCTCTCTCTCAAATACATAAATACATAAAATCTTTTTAAAAATTACATGAATCTAAAGCACTGTTGTAAAACAACAACTAATAAAAAATGGCAAAAAGTCTCTATTTGCACATCCTATTATGCGTCCCCCCACCCCAAGATAATTACTGTCCCACCAATTTACATGTATTTTTCTGAACTATTTCTTACATATTTGTACACGCTTGCACAGTTTCGTTTAAAAAATAATAAAATGATGGGGTGCCTGGGTGGCACAGTCAGTTAAGCAGCCGACTCTTGGTTTTGGCTCAGGTCGTGACCTCAGGGTTGTGAGATTGAGCCCTGCCCTGAGGCTCCCTGCTCAGTCTGCTTGGGTTTCTCTTTCTGCCCCTCCCGCTGTGCTCTCTCTCTCTCTAAAAATAAATGAATAAATCTTTAAAAAAATGAGATCTATCATCCCCTGAACGTGTCTGAGACCTTTTTATAATTGTACAAATAAACTGACTTCATTCTCTAATCCACAGATGCAAGAGTTTGGCTGTACCATTTTTATTTACTCTTATTCTACTGCTATTTGAGTTTTCAAATTTCCCAATATTATAAATAGAATCATACAAACAACCTAGTTAATGACTCTTTGAACACATATAAGAATATTTAAGATAAAAATATAAAATTGCACATTTTAATTTAAATAGACATTGCCAAGAGCACCTGGGTGGTGTAGTTGGTTAAGCATTCGACTTTTGGTTTCAGCTCAGCTCATGATCTCAGGGTTGTGAGATGGGGCCCCGGGTTGGGCTCCCCACTCAGCATGGAATCTGCTTGAGACCTTCTTTATCTTAGCCCCTCCCCACCCCGCCCACACTCTCTCATTCTCTAAAATAAATAAATCCTTAAGAAAAAATTTAAAAAATAGACATTGCCAAATTGACCCCCAAAAGTTGTACCTAGTCTTCTACTAGTGTGTGCGAGCATATTTTTCTGTGTCTCACAAACATTAGCTATTGTCAATCTTTAGCCTCTCTTCATTTTTCTAGTTTTTGTCCTTTATTATTTATTAAACATACTTTTCTCAATATGAGTCCTTTTTCTGTTATTTATGTTATAAATGTTTGCTCTCATTCTATTCCCTTACTCTTAACTTTTTAAAGTTCTTTTGTTTTATAAGCTGTATATAGTCTTAGATCAATTCACCTTACTGAACCATTGTTATGTCTATCTGAGTGCTGGGTCACATATTTTGGGGGGTACACAAGCATATCATCTAAACAATAACAGATGTACCTTTTCCTAATATTTGAACATTTTATATTCAAATGAAAATTATACCTGACGGTTGTCTTCATTTTCTATATCTGCCATAACAAATTACCACGAACTCAGTAGCTTTAAACAGTACAAATTTTTTTATCTCACAGTTCTGTAGGTCAGACATCTGGATGGGCTTGGCTGATTTTACTGCTCAGGCTCTAACAAGGCCAAAATCAAGTTGTTTTAGCTAGCTAAGCTGGCCCCTGGGGTAGAACCCACTTCCAAGCTCATTCAGGTTGTTGTCAGAATCTAGTTCCTAATAACTCTAGGACTGAGGTCCACACCCTAATCCTGGAACTGTTTATATGCAAAATATAATTTACAGATATATTAGAGTTATGGAACTTAAGATAGGGAGATTATCCTGGATTACTGAAGCAGCTCAATCTAATCAATATGACCCCTTATAAGCAGAGAACTTTCTCTCACTGGAAAGAGATGAGAGAGGCCAAAAAGGAAGTCAGGGAGATTCCAAGCATGGGAAGGATTCAATGCTTCACTGATGGCTCTGAGATGGAGGAGCCCATGTAAAAGGATCAGAGAGAGTAGCCTCTAGGAGATTAGGGCAGCCCCCAGCTGACAGGAAGGAAGCAGGGACCTAGGTCCTACAGTATTAGGAACTAGATTCTGACAACAACCTGAAAGAGCTTGGAAGTAGATTCTACCCCAGGGGCCAGCTTAGCTAGCTAAAACAACTTGATTTTGGCCTTGTTAGAGCCTGAGCAGTAAAATCAGCCAAGCCCATCCAGATGTCTGACCTACAGAACTGTGAGATAAAAAAATTTGTACTGTTTTAAGCTACTGAGTTCATAGTAATTTGTTATGGCAGATATAGAAAACTGACACAACCATCAAATATAATGTTTGCTGTTAAGTTTTAGGAAGATAATCCTTGTTAGAATGAAACATTCTTTATCTTGCTGGCTGTGACTTTTATTTTTTAATCACTAAGAGATAATGAATTTTATCATATGATTTTTGATAATCATAGAATTTTTCATCTTTTTTTGGTAAATGCACTTTATTATACTGATAAATTTTCTAGTGTTGAATCATCCTGGCACCCTAATTAGTCATGTGCTTAAAATATAACTGGATTCATTTTTAATAAAATTTATTTAGCATTTTATAAGTTTGTTACAACTTTGTTAAAAATCAATGGACTCTATATGTGTGTGCCTATTTCTAGACTCTTTTTTTTGTTCCATTCATCTGTAAGTCCATTCTTACACCAATACTACATCTTGATTTCTATAGCTTTATGTCTTGAAATGAGGTAGAGTAAGCCCTCCATTTTTTCTAAAGGTTTTATTTATTTGAGAGAGAGAATGAGAGAGAGCGCACAGCGGAGGGGGAGGGGCAGAGAGAGAAGAATAAGCGGACTCCCTGCTGAGCCAGGACCCTGGGATCATGACCTGAGCTGAAGGCAGACACTTAACTGACTGAGCTACCCAGGTGTCCCAGCCCTCCAATTTCTTTAAAAAGACTTACTATTATTTTTAGAGAGAGAGAGAGAGAGTGAGCACATGCACATCAGGGGCAGGGCACACGAAGTGAGAGCAAGAGAGAATCCCAAGCAGGCTCCATGCTCAGCACAAAGCCCGAAGTTTAACTGACTGAGCCATCCAGGTATCCCAGCCCTCCAATTTTATTCTTTTTTTTTTTTTTTAAAGATTTTATTTATTTATTTGACAGAGACAGCCAGCGAGAGAGGGAACACAGCAGGAGGAGTGGGAGAGGAAGAAGCAGGCTCCCAGCGAGGAGCCCGATGTGGGACTCGATCCCGGAATGTCGGGATCACGCCCTGAGCCTAAGGCAGACACTTTAACGACTGCGCTACCCAGGAGCCCCCCCCTCCAATTTTATTCTTATTTTTCAAAATTGCTTTAGCTATTCTAGATCATTTGCATGTCCATGTATGTTTTAGAGGCATTTTGTCAATTTCTATAAAAACTCCTACTAGATGTTTGGCATGGATTGCACTGAATAAATGGATTAGTTTAGAGATAACAGGTATTTTATAAGTGGGTGAAACAGGTGATGGGGATTAAGAGTACACTTACCATGATAAGCAATAAGTAATGTATAGAATTGTTGAATCACTATATTGTGATTCAATCCGAAACTAATATAACATTGTATATCAACTACACTGGAATTAAAATAAAAAAGCCCCCTTCAGTTCTCCATGTTAAAAAAATAAAAATAAAATAAAAATATAAACTTCTATTCCATTGGTCTACATGTCTGTCATGACAATACTACAATGTTTTGAATACTGTAGCTTTGCAATAAGTTTTAAAGTCAGAAAGTATGAGTCCTTCAACTTTGTTCTTTTTCAAGGCTGTTTTGGCTAGCCAGGGTTCCTGGAGATTCCATATGCATTTTAGGATGGGTTTTTCTATTTCTGCAAAAAAATATTTTGGGATTTTGATAAGGATGGCACTGAATTTGTAAATCATTTTGGCTGGTACTGCCATCTTAATATTATCTTCCATTCCATAAACACAGGATGTCTTTCCATTTATTTATATCTTATTTAATTCCTTTCATCAGTGTCTTATAGTTTTTAGTGTACAAATCATTTGCCTCCTTGGTTAAGTCTATTCCTAATTATTTTATTCTTTTTGATGGTATTGTAAATGGAACTGTTTTCTTAATTTCCTTTTTGCATTGTACATTGTTAGTGTATAAAATGCAATTGATTAGGGGCGCTTGGGTGGCTCAGCTGATTAAGTGTCTGCCTTTGGCTTGGGTCATGATCCCAGGGTCCTGGGATTGAGCCCCACATTGGGCTCCCTGCTCAGCGGGGAGCCTGTTCCTCTCTCTCCTCCATGCTCGTGTGCTCTCTCTCGCTATTTGTCGCTATCTCTGTCTCTCAAATAAATAAAAATCTTTCTTTTCAATTTGGATGCCTTTTAATTCTTTTTCTTGCCTAAATGCTGTGGCTAGAAATTCTAGTATTATAATGAATAGAAAGTGGCAAAAGGCAGCATCTTTGCCTTGTTTCTGATCCTAGAAGAAATATTTTGAGTCTTATATCATTATCACTGCTTTTTAAACAAATTGATTATGAAATTGACTCTTCTCTCTTTCTGTCTCCAAATAAGTGTCTTTCTTGTTAGATCACATATTATTCCACACAGATTAATGATGTTCTGTTCATTTTTAAAAAGTCTTTTATTTCTCTCTCTCAGTTTGGACAGTTTCTATTGCTATTTATACTTTTAAGCTCATTGTTCTTTTTTTGATGCCATCCAATCTATTGAATTTTTCAATTCAAATATTGTATTTTCAGCTCTCTAAGTTCCACTTGGTTCTTTTGTATATTTTCCTTTTCTTTCTTCAATATGTTCATGTTTGTTTTCTTTTAAATCCTTGAACGTATTTACTGTTCTAAAGTCCTTATTTGCTAATTCCATCATCTTTGACATTTATGGGTCTGCTTTAATTGATTTTTCCTTTGGTCTTGGGTTATATTCTCTTGCTTCTTTTAATATTTAGCAAATCTGACTCTTGACATTGTGAATACTATGTTTTTCTAATGCAATTTTTTTTTGAGAGGGAGGGGGAGGGGCTGAGGGACAGGGAGAGAGAAAGGAGAAGAAGAAAATCTTAAGCAGGCTCCACACCCAACATGCAGCCCAATGTGGGGCTTGATCTCATGACACTGAGATCATGACCTAAGTCAAAATCAAGAGTCATTTGATTTTGACCTAAGTCAAAATCAAAAACACTCAGGGATGCCTGGGTGGCTCAGTTGGTTAAGCATTTGCCTTTGGCTCAGGTCATGATCCCGCATCAGGCTCCTTGCTCAGTGGGGAGCCTGCTTCTCCCTCTGTCTGCCGCTCCCCCTGCTTGTGCGCTTGGGCTTGTGCTCTCTCTTTCTGATAAATAAATAATATGACCTCTGGGAATTCTTCAGCTTATCTCCTCCGTCATTCTCTACTCCGTATTGTGGAATTTCATCATATGCATGTGGGGTTTAGTATTCAGCAACAGAATGAAGGGGGACCTATGTCAATCTTTAGAATTCTTCCTCTGCATCTCCATACTGTCTGGTACTTTGCCTTGAAATTCATGCCACTTCAGCCACTCTGAACTCTGATCTCTGTCATCTCAACTCAGTGAGTCTGTGGTGCCCTGCTTAAGTTCTCCCTCCCTGCACTGCAATATAGAAAGTGCCTTTAGGCAGAAAACCTGAGAAGTCATATGGCTACTAATTTCATTGTTTTTTAAGTGTGATCCCATGGCAATTTATCATGGTAATTTATCATGGCCAAAAGCAGAACTGGTTTTAGGATTTAAAAAACCCTTAATTTTGTTGCTTAAATTATACCTTACTAGATTAAAGCCTATCGTAGGTCATGCTATTAAGAAATGGAAAAGTTGTTGAAATCTGCCTGTAAATCTCCTAGCAGAAAGACGCAATATGCCTTGACAACAGAGAGAGGAAGCAGACTTTTTAAAATACCTGAACAATTACTTTCAAATACAGTAAAGCATTTTAATGAAACAAAATCTCTTTATGTGTTTTACATTTTGAAGTATAAAGCTGCAGTAATTAATCTAACCACTATTTATTGGATAGATAGTAGACAGATAACTTATCTCTCTAGTTCACAAATTCTTTGAGATAAACTGTGTTAGAGGAACTGCACTCAAGAAGCCTTATCTGTCCGTGAAATCTCATTTACATGACCAGATTTCGAAATTTATACTGGAGTCTGACACCAGGTTTTGGGGGATTTGGGGTAAAGAGGGGAGTTTTATTTTGCATGCAAGAGGGGTATAAATTGTTATAACCAGAAGGCAGGCTGTAGAAGACTGTATTTTTGAAAAAAGTTACTACAGTGTTTCCCACTCCACATGTTCTTCTAGAACCTTGCTATCTCCCTACCAAGAAATGGAGTTTATGTTCACTCTCCCTGAACCTGGACAACAGGCCTTTGTGACTGCCTCAGTTAACAAAAATATGACACAAGTAATATCATGTTATTTCTGAGGCTAGGCCAGAAAAAATAACAGCTCCTACTTGGCTCATTCTTGGGACTCAGCCCCTTGGGGCCCTGCGCTACCATGTAAGAAGTACAGCTAAGCTGAAGCCACTGTGCTGGAGACCATACGGAGAGACCACAGAGAGACTGAGATGCATGAGGAGCTCCAGCTGTTCTAGTTCCCAGTGGTTCGAGTCTGCCTGTTCCAAGAACCAGACATTTCAGTGGGGAAGTCTGTGAGGTGACTCTAGCACCAGTCACTATCTGACTGTAACCACATGGGAGACTCCCAAGAAGTGGCACGCTAAGTCCATCCAATCTCCAGGGTGCTAAGAGGCAATTAAAAATGCTCTTTTTTGTGGCATTAAGTTTGAGGTGTTTTGTTTTGCAGCATTAGATTAGTGGAACATTGAACTCAGGGTCCCTATGAGACAGTAAAAAGAAGTCAAAGCAGGCAAGAGGATATGTGTTTACACAGAAGAAAGGCCCAATGTTGGCGATATTAATTTATGATTTTTGGTAAGTGAAACGATGGCACTGGTTGAGAGTGCCTATAATGAGAATAAAGAATAAGGAAAGATAGGGGCGCCCGGGTGGCACAGCGGTTAAGCGTCTGCCTTCGGCTCAGGGCGTGATCCTGGCGTTATGGGATCGAGCCCCACATCAGGCTCCTCTGCTATAAGCCTGCTTCTTCCTCTCCCACTCCCCCTGCTTGTGTTCCCTCTCTCGCTGGCTGTCTCTGTCTCTGTCAAATAAATAAAAATAAAATCTTTAAAAAATAAAAAAAAATAAAAAAAGAATAAGGAAAGATAGCCTAGTAGAGAACTCTAAAGAATTTAAATATTTAAATATGAGGTGGAGAAAGAAGGACCTATCAAAGAATACAGGAATGGCCAGAGAGGATGAAGGAAAACCAGGACAATGTTAAGTCATGGATAACTAGAAAAGAGAGTGTTTCAACACAAAGGGAGCTGTCAATTGTGAAACTGCCAAGAGGTTTTGAGAAACAAAAGTGTCCATTTTGGATTTAGCGACATAGACACCACTCCTGATTCTGGCAAGTGTAGTCTGTATGAAGTGTGAGGGAAGGGAACATAGGAAAAGTCCAAATACTACGGGCTAAAAAATAAGTGTGAGATTAGGAAATACAGACATTAAATATTAACAATTCTTTTAATAAGTTGGATGTGAAGGTAAAGAAAAGGTTATAAATAAATGGAAATTAGAAAAAATTTATGATAACTTGTGCTTAGAGTTTAGTCTTGAAGATACATTTTCTGGTGTTTAATTTTACTTTTTAAAATTTTAATTTAATTTTATTTAGCTCTTTTTTGTTAAGTAAACTCTATGGTCAATATGGGCCTTGAACTCACGACCCTGAAATCAAGGGTCTCATGCTCTACTGACTGAGCCAGCCAGGTGCCCCTTGAAGATACACGTTCATGGAATCTACAATTAAGTCTTCAAAAAATTTGTCTAGGGCATTAAAGGCTTAATTCAACACAGGCATGTCTCCTCTACTACCTGAAAGACGGTAATACACTATCACTGGCTTTTCTTAGGAAATTTTATGGCAAACAGATAAATTACTGTGTTGCTGCTTGAAGGGCTTAAGGAATTTCCAAGCTAAGTAGATAGGTGAGAGCATACTGCTGAGTGGTTGAAATTACAGAAAAAACATAAAGGATATTTTTCACATTAATAAAACTCAACTCCTTACATTGGTTTGACATTTGACTTAAGCTAAATGTAGCCTAAGACTCTCTATTACACTTACCCGTTGTTGGTGAACAATGTTTTTGTGCTCACGTGCCACACGTGTGGCCCATTTTCGAGCCTCCTTGTTTAGACTGTGCTCCTCTGTGGTCCCAGTTTCTGATTCTAATTGTCGGCTCTACAACATAAGAGAGGACAGAGACCAAACATTGTTATGCTTACTGAAATCACTACTGTTTGTAGGTGGGACAGAGCGCCTTCACAGCACTCAAAACAAGCCAGGCTCCACTACTGTGGGAAGCAGTGTCTCATGTCAGAACATTAGCAGGACGGTACGAAACCATAAAAGGCCACAGGTTTTTTTCAATGTACACTGCTTAATATTAGAGCTACATCTCTAATACTGTGGACTGATCCATTCTGCGTGTGAAAAAAGCTGGCTAAACAAAGAAAAAAAAAGTATTCATGCCAACCTACTATGACACTAAAATAGTTACAGGGGTAAAATGGAAACAACTCAATCGTTTCAATGGGATTTAAAAAAAGAATTAATGGAGAGAAGTGAAGAGAACAAAACAATACAATAACAGCAACACAACCTGTCTGTCCATAAAGATATTGGGTTTAATTTAGTTTCAGGTCCATCACCAATTCACCAAAAACCTTCAAACTAGGTTTTGCCCTTCCTCTGGACTTTAATATTGTACGAAAGAGAGGGGTGCTTGATTAAATGATCAGTAAGGGTTTCTTCTGGCCCTAAAATATCATTATTCTGTTTCACAAAGAACAACCTGCAAAATCTAAATTAGCAATATTAATAGTTAACCCCTACTGTAAAAAATACTCTAAAAGTGCTTCACATAATTTTTATAACAACCTTATGAGATGAGTTATACAACCATCTTACAGAAAAGGAAACTGAGGCTCAGAGAGGTAAAATTTCTAGTGTCTACCAGATATTAAATGTTACAACTTTAAGTTATACAAGTCTGATGCCAGAATCAGAGCTCTTAACCACTATTTTAATTTTCTCTAAACTCTTAAGAACCCATGAAAAAAGAATCTAGTAATTGGGAAAGCAAACAATTTCTTAAATATGAATTATCCCAAGAAGATTTTAATACAAAAAAGAAGCAAAATTTTACAATGGAAAGATCTTAGAAAACTGACTTTTGCAAGGCCACACAACTCAAAATTGGTAAAGTAGAATTTGACTGGATTAAAAACTTAATACTTCTGTTTGGGGGATTATAGGCAAGGTTCAAAAACTTTTACTCTATGCAGACATTTCAGCTGAAGCTAGATTATATAATGATAAACACATTGAAATAGAGCAAAAGAATCAAAATCAAAATCTAACCAATTTCACAATTATATTTTATTATTCTGATCCATTCTTTGGGCTATTAGGAATCTGGGAACCATCTCTATTATTATATTTTGCTCTGTCAAAGGATCTAGGCATATAAATTGTAATGCATTCTCAGAAGTCGGGTTTAAAATGTTAAACACTGGATACAGATTGCAAATGCAATCCACATTAACCAGAGGAATCTAATGTATGAATGAAATGCCAGAAACATGTATTCTGAAGAGCCCGGACATAGGTTTTTAAGTCAGGCAGACTGAGTTTTAACCCTCTCTATGTCCTTTATTATCTTTATGATCTTGGGCATGTTATTAATCTGAGTCTTAGTTACATCTGAAAATTGGTGAAAATGCCTATGTCATAAGGGTTAAGATAAAATGAGCTTATATTATTAACATTCTCTTATAGTACCTATATAATTAAGTATCCAATAAATGGTAATTGTTAATGCTAAACACCCAGCTGAAAATTACTTGAAACAAAATCTTGTTATTATTAATAAAAAAATTTCAAATAATTCCTAGGTTCTTGCTAGCCCAAAGAATGCATCAGAAACAAGACTGAAGATATGTTGAAAGATCAAGGCAGATCTCAAACAGAATGAACTTATTGGGAACAGAATATATGAGAAAAGAGACAACTGATGGAGAAATTTTATTTTTATCACTGAGCAACATTTTAGGAACAGGTAAGTGGATTTAAATGTGTACTGGCTGCAGATAGGTCCCAGCCCTACTTGCTCACACATCCTCTCTACCTTTTTACTGAATATTTCCTGTGCTTAAGAGCTGGGGAGGTGAAGATAGGGCCTTTACCCCTTTCTCTTTGGGTTTACTATTCCTCAGATGGGAGTGTCCAACGACCAGGACAGACAACAAATGCCACTGATTGGGAGATAGGATTTTGTGATTCAAATTCGAATTAATTACTTTTTTCCCCAAGAATTCTAAAATCAAGCCATAGAAAGACATGTAGAAGCTACCTATAACTCGGGGTCTAGACAAATGAGAATTTCATGCAAGGCAAATACAGCCCAGGTGTTAATACACAGAGTAATGTCTAATGCCACCTCTACCATCCAAGATTGATACAAATCAGGATCTAGTGTAGATAAGACGGTGGTGTTAGCAGTGGTTGATTCTACCAAAGGAACTGCTAGTGACTGCTTCTTTCTGAAATGTCAGCTAATTTAATCCTTAGTTCACTCTTTTAATGTTTTTCCTTTACTTCTTAAAAATGTATTTGAAACATAAGAGAATAATAACATATATAAGCTATTAAGCACAAAACTTAAAGCACATTGTTATCTGTGAAGCAGAATATGAGAATTTAAAAACTAAAAATTCACTTATTGAACTTGATTATTTTTAAGAGAGACATGTAATAATATCGCAAATTCTCAGAATAGTGGCACAAGAATAATTCAAATAAATTACAAACTGAAGAGAAATGCTATAAAAGGACTGTCCTATCAACTTTTAAGTATAGGATAGGTAGTTTTTCATTTGTCATTTGTCAGCTTGGGTATTTGTTAAGTCAGGTCAACTAAATGTGATTCTTGAGATCTTTGGAAATGTTAGATTTTAGAAATCGTACAAGTTTTAGTAAAAAAAAAATTACAGAAGCATATGGGTCTTTTCCTGGAAAATAAATATAAATCTGAACACAAACCTATGCTGTTCCCTCTGGATAAAATAACTTCCTTATCGTTTTTTGTATTGTTCTTCAAATCTCAGTTCACACATGTGGGGGAAGGGGTAGAGGGAGAGAATCTTCAAGTAGACTCCCCGCTGAGCACAGAGCCCAACACTGCTGGATCCCACAACCCATGAGATCAGGACTTGAGATGAAACCTAGAGTCAGATGCTTAACTGACTGAGCCACCCAAGCACCCCTTCAGTGGTTACCTTTGAACAGTGACAGTTCAGGTGAAAACTTTTTACTTCATGCTTTTTTATAATTAGAGAACTATAGAGCTTTATTTTTTTCTAAAAGGGTGCCATCGATTGCATATTTAAGCTCTGTGCTAACTGCTTTACATAATTTAGTTCTCAAAATAATCCTAATAGAGATTCTCAATTTATAGGTATGGAATTCTAGGCTTAGAAAGGGTGGGTGTCTTTTCTAAAGCCAGTAAGTGGTGAATTTAGAGCTTGTATTGAGATCTCTTTGACTTCAGATTCCTTGCTACCTTATGACTGTACTGTCTAACTAATCGTTCTATTTAGTTAACGCCAATATTGACAAAATAGAGGCAGTAATATTGAAGAACACATTACTAAAATGCAAATTTCCTTTGAATGAAACTTTGGCTAGGCCATTTACTTAGAGGTAAGACAGCTTTTGATTTCATTTTGTTTCTAGAAAAACAAAAGCGAAACTGTTTCATATGAGTTTAAGAAGGCCTTCAGAGCCTAGCAATGTTAAATTTTTTAAAGTTCCCAATTTTTAATACTTTATTTAAATATTAGCCTTTTCAAATTTATAAAGTTATTAAATGATTTTAAAGAACTACACAACAGAAATTAACATTCTACTAGTCTTGATATATTAGTCTTTAAATCATCTTAACTATTTTGTCCTTAGTTACCCTCTCAAGATATGATTTCAGTTCACTTTAGCATTAACATAAGGGCATAGAAGGTTCAGACAGGTATCTGAGCATACGCCCAGAAGGGCAAAGTGAGTAGGGGATAGAAAAGCTGATTTCACACAAGAAACACTGTCATTATTTTTCAAGTCTGTTACCAAAATATAACCATTTGAAAGAGAGAAAAAGAGATGGTCATATATGATGAATGAAAACCACAAACAGAGCAAAATACTAGCATTTCAACCTAATTTCAAAAGATAATGTTAGGGTTGTCAAGCCAATGTCATATGCCAGGAACAATCTAGTTATTAACCCTCATTCAAGGGATTTGTACTACTTGTAGTTTTCAGCTTATTGGTATATATTTATTGTGTTAAATATTTAATCCACTTTAGTTTTTATGAAATTTAATAATATACTGTTAATTATTTCAAGAAAGTTAATTTTTACGTGTCCTGAAAAGGGCTTCTTGAAGTAAAAAGCATCTGGATCTGTGTAGGTTATTATATTCCTAATACTCATGTTTATATAGATTCACGATCCTATAATTTTGAAATTCACAATGCTCTGAAAATCACAGGTGTTTTAGGTAAGTTTGGAGCCACAGCTCATTTGTGGCAAAATTTGACTTCAACCAAAGAGACGTTATTTATAGTTTTTATTTATTTAACTTAGTATGACTATTCAAATGTTTTACTGCAAAAATACTATGCTTGATCATGAGGTCCTTCTCCTTGTTTAGGGTGTTATACAATATATGGCATATGGATCACCCTTCTAAAACCTGGATAATTCTGTTATTTTATTTTTTAAATGTTTTATTTTTAAGTAATCTCTACACCAAACATGGGGCTCAAACTCACAACCCCAAGATCAAGAGTCCCACGTTCTACCAATTGAGCCAGCCAGGTGCCCCTAAAAATCCAGGATATCTATGTTATTTTATTTATTTATTCATTTTAAAGATTTTATTTTTTAAAACATATGGAACACTTCACAAATTTGTGTGTCATCCTTGCAGAGGGGCCATGCTAAACTTCTCTGTTATCATTCGAATTTTAGTTATGTGCTGCCAAAGCGATCACTGAAAAATTTTAAATTTTGAAACACATGTGACCTGAAGACTTCCAATGAGAGACTGTGGACCTCTGAGTTACAGATTTGAAATATATTACACAACTTGGGAAGGAGTGGAGCCGTGCTCCTCATGAGTCATAACTTATTCTGACTACACCTGGATAGTAGCACTTTTGCTTAGACGAGATGCAGGAACCCATAACCAGGTGGAATGTGCATAGTCTCTCAGGGAAGCAAACAGGGGCCATTAGATACCGAAGGTAAATCTAAGAGAAAAACATGTCCTTCAGTAATGCCATGAAAACAAGACAAAAAAACAACAAAAACCCTTGTGTCTGACACCCTCTAGCTATATGCAGAGGCATGACTGGTTGGAACAGCCATATGAGGAATATGCCTTTATTTTGGTAGCTCTCACAGAGACTCCGCTTTAAGGGCTATAATCACAGGCTAGATAAAAAAGTGAACTCCTAGGCTCCTTTGTGTCAGTGCATCACCATGGCATCTACGGAAAACTCTGGATACCTGTAGATGATTAGAGAAGGCACCAAATCCAGAGAAAGCACAAAGACTCATTATATGGATGGTACGTTTTCTACGACTGAAGAACTTAGGACAACCCCCTCTGAACACCTGACTGCCAGCACTGCTGTTTCTGGAGAGCGACACTCATGTCTATAATCAGGGCTTCTCGTTTTTGGATACTGTGGTCAGTGTACGTATAAGAGGATGGTACCTATTTACCCACAAGGAGGATTTTCCACAAATTCCCTATCACAGTGCTTTCATGTTCATATGCCAATGCTATATGCAATACAAGATTTCCATCAGCAGATAAAGCCACTCACTAACAATGAGAATTTTCAAGTAATTTCCCTGTATGGTATATTGATCCCATATAGTCTTTTATAGACAAGGGTAATTTTTGGTAAATATGTTTTTCTTAGTTTTATTGAGAAATAACTGACATACATCACTATATAAGTTTAAGGTGTACAGCATGTTAGTTTTACATATATTGCATATATTTTAATAGATGCATAAAATGCCCCACTTGAGCAAAAATTTAATGTGCATTAGTTCTAAATTACAGCAAGTGACCATTTTACTTAATATAACTTTGAATCTTTATAGGGTAGAATTAAATATCACAACTAGTGCCTAAAATAACAGGAAAAGATCATATATCAGAAATTTGTCAGCTATTTTTTTTAGACTTTACTTATTTATTTGAGAGAGAGACAGAGGGAGCACAAGTGGGGGGAGCAGCAGAGGGAGAGGGAGAAGCAAACCCCCCATTGAGCAGGAAGCCCGATGCGGGGCATGATCCCAGGACCTGAGATCATGACCTGAGCCAAAGTCAGCCGCTTAACGGACTGAGCCACCCAGGCACCCCTGTCAGCTATTTTTTATATTTGTGATACTGTGATAAAAATGCCAGTTTATGGTATCTGTGAAGATATTATTATTTGCAGTTCAGGGAAGGTAAAAAAGGAAAGGATCTTTGCATCCCCACCAGGAAATTTGGGGGAAAAGTTTCATAAGTTTTTCCTGCCTTTATAGGTGGACGTGTGTGTTTCCCGTATTATTCCGCTCCCAGGTTGAAAGAGGATAGGAAGTCCCTTTCGTAGGATGTGATGAAATGTCCTTAAGGGCACACATCATTAGTTCTGGTAATGGAGGGGACGAACACTGAGGTGTATGTAGGGCAGAGGTGCCGAAAAATGTAAAAGGGGTAGGAATGGACGCTAGTTGTTAGCTACTGGCTGCTGTTTATTCTAAACAGATTGCCTTTTAGGCTTATAAACTGTTAAGAAATAGGTTGATGAGATCTACATCGCGGAATGAAAAAGGAGAGTAGAAGTCCCAAGGGACTTTCAATGATCAACTCAGTAAGGGAGTTAAGAGCAGAAGTACCATGAATATAAGAGTGTTACAAGACTTCTTAGTCTTTATAATGTCTACTATATTTGATATTTTGGTATTTCCTAGAGCAAACAGGGGCAAAATCTAAAAAAATGAAATATACTTGTCTTGTGGAAAGATACAGGAAAAAAAGACAGTCAACACTTATTCTGGCATATCTACTATGTGCAAGGTACTGAGTCAAATGCTTAAGCATTTCACTTAATTTTCGAACAGGTGGGAATGCAAGTTGGTACAGCCACTTTGGAAAACAGTATGGAGGTCCCTTAAAACGTTAAAAATTGAGCTACCTTAGGATCCAGCAATTGCACTACTGGGTATTTACCCCAAAGATACAGACGTAGTGAAGAGAAGGGCCATGTGCACCCCAATGTTCATAGGCACATTGTCCACAACAGCTAAATTGTGGAAGGAGCTGAGATGCCCTTCAACAGATGACTGGATTAAGAAGATGTGGTCCATATATACAATGGAATATTACTCAGCCATCAGGAAGAACGATTACCCAACATTTGCAGCAACATGGATGGGACTGGAGGAGATTATGCTAAGCGAACTAAGTCAAGCAGAGAAAGACAATTATCATATGGTTTCACTCATTTACGGAACATAAGAAATAGGAAGATCGGTAGGAGAAGGAAGGGAAGAATGAAGGGGGGTAAACAGAAGGGGAAATGAACCATGAAAGACTGTGGACTCTGGGAAACAAACTGAGGGCTTCAGAGGGGAGAGGGGTGGGGGATTGGGATAGGCCGGTGATGGGCATTAGGGAGGGCACATATTGCATGGTGCACTGGGTGTCACACGCAAATAATGAATCATGGAACATTACATCAAAACTAAGGATATACTGTATGGTGACTAACATAATATAATAAAAAATTATTATAAAAAATTTTTTTCAAACAGATTAAGGTGTTTAACATTTACATATGAGAAAGCTGAATCAGAGAGATTAAATATATATAAACATATAACTAAACACAGCCAGCAAATGGCACAGACAGGATTGGACTCCAAAGCTCATGATTTCTTATTGTATGACACCTGTATCAACCTCTAACACAAGAATGACCCAGGTGACAGCTGAAGGACTTTTCAAAATTGAGATTCTAACATGTATACCTGTCAATTTTCCCTTATAGAACATCCCCTTTTTTGGGGGATAAGGGAAATTTTAGGGTACATCTCATATCCTTCTTAGAATAATCTTGCATTAAAAACTCATTTCAGCAAAGAAAGGTGAACACTACTCTTTCTAGAAAGGATTTTTGACTTTCTGGCATCATCTGAAAAATGGTATTTGAGGATATAAAGAAAGGACACTGTAGAAATCAATAATTCTATATGGACATAAAGATAAGAAAATCTTTCAGTGTTAATCATGAAACAGCTACTAAGTTACTACATCAGACAAAACTTGCCACTGATCATTGTTACTTGTAATGATCTTATGGTTAACGCTAAGATTCCCAATCTAATTCTATGGCTGTACGAAATAGAAATAATTGTGTCTTTATAAAACCATTTTCGCCAGTTTCTTTTGGTATATCACTCTAAAGCATGAGTCAAAATAATCAAATATTAAAATAAAATTACAAGAAATTTCGATTCATCAGCAAGTAAAGATAAGCCAAAAAAAAACCCCAAAAGGGTATACTCATTTCAAGCCTTAATTAATTTTGACAGTAATATTGTGACTTTATGTTTTCATCTGGACATTTTGGACTTTTGCATGAAAAATACTGCAATTTGAAGTGGGCTATATTTAAAAAGGCTTCAGTTTCAAAACCCCTTGATAAAGGCAAGATTAGCTCTACAATTCGTTTCAACATGCCTCTTGAGAAAAACTAAGGTTCTTCAGACAAGATGAAAAATGAGAAGTTCAATCATTTCACTATAAATAGGAAAGGAAATCCTTAATTTATATGGGAAAATGGAAAGCCCCAGTTTACGCATTCAGTGGCCCCTACACACACACACACACACACACACACACACACACACACACACACACACATTTTTAATCCCAATACCAAGTCCCACCCTTCATTAACATGCAAACCCACACAACCCATCTCCCCCACCCTTGGCCCACACCCCCATATACCTCAGCTATGGTCATTCTCAGAGCACTGACAGGGGAGAGCTCAATATCCACCAGTTGGGCAGCTTTTAAACTCTGCCCAGTAAAGATTGCACAAGGACAGAAAACAGCATAGTTAGAATTTTAGGGCAAACAGGGACATGCAGCTAAGAACATTTAGCACAGTGTCTAGAAACAGTGGGGTTTAGGAATTGTAGCTGGGCCCTGGACAAGTGAGATGAGAGTCTACTGTTACTCTGATTCTTCTGAGGAAAATGGGCAAAGATAAAATAATCTCGAATTAGTCACAATTTTAAGTCAAGCTTGGTGAACCTGTCCACACCCTGTATTTTCTAATGCTCTGCTTCATTCCTCTCAGGTAAAGAAGTCAAATTATAGGACAACATTGCTGAGTCATTACGCAAAAGTGGATTGATAAAAAAAAGGCACTAATATAAAGGGCAAGAGTTATAACCTAGAGGTAAATGCTGATTTCCTACATTTCTTTACATAGCCACAAACAGGGCTCCTTAAAATGTAAGAAAAGTAATGACGGTATCTCCAGCAAAGGTTTCTATTAAACTGATACCATGAAACTCTGATATCGTAAATTCTCCTGGTTCTGATTCCAGGTTTACTAAAAGACCTTATGAATATAATTTGACATCCCTCTTGGCTTGCCTACTTTTTGAAAGAATGTGCTAGATGTGCCAACATGTGCTTTCTTAACTTGCAGAAGTTGTTTGTCTTTTCTTTGTTATCAAATTAGCATTTTGGTTCTATTTTTTAAAATCCAAATAATGGCAAACATTTTTCATAAACTCAAGGATAAAATGCATGATTAATGTCTGCTTTTTAAAAATTGCCAATTTGGCATTTATGTTAATGCTCTGACATTCTAAGAAATCTGAAAGGAATTACAAAGGGCCTGTAATTTTTTATAAAGCCAACCAAAATATGTGCAGGCACATATTCACTGTTCTGTTTATTGATTCTATTCTGGTTAAAATTTAACCACTGGTTTCTTTGGAAGTGTGTACATGTGAAGAATTTCATAGACAGAAAGTATAATTTGTATTTGAATTGAAAAAAATTTTTATTGAGTATTTTTTCTTCTTCCCTCTGTTCAGTTTACAGGTTTTTAGTTACATGTCTTATACCTTAACCTCATTTAAGTTGCTAGCATAAAGATACTGGGTTTTAGTCGCATTTTAGAAAGGAGAAATGTCAGTTTTTCTGTATACTCACAGTTTTGCTATAAAATTAAGGAGACACACTCAGCTTTTTCTGCCCATTCCAAGGATAACGGTTATTTGAGCACAAACATAGCTTAAAAACAAATGGAATGAAAATCTGGAATTCCCTTACAGTATCACTGTCACAGGGCTGGAACTGGAAGGGCTGGGGTTTGTGAAATACAGCATTCTCTTGTAAAAACAGCTGAAGATTATAGTCCCGTACCACCTAAAGAGAAAATAAAGTATCTTTAAGTCTTTAATAAGGTTACGAAGTCCAGTAATTATATTTTAAAGTTTAAGCTTTATTCTGCTTTCCAAAAATGAGAAATCATCCAATGCTATGTGATCAAAAGAAAATGGTAAGTACACATTTTTTTCATTTCAGATAACAGTTGTTACTTGTGTCCTATTTTCTCAATAGTCTAAATATGGAAAGTACTAGTTCAGAAACTAGCCCAGATTTGGGGACTACATAATATGCAATATTTTAAGACAGCAAAAAGATAGCAATTATACAAAACGTTGCTCTTTTTAATGGGGGCAGTGGGATGAGAACAGGGAAGGACATTAGTCCCTTAGGTCTCTCCCAGCTATAAAGTTTTGTAGACCTCTTAAAGTCTGCTATATGGACATTGTCATCCGCTAGGAAACTGCCAGTAAACCCCTTCCACAGCACAAAATAGCAGTAAAACAATTTTTTTAAAGTAGGTACCATGCCCAAAGTGGGGCTTGAACTCACCACCCCGAGATCAAAAGTTGCATGCTCTACCGACTCAGCCAGTCAGACACCCACAAAATACTATTTTTATAGTACTTCTTGACATCATTTCTAGAATTTATATTCTTTTTTTTTTTTTTTTAAGATTTTTTTTTTCATTTGCCAGTAATCTCTATACCCAGTCTGGGGCTTGAACCAACAACCCCAAGATCAAGAAGTTGTGTGCTCCACCGAGCCAGCCAGGTGTCCCTAGGAGGTTACATTCTAATTACCATCTTAAAGCATACCAAGAAATTCATATAGAAGGGAAACTGATACACAGAATGCAGCAAAACAAATAGTACAGAAAGACAGCCATCCGAAAAGACTCCACTGCACTATATACCCTGGGAAAGGGTGGACATCAGCAACATTTGATTGTCCAGAAATCCATTTTCCATTTTGCTTATCTTCCATTAGCTCCTCTGCCAGTGGATGGGCAGAAGAAGAAGAAGAAGAAAGTTTTAGGAAGCTCAGTAGCTATACCTTCGTAGTCCTGGGGAAAGAGCTCACTGAAGAGATAGAGAACGTAGGGGTTATATTTTACATTTTATTTACCAGCACAAACCCAGTTCCTTACTGCTCATTCAAAAGCCATTTATTGATAGAGTTTACCAAGCCCAGTGTTAAATGCAGGGGTGAGGGCAATATATAGATGAATAAAGATGAATAAACAAGGTTAGCATCTTCAAGGAATTTATAATCTGGGAAGTGGGAGAACCAGACCACACACAATTAAATACACTGTGAAAATATGTATGTAGAGGGTACTAGGAGAACACAAAAGAGGTGATATTTAATCCAGACTGATGGGGTGAGATGGGGTGAAGAGAGCTTGGGAGAATTTTGTCAGGCAAGGTTGGCTGAATAAAAATATTCTAAAGGGAAATGCATTTTTTTCCTTTCCGGGATTCCAGTTTTAATCTGTGAAAGCTCTTGACACAGCCCTGAGAGCCTCACTAATCGCCATGCAGAAAAAGCTAGGAGGGATCACCCTTATAGTTACAACCTTTTTAGATTTTTAACTTTTATTATCACACATATAAAAGTAGAGACAGCTATAAACCCACCTACCTCTTCCACCCCCAACTATACTGAAGCAAGTCCCAGACATATCATTTCATGCATAAATATTTCAGTATGATATCTAAAAGACAAGGACTCTTTTAAAAACCCTACCCATATTAACATTTACAATGAATGCTTATAAAACCACAACCAACTGTTCAAATTTCCCTGATTGTTTCATATTTTTAAGTCTTTCAAATCAGGATCAGAACAAGGCCCCCACACTACATGTGGATACTGCTGCTTAGGTTCCTTTCATATACAGGCTCCTTCCTCCCTCCATCTCTTTTTTTCTCTCTTGTAGTTTATTTGTCGAAGAAACTTCATTTTTGTCCTGTAGCATTTCCCACAGCCTGAATTTTGTTGACTGCAACCTTGTAGTGTTGTTTCCTATATGTCCTATAAATTGACGCTTGACTGCATGCAGGGTTTTTTTGCTTTTTGTTTCTTGCAAGGTGATGTTTACTTCCCCGAGGAGGGCTGTCTCTGACTTACCTCTTTTTATGATATTAACTGCTAGAGTGGGCTGAATGGTAGCCCCTGAAAAGGTAGGTCTAAGTCCTAAACCCTGGAACCTGTGAATGTTACCTCATTTGGAAAAGGACCTTTGCAGATGTAATTAGGTTAAAGATTTTGAGATCATTCCAGATTCCCTCGATGGGCCCTAAATCCGATGATAAGTATTTGTATAGAAGACACACGGAAAAAAACACAGAAGAGCCAATGTTACCATAGAAGCAGAGATTAGAGTGATGTGGCCACAAGCAAAAGAAGGCCTGCAGCAACCAGAAGCTGGGAGAAGCAAAGACTGATTCTCCCCTAAAACAGCTGGAGGGGATGCAGCTGTGCTGATCCTTTGATTTTGACTTTTAGGCTCCAGAACTCAGAGGGAATACATTCCTGTTGTTTTAGGCCACCCAGTTTATGGTAACTTGTAGTAGCCCTAGGAAACTAATGTAACAGGCCCATGATGATAAATGCCTAAATCTATAAAAGGATGCAAAAACTAGATATTTTTTCTATTTTTTCCTATTATTCTAAACAAGGAATTCTATCATTCCTTTTTCATTTATTAGCTGGAGTAATTCTATGAAAGAAACTTTGCAAGTTGACTATTTAATTACCTTGAGGTACAGTTTGTATAAGGAAGACAAGAGATAAATGGTTAATTCTTTCCCTTTATTATCTAGTTTCCCAACTGAGTTGTTTCCCTAGAAACCTCCAAAGAATGCCTAATTATAAGTTTAATAAATTATTATTATGAAGACACAGCTTTAAAAATCTTCAATGTGTTTTAGTTCACTGCAATTATTAGTGATGCTAAAATTATCCCATCTTTGGCCAGTAAGATCACATCCTGAGTCCTTTTCACATGACCTAGTAGTTTTTGATAATTTTGCTAGTTTCTTTGGCTTTTATTATGACAAAGTATTTAAGGTTTATCTTATATATTTCATGCCCCAGGCCTGCAGAATCACACCTACCTTCCTCAAAAGCCCTGTCTCCTTCCCCCATCCCTAAACGAGAGGAGAAAGTATTTAGAAAACAAAATCTGGACACTAGAGGTACTAGGTTAGTCGCTGGTCTTTTTTTCAAACACTTTATTTTGAAAGGAAGTCATAAAGAGTTCCCTATGTGCCTCCCAATGTTGGTATCTTGTATAACTATAGTAAATATCAAATCAGGAATAAACACTGGTACAAAGTGCAGAGCTTATTTAGATTTCACCATTTATACATGAACTGATTTGAGGTGTGTGTGTGTGTGTGTGTGTGTGTGTGTAGAGGTCTATGCAATTTTATCACATGGGTAGCTTCATGTAACCAGCACCAAAATCAGACACTGAACTAAACCACCCACAAAACTCCCTTATGCTGCTCCAAAGTAGCTATATCCACTCTCCTCATACCTGATTTCTGGCAACCACCAACCTGTTCTCTAGCTCTAGGACATGTTATTTCACAATTATTATATGATGGACTCATGCAGCACATCAATTTAAAAAAAAAAGATTTATTTATTTATTTATTTGAGAGAGGGAAAGAGTGAGAGAGCATGTGCGAAGGGGAGAGGCAGAGGGCGAGAATCTCAAGCAGACTCCCCGCTCAGCGCAGAGTCCAATGGAGGGCTCAATCTCATGACCCTGAGATCATGACCTGAGCCAAAATCGTGAGTCAGAGGCCTGACTGACTGAGCCACTCAGGCGCCCCAGCACCTATCTTTTCAAGACTGCCTTTTAAAACTCAGCATAATTTCCTTGAAGTTCACTGAATCTGCTGCATGTATCAACAGGTTGTTCCTTTTTATTGCTGAGTAGTGTCCCACAGTACGGACATACCAAGTTTGACCCTTCACTTAATGAAGGGCATTTAAAAATTTCCAGTTTTTTGGCTATTATGAATAAAACTACCATGAACATTTGTGTGCAAGTTTTTGTGTGAAAATAAATGTTCCTTTTCCCTGGGATATATGCCCAATCCCTCTCTCTTTAAAGGTATTACTGAGGTATAACCGACATACTATAAACTATATATTTAAAGTATAATTTGATAAGTTTTAATATAGCTGTACACCTGTAAAAACATCATCACAACCAAGACAGTGAATAGATTCTTATCAAAGGTTTCCTCACCCCCCTTGTAATCCTTCCTCCACTCCCTTCCTGTTCCCCTCTGTCATTCCTTGTAATAACTGAGATGAAGTTTTAAACCTTGCTACAGATGAATCCTTCAGCACCTAGCACAGTGACTTTGCCTAAAATAGCATTCAATAAACAGATGTTTAAGAACACCTGTCTATCCACTGCTGAGATTAAGTAAAAGTATACCCATATTGGGGCACCTGTTTAAAGTGTCAGTTGTTTAAGCGTCTGCCTTCGGCTCACGTCATGATCCCAGGATCCTGGGATCGAGCCCCACGTTGGGCTCCCTGCTAGGCTGGGAGTCTTCTTGTCCCTCTCCCTCTGCCCTGCTCATGCTCTTTGTCTCTCTCAAGTAAATAAACGAAATCTTAAAGAAAAAAAAAAAAAGGAATACCCGTATTGCCAATGCCCTCCTTATCATAAGCCTCTTTAGATATTTTTTCCCCTAATTACCCTCTCATTGCTTTTAATACTACAAATATACTGTATGTATGTACATATTGTGGCCTACTGTAATATTTAACCCCTCTCTAAACATCTGGAAGCAATTTTACTCCCTTGGGGGAATATCACCCCCTCTGAGAATGTGCACTCTAGCAGTAACCATCCTACTGAATTTAACCATTCGCTCTCTTTTTTCTTTTAAATATTATTACTACGTATGATATATCTCAAAATGATATTATTTTCTTGGGTATTTTTGAACTCTAAATGGCATCTTAGTGTGTTTGTATTCTTTTGTAACTTGCTTTTTCGTCAACATCGTATTTGTAAGTCTCATGCATATTAATGCATATACCTACAAATCTTTCAATTTTACTGCTGTATAGTAATCCATTATTCATCCTACTGTGGATAGCTGGTTCTAGCTTGTTCAAATCTTATAAAGAAAGTTGTTATGGACATTTTTCCACAAGTGTCCTGATACACATGTACGAGAGTTTCTCTAGGATAATTTCTTAGGAGTGGAACTGCTCGGCCACAAGCTGAGTGCATCTTTAGATGGACTAGATAATGTCAAATGATTACAAATTGGATATACCACTCTGTACTCCCCAGGGCAGTCTATGACTTTCTGCTAATCCATATTCTCACCAATACTCAGTCCTGCCTATATTTTTGTCAATCTTATAGGTATAAAATAGAATCTCGTGTTGATTTTAAATTCTATTTCTTTGATTAATAATGAGGATAAGCATCTGTATTAGTTTCCTGGGGCTGCCAGAACAAAGTAACACAGACTGGTTGGCTTAAACAACAAATCTAACTCCTCCCAGTTCCGGAGACTAGAAATCCAAGATTGAGGTGTTGGCAGAATTGGTTTCTTCTGAGGGCCTCTTTCCTCGACTTGTAGATGGCCATCTTTTTCTAGTGTCTTCACATGGTCTTCCTTCTGTGTCTGTTTGTGCCCTAATCTCCTCTTATAAGGACACCAGTCACATTGGATCAGACCCTACCCATATGACTTCATTTTACCTTAATAACCTCTTTATTTTTTTTTATTTTTTTTAAGATTTTATTTATTTATTTGACAGACATAGAGACAGCCAGCGAGAGAGGGAACACAAGCAGGGGGAGTGGGAGAGAAGAAGCAGGCTCACAGCAGAGGAGCCTGATGTGGGGCTCGATCCCATAATGCCAGGATCACGCCCTGAGCCGAAGGCAGACGCTTAACCGCTGTGCCACCCAGGCGCCCCCTTAATAACCTCTTTAAAGGCCCTGTCTCCAAATAAAGTCACCATCTGAGGTAATCGGGATTAGGACTTCAACATATGAATTTTAGGGGGACACAATTCAGTCCACAGCAGCATCTTTTTATATGGTATGGCTATCAATATATTTTATTCTATGGCATGTATCTTGTATGATATATCAGCAGTTCACTCCTTTTTATGGATAAATAGTGTTCCATTGTATAGATATACCATATTTTATTTATCCAATCATCAGTTGATGGATATTCAGGTTTCCACTTATTGGCTATTATGAATAATGCTGCTTTCAACACCTATGTATGATTTTTTTGTTTTAATACCTGTTTTCAATTTTCTTGAAGTGAAAGTGGAGTCATATGGTGGCTCTAAGTTTCACTTTTTGAGAAATTGTTTTCCATAGTGGCTGCACTATTTTACATTCCTATCAACAATGCTTGAGGATTCTAATTTCTCCACATCTTCGCTAACACTTGTTTGTTACTTTCTCTGTGCGTCTGGTTTTTTAAAATTATTAAAGCCATCCCAGTGGGTAAAAATTGGTATTTCATTGTGATTTTGATCTCCATTTCTCTAACGACAAATGATGTTCAACATCTTTTTATGTGCTGATTGGCCATTTGTATATCTTCTTTTTTTTAAGATTTATTTATTATTTGAGAGAGAGAGAGAGAGCAAGTGAGCAGGGGGAGGGGCAGAGGGAGAGGGAGAGAATCTCAAGCAGACTCCCTGTTGAAAGCCGAGCCCAAGATAGGGCTCTATCTCAATCTCCCATAAGATAGTGAAATTGGGTCATTTTGTCTTTTTGTTGAGTTTTAAGAATTCTTTATATATTCTAGATATTAAAACCTTATTAGACAATGATTGTAAATAATTTTAAATAATAAACAGTAAATAGTAAATAATTACAATAAATAATTTTCCCCTCCTATGGGCTGTCCTTTCCATATTCTTGATAGTGTTCTTTGATACACAAAACTTTTAATTTGAAGAAGTCCACTTATCTATTTTTTCTTTGGTTGCTTGTGCTTTAATATTAGAACTAAAAACATATTGCCAAATCCAAGGCCATAAAGATTTACCTTTATGTTTTCTTCTATAGCTTTAGGTCACTTACTCATTTTGAGTTAATTTTTTTCCTTTCTCTAAGATTTTATTTATTTAGTTGACAGAGAGAGAGAGAGAGAGAGAGAGAGAGAGAGAGAGCGTGCACATAAGCAGGGGGAGCAGCAGGCAGAGGGAGAAGAAGAAGCAGGCTCCCCGCTGAGCAGAGAGCCCAATGTGGGACTTGATCCCAGGCTCCTGGGATCATGACCTGAGCCGAAGGCAGATGCTTAACTGACTGAGCCACCCAAGCAGCCCTTGAGTTAATTTTTGTATTTGGAGTGAGGCAGGGGGTCAACTTCATTCTTTTGCATGTGGTTACACCTTTTGTTGAAAAGACTATTCTTTCTTCACTAAATGGTCTTGGCAACCTTGCTGAACATCAATTGGCCATAAATGTTTGGGCTTATTTCTGGACTCTCAATTCTATTTCATTGGTCTATATTCTATCCTTATGCTAGTATCACACTACTTTGATTAACTTTGCAGTAAGTTTTGAAATTGGAAGTATGAGTCCTTCAACTTTGTTTTTTCTTTTCAATGTTGTTTTTGGGCTATTGAGGGCCCCTTAGAGTTCCGTATGAATTCGGAGGACTGATTTTTCCATTTCTGCAAAAAAAGCCATTGGAACTTTGATAGGGAATGACTGAATCTGTAGAATGCTTTGGGGAATACTGAAATATTAGTAATATGAAATCTTTCAATCCATAAATATTACTTCCATTTATTTAGGTCCTCTTAAATTTCTTTCAGCAATGTTTTGTAGTTTCTCAATGCACAAGTCTTTCAATCCCTTATTTAAATTTATTCTTGGTATTATTCAGATATTATTACAGTTGGAATTGTTTTCTTAATTTTCTTTTGGTTTATTCATTGATGGAGTATAGAAACACAACTGATTTTCATGTTTTGATCTTACGTCTGTAACTTTTGCTGAATTCATTTATTAGCGCTAGTACATTTTTTGTGGTTTCTATAGTATTTTCTATTTATGTCATCTGCAAATGCAGGTAATTTTACTTCTTCCCTTTTAATTCGGATGCCTTCTGTTTTTTCTTTTCTTTTTTTTTTAAAGTTTTTACTCATTTGTTTCAGAGAGCGAGAGAGCGTGCTCAAGCAAGCACAAGCAGGGGTGGGGGGAGGGGCAGAGTGAGATGGAGAAACAGACTCCCTGATGCAGGGCTCAATCCCAGGACCCTGCAATCATGACCTGAGCTAAAGTTAGACGATAAACCAACTAGCCATCCAGGCACCCCATTTTTTTTTTTCCTTGATTAACTGATCTGACTAGGAATTCCAGTACAGTGGGGAAAATGGGCATCTTTGTCTTGTTTCTTATCTCAGGAGGGAAAGCTTTCAGATTTTTACCACTGAGCACGATGCAAACTGTAGGTTTTTCATAAATGCCTTTTATCTGTTAAAGTTCCCTTCTATTCCTAATTTATGTTTTTATCATAAAAGAATGTTTAATTTTGTCAAATGCTTTTCCTTTGTCTTTTCCCCCCCTGTGTTTTTTGAGATGATCATGTAGTTTTCCCCTTCATTTTATTAAGTTTACTTTTTCGCTTAGTCTTCGAAGTATTAAGAATGGCAATAATAGACGATTTAATTTCCCAGGAAATACAGAATAACAGTTTTATTTTCTGAATTGTTTGCAGAGCTATGTTACTAATTAGTAGGAGTTTCCTTCAGCAGACAGAAAGCAAGCACACATGAACAAACTATAAAGAGCAGCAGAATTACCTTTGGAGTTACTATCCTAGAGAAAATATTTATGACAACATCTGCTTCAGTAACATATAAAAAGCATTTCATAAAATATTAAGGAGAAAAGCAAGCTTCATAAATAATTAAAATTAAACGAAAGCTCCTAGGGCCAGGTGTTTCACTTTAGGCGATGAAAGATATAGAGAGCACTGTAACAGCTACAGTGTGTCAGTACGGATTATCCCAAAGTATCTTTGAGAATATGTACAGTTATGATTTAGATATGGTGGGGAGGGGAGAATAAACTCCTTCCCCAAGAAGACAAAGTAATAATGGTGTAGAATAAAAACCTAAAGAGTTTCAAACTTCTCTTTGGGTTATCAGATCACTGCATTTCTTCTAGCAGTGTAATAAGAATAGTGTAACAAGCTCTTTGTAACAGAAAAGCACATGGCATAAAACTTGGAGTTATGAGCGCTCCTGGTATTTGGAACAAAAGGGCTCATCTCCCCTAGTTACATCATTCTTACTTTCAATCTAAACAGAAGAGCATCTCATTTGTACTTCATCCCTGGGGAGCAAGATATTCATATGAGTGACTGCAGAGGAAAATGAAAGCTTATCTCTTTATGTGTCCAAATCAGTTTATACATTTTAAATTTATTTTTATGGAAATAATACAAGTTAGAGAGATAACACAGTATAGTAGTAGAGCCTGGAAAATGCTACGTGTGAGTGAGTGTGCAACCTCAGGCAGCCACATAAACTTCTTGAGTCTGTTTTCCTCTCTATATAATGGGCATGATAATACCAACCTTAGAGGATGTGCTAAAAACGCCTAGAAAATTGAGTGCTGTGTAAAATATTAGTTATTTTTAAAGACTATATACTTACCTGCTTTATAAACTAAAGGTAGTGTATCCAATCTAACTTATTCTCAGAAAAAGAGATTTCAGACAATTTTGTCCAAGGGGACAATCTCCTTGATAAAATTAGAATGTAATAAAATAAAAACAAAATATAATTTCTAATAAAATTAGAAATGAAAAACGTTACCCTACTACATACTCCCACTGAATGAAAACTGGGAAAACCCACTTTTTAAATAATTCATGGGCTAACAAGGGGGAAGAAGGCAGAAACAACAAATAGCCCTACATATATAATGCAGTTAAAGTAGAAAAAGAAAATTTTTAGTTTTAGATGGATTTACCTGAAAACAAGAAAGACTAAAACAGGATCTAATACAAAAAGAAGCCTGAAAAATAATAAGCACATAAGCTGTAATAAAGTAGAAGGAAATAATAAATATAAAGGCAGAAATTAAGGAAAAAAACAACAACATGGAGGAGTAAAACAAAACCCAGCTCTTAGAAGAGATTAATAAAATAGACTGGTAAATCTGATCCACATGAGAGAAAGCACACACAATACCGGAAATGAAAAAGGAGACAACTGCAGAGGCATACAAGTTTATACACAAACATATACCGTCAACTTTGATAAATGAAATGGACAACTGTCTAGGAAAGTATAAGTTATCAAAATGTACTAAAAAAGGAACAGAAACCTTGAATGGATCAAAAATATAAACAATGTGATCACTAGTCAAAAATCAACCACTCCATAAATGGAACAAAGCCAAGATCTTTCTATAGACTCTTTCCCCTAATATTCTCTTATGGAAAATGTTAAATGTACATACATTAAAATAAAAAGAATTGTATGGAAACACCCATATACACACTACCTAGATTCTTCAATTAACATTTTTCTTTTCTCTCTCTTTTTTTTTTAAGATTTTATTTACTTGTTTGAGGGGCGCCTGCGTGGCTCAGTCGTTAAGCATCTGCCTTCGGCTCAGGGCGTGATCCCAGGGTCCTGGGATCGAGCCCTGCATCGGGCTCCCTGCTCCGCTGGGAGCCTGCTTCTTCCTCTCCCACTCCCCCTGCTTGTGTTCCCTCTTTCGCTGGCTGTCTCTGTCAAATAAATAAATAAAATCTTAAAAAAAAAAGATTTTATTTACTTGTTTGGCGGGGGGCATGTGGGCACATGAGCAGGGGGAGGGACAGAGGGAGAGGGAGAAGCAGACTCCCTGCTAAGCATGGAGCTCAACTCAGGGCTGGATCCCAGGAGTCTGGGATTATGACCTGAGCTGAAGGCAGACACTTAACCGACCAAGCCACACAGGTACCCCCAATTAACATTTTTTTTTACATTTGCTTTCACAAAACTATCCATCTTTCTGCCTATCCTTCTTTCCATACAGCAATCCTTTTACACCTTGTATTAGGTTCTGGAGAGTAAAAATAAAGGAAAATAGAAGTATGACAGGATTTCAAAGCACCAGACTAGTGGTCTTTATATTTCCATATCAACTTTATATTTTAAAATGTTTTTCTAAAAATAGAATTATAGCTATGGTACACTGAAAACAACAATACATACATAATGAGGTGTTCAGGAAGGAGAGTCTATGGCTCTTTCCTTAAGAAACCCTGATTCTTTTCCAAACAATATCTTAAGGTATTAGCCAGTTCCTGCTTCCCCTGCCAAAAAAAGAGGCCTGAACTGGATCTTTAAAAATAGCTGTTATAAAATGAATATATTTTTACAAATGCATGCAGTCAGGAAATATTTGCTATGCATTTATCAGAATAAAAATAACATTATTAATCACGAGAACAATTTATCTTCAAAAGGACAGTTTTTCTGCTGCAAAAAATTTTAATCTGTCAGATCCTCAAGAATTCAAACAATTTGGTTTGTTTTCTCTGCACACAGTGTGAACATGTCCGTAAAGCTGCTGGATCTCAACACTTTTGAATAAAAAGATTACTATCAAAGAATGACAGCATATAGAAGGTTAGTTTTTAAAAAAACAAGATTGAGTATTCATTTCTTTAACAATTATAAAATCTTTTTGCTACTTTCCTTTCTGTGCCCTTTTAATATTCTTTGTACTGAGACATGACCTTGTTGTTCCCCCATATGAATGAGTTGAGTGAATTCAAAATTTATTTTGAGTGGAAGGTAAAACTCTTTAAATCATTTCTTCTCAAAAGCAACATACATGGCAGCAGACTCATGTCGTGATCTAGACTGTATCATCATCTCCCTTTTTTCCCCTTTGTGCCAACTCATCAAGGAGAAGAGAACACCCTCCAACTTTGTTAGAAGGAACACTGTTTCCAGGAAATTTGCCCTGTAAAGCATTCTTCTAATGTGTTGGTACCTTCATTTTGTTTATATACAAAAACATTTTAGATTCTGAAATGGATAACATCACATATTTCACTAAAGGTAACTTACCTTGCTGGAGGTTTCTAATAAAAACTGGAATGTGTTCTGCACAGCTTGGCATGTCTCTAGCTCAGTCCGGCTGAAGGCTATTAAATAATCCTTCAGGTGATCATACACATTTCCATCAAGAGCCTGTAAGAGAGTAAACAAAAGCAAAAAAATTATGACAAAGCTCTGATACAAAATGCTTAGTGTTCATAAGGTAAATTTAGTTTAATCCATTAATAATGAATGGACAAAAGATAAAGATTGTTATGTATGCATACATGTAAACAGTAAACAATTACCTGGGAAAATGTTGAATCTTTCTAATAAATAGGAACTAAAAAAGAGAAAATCCAATATTGGTAGAACTGTGGGAACGGAACAAAACTTGGAGACAAAGTGGCTAGGTTCTGATCTTTGTCTGTCTGTTTATTAACTATGTCAACCACTGTAGTCACTTTACAACAGAGTAGGTGTGGGAGTTGAATGAAACAATGGATGTGAAAGGATCCAGGCACAGTGCCTGAAACAGAGTAGATGTGCAAACATGAATCTCCATTTTTTTTAAGATTTTATTTATTTCACAGAGAGAGAGTGAGAAAGCACAAGCAGGGGGAATGGCCGAGGGAGTGAGAGAAGCAGGAGCCTGACACGGAGCTCCATCCCAGGACCCCAGGATCATGACCTGAGCCGAAGGCAGATACTTAACCGACTGAGCCACCCAGGAAACCCTAATCTCCTTTTTTCCTCATCCACTGTTTAGGATTATAAGTTAGTATATTCTTACTATAGAACAGTCAGCGAAAAAAACACAATAGAGATAGTTTTTAAAAAGTGACTTGGAAGTACAGTTTTGGGGAAGAAATAACAATGAAATGTCTCTAAGGAGTTTTAAAAATTCTTTGTTTAAGCATTTAAGAGTAGGACTCACTGAAATTGAAAGAAAAAAAAGAAAATCACCATTTGAAAAATAATCAAGCTATGATATATATATAATGACTAAAATATATATGCCAACAGAAACAGTGGTAACTATAGTTGCAAAAGCATGTATAAATAATGTTAAGCTACAAAAAAGTAGAACAAATAGCATATATTAGCAACAACTATGGGCAAAATAAATCTATAATAATAATAATAATCAAAAAAGGTTCAGGACTTTTGCCAATCAATGGAGACCTTAAAAATTGAGGTAAAATTTGTACGACATAAAATCCACCATTTTAGCTATTTTTTTTTTTTACGATTTTATTTTTATTTATTTGACAGAGAGAGAGACAGCCAGCGAGAGAGGGAACACAAACAGGGGGAGTGGGAGAGGAAGAAGCAGGCTCCCAGCAGAGCAGGGAGCCCAATGCAGGGTCAATCCCAGGCCCTTGGGATCACGCCCTGAGCTGAAGGCAGATGCTTAACGACTGAGCCACCCAGGTGCCCCTAAAGTATATTATTCAGTGGCTTTCAGTACATTCACGGTGTTGTATAACCACCACTACTATCTAATTCCAGCACATTTGCACTGCCCCAAAAGAAGTCCCATATCCATTAGATGGTGACTCCCATGCCCCCCCTTCCCTCCACCTCTGGCAACCATTAATCTTTCTATCTCTATGGATTCGCCTATTCTAGACATTTCATATAAATAGAATCACAGAACATGTGTCCTTTTGTGTCTGACTCTGTCAGGTAGCATAATGTTTTCAAAGTTCATCAATGCATTAAGAGTTCATTTCTTTTTATGGCCAAATAATATTCCCTTGTATGGATATACCACATTTTGTTTATCCATTCATTGGCTGATGGCCATTTGGGTTGTTTCCACTCTTTGGTCATTATGGATAATGGTGCTATGAACATTTATGTACAAGTTTTTGTATGAACATCTGTTTCCAATTTTCTTGGGTATATGCCTAGTAGTGGAATTGCTGGGTCCTATGGTAATTCCATGTCCAACTATTTGAGGAACTGCCAAACTTTTCCACAGTGGCTGCACCATTTTACATCCCCATTAGCAATGTATGAAGGTTCTAATTTCTCTACATCTTCTTCAACACTTGTTATTCTCTGTTTGTTTTTTAAAATTATTCAAGCCATCTTAGCAGTATCTCATTGTGGCTTTCACTTGCATTTATCTAATGACTAATAATGTTGAGTATCTTTTCATATGCTTATTGGCTATCTGTATATCGTCCTTGGAGAAATGTCTATTCAAGTCCTTCCCTCATTTTTAAATTGGGTTGTTTGTCTTTTGGTTGTGGAACTGTAAGAGTTCTTCATATATTTGGATACATATATTTTATGAAATGTATGACTTCCAAATGTTCTCCTATTTTGTGGGCCATTTTTTCACTTTCCCAATAATGTCCTTTGATGCACAAAAGTTCTTATTTTAATGAAGTCTAATTTAGCTATTTTTCTTTTGTTGCTTATGTTCTGGTATCATATCTAAGAATCCTCAATGGAGGTTTTACAGCAGATAAATTCTTTGTACATCTTACGTCTGGCTAGTCCATTAAACATTTACTATAAAACTGATTTTTAAAAAGATTTATCTATTTATTAGAGAGAGAGAAAAAGTGAGAATGCATGCGAGCAGGGGAAGTGTCAGAGGGAGAGAATATCCAAGCACACTCCTGCTGAGCGCGGAGCCCCACGCGGGGCTCAATCCCACGACCCTGAGATTGTGACCTGAGCCAAAACCTAAAGTCAGACGCTTAACTGATTGAGCCACCCAGGCATCCCTATAAAACTGATTTTTAAAAAATACACACATTCTATCCCCAAAGCACAGAATAACGCTGCACGTTCTAGAGTGCTTACACCACCAGATGGCACCATCAAGCACTTTAAATATAGGCAGTATAAATTCCTTTCCATGTAGTTATGCAACATCCCCAGTGAGACTGCTGGTGTTGTCTGAATAAGAATTCCTAACTTAGGACATGCTTTTCATGAACTTGTTAAAAAAGAAACATATAAATTCTTCTAATATGGTTTTGTCTTAGAAATGCTCTTGGTAGATGGTCTTAACCTCATATTTGCAGGAAACAACTGGGGCATTTCATTTAAACGCAGCAAATAGGAAAAAAAAAAAAAATCCACACAGCAAATGGCAATATAGGCATCATGAGCTCCTAGCCTCCAAATTTCTGATTCAGTAGGCTGGGATGGGGGGTGGGGGGCTGAGAATTTATATTTTCTAACGACTTGCTGCTGGTCTGGGGACCATACTTTGAGAATCTCTGGACTGAATAGCTATTTTAGCTGATTAGGTTGAGCATTTATGTAGACTTAGATCCTGGTGACCCTGGAGGAGGGAGAATGGCTAGAGCAGAGAAGTCTACTGTCCTGAATAGGGTCAACAGCCCCAATACAGCAGGTAGGCAGATTAGCAGCTCTCTTCAACAGAAGCATGCTAACACCAGAATTAGAGGCAGCATGATGTAGCATGGGAAAGGACTTGAGTTCTGAAGTAAGTTGGACATGGGTTAGAAGGCCAGCACTGTTACTCACTTCCTCATTTTGATGGTTTTCTCATTGGTAATTAGGGAAAGTGGGAATACCATATGCTCCACAGGCACATCGTGAAGATTAAACAAAGGAAGTGGCACAATGTTAATCTCCTTTCTTGCCTTCCTTAAAACTCTTCACTGGAATGGTCATATATTGGTAACTGTTAAAGCTGGGTAATGTGTACTTTGGGGTCATTATATAACTCTTTTATTGCAGTATATGTTGGGAATTTTCCATAAAATATAAAAAGAAAGCCTGAATATCAGATCAAGAAAAAAAGTGATGCCATAATTTTTCTTCCCCAATGGCTCCCACTGTATTTTTTGAAAAGCCAAAATTCTTTAACTGAAATCTATGGCCCTTTATGATCTAGTCCCAAACTACCTCTTGTTTTGTTTTTAATTTTATTTATTTGTCCGAGACAACTCAAGTAGGGGGAGCGGCAGGCAGAGCAGGCAGAGCAGGCAGAGGAAGAAGCAGGCTCCCCACTGAGCAAGGAGCTGGATGCGGGACTCAATCCCAGGACCCTGGGGTCATGACCTGAGCCAAAGGCAACTGCTTAACCAACTGAGCCACCCAGGTGTCCCTCCAAACTGCTCTTGTTAGCACCATCTCTCCTCACTGTTGTCTGAATTGCACTCTACATCCCAACCACACTGAGCCATTTTAGAAAAATGACATTCACTTTCATGTTTCCAATTAAGTTATTTTCTTGGCTTAGAATGTCCCCCCCGCCCAACTTCTCTTCATTCAAATAGTAATAATGATGGCTGACACAGGCAGCTAACATTTACTAATGACATTTGACCTAAAGTAGGTGATCCCTGGGATGGAAGCTGAGTCCAAAATAGCCTATTCTTTACCACCAAATGGCTATTCTTCCTACCAAACACAGAAGTCTATCTTCAGTGGAAGAGATTTACACCAACTCACAAGGAAAAGCAGGGACGTCACTTAATCACTGACCTCTACCTCTGAAACCAATAACACATTATATGCTAATTGATTGAATTTAAATTTAAAAAATGGAAAAAAAAGAAATAAAATAGCCAAGGCATAAGAATTTTTACTGCAAGGATTTTACATATTCATGGTAGCAAAAAGAAAAAAACAACAATCATCAGTGTTGTTCAATAATTATATAGATCTGAATTTACTGAGAAAAGTAGCTATTATGTTTAAATTCAAGTTGTATAAATTATAAAAAATGTGCATAAATGTGTATAAGAACCTTTATTGCAAATATTTATAGTAATAAACCATGTCTATAAGTTTATTTTATTATTTTTTAAAGATTTTATTTATTTATTTGATAGAGAGAGAGAGACAGCCAGCGAGAGAGGGAACACAAGCAGGGGGAGTGGGAGAGGAAGAAGCAGGCTCCCAGCAGAGGAGCCTGATGTGGGGCTCGATCCCAGGACTCTGGGATCACACCCTGAGCCGAAGGCAGAGGCTTAACGACTGAGCTACCCAGGCGCCCCCGCAGCTACATGTACATCTTGAAAACTGAAAGTAAGTTAAGAACTACTTAGAGCTTTCAATAAATGGTAAATGTGTCACAACTGTAATAGCTGACGAGGGCATGCATGGTGAAGATCCATCTGAGCCCTGTCTAGCATTTAATGAGCAAGGCACAAGAATGTTCTAAGTACACTTGTTTGTTCATTTTCAAATGAGCAGATGTGTACAAACTTCAATTAATACAGAGAGCTGTGTGAAGAGTCACAAATTTTGTAATGGTAATTACAATGATAAACTAGAATTCATGTATTTGCTCAGAAATGGCAGGAGAGGCATTCTTTCAATGTTTATACAAATATAAGTTACTCTGGTAGTGTGAGCTCCTTGGTGGTCTCTGCTATGCAAAAATTCGGTAGGTAATCCAACCAAATATGTATTTTAAATATAGTCGAAGTTCAAAAAAATTACTTGATACAAATTGCTGAGGGAAGAAGTCTGTAATGTCTAAATTGAGAAACCATAGGCCTTTGATCAGCCACATGTTTTAAAGGTCTAGCAGTCTTTCAATTTGAAAAACTGAATTTAAATTAAACATCCATGTTCTTTTCTGTTACCATGTTCCTTATATATTATTAACCCTGCCTCTTTACTCATTTGATCAACTTGATCTCTAAAATCAGTTGAGTTTGGAACCCAAACTCATAATAGTAAATACATTTCAAAATAGTAAAACAAAAACCAAAAAAACTGGGATGTCCTAAAGACAAATTCGGACCTTTAAAATACTGGGATATTCCACAGGAAAAAAAAAAATTTTTTTTTTTTTTACAAGAAAGTATAAATTCCCTGGAACTTGCTTGAAGAGGAAAATTATGCTGAATTAGGAGTTAGGAGAAAGAAAATGTGTCATTTTTCTAAGCATCTGATGCAATGTCCCTTATAGTGAGAACTTTAAACAGTGGCCTCCTTATTTAGATCCAGGAAGGGCACAGATTCTGTAGTCACACAGTTATGTTGAAATCTCTTGAGTTTCCTTAATGCAGCCCTAGAAGAGCAAATTCCTTTCTAAGAGCAATGGGCAGTCTAAAATAGTCTCTGGTAACAGTCAAGGATATAAATACCAAGATGATGATAAATATGATCTCTTAAAATTAAATCATGAAATTCTATAGTCCTCCTTTGCTGATGGAAGAGAACAATGGACGGCCTGCCCGCATCCGCTTATCTTTCTGAGAAGACCCCAGCTGTATATAACCAGAGTCAGAAAAAGTAGATTTTTACAAATTTAGAGAGATGAAAGAAGTCACGGGAATGGAAGGTATAGCACAGGGAATATAGTCAATGGTCTCGTAATCATGTCGTGTGATGACATGTAGCAGCTACTCTCGCGGTGAGCACGGCACACACACACAGAGTTGGCCAACCAATATGCTGCACACCTGAAAATAATGTAACGTTGTGTCAACCACACTTCAATAAAAAAAATAAAAAATTAAAATTAAAATTAAAAAAAGAGATAAAAGCAAGTACTGGGCTACATCTGTATCCTTGTAAATATTTTAACACATGGATGAATATGTCAATTGATACAAAGTAAAATTAGAAACAGATCACCCAGGTTGTTTTGTTTAAAAGCACTGAGTTACTTCAGGTTCTGTGAAAGAGGAAACAAATAAGAAAGTTCCCATCTGTGAGTTACAAAACTCCAGGAAAGGAAAATTCAATACTGCTTTTCTTTAACATCTGTGTTGTCCTGCTGAGTTATTTACTAGCATGCATAACTGGTTGTGAGTGTGCTAAAACCAAACCAATATTTAGGTTGCAACGCAAAAGCATCACGGTCCAACAGAAAGCTTTGAACCATACACACTTGCATTCAAACCCAGCTCTCCCACTACTAAAAATATTACTCTAGGAAAACATTGAAACTTCCTGAGCTTTAAGCTCCTGATCTGAAGTCGAAAGAGTAAAATACTTGTAAAACATGGATATTAAAATAATAAAGCTTAACCATTTCTATGTTTTACCCAGGATTTTCATCTATTTCCTTTATAGGACCTATAGTAGGGATTTTTGTGACAGACTTGGTTTTGAGTTTTGATTCTATCATGTAAACATTATAACCTCTCTGGGCCTCAGTTTCTCCATTTAAAAAATAAAGAGATAATAATAGTATCTTCTCATGAAATCTGTAAAACAGGCATTTGGGTAACATTCTAATTCCCTTGATGTTTTTTTATTACATATTTTTTGGAGTTATTTTCGTAGTGGTTACCTGGAAATTACAACTAACATCTTAATTTAAAGCAAACTGGTTTGGATTAATGTGAACTTAATTCCAACAGCATACAAACTCTGGTCCTACATAGCTCTACTCTCTCCCTCCTCTGTGCCATTACTGTCATAAAATATATCTTTACACATTATAAGTCCACTGACAGCATTTTATGATTACTGCTTTATGTGTTATCTTTTAAATCAGACTTTAAATATACAATTCCTTTCTCAGATTGGTCAATCTTAATTGTCTGACCTTAAATTCATGGATTTTTTTTCTTCTGCCAGCTCACGTTTGCTGCTGAACCCAACTAGAGTATTTTTATTTCTGTTATTGTACTTTTCAACACCAGAATTTCTATTTGGTTTCTTTTTATAATTTCTCTTTGTTGATATTCTCTCTTTGGTGGGACATTATTCTCATACCTTCCTTTAGTTCTTTGGCCTTATGGTTTCCTTTAGCTCTTTGTACATATTAAAAAGAGGTGATTTAAAATCTTTGTCTAAAAAAAAAATAAAATCTTTGTCTAGAAAGTCCAATATATGTGCTTCTTTGGGGTCAGTTTTTATTGACTCCTTTTAGTCCTCTGTAACAGCTATGCTTTCTTTTCTTTGCATGTCTCATAATTTTTAAAGAACTGGACATTTAAAGTAATGTAATGTTGGCAATTCTGGAAATCCCCAGAATTTATTGTTGTTGTTGTTGCTGTTTATTTTTAAAGATTTTATTTATGAGAGAGAAAGAGAGAGAGAGAGAGTGCACGACTGGGAGGATGCTGACGGGAGCTGAAATCAAGAGTCAGATGCTTAACTGACTGAACCACCCAGGTGCCCTTGCTGTTTGTTTATTTAGTGGCCATGTTTCTATCTCAGTGTTCCAGGGAATCCAGAATTTTGCAAGAAGCTTTACAGATTCCACAAATACTTGAATTGGAAATTTTAACATACATCATTCTGACCATTTTTAAATACACATGAACTGATATTTAGTCCATCAGCCATACATTATTTTCCATGTTACTCTACTGCTAATCATTCATCTTCATTTCTAACAAACCCACTAGAATCAACAATCAAGTAAAACGTGGTAAAGGTGAGTGACATACCCAGGCAAATTTAAAGCAGTGTGTGCCAAGAGATTCAATCCAAGATCTACTGGCTTGAGTATACTGCTTTAGGAAATCTCTTGCCCTTGTCCCAATCCCAGTAGCCTTAAATCTCTTTTGTTTCTCACATATACTCAATACAATACACAAAACTAATTAGAGCAGTTTTCCTTAAAGTGAAGGCAGAGTATTTAATCACATAATCCTTGCAGTTTACAAATTCTTTGTGAGAATTTAAATTTGTTCTCATTTTAATTAATAATTTTTAAATGATATAATTTAATCCTGGATAACTGGGGAATTGCTATGGGGTTTCTGTGCTTATGCTTATGTCTATGATCAATGTGTTGAGCAGTTTTACTCCAATGGTCCTAGGTTAATGAGAATAGATCTTGAACTTAATCTGACCTTGAACTTAAAATGTAAATGACATAGTTGCAACACGTGGAGGTCAAATGACATCAGTGAATGTTATATTAACAAAGCAAAAAGGGTGATGAGAGAAAAAGAGGCATTATAGGCATATGGTAGAACAGGCACTGAGAATTCAAAACAAGACAGTATCATAATTCACATTTCAAGTGGCAATTTAGGTTCCACTAATCTTTATCAGCTATCATATTTAATTATTTTGTCAGTCTGAATTTTACTGATTTATAGATTTGTTTGCATTTAAACAGTAACTGTTTTGGTTTTATACTTACATAAAAACTATAAGCATAAGTTTTTACCTAGAAGACCTGGAGGGCCAACAGGCCTGCTGGAGGAAACCAAAAGACTTCTGGAAGAAACTATTACCGAAGTTCAGCTCTTTAGGTATATAAACCAGAAAAACATAGATATCAGACAGTAAACAAGACTGCTGCAAACATAAGAATTTTTGGCATTCCAATTTAGATCTAGAATTTCCCCATGTTGATCTTTTGGCTATGGTATTTAAGTAGCATCTTTTGTGTGCACTTTTGACATGGAAGTATTGAAATGCCAGAAAGTATTTAGCATGAAGAGCATAAAGCTTTAGTTTTGGTTCAGGCGGTACTATCCTTGATGCAGGCAATATCAAAGTCCCTTACACTGAAATTCTGGAGAAGAGTTAATATGTATTTTTTGGATATATGGGACCATTAATAGAAAGGAAACAGTGTGATGGCCTTAGATGTTTCCATTATTCCCTTCCAAACTATAATTGGTGGGTGTAACAAATACGGTCTGATCTTTACAGCCCCAAGACAGCCTCTGACTAGAACAATCTTAGATGTATGATATACTCATATGTGACAGCTGAATTTCTTTGCACCTGAATTTTCTTTCTTTTTTTCTTTTTTAAGATTTTATTTATTTGGGGCGCCTGGGTGGCTCAGTCATTAAGCGTCTGCCTTCGGCCAGGTGTGATCCCAGGGTCCTGGGATCGAGGTCCGCATCGGGTTCCCTGCTCTGCTGGGACCATGCTTCTTCCTCTCCCACTCCCCCTGCTTGTGTTTCTTCTCTCGCAGGCTGTCTCTCTCTCTCTCTGTCAAATAAATAAAATCTTTAAAAAAAAAATTTATTTATTTGAATGAAAGAGAGAGAGAGAGAGAGCATGAATGGGGAGGAGAGGGAGAAGCAGGCTCCCCACAAACAGGGAGCCCGACATGGGGCTCGATCCCAGGACCCTGGGATCATGACCTGAGCTGAAGGCAGACGCTCCACCCACTGAGCCACTTGGGCGCCCCGCACCTGAATTTTCTATGCAAGATGGAATACTATGACAAAAAGGAACCTGTGATAAGCATAATAACAAAGTGATTATTCAACAGTTCAATTCAATAAAATATTTATTGAGAACTTACTCTGTGCCAAGAACTATGCCAAGGATTAAATCTGTTTATATGTGGTGTATTTGAACACATAACCATGAAGAATTTGGCCAAGTGTTAGGGGATGAGCATGTAATAGGTAATTTTAATTACACCAGGTACTCTTAGAAGAGAGCCACCTTGACAAATGTGGAGGTTTAAGGACGATTTTCTGGAGGAAATGATGACTGAATATATTTGAAAGTCCTTAAGAATTACATTTGTCACAATTTTTATTAACAGTTCAATTCTTAACTATTAAAATCAGTATTTATCAAAGTTTGCCTAAGACTAATTTATTACTTTGATTATGTGTTTTTCTAATTAATCAATTCAGGTTTTAAAATGGTCTTTTAGTTGCACTTTATGGCAGATTTAAGATTCCAAATATTTTCTAAAACTATAATAAGGATAAGAGCCAAGAAGTTGGGTCTTTACATGTAATGAAAGTGGCCTTTGAGCCAAACATGTCAAGCAGGATATTTTCAAATTTTAATGTAGTAGCCAAATTGTACTTTTTGGGGCATTTAGTTATTCAGAACATCAAAGCTTTCAAGTACAGAGTCTATGAAAAAAGAATTTGGCTTTTCTTCTTATAAACACTCACATGTCCATACTCAATTCAATTCCAGCAAGAACCTCTGCTGTGCTCAGCAGTATCTGAATCACAGAAAAAACATCAGCTGAGGACATTCAGGAAGGAAGGAAGGTCAAGAAAGACAGGATCCATTTCTTAGCAGCAATGACAGTAATTCCCCTTCTAAAAAAGTTACAACCGAACATATTTCTCCCCATTTACTAAGACTGTAATCGTAACAGACTGTGCTTCAAATACCTTTCTAAGAAATGGATTCAAAATTATAAGAGAAAAATTAAGTTTCTACTTTCTTATTCCAAAGTTCAATGGTACTACAAGTTAATTTTCTTTTTTAAAAAGGATGTATTTATTTTAGAGAGTGCACACACACACACACACACGCACACGCGCAGGTGCACACGAGCGGAGCGGGGGGAGCCGGCATGGAGAGGGAGAGAATCTCAAGCAGACTACCTGCTGAGTGCGAAGCCTGATGATATGGGGCTCAATCTCACCACCCTGAGAGCATGACCTGAGCCCAAATCAAGAGCTGGTCGCCTAACCGACTGAACTAACCAGGAGCCCCAAACTTAAATTTTCTTTAAAGAGTTGTGGAGGTTTATTCAGATTTTAAAAGCTGCGTATTTGGTGAAAACATTCCAGTTTCTCTGTTAGATTTGGTCTATTAGAGAAAACTCCCTGGCTTATAGGAAATCTACGATGATAGTGGGTGACTCTTTCTGTAAACAAGCAGCAAAGTCCCAGGGAGCTTCTTCGACATCTGTGGCTTGCTTAGACTGTCTCCTCTGGCAAGAGCTCCTAGTGTTTTGTATGACAGTGCTATAGTCTCTACGTAGAAAGTGCAAACAAAGCCAAATTGAAAAGGCATTTATAGTCTAACACAGATGATTCTTGGCTCTAATTTTACAGAAGCAGGACAAATAAATTTCAGCCCTAAGTGAGAATTAGCTTTTTCGTCATCCTTACCCTTTCAAACTTGTCTTTACCAACATTCTAAGGACTGAAGATCTTACAACATTATTTAAGTAAAACGAAACTTTGTGATGTGTGTGCATTCTGTGCTATCACAAATGCACCACATTTCTGATACTGAAAGGCCTTTTATGAAGCATGTTAGTATTTCAGCTGTTATGAACAAATTTGGCCAGATACATGCATGTCTCCAAAATGCAGTTTCCAACTATCATTTTAGTATTAAAGGAAATAATATATGTAATAATGTTAGCATGGTGTGTGGCAAGTAATAAATAGTTAATGAATGAGGCTACTTTTGTATTTTTATTCTCCTTCAAGGCAACAGAGGCCATGTGGATTTTGTTCTCTATTGTTTCTCCAGGAAATGGCACATAGAAAACACCCAGTAAATATGTTAAATTATAAATGAATGAATGGTCTGAAATAAAAATGTCGGCTACCAGTACTGTAGCTCTCATGTCTAAAATAGCATGTACTAGGATATAAGTATGTAATAAATTACACTGGATGTCAGTTTGCTTGGTATAAAATACAAGCTCCAACTCTGTTAATGTATAATTACTATCCTCAGCATTAACTATCTTGCACCTTTAATGATCCATCCTTTTCTTCAGTTTGTAACTGGTCAGAAGAGTGGTTTAAATAGCACAAAATGAAAATGTTCAACTAGTCAAGAAAAAAATTAAAATATTTAATTAAGAATATTATACATTCATCCAAATTGCTGCTCATACAGATATATTTATTTAGTTATAAAATACAGTTTTGATAAGGGTGCAAGGAAATAGGTACTTTCATACACTGCTTTAAGGAGTATAAAATGATATAATCTTTCTGGAAGGTAAGCAGTCTATATGGAAAGTATTAACAAATCTTTGTTTTTGATCGGGGATGAAGTTATAAGAATGTATCTTAAGAAAGTTATCAAAGAGGTGTACAGAGATCTGTATAAAAGAATCTTTACTACAAATTTATGAAAGCAGACAAAGTAGGACAAGAAAATTTATGGCATATTAATAAATTATTATGTGGTCATTAAGTTATTTAATTATTTATTTAGATTTATTTATTTGGGAGAGAGAGAGCGCACATGTGCATGGGCCGGGGAAGTGGCAGAGGGTGAGGGGAAGGGGAAGCAGGAAGCAGACTCCCCATTAAGTGGGGAGCCCCGGGGAGGATGGGCTTCTGATCCCATATCCCAAGATCATGACCTGAGCTGAAACCAAGAGTCAGATGCTTAACTGACTGAGGTACCCAGGCGCCCCTCAAATAATATTTAAAGACAGGAATAGTTCACAATGTATTTTATGCAAAAAAAAAAAAAAAAAGAAAGAAAGAAAAAGAAAAAAGAAAAAGAAAATCACTTATGTAAAAAAATACTAATTCTGAAGCATGTATATATGATACATGCATAGAAAAGATTAGAAAATTACGCCAAAATGACATTAACAGTAATTTACTGCTGCATAGTAGGGTTGAGTTATTTTAATTTTGTGCTTGGGTTTCTTCGTATTTTGCAAATTTTCTTTTGGTAATCTGGTAATCAAACAGATCATATATCTTTTTTAAAACTGAAGAAAAAGGGCTATAACAAACATGTTATAGAACACAATACTCATATTTACATTCATAAACAATATATGTTGACTATGTTTATGATCTGAAAAAATTATTTAAAATGCCTGCCAGTGCGGCGCCTGGGTGGCTCAGTTGGTTAAGCATCTGCCTTAGGCTCAGGTCATGACCCCAGGGTCCTGGGATAGAGAACCCCAGGGTCCTGGGATAGAGAACCCCAGGTGAGGCTCCCTGCTCAGCGGGGAGTCTGCCTCTCCCTCTGCCCCTCCCCTTGCTTGCGCTGTCTCTCTTTCTCAAATGAATAAAGATCTTAATAAATAAATAAATAAAACAGAATGTCTGCCAGCTTTTAATGTAACTTTGAACACCCCGTCAGGAGAAATTCAGAAAATACTATAAACCTATTAAAAACTCACAGCTAAAAAATATGAAGTTGTAGTTAAAGTTAGTAAAGTTCTTGATACATTCTTGGTTATTTTTTTATAAATCAACCACTAAAATATCTGTTATTTCGATTTCACCAAAAATATTTTTAAAAGAGTATACATTTAGAAAGTTAATAGAAATATTTCACTTCTAAAATTATGTTTAATCGTTAAGTCACTAAGTTAAAGCAGATGAGCTATAATATATAATTTAGATTGGGCCTTATTTTATAAATGTGTAATAGGAATACCAAGGTAAGGCTATTAGTAGGTTATATAAGTATGAATATAATCTTCTAATAGTGAAAACTGTTTCTCATTGAGCCATTCTTTGTGTTTACTTTCCCATTATACAACAGAGCTTTATATTCTTTTGATTTCCATGGCATCTCCTTTAGTCCTGTAATTCTTAATATCATTTCCCTCACCAGGCTTCCTGATTACTACTAACATTTCTCACTAGTATTACTGCAACAACCTTTTTGTTCTCTCTGCATCCGTCTTGTCCACTCCAATGCCCCCCTGAATCAGTACTTTTTTCAGCATACTACAAGGGCATACTTCTAAACCAAAAAAACAGTGGCAGAGGGGATGGAGGTAAAGAGATAAATTCTAGATATCTCAGGGTTTGATGACTAGGATACAGGAGGAAAATAAGAAAAGATGAGGGGCCCTGGGTGGCTCAGTCAGTTAAGCGGCTGCCTTGGGCTCAGGTCATGATCTCAGGGTCCTGGGATAGCGCCCCATGTCGCTCAGTGGGGAGTCTGCTTCTCCCTCTCTCTCTGCCCCTCCCCTTGCTTGTGCTCTCTCTCTCAAATAAATGCATAAAATCTTAAAAAAAAAAAAAAAGAAGAGATGACATCTGGTTTCTGGTCAAAAGAATTGTTAAATGGTGATATTATTTACTGAGACAAAGAATAACTTAAGCACCTGAATATCTGGGTCTGGAAATCAAAAGAAAAGTTTAGGCTAGAAATAAAGATTGTAAACATTTACCTAATAAAACTGAATGCCTGTTATGTGCAAGATATAGAGTACACAGCAAATGTGTGTCATACGGTAATGCGTAAAACATTGCTCCTTGTAGTCTTTTTGAGAATCACCTATTTAAAGATGGGAACTGAAATAACTAGGAATAATTATGACTAAAGAGTGCTGCAGAGAAGAATAACAGAGCCAAGGAAAGGATATTTAAGAGACAATGAAAGCTGAGAAGAGCAGCCAGAAATGGAAGAAATCAGTGAAGTATGGTTCTACCAAACCCAAGAAAAAGGGAGCGGTTAAACATCAAATACTACTGGGACATAAAGAATAATAAAGACTAAGGCAACAAAGGAGTTACTACTGACCTTGGTAAGAACAGTTTTAATGTCCTAGTGGCAGCAGAAGCCAGACTATAACAGCTTGAGCAGTGAGAGGCAAGTGAGATCACAGACAATTTCAAAAAGTTTTTCTATCTGTGTCTGAGTGTGTGTGTGTGGTTAAACCCTCAAAGACACTAAGCTCAGATACAGCAGTGTGTAACCAGAAGTTCAAGAACCAGATCATCCTTAGCTTAGCGAAAAAGGATTCCAGAAAACAGAGACGGTCTCCAATCTCATTTTAGGGATTAATATAACCTTGGTACTAAATGAGAAAAAGGAATTAAAGATCAATTTTACTTATAAATACATGTAATGTGGCAATGGGTATCTTTATTATTTTATTATTATTTTTTAAAGATTTTATTTATTTATTTGAGAGAGAGAAAGTGAAAGACAGTGCACGAGTGGAAGGGGAGGGGTAGAGGTAGAAGCAGACTCCCCGTTGAGTAGGGAGCCCAGTGTGGGGTTCGATTCCAGGATCCTGGGATCATGACCTGAGCTGAAGGCAGACGCTTAACCGACTGAGCCACCCAGGCGCCTTGTCGATGGGTATCTTTAAAGTACACCGTGATTAAGTAGGATTCATCCCCCAAATTAAAATTAAAGGAACCTAAACCCTAGAAAATATACTGATGTATTTCACCATATTTTAAAAAGATTTTATTTATTTGAGAGAGAAAGAGATAGCAACAGAGATAGTAAGAGAGAACATGAGTGGGAAGAAGTGGGAGAAGCAGACTACCCACTGAGCAGGGAGCCTGATGTGGGACTCGACTCCGGAACCCTGGGATCATGACCTGAGCTGAAGGCAGACACTTAACCAACTGAGCCACCCAGGCGCCCCTGTATTTCACCGTATTAAAAAGAAAATCATATACTCTTCCTTAAAATGTCCAAAACAACTCTTAAAAACCAACAGCAACAACAGAATTCAACCTCAATTCATGATTATAAATTTTTTTTGGAAATTAAGAGTAAAAGGTAGCTTTCTAACCTTGATAAAGGGGTAATCCCCTAAAGCAAATACCATACTTTCAAAAATATCCAGTTTTTCCATTAAATCAGGCATCTTTATATTAGAAACTGAATAAATATAATACGTAGGAAAAAAGAAATGAGCTATAAAAATAATAAATTATTATCATCTGAGGACTACATAACAGAAAAATTGAAAAGAATCTATAAACTATTAGAACTAGACCAACTCAACAAAGGCTGGATTCTAAAATCCATCTACTGGAGTAGGACTTCTGCTATGGCAGAGTGAACAGGCTGACAAATCTCCCAAAACACTATGAAACTAATAATTGTCAAAATCAGCCATTAGAGGCTCTAGATGTCAACTGAAAGCAAACAATGAGTTAAAAAAAAACTGCTGACCTTTGGGTAAGAATAATGTCAATCTGTGGCATTCTTGCCTGAAGCTTTTTTTTCTTTATTCAATTCAGTTACTAGTTCTACTAAGATACTGCTGGCAGGGAAAACCAGTGGTTCAATGCCAGAGAGGCTAACTTGATGTAGAACCGAAGGCAAAAGACTCATGTCCCACTTACCAGCAGAAGTAGTGATCTGGGTAGGATCTCGGGCAGGAAAACCAGCAGCTCTGCTAGCTTGAGGCTGTGGTCCCAGCTGGGATAAGCATCTGACTAGCACAGTAGCTAGAAATTTAACATAAAGATCCTGGAAATAAAAGAGCTATAAACTCTCCACATATCCCTAAATGACAGGGAGCCTCTGTGGACATGCAAGGTAAGACCTTAGAAGGCACAGGGAAAAATAAAAGAAAGGTAAGATTGCCTGAACTATGAATATTCTCTCCAACCAGTAAAGGGTAAAAAAGCCTTACTGGTTTGAAGTAGCTGGCACAGCTTCTGACCAGTCACTGACTGATTGCCAAGCTATGAAGACAGAGAGGTGAACCACAGGAATTTCAGCCTTAACATAAAATAAGAATAGAGTAAGAAAATGAACAGAGATACTGTGGCTGCGTACTGTAAAACAGATTCTACAGAATTAGTCTGGGCAAGCAATGAAACAACCAACCACCCAACCCAACAAAACCGGAAACAGAAATAACCTTTAGGGAAAGGGGGAGAATCCAGATCTTCTACAATATGTTATCTCGAATGTCCAGTTTTCAACAAAAATTATGAGATATGCAAAGAAACATTAAAATGTTACCCACACTCAGGGAAAAAAGGAGTCAATAAAAATTGCCCGAGTGGGCCAAGATGTTAGATTTAGCAGACAAAGACTTTAAAGTAAGTTTTATAAATATGTTTAAAGAAAATTATGTTCTAATAATTAAAAGGAAAATATAACAACAACTCAACAAGTAAGGAATCTCAATAGAGAAATAGAAATAATAAAGAATGAACCAACACAATAATATATTGTTGGTGGGGATGCAAAATGGACAGCCAATTTGAAAACAGTCTGTCAGTTTCTCAAAAAGTTAAAAGTAAAATGACCATATGACCCAGCAATTCCACTTCCTGGTATTTATGCACAAGAAATAAAAGCACTTGCATTTGTACATGAATATTGACAACAAAATTATTCATAAATATCCAAAACCCAGAAAATATTCAAATGTCTATCAACTGGTGAACTGGTAAACAAAAATGTGATAGGATGTGGAGAAAGGGGAATCCTTTTGCATAGCTGGTGGGAATGCAAACTGGTGCAGCCACTCTGTAAAACAGTATGGAAGTTCTTCAAAGCTAAAAATAGAACTACCCTACGACCCAGCAATTGCACTATGAGGTATTTGCCCAAAGGATACAAAAATGATGATTTGAAGGGGCACATGCACCCCAATGTTTACAGCAGCACTACCAACAACAGCCAAATTATGGAAAGAGCACAAATGTCCACTGACTGATGAATGAATAAAGATGTGGAACACACACACACACACACACACACACACACACACACTCACACACACACACAGGAATATTATTCAGCCATCAAAAAGAATGAAATCTTGCCATTTGCAATGACATGAATGGAACTAGAGTGTATTATGCTAAGTGAAATAGTCAGAGAAGGACAAATACATGATTTCACTCATATGTGGAATTTAAGAAACAAAACATGAACATAGGGGAAGGGAAGTAAAAATAAAATAAGATAAAAATAGGGAGGCAAACCATAAGAGACTCTTTTTTTTTTTTTTTAAAGATTTTTATTTATTTATTCGACAGAGATAGAGACAGCCAGCGAGACAGGGAACACAGGCAGGGGGAGTGGGAGAGGAAGAAGCAGTCTCATAGCGGAGGAGCCTGATGTGGGGCTCGATCCCAGAACGCCGGGATCACGCCCTGAGCCGAAGGCAGACGCTTAACGACTGCGCTACCCAGGCGCCCCACCATAAGAGACTCTTAATGATAGGAAACAAACTGAGGGTTGCTGGAGGGAGGGAGGTTGGGGGATACACTAAATGGATGGTAAATATCAAGGAGCACACCTGTTGGGAAGAGCACCTGGGTGTTATATGTAAGTGATGAATCATTAAATTCCACCAATACTATATGATATGTTAAGTAACTTGAATTTAAATGTAAAAAACCCCACAAAAATGTGATATCTCCACAATGGAGTATTATTCAGAAGTAAAAAGGAATGAACTACTAACACATAATATAATGTGGATGAATTTCAAAAATATCATGCTAAGTGAAAGAAGCCAGGCACAAAGTATCACACACTATATGATTCCATTTACATAAAATATTCAGAGAAGGCAAATCTATAGAGATAGAAACCAGACTGGTAGGTGTCTGAGAGTGGGAGTAGGCATTAGCTGTAAACAAATACAAGGGAACTTTCCGGGATGATGAAAATTTTCTAAAACTGAATTGGGGTGATGGTTACATAACTATAAATTTTCTGAAAATGAACTGTGTATTTATAATGGGTGAATTTTTTGGTATGAAAAGTATCTTAATAAAGCTGTGTTTTTGATAAAGATTTTATTTATTTTGAGAGAGAGAAAGAGTGTATGCGCAAGTGGGGGGAGGGGGAGAAGGAGAGAGAGAATCTCAAGCAGACCCCATGCTGAGTGTGCAGCCCTACATGGGACTTGATCTCACAACTGTGAAATCATGACCTGAGCTGAAATCAAGAGTCAGACGCTTAACCAACTGAGCTACCCAGGCGCCCCAATAAAGCTGTATTTTTTTTAAAAGAGGTCAGTATACTAACATCAGTAGTGTTCATATGCATTGAGAATGTGTAAAGAATGTAAGGAAAAAATATCCAAAAGAGAAAAAAAAAACCCTCTATAAAATAGGAAAAAGTGTTCTACATCATTAGGAAAATTATAAACATTAACTGAAGGATATAAGAAAAAAACTATATATATTGAGATGAAAATCATGTTCTCATGTATGTTTATATACATAAGACTTGATATTAAAATGTATCCAAGATCTATAAATTCAATGTAATCCCACCCAAGGTGTACATAGGATAACAAGCTAATTCTAAAGAGTGAAGGACCACTATGAACCAATACAATTTTGAAGAAGAGACAATGTGATTTTACACAGGGATATAAAGAGACCAATGAAACAATACAAAACCCAGAAACAGATCTGTATATATATATGGGAACTCATTTATAATGGAGGTCAGTCCAAATGAGACTGTTCAAAAAATGATATGGGGACAAGTGGTTATCTAAAAAGACGAAAAAACCAGAATCCTTACCTTAAACCACAGTATACACAAGTAAATTACAAAAAGATTAAAAGCCTAAATTTACAAAACAAAATTTTAGAATGTTTAGAAGAAAACAAAGATTAATATCTGTATCTCTAGGAAGGGGCAAGAAAAATACAAATAATAAAAGAATGATAATTTTTGAGTACATGAAAATTCAAAATGTCTGTCAGTAAGACAATATAAATAAAAAAGCATATTTGTGGGGCGCCTGGGTGGCTCAGTCGTTAAACGTCTGCCTTCAGCTCAGGTCATGATCCCAGGGTCCTGGGATCGAGCCCCACATTGGGCTCTCTGCTCGGTGGGAAGCCTGCTTCTCCCTCTCCCTCTGCCCCTGCTTGTGTTCCCTCTCTCACTGCCTCTCTCTGTGGAATAAATACATAAAAATCTAAAAAAAAAAAAAAAAGCACATTTGTAGCATATAATAAAGAATATCCAGAAAAGAATTCCTACAAATCAGTAAGAAAAACATAAATGAATAGAAAAATAGGTAAAAGATATGAATAGGCAATTCACAAGAGAACAAACAGGAATGATAAAAAGAGCTCAACTTCACTAGTGATTAGGGAAATGCAAATAGAGAATACCACTTAATACCCATCAATTGGCAAAACTAAAATGCCTGCTAATATTATGTACCGATGTGGATGTGGGAAAATGGGAACACCTGTATACTGCTGCAGAGAGTATACGTTGGTACAATCACTTGGTAATACTTTGTGAAGCTACAAGATGTACACAGTCAGTAATCTTAGTTCCGGGTATATGCCTATTTGTATATGAAAATATGTAAAAAATGTTCACAGGAGCATTCTTTTAGTAGTAAAATATTAGAAACCACTGAAATGTCTCTTAAAAGCAAAATAAGTAAAACAATTGCAGTTTATAAAATGGCATACAGCATAGAAGTTAAAATGTATGAATTAGAGTTGTATATCTTGATAAAGTTCACAAATATAAGGTGTTTATTGAAAGTATTAAGTTGCAGAACAGGTACGAGACAATGCCACTGTACATAATTTAAGAGCACACAACAGTTATATATTGTTTATGAATATTTATGCAAATTTTAAAAAAAGTATTGAAAACACGTGGTGAGAAAGGAAAGATACTATCTTCAGAACAGTAGTTGTCTTCAGTGTGGAAGAGAATAAGAAAAGGAAAGGAACAGCTGAGGGGCACAACAAGATTTAAACTATATCTGTGTCTTGATTTCTTTAAAAAATTTATGTGAATCTAATGAAATGTTACAACTATTTGCTAATTTTAAGTAATGGATACATGGACATTTATAATATTTTTGTATTTATCTATATATTTGAATTTTTAAAATTTCTTAATGTTGAAGAAATAAGGGATTTGTATACTATTGGATAGAAGTTCAAGATGCCTGACGAAAAGGTCTGAGAAGGGCAGCATTAGAGAGAGACTGCTGAATGAGTATAAGGCAGCACAGAACAGTACGGTATATTAGGGTATTTGGGCAGCATAGAAAGCCAAGGAAGGCTTAAATCTTGGGTGGGGACTTGCAATACTTCAGGAAATAAATTTAGTTCATGGCTAATTTAGAGGCCTTTAAAATTTTTTTTCTCCTTTTTGGTTTTCCTCAATTTCACTAATGATTAAAGTTTCTACCTTTGATTCTGGGAAGGCAGTCAAGGTGAAATTCACACACCTTTGTTAGTTATTAATAGTTTTAATGAAAGGGGAGGAAACTGAAGAGGAGTATTGATGAAGTTTACAGATGAACCACAGAGTATGTTAATTAATTCCCCTTTTTCATTTACACTAATAATTGATTTTGATTTGTAATTCTGGGCAGTTAGCTGTTTTCTGGTCAGTTCTACTCCCATCATTTAAAATATACACTAATTACACCCGTTTATAAAATCTGAAGATACTTTGGCATGCACATCAATGAAAAAAAGGTTAAGTGCTGTAGAATAATATTTCACCTATGCTTAGCTTTATACAGTTAAAAAACATATAAATAATATATATTACATTATATTAAAATGTGTAATATAAAAATAGTACCATACATAATAAAATTTAAAAATATAAGTAATATAGAGTTGAGTTCAAACCAAGTGGGCAGAAAGTAACTACAGTGCAATCTAAGTCAAGAGCCTAGTCACTCCTGTGCTGTGGATTGTTCATAAGTGACACAAACATCAGGTTATTCAAGAGATAGCACCAGAAACTAACATGGATTTTGAACTGTATGCTGTGTAATAAGAGCGGTTGAAACGAACAGAATGTTATGGGGTTGGAAGAATATATAGAAGTAATTTTTATATAAAAATCACAGGTAATCTCACTATCTAGAGATAATCACTTCTAAGTACTTTGATGACTATCTAAATATGTGAACATGTATTTATAAAATATTTAAATTTTATTTATAAAATAGACTTAAAAAATAAATTTAGGACTATATTGAATATATTACTTATGATCCATTTTAATGTTAGTACAGTGTTAACATTTTCCATGTCATTAAATAATATTCTACAACATTTAAAAATGAATATAAGACATCATTTGGATATATCATAAATTATCTATGGTTTATTATCAAATATTCAAATTACTTCAAATTACTGAATGTTTTATTTTTAAACATTTTAATTGCTTTTAACTTTTTTATCTCTTTGTACTCATCATGCATGTAGACAAATATTTTCAGAGATACCTATTTATATACTTACAATAAATTCTTAGGACGTAAGTGTTAAGGCTAAGGAAGGAAAATTCAAAGAGTTGTACAGTTTTAGCTCTTATATTTAGGTCTTTGATTCACTTTGAATTCATTTTTACATTCTTTTGTATGTGGATATTCAGTACCCTTTGTTGAAAGACTATTCTTTCCTTCACTGAATGGTCTTGACACCCTTGTCAAAACTCAAATGACTGCAGACATACCGTCACTAGTCTTTCATATTTCTTTTTTTCCAGGCCTTTTGAAATATAACTGACACAGGCATTGTGTAAGTTTAAGGCGTACAATTTGCTGGTTTGATACACTTATATACTGTGTATATGTAGCATTAGCTCTAGCGTTAGCTAACACTTCCATCCCATCACACAATTGCCATTTCTTTTTTGTGGTGAGAACATTTAGGATCTATTCTCTTAGCAACTTTCAAGACTATAATACAGTATTATGAGCTATAATCACCATGCTGTATGATAGATCCCCAGAACTCATCTCATAACTGGAAATTTGTACCTTTTGTCCAGTACCTCCCCTTTCTTCCATCCCCTGGGCCATGGTAACCACCACTGTACTCTGTTTCTATGATTTTGGCTTTTTTAGATTTCACATGGGCTATCACACGGCATTTGTCTTTGTCTGACTTATTTCACTTAACATAATGCCCTCAAGGTTCATCCAAGTTGTTGCAAATGGTAGGCTTTCCTTTTTTTCTCATGGCTGAATATTCCATTTTATATATAAACCACATCTTCTTTATCCATTCATCTACTGACAGATAACTTAGGTTGTTTCCATATCTTGGCTATCGGGAATAATGCTGTGCTGAACATGGGGGTGCAGATAGTTGAGGCTCTGTTTTCATTTCCTTTGGATAATATACCTAGAAGTGGTATTACTGGATAAACATAGTATTTTTATTTTTAATTTTTTGAGGAAACTCCATACTGTTTTCTATAGTGGCTGTACCAATCTACATTCCTACCAATAGTTCACAAGGGCTCCCTTTTCTCCACATCCTCACAAACACTTAGCTCTTGTCTTTTGGATGACAGCCATTCTAATGGGTGTGAGGTAATATCTCATCGTGATTTTGATTTGCATTTCCCCAATTAGTGATGCCTAGCACCTTTTCATTTATTCGTTGGCCATTTGTACATCTTCTTTGGAAAAAAGTCTATTTAGTTCATCCCCTCATTCTTAAATTGGGTTGTTTTCTTGCTATTGAATTATTTGAGTTCTTTACATATTTTGGCTACTAACCCCTTATCAGACATATGATTTGCAAATATTTTCTAACATTCCATAGGTTGCCTTCTCATTTTGAGTGTTTCTTTCTCTGTGTGGAAGTTCAGTGATGTAGTCCTACTTACTTTGCTTTTGTAGCTTGCGCTTTTGGTGTCATATCCAAAAAACCAGTGCCAAGACCAATGTGAAGGAAAGAGAGCATGAGAAGACATACCATTCTCTTAAAATCCAGTCCTGGGGCACCTGGGTGGCTCAGTTGGTTAACGCATCTGCCTTGGGCTCAGGTCATGATCCCAGGTTCCCGGAATCGAGCTCCATGTCAGGCTCCCTGCTCAGCGGGGAGCCTGCTTCTCCCTCTCCCTCTGCTGCTCCCCCTGCTTGAGCTCACGCTATCTTTTAAATAAATAAATAAAATCTTTAAAAAAAAAATCTAGTCCTGAAAGTGGCATATATTGCTTCTGCTCACACTGTATTAGAAGAATTTAGCCACAGGGCCTTTCCTAACAGCAGGGGAAACTAGGAAGTGCAGTCCCACCATGTGCCCAGGAAGAAAGGGAGAACAGATTTTGGTGGACAAACAGTTTCCACCACAACCCCTATCTGTGCTGCCTCTAAATATCTGATAAGGCAGATGACAACGTGGGAGTTAAAATGTTTTTATAACTCAATAAGAAAAACAGAAACATCCTAGAAGAAACAAGGAGAAGCTACAAATTCAGTTTAAGAAAGAAAAATACACCCTTGTATATTTATCAACTAATATTTGACAAGGGAGCCAAAAATAGTGAGGAAAGGATAGTCTCTTCAATAAATGGTGTTGGGAAAATTGGATAACCATATGTATAAGAATGAAATTGGACCCCTGTCTTATACCACTCACAAAAATTATATTGAAATGGATTAAAGACTTAAGGCATGAAACCAGAAAACTCCTATAAGAAGACACAAGAGTAAAGCTCCCTCTATCCACTGGACAGAATTTAAGTAAGTCACTGACCTAGGTTTGGCCAAGCTGGTGATGAGAGAAATCAGTTGAGTCACATTGTTACTCTGGTCCTTAAATAATTTCATGACATAGAACCTACCTATCTACGCTGAACTACTGCATGAGAAATAATTAACATCGATCTTATTTGAGCTTTTACATTTTGGGTCTATTTTAGTTGTTTAGCCTTTGTCCTAATTAATATAGAAAGAGTATCTTGTAGTAGGATATTGCTGTACAAAAAATTAATATAGATGGCATGTGCTAAGCAGCAAAGAAGCAAGCAGTGAGGAAGCAAATGCTGCAAACTGGGAAACGGCTAATAATTGTTATAATGTGGCAAAACATCGGGTGATACCGTTGCCTGTGATTACGTGGAAAGCAGATGAGGGTTACAGACCATAGAGTTCTAGGCCAGTGCTTCCCAATCTCAGCACTTTGTAGTAAAGCACCTACTACGTACTGTATTACACATTAAAAAAATCTGGAATTGTCAAATCTACTACCATATTCCCATGAAGTGTCTACTTTTGCTAGAATACTTAAAATCTCCTCCCCACGCTTAGAGCAAATAAATATTCACCCATGTTTTTGTCTATTACATTTCTCTTTCATGAATCTATGCTTTGACCACGTATGATGTAGGGATCAGAAGTCTTCTTTTTCCAGAGAACTTCAACATCATTACCTTTATAATCTATGATTTTCCCACCGATTTGAAGTCCACCTTTTCAGAGTTTGTTTACACATCCTTAATATCTAACCAAAGTCAATGGTGCTCGCTAGGAAATGAGGCTGGAGTTCAGTATACCAGATAAAGTTCTTACCCCATAAAGCTTAGGATACATTCTTGTTGACAAGAATACTATAAAAAGACATACTCTTCCTTTTACTTAAAAGATAACTTTCTGAATTCACATGTTGCTGACACTCCCAAAAGGCATACTTAAAGCATTTTTATTTTTGGCAAGAACCAAAAATATCCTTACATCTTCATGATATGTCTGCACATGTCTTACCAAATGAAGATAAACTTACAAAGGAAGAGTACCCATGAGTTTAATGCTTGGAAACTCCCTTTGTACTTTCATCTAGATTTGTCTTGCTTGGTCACTCAGGTGAAATTAACTCTCTCTTCTCTATTTTTTTGCCAGAAAGATAAAGGGAAAACACTAAATCTAATATTAGCCTTCAGCAATTTTGGAGTGAAAACAATTCCATATGCTTTTTTGTTTACTTATATTCACCAACTTTAACTGTTTTGGTAGGAAAATTTAGTTAAGATATGTAAGAACTTATTAATATAGATACAAATTAAGTTATGTTGAGTAGTGGAAGGTCCAGGAAGGTGGGAAGAGAAATGAGTACTCAAAGAACACCTACTACGTGCCAGCCACTTACATGTATTTACAACTCTTGCAAGGATATTGTTAGGGATAATTCCATAGATGAAATAACGAGATCCCACAGGTTAAGAAATATAAAGCAACGAAAGCCTCGCCCTGGAGGAAGGCTTTCTTGATAGAATCATCTGCTTTATCTTAACGTGAACAGTTCACACTCTCTAGAGGCCCAGGCCACGCTGAAGCTACTAGAACTACTCCACTACTTCTAATATGTTTCAACATTCAAAAATTTTGTTACTAGAAGTGGAAAGAATAAAAGGAATTTATGAAGTTACTGTACTCTGATAGAAAATGAAATATGGTATTGTATATTAAGAAAAATAAGATATGCCTGAAAACATGAGATGCCTAACGGTCTTGGTGCAGAAAGAAAGCTTACAGTTAGTGAAGAAGGACATTCTTTGAGAAACGGTCTTGAGAGGGTCTGCCAAACATCAGAAACTAAGGCAGCAAGGTAAACTCTGGATCTTAGAAATGTATAGCTGGTGAGAAGCAGACCTCTTATTAATTCCATTAACAAGTTCATTTCAAAATATCTTTAATTCTGCTTTCTGAATCACTTAACATATATTCTGGAATTGAACTCTCTCTTTAGGCCAGGTCATAATCTCATTTGACACTAATTCTCCTTATAAAACAGGTTAAACATCTAATTTACAGCTATAAAAAACAGATATTATTAATATATCATGAAAATCGATTTCACCCAGATGAAAGTATTAAACATGAGTGCACAAAATGTTGTTCAACAAATATTTATCAAGAGTCTACTATCTGTCAGACATTATTCTAGGTGGCGGGGACACTATGTGGAAGAAAAATCAGACCAAAATCTCTGCTCTTAAGTATTATTTCTGGTCATAACAAATACAAGAAACACATAAGCATAAATAAAGACATAGAGAATGAAGAAAAGAATGCTATCTTACATCAGGTAGGCAGGGAAAGCTTTACTAATAAAGTCACATTTGAACAGAGAACTGAATGAAGTAAGGGAGTAGCAAGTTGTGTGGATGTCTCAGGGAACAGCTTGCTGAGGAAACAGCGAGGGCAAATGCCTTGAGGTGTGAGTGTGATTGTTGTGGAATACAAGAAGGCCAACATAGCTGAATTTCAGTGAGGGAAAGAGGGGTAGATGACACAGAACCTTGGTAAGAATTCTGACATTTAAACTGAATGGGAAGAGAAATTACCAGTAGGTTTTGAGCAAAGGAATGACATAATCTGATGACATATCTGGTTTAGGTTTTAGAAAGATCACTTTGGCTACTGATAGAGACTAGACATCAAAGGGAAAGGTGGAAGGAAGCAGGCAGTCAACGATAAGAATCTTGCTAAAATACATGCAAGAGATCATAATGGTGGCTTGATTTAGAACAGGAGCGGCAGAGGTGAGGGAAATGGGTTCTATTTAAAGACAGAGCTGAAGGAATTTACCACTGGTATGGATCTGGGGTTTGGAGAGGGGTAACAAGAATGACACTGATGCTTCTGGCATGAGCAACTGTAAGGATATAGTTGACACTACTGAGACTAGGTAGATAAGAGAGAAGCAAGTTTGAGAGGGGAAAACAAAGGCTGAGGTGACCGGAGTGGTCAGGAGTTGAGTAATACAAAAAGAGACTGAGCATAAGTAAATATAATGAGGGTAATGGGAGCGAAGTTTCTCATTGTCAAAGAAGGCATTTACGTGCAAATATAGAAGAGGGGGAGGCTAGAAAGAATCCTGAGGCACTAGATTGGAACTGGACATCTCAATGTGAATTTGGTTACACAAACATAATTCACACACACAGACTGATACAGAAATAAATATGGCTGTGTATGTGTGTTCCGTCCACTGAGAGGAGTTAGAAGCAATAAGCACACCAAGTATCTAGAATACACTTTCTTTCACTTCAGTAATTTTGCACTAAAAATGAAATAGGGGAGCTTGAGGAAACAGCTAATTCCAGAATCGGGCAAGGAAAGTAAATGATAAGTCTGGAACATCTTTCACCAGAAAGGAAATGCTCAGACAATGATGGGGAAATATGTGAAGGACAGGTGCCAGTTCAAAGGAACTTCTATTGGTCAAGTATGGGGCAATATGAGCCTATTGAGTGTAACAAATTTCAATCCACTGAATAAAATAGAAATCCATACCCATGATCATATGAATTATATCTAGTTATATGCTCTTCCTATAACCTGGCCCTATCTCTTACTACACTCCCACTACACACTATAAAGATACTGAACTACTTATCTCTGTAGTCCAGAATTATTGTTATCTCTATATTTGAAGTGTTCTCAATTTGCCTGCCTGCCAGGAAAACTGAATTTGATTCAATTCTATAAATATTTACTGAGCACTCTTCTATGAAGTAAAACACAGTAGTAAGCCATTCACAGTTCCTCCTTTCAAGACCTTACATTCTACCAAGTGAGGCAGAATAAGTCCCAGTTCAAACGCTACTTCTGTGAAGCCTTTCCTGACTTTCCCCTTATTTCCTTCCAGTCTCATGACATCTGTACACACTGCCAGTATAGCATTTCTTATTGCAAAATAATTGTTTACTGTCCTCTTAACTCTGCACTGTAAGTTCCATGTGACCAGAGACTGTTTTTCATTTTTGTGTCCCTAATACTTAGCACTGTAAATAGATTCATGTGTTAATACATTCAACAACTATATATGCTGGGTACTCTGCTATGCTCCAGGGATACAATTACAAGTAAATACAGACGCAACTTTGTTTTCATGAAATTTAAAGTATACTATAGTTGGGAAAGGAAGGTGAAGAGATAGTACACTCAAGTATACCCTTACAAATTAAGTCGAATACTATGAAGGAAAGAAGGCTGATGCTATCAGAGCATATAATAAGGGAATCTGGTATAGTCTGGGGAAGGCATCCCTAAAGAAATAGATTTGAACTAGGGTACGAAGCACGATTAGAAGCTGAGAAAGTAAATGGACAGAACGAGGAAAGGGATGGTTGTAGGCCACGGTATGAACAAGTGCAAATGCCCTAGAGGAGAGAGGTTGGTACTGGTGAAGAGCTGAAACAGTCCCTCGCTGAAGTGCAGAGTGATGGGGGAGAGATACGAAATGAGGATAAAGAGACAGACAGATAAGCTAAAAATAGAAATAACCCAAATGTCCATCAACTGATGAATGGATAAACAAAATGTGGCATATCCATACAATGGAGTATTACTTAGCCATAAAAAAGAATGAAGCATTAATACATGTTATTACACGGATGAACCGTGAAAATAGGCTAAGTGAAAGAAGCTGCACACCCTACATACTACATGATTCCATTTATATGAAATGTCTAGAAGAGGAAAACCCATAGATACAGAAAGCAGATTAGTGGTTACCAGGAGGTGGTGGGAAAACAGGAAATGACTGCTAACGGGGTACAGGGTTTCTTTTGGGGGTAATGAAAATTTTCCGGAATTAGATCATGGTGGTAGTCATAAAACCTTGTGAATATACTAAAAAAAACCCACTGAAACGTACTCTAAAATGGTGAACTTTATGTGAATTATATCTAAATTTTAAAAGATAAAGTTAGCTGAGAACATACACCTTTTAAATTATCTTGAGGTTTTCCAATTTTATCCTCAGAGTAACAAGGGTACAGCACAGATGCTCTAAAAATTACTTTTTGAGCAAATAAAAAGACTTCTTGATATATGACCCAATAGTCTGTAATAGAGAGATCTCCCCATCATTTTATTTGAAACTGTTATTTATAATTCTGCTTCCTAGAAAATACCTTTAGGCGGACTGGAAACTTTTATTTAGAGTTACTCCTTTCCAGAGAGGCATCTGCTAGATGTGCTATCTTATTTGTAGTTATGTCTTGATGTTTCTGTCACTGAAAGATAAAACATGAGGATAACCAGGGGCCAGATTACAAGTAGGAGTAGGGTAAATGTGGCACAGGTGTCTCAGTGGGGAGCCTCAAATAGGAGCTCTTCTTGCCAAATAATATTTTATCTCTATACTGATGAAAGTTAATCTTAAGTTTCCTAAATAAAGTTTTATTCTCATTTCCAAAATGACAAGGCTGAAATGGAGTTCTAGAAAGCCCCACAAACATGCTACCATAGGCCGTCAATTCTTGGCAGTATTAAAGGCCGTGAACTACTCCATGAGCATAAGGCCTGCTTACGGAAGTCACGATGCTTCTAACTAATCTTCATTCAGAGATGCACCTGTGCTTCTATGTACCTGAGCTTCATTCTCTGACCAACAATTCTCCTTGGTGCTTTAGTGGTTTTATAATAGTAATGTTAAAAGATATGCCACAGGGGCGCCTGGGTGGCACAGCGGTTAAGCGTCTGCCTTCGGCTCAGGGCGTGATCCCGGCGTTGTGGGATCGAGCCCCACATCAGGCTCCTCCGCTATGAGCCTGCTTCTTCCTCTCCCACTCCCCCTGCTGTGTTCCCTCTCTCGCTGGCTGTCTCTATCTCTATTGAATAAATAAATAAATAAAATCTTAAAAAAAAAAAAAAGATATGCCACAAATTGACAAACATAACAAAACAAAAACCAAGACCAGCTGGTCATCCCTTCAAAAATTATTGGGCAATAACATTAAGGCCTCATGCAAGGATTCACCTTACATGAAAAACATGGTTTTTGTTATACACACGCACACACGCACACACATATGTATATATATGCTATTACCTTTTATACAGATTTGCTTTGAAATAGCACACCTGGTGTTATCGCTTAGCCTTATAATCGCTTGTTAAGGCTAAGTTAATACTTGAACTCTCTATAGTGCAGAATATTAAGTTCAATGGTAATAATCTACTTATTTCCTTTAAAAACTTTATGAGAAAATGAGGTGCATCCCAACACTTGCTATCTTCATCTACAGACTTACTCCTTCTGGGATCATGTTAGAATGATTTTATTTCATTTGGCTTACAGGTATTTACATTTAGAATAAAAATCAGATTAATGAACTGTGCAGAAAAGATGAGTGGCATTTAGGTTTACTACTTGAACTCCCATTTAACTTTAAGAGTTTGTCTGACAGAGAGAAACAGGGAGACAGAAATGTATAAAGACCAATCTTTGTCTTAATTTTTTGAAGGCCGAGTTTTTTTCATTTTGAGGTGGGGGAAGGGCAGAGAGAGAGGGAGCAAATCCCAAGTAGGCTCCACACCCAGCATGAAGACCACTGCAGGGCTCAATCTCCTGACCCTGAGATCATGACCTGAGCCAAAACCAAGAGTCAGACGGTTAACTGACTGAGCCACCCAAGCAGCCCTTGAAGGTAGAGTTTTTATCAAAAATCTTTTTGTCGTCTTCCTCTGTGCCTTCTACAAATTGGAAATTTAGGAAAAATCCTTTTTCTTTAAGACATCACTGAATATTAGAAGCACTGCTGATTAAAAAACATCAAAAGTTTTTTTATTTTTTATTTTTAAACTGAATCTTAGGGGCACCCAGGCGGCTCTCAGTTGGTCGAGCATCTTGATTTCGGCTCAGGTCATGATCTCCGGCTGTGGAACTGAGCCCTGGGTTGGGCTCTGCACTCAGTGTGAAGTCTGCTTGAGATTCTTTCTTCCTCTGCCTCTGCCCCTCCCCACTCCCACGCTCTCTCTCTCAAATTAATAAATAAAATCTTAAAAAAACCCAAAACTCTGAATCTTAGAATCAAGGAAATATGGTTGTGTTGATTAATTTAGTAAGAAAACAATTAGAATGACTTGACATGCATGTAAGTCAGAAATTATAAAGCCATGTCTGAAAATGAAGTTTGGAAAACTCCATAGCACATTATTTGTGATAAAGAAATACAATTCTTAGGTTTAAATGCTTTAATGAATGAAGTTTAAAACCTATACATTGGTCATACCAGATAAACATCACCAAACGCACAAAAGTGAGACCTGACTTTCATCACAGGAATGGGGCACTACGCTCAGAAAAACACCTGTCTGTGGCCAACGACTATTTTAAGCCATTTCTAAGCACCTCAGTGATAGAATAAAATCTCTATTATATTTTATGACATCATTATATCAGCCTGAGAATCATAATCAAGGGCCAACAGATACCAATAAAATGAATACCATTTGCCTTTTCAAAATGGTCTGAAAAAGAGAGAGGGAGAGGTCTTGATAAGTGATTTATAAATAAAGAAAACTTCCTAAGGCCAGAAATGGCTAAGAATGTTATCCATCCTCTGGCTGGTCACCTCAAGGGTGTATAGCTTCTGGGCATGGACAAAGCTACATGTCCACCACTGAACTATGGGCACCATGGCCGCTACTGTGAAGATGGGAGTCGAGAAAGAGGAAGAAGCAAGGGCACACACTTCCTCACTTCCTGCTTCTTTCCATGTCACTGCTCACTTGTAGGTAGATGTCTTCTTACATAGATGTCTTAGTTCTAATTTGTAAGGTCCCCGACAGCAAGGATTCACAAAGTGCTCAGCTCACTTTGTTGGTAAAGAGGAACTTAGAATTATTTGCAATGCAGGATATAGATAATAAAAGTACAGGCTGAAACATGAATGGAATTCTAACACGTGCAATAACACAGGTGAATCTTGAAGACATTACACTAAGTGAAATAAAGCAGACACGAAAGGACAAATATTGTATGACTCCACTTATATGAGGTACTTAGCAGTAGTCAAATTCATATACAGGAAGCAGAACAGTGGTTTTCAGGGGGCAGGAGGAGAAAGGAACGGGGAGTTATCATTTAGCAGGCATGGAGTTTCAGTTTGGGAAGATGAAAAAGTTCTGGAGATGGATGGTGGTGATAGCTGCACAATATTGTATGTGTACTTAATGCCAGTGAACTGTACATATAGAAATGGTTAGGTCCATATCAGACTTCTGGGGAAGACAGCCAAGTAGGAGGATGCTAAGCTCACCTTGTCCCACAGTACAACTAGATAACACTCACATCAGTGTAAATAACCCAGAAAACAACCTGAAGACTGGCAGAGCAGACTCTCCACAGCTAAATATAAGGGCCACATCAAAGAGTGTAGGAAGAATGGAGACACAGGCGGGAGCTAAACCGATCCATGGAGCTGTCCACGGGAGGGATGCTGTGGGCTGCAGAGGGGAGAGAAACAGACCCTCGCGCCAAACACCCCAGGCACGGGGAACTCGGGGAACTCGAGTGGGGAAGACAAATTCCCATAACATTTGGCTTTGAAAACCAGAGGGGCCTAGTTTCTGAGTTCTTATAATCAGCAGGGCTTCAATTAACACTTGGAACTTTAAAAAATCAGTGGGCTCAGCTCCGGGAGAGCCTGAGGGCAAGAAAATAATGAATCCCCACCCTTAAAGAAATAACATGCAGCCCTGAGATACAGCATAGAAACAGCAGTTTGAAAAATATCTGGGGCTATACGGGAACATTCATTTACGAATCTGAGCATGCACTAGAGGGCAGGGATTGTTGGGATATTTCTCCAAGAATTAAAGAGCTGGTGGGTGCCATGTGCCTCCCCTAGCCTAGATGCACAGACACTCCCAGAACCATTTCAGTGCCAACACTCTCCACCTAGTTTGCTAACAGAATGTCCTCCCCCTCACTTCCGTAGATCTGTCCCCTCAAACCAGGCCAGCCTTGGCAAGAGTTGTGGACAGCTGCAGCTCCCCTCACAGACCTGTGCAAACCTTGCTAACACCTCATGGCTCTCCCCCATATTCCCTTGCAGACCTGCCTCCTTCCAACACACCCTAGGCTGAAGCCCATTCAAAGTGATGCCACAGCCTGGAAGTGAGTAGGAAGTGCCAACGAGGGCCAGCACCAGTCCAAAGTGACTGCTGCCCCAGTGATGGCGGAAGATAACCACATACACCAGCCGGCCTGTGGCCCCAACGGTAGGCTGGGGCAGACATCTGGTCCGACTGCAGGCCCACCCACCAACAAAAGCTTCTCAGGGGACAGACAGTACAGGGAAAGTGCCCTGCACTTCGGTGCTATTGTATCTCTAGCAAATGGCTGGTCCAACTCAACTGAAGCCCAAAGTGACCCAAAACTGGCCCCTGCCCACGACAGGCAAAGAGAGCCACTGCGGATGACTAGACTGAAGGTAAAAGCGGCTCAGCCACAAGAGTACAGCACATGCAATATACGCAGACACCCCTGAAGTTCCGGGAGCTGGTGAACAAGAAACACTGCATTGTAGGGCACTACAGGACCTCTTCTTTATAAGGCCACTACTTTCAAGAGCAGGAGATAGAGCTGACTTTCCTAACACACAGGAACAGACACAGAGAGTTAGACAAATTGAGAAGATGGAGAAGTATGTTCGAAATGAAAGAACAGTATAGAATCATAACAAGGGACTTAAACAAAATGTAGATAAGCAATATGACTGCTAGATAATTTACAATAAGGATCATAAAGATACTCACTGGACTTGAAAAAAGAGCGGAGGACCTCAGTGAGATCCTTTGCGAAGAAACAGAAAACACAAAGAACCAATCAGAGATCAAGAACTCATAACTGAAATTTAAAATACACTAAATTAAATAAATAGCAGACTAGAAGAAGCCGAAGAATGGGTCAGGGACCTGGAGGAGTGAGTGATGGAAAGCAATCAAACTGAATAGGAAAGAGAAGAAAAAAAATCATAAAAAATGAAAATAGGCTTAGGGAACTCAGGGACACCATCAAACATCATAACATTCACATTGTAGGGCTCCCAGAAGGAGAAGAGAGAAAAAAGGGAGCAGAAAATTTGTTTGAAGAAATAATGGTTGAAAACTTCCTGTATCGGGGGAAGGAAACAGAAATCTAGATCCAAGAGGCACAGAGAGAGCCCCCAACAAAATCCACCCAAGGAGGTCCACACCAGAACACATAGTTATGAAAGCAGCAGAAAGTACTGATAAGGACAGAATTTTAAAAGCAGCAAGAGAAAACAAAACAGTTACATACCAAGGAAATCCCATAAGGCTATGAGCTGATTTTTCAGCAAGAACTCTGTAGGTCAGAAGAGAGTGGCATGATATATTCAAAGTGCTAAAAGAAAAAAAATAGGCAGCCAAGCACAGTCTATCCAGCAAACCTGTCATTCAGAATAGAAGGAGAGATAAAGAGTTTCCCAGACAAACAAAAGTTAAAAGAATTCATAACCACTAAACCAGCCCTACAAGATATGTTATGAGGGACTCTAAGTGGAAAGCAAACAAGATAAGTAAGAGTAAGAAAAGCAGGGAGCATGAAAGCAATAAAATTCAGTGCATCTAGAAAAATCAGTCAAGGGATTCACAAAACAAAAAGATGTAAAGTACGACACCAATTATCTAAAATGTGAAGGGGACAGAAGAATGGGTTCATGTGTCTGTTGGCCATCTATAGGTCTTTTTTGGGAAAATGTCTATTCATATCCTCTGCCCATTTTTTAACTGGATTATTTGTTTTTTGCTTTGTATAAATTCTTTATATATTTTGGATACTGACCCTTCATTAGATATGTCATTTGCAAATACCTCCTCCCATTCTGTAGGCTGCCTTTTAGTTTTGATTGTTCCCTTGGCTGTGTAGAAGCTTTTTATTTTGATGAAGTTCCAATAGTTTATTTTTGCTTTTGATTCCCTTGCCTCAGGAGACATATCTAGTAAGAAGTTGCTATAGCCGATGTCAAAGAGGTTACTGCCTGTCGGTTCTCTAGGATTTTAATGGTTTCCTGTCTCACATTTAGGTCTTTAATCCATTTTGAATTTATTTTTGTGTATGGTGTAAGAAAGTGCTCCAATTTCACTCTTTTGCATGTTGCTATCCAGTCAGTCAGAGAAAGACAAATAACACATGATTTCACTCATATGTGGAATTTAAGAAACAAAACAAAAGAACACAGGGAGAGAAAAGAGAGAGGCAAACCAAGAAACAGACTCCTAATTATAGAGGATAAACTGATGGTTATCAGAGGGGAGGTAGGTGGGGGGGGTAGGTTAAATAGGTGCTGGGGATCAAGGAGTACACTGGTTGTGATGAGCACTGGATGTTGTAGGGAAGTGTTGAATCACTAAATTCTACATCTGAAACTAATATTACCCTGTATGTTACCTAACTGGAATATTTTTAAATAAAAACTTGAAGAAGAAGAAAAAAGAATGGGTTCACACTTAAATGACCATTAACTTAATATATAGACTACTCTATGCAGAAGTTGTTACATACAAACTTAATGATAACCACAAATCAAAAACCACTAATAGACATGCAAAACATAAAGAGAAAGGAATCCGAGGATACCATCACAGAAAGCCAGCAGACCGTGAGAAAAGACAGCAAGAGAAGAAAGGAACAGACAAGAACTACAAAAACAACCATAAAATAAGTAACAAAATGGCCAAAGTACACACTTACCAATAATTACTTTGAATGTAAATGGGCTAACTGCTGCAATCAAAAGACACAGGGTGATGAAACGGATGAGAAAACGAGACCCATCTAGATGGTGCCTATAAGAGACTCCATTCAGACCTAAAGACACACATGCAAATTGAAAGTGAGGGGATGGAAAAGCTTTTATCATGCAAATGGAAGTAAAAAGACAGCCAGGGTAGCAATACTTCTATTGGACAAAATAGACTTTAAAACAAAGACTGTACAAAGAGACGGAGAAGGACACTATGTAGTCATAAACAGAATGATCCAACAAGAAGATATAACCATTGTAAATATTTATGCACCTAGTGTGGGAGCACCCAAATACATAAAGCAGTTGATAACAAATATAAAGGAAGTAAATGATAGTAATACAGTAATAGTAGGGGACTTGAACACCCCACTTACATCAATGGATAGACCATCCAAACAGAAAACCAATAAGGAAACGGTGGCTTTGAAGGACACAGAATGTTCCATCCTAAAGCAGCAGAATACACATTCTTTTCAAGTGCACATGGCACATTCTCCAGAATAGAACACATTTTAGCCCACAAAACAAGTCTTAAGAAATTAAAAAAGATCAAAGTGTTATCAATCACCTTTTCTGACCACACGTTATGAAATGAGAAGTCAACCATAAGAAAAAAATCTGGAAAGAACACAAATACATGGACGTTAAATAATATGCTGCTAAATGATGAACAGGCCAACCAAGAAATCAAAGAGGAAATAAAAAATACACAGAGAAAAATGAAAATGAAAACACAATGGTCCAAAACCTTTGGGATGCAGCAAAGGCTGTTCTATGAGGGAAGTTTATAGCAATACAGGCTTATCTCAGGAAGCAAGAAAAATCTCAAATGAATGACTCTGGAAGTGCCTATCACCTAGTACACACCGAAATACCTGCTAAGGTTAACATGACATGCAAACAATGTTAAAAGGTATAATAAAAAGTGCCGTAACACAATCTGACACTCTGGTAAGGCTGCTAAACACACTACTCCTAGGTATACTTCCTCAAGAACGTCTTGCAGAAGTACACCAGGAGACATGCGCAAGAACGTTTGATAGCAGCACTGTTTTGTTTATAAGTAAAACAAAAACAACAAAAATTTCCGTTGAGATCACCAATAAGTAACTTATAAAATATACACAATGAAATACTATATAGCAAAATGATAATGAATAACTAAGGTTAAAAATCCATATTAATCCACAAATATAATAATCAGTGGGAAAAAGCAAGGTGCAGAGTATGATATACTATATATTGTCAGAAAGGTGGTTACAATGTGGTGGATGAGAGAGATGTATTTTAGGATGAGTCACATAGGGGCTTCCATTTTACTAGTTTCTGTTTCATTTATGAAGTTGAGTGGTGAGTTAATGCGTATTCATTTATATCAACCTTTGAACGTACTTATATTTGAAAATTTCATATTCAGTTTAAAGTCCTATACCAAGGATCAGCAACGAAGGCCTGGGAGTCAAATCCAGCTCAATACCTATTTTCGTTTTACTGGAACACAACCATTCATCTGTTTACGTGTTGTCAATGACTGTACTACAAGGTCAGGGTTGAGTGGTTGTGATAGACAAACCTAAAATACTTACTACTAGGCGCTTTATAGAAAATGTTTGCCAACCCCTGTTTTATTGCCAAGTATAGAGTGCAAATGAAGAAGACATTAATTCTGAAATAACACAAATATAATCATGGTCATAGTTACTGAGAAAAATGATCAGCACATTTGATGATAGCCAGAGAAAGAAAGATGGGAGGAAAGCAAGTAAAAACTAAATAAGCTTCAGAGCACTGCTGTCCAACAGAACTTTCTGTGATGATGGAAATACTCTATATCTGTATTATTCAATATGGTGACCAAGAGCCACCAATAGCTTTGGAGCACTTGAAATGTTGGTATTATGACTGAGGAACAGAATTTAAGGTTTTATTTATTTTTAATTATTTTAAATAGTCACATGTACCTAAGGACTGTACGGTGCAGCTTTAGAGCTCTGGACGACAGACTGACAGCAGCTGTCACCTGAAACCCAGGATGGGGTTGCCTCCAGTTTAGAAAATTTCAGCCACTGATGGAAAGGCAAATCATAGATAATCATAAGGGTAAGGCTAACATATAGATTTGGGACTAATATTAATAAAAATTGGGCCAAACGATTACTCTTTCTAAGAAAGAGGATGCAATGTAAGAGAAACAGAGGGCCAAAGTTGAGATTTGGGAACTTCCATGATAATTTGTTAAGTGAACAAACATTATTAGGTGAAAGAGAAGTACAACAGTTAGAGTTATGTGGCAGGGAAACCAGAAGAGCTATGCCTTAAAAAAAAATGAGCTCCATAATTCCACATGTGAATGAGGAAAACTTCTGCAATAATTAGTGGTTAGCTGGAAAAGCCATGAAAATAAGGGACTTGGATACCAATAATGTCTTTCTCCTCATTTAACCAAAACAAGTGTCTGCAAAAGATATGCCATATTATCGTATTTTCTAGATTTCTTTCACGTAGAAAGATGTTTAACTTTTATTATTTTGCTCAATTATCAACTAGTCCAGATACATTTAGCTTTCACTGAAGACAATAAACAATTGCCTAGAAATAAGGTCCTAGTATTATAAAACTTTTCAAATTCTCATTAGCTGGACATTTCTTCCCTTTTCTACTTTGATGCACTGTGCTTCATCCTTCCTTATCCAAACCACTAAGAATATACTATACAAACTTATAAAAATATCATTTATATACTGTACAAGAATATGCTACAAAAAAAGGAATTTTGAGGAACAAACTACCTTACTTCCCAGCAGCCAGTAGAACTGCTTTCTATAGATGTGCTAAAATCAGTTGTCTGGTTTCCATGGCCCAGCAATAGCTTTTTTGCTTTGTTTTAGTGTGGAGTTCAAAAATACCTGCCTGATGATATACAGACACAGAATGGTATATTTAGTATCTGGTTTAATCAGTATTGGCATAGGAATACAAAATATTCCTTGGGGAACCTGTCTAAATATTGGTATTTAGATACTGACATGATCTTATTCTTTAGAAATAACTAGAACAGGGGAGAATTGGTAATTTTCAATTATTAATTTTATCTTACAGTTCTCTCAGAACTTAATTAATTTATTTATTTAAAAAGATTTTATTTATTTATTCGACAGAGATAGAGACAGCCAGCGAGAGAGGGAACACAAGCAGGGGGAGTGGGAGAGGAAGAAGCAGGCTCCCAGCGGAGCAGGGAGCCCAATGCGGGGCTCGATTCCAGGACCCTGGGATCATGACCTGAGCTGAAGGCAGATGCTTAACGACTGAGCCACCCAGGCGCCCCTCAGAATTTATGATATTCACAGTAGGCTACTACTGCTTAGACTCATCTTTACTATCAAGAAGATTGGAATGCAATGTAGAAAAGAACACAGTGTGATATCTAGTAAAGAACACAGGCTCTGAAGTCAAAGAGACTTTGATTTAAGTCCTGAATACATAGACTTTCAGTGAACCTCACTGAGGCTCTGCTATCTCATTTGTAGAACTGGGTAATGATATTTAGCTTGAAAGCTGTTATGAAAACTAAATGAAAGAAGGCATTTATAGTATCTAGACAGAGCACCTGGCCATGCTGGACACCCAACAGTTACTTCGCTCTCACTCTCGGGCATTTAAGGTCTCTTCTACACTCTTTTTCTCTTCTACACTTTTTAACCTAAGAATACATCTCCGAGAAATGTAAGAAGAAAATAGAATAATCAGCTGTTTTGATCTGGAGAAGGCAGAAGAGAATGAGATGTCCCAAACCGAGGTGAAAAGATCATCTTTAGACAGGAGAGCGACTCTGCTATTGAGGTTCCTTGGAGGAATCTTGAACACACATGAAGGCAGGTAATGGGAAAACAATGGAGTTCCCTTTTAATGGCTCGTATTTTCTCTGTAAATTAGGAAGACCACTTGCTAAGTGTGAAAGAGGTAAATTTGAAGTGTGAGATGGAAAAAAGTTGAAAAAAGTGTTACAAATATTAGGGAGTGAACCAGGGAAATGTCCAAATGGACCCAAATGCTCAGGGTCCATTTGAGACCAGTTCCCCATTAACTTATGAACATGAATGTGTTCTATCGGTTGAAAGATTGTCTTCAGTAGCACTTGGCTACTTGGATGCGAGTACAAAGAAAGAGGTTATCTGGATTCATCTTGAGTTGGAATTTCATTTCATTTATAGGCTAGAGTGTTACTTAAATAATGAACTATGAACTCTAACCAGGATAAAGAAAAAAACGATAAAGGAGAATATGCCTAGTGATTAGGACAATGCCAGAACAATATTAAGCAATCAAAAAAAAAGGATAGCTGTTAATATTACTAATTATGGTCCTCAAGCAGTAAGTAATTTCATCATTCTAATTTGTAATCATTTCTATGTTATTTCTCTCCCTTCCACTAGACTGAGCTCTTTGAAGATAAAAAGAGTGTCTTACTCATCTTTGCTTCTTCCCAAAGCAAAGCCTGGTACCTACCATACTGTAAGTGACTATTAAATGCTTATGATTAAATCAATGAATCAAACCTTCTGCTTCCAAGCTATTCATATAATTTGTTTAAAGAGATTCTAGCTAGGGCATCATAACCTTAATAACAATTCACAAAATAAGACTTTTCTAAGAAAGGCACTGAACGGCCACTGTCAATTCAATGATAGAAACCCACTAAGTAGCTAACAATATGACTGATGACAGTTTTCCAATACTGCAGACTACAGAATTAACATGAGGAAGAAAATGAATTCACACACACACAACATGAAAACTGAAAATACATCTGTCTATTTTTAATGGACAAAAGAGGGCTCCTGCCTCTATTTTTATCATTCCAGTACCTTACAATGTCTCATGAAATGAGTAATCTGAAGCATAACCTACCCAATGCCGACGAAACATCTGCATTAGGACTTCAAAGCAAGTTCAAAGATATATAATCTGACAGCTGGCCAGGCCCATTAACTTCCTCTTTGTTTTGGGCAGAAGGTACACCCCCAAAATAATACTATACCTTTCCTAGTTTATCAAAGGCTATAGGGTTTTAAGAAAGAGGTCTTTTTTGGCTGTGGATTCAATTTAAAAAACATAAAGATTTTATTTTTGCTGCTGCTTCAACTAATACGTTCATTTTAAAGTATTCAAAAGGGACAGCTTTGATTTAATAGTGGACAGTATACAGGGAATCACAACTTTAAGTACAAACTGTATTGAGTATCTTCTTTAATAAATGGGTTGTCTAAGACTGAATATACATATGTATTTCCCTAGAGAAAGCATGTTATATAATGGGAGGTCAAGTCTCTAGTTGGTTCTTGTAAATCTGAAGTGCTATGTAACACCCAGTAAGATACTAAAACACCTAAACCTCTAGGTCCAACATTTTATGAGGAAACGTACACAGAGCTCTCATCTGGGATGTCAAAACGATCCCGTCTCTCTTACCACCTGTGTTCTAACCAGTAGAATTCAGAACAGGCTAGAAGCTAGGAAAAGGGGAGTTCAGGCAATGAACAAAGAGGAAACAAAAAATTTTGCAACTGGATACTTCTTAGCCCAGTTTGACTCTATCACTCCTGTTTTTCCCTGAAGGTACCAGGGAACGTCCTGTCTTTCGAGGAAAGAGCTTAATGATTTCTAGACAGAGTTTATCTCTTTCTCAGAGCCACTGCAGAAAAAAAGAGCACCCACTCCTGGTGCATCCCCATTCTCAAAGCTTATGATTTTGTAAAGCAAGAAATTCAATTAAAGTAATGTGTTTGATAGTCACTAAGAACAATATATTTGAAAAGGATGGGCTGAAAATATAGGAGAAAGGCAGAATAATCAAATGTTTGGGTCCTTAGGAAGACAGAGGAAAATGAGATACACTCTCGGTAGAAACTGTATACCAGCAACAGGGAAAATCTGGCAGATTAAAAAGGTTTTCTTCTCTACCCCTTTTCTTTTACTTCAGTGAAAGTTAAAGAAACATATATATGTATCAACAGGGAAAGACCAAATTGAGTTTGAGTACACAAGAAAGTGTAATACAATCTATCTACACTTCAGAGTGATACCTAGGGTATAAGACATTTTCATATAACTACTAGACATTTCCTCTTCTTCTCATGGGTCACTCAAAATCATAAAACATTAAAATACAAGCTTAGCTATTAATTAAAGATAAAATTATGAAATTTAAAAAATGTAAGCTTTAAAAATAATCTTACTTTGTATCTTATATATTAATAACCATTGTACAGTAAATATCTGCCACTGCTAGAGACTAATACAGTCTCTATACTGTGATTTGGCTTTAAACACTTTCTTACATTAAAAATTAATTCAGAATTACCTGAAAGAGAGGTTACCAAACAGTATCAAGTATAGTTCAACGAACTGCAAAGAAGCCTGGCTGCTATTCTGCTGACTCAATTCCATCTACCCAACGGTCGACTCATGAGTTTTGTCTTTAATGAAACAAATGACCACACATATTAAGGCTGTATTACCTTCATAATGTTAACTAAATCTGTTTGATAGTAGCGATCCTGGTGTGCATTTGCTGCTGCTAATGTAAGAAGATAATCATTCCTTGCGTGGGTAGCTTTAGAATTACATTCAGATCGCCGGGCTTTTAACTAAAACACAGTAAAAGAGAAAAAAAAATCAATGCAAACTGACATTGCACTGTAAGATACATGAGGATACCATTCTTAGCTACCAATTAATGGCTCCCCAACAAGAGTAAAGGTAAACATGTGGAGAAATATTCATTTGCATATAAAAATATTCAATACTACTGAGGAATTAAATAAACGATTAGAACTGTTACATGGGGTGAGAGTGTCTTCACATGTTTGTTATTTACACTTAATATATTTCCAAAGCTTTTCAAAATACTTCAAAGTATTTTACTCGTTTAATTCAGACGGGAAAAAAAAGGTTCCCAAATTAAGTACCTTCTCTTCAAAGACATAGATAAACCTGCTGGAGTTAGAAAATCTTTTTAAAAAAATCAGCATTCCTCATGTGCCAAAAGAACTGTGAACACAGTGTGCCAGTTAGGATCCTGGCAGCCAATGGCAGGCCACTAAACTTCCTTATCAGGTAATTCTACAGCTTGAGGGTCCCACAGGAAAATCTCACTTGGATCTGGCCCAGAGTATCTGTTCAAGGGTATAAATCTGAATGAAATGGATTTTGTAGATTTTCTAAAGCCCGTGGACTAAGTCTCTTGGACTAGAAGTTATAGATAACAGGCTACCTAAGCAGGTAAGGTATAGAAACCTATCTCTGAAGCAATGTTGAGAAGCAAGCAGTGTCTATAGTCCTGACATCTAGGCGGAAAACTTCCATGAATTGGAAAGGAAACTTCTTCCCTAAGTTACTGACTTTAAAATGCCTGGTGAAGAGTATTAAGGAGGGCACGTATCATACAGAGCACTGGGTGTTATATGCAAACAATGCATCATGGAACACTACATCAAAAGCTAATGGTATACTGTATGGTTACCAACATATAATAATAAAAAAATTAAAAAATAAAATGCTTCTCTAAATTAGGTGGAAATAACTGACTTCAACCCTCAAAAAACCCAATTCTTTCTTAATAAGCTAAGGTTTCTCAATTGTGAAATACAATTTTCAAAAACTCACCTTTACACTTGCTTTCTGTAAACTGATTCTTGATTGAAAAAGACTAAGTTTAGATCTATAATAAAACAGAAAACACAGTATGTTTAATAAAATTATCAAATTATATCATATTAAATTTATTAAGTATTATAATTCCAAATTTTTAAAACAGTGACCCAACGCTATTTCCCAACACTATTCCAAAAGAGAACTAAAAAATGGAAAACCAGGAGCAATGATTATTTTGTTTTATTTTACTACGGGAAGAATATTGTAGTGCAACAGGAAATAATGGGATATTTAATAAAAATATCCTGAGTGACAAAAATACAACTTGACATATACAATATATTGGTATCTCTTAATAAACAAGAGTTATCAAACTATAGGTTATTCCCAGTCTCATACAATTACACACACTTTAGTTCGTGCAAGAAAGCGTAAAGAAACCCAGGGATAACCAATCTATGGAGGCAAAAATTAGCAGGCTTTCAGGGCTGTGCGCAATAGGCTGTAACAACACCTGCAATGCAACCTACAGTATGATATTACCAGGCTCTTCAGAGTCCTTAATTCCATTATTTCTCCCATTAAAAGTCCTTCTGGTTTGGGTGCCAGCCTGTGTGCTCCCTCTACTCTTAACATAGTATTTGGAACACAGTGAGAAAGTCCTTGGGCTCTCTGCCCTATATGATATTGTTCTATTTAATTCTCCCATTCTGATGTCCTTATTTTCCTCAATCCCTTTCAGTGTGGGAAGGAAACATAATCTAACAATCAATGTAAAAATATGCTGGTTTTACCCAAACAGCTAGAGAAAACCACAAGGAGAAAGTCAACAGAAGAACAGTAAGGAATAACAACACTCCCACGACCAGTGATTTTTGAAGCTGCAATGTTTGTCTTGACAGCAGTGTCATGGTGATTGCCATGGGAGAATTCAGTGCATGTGCTGGCAGCTAAGCCATAATACAAGTAAAGTTGCAGACCCCTTGGGAATGGAAGGTGGAGCAAGCCAGTCTCTGCACAGCAAATGTGAGGAGGATAGCAAAAGCAGCCTATCATCTGTCTAACAAAAGAGAAACATTCAGGGACATACGCTTACGCATCCTAACTACTTCTCCACCGTTATAAAAAAAAAAAAAAAAGATTGGGTCCAAGATACTCCTATTATTTTCTACCTTGCCATATTCGTATTTCCTGGGATTTTGTCTATTTTTATTAAGCAGATTCCTATTCGTTTCAATCTAGAAAAGGCCACAAACTTTAAAAGTTGAGAGAGCCTAAAAAAAAAAAATTGAGAGAGCCTGTTAAAGATTAAAAAAGACTGTTTGGGGTATTCTCAATTCTCCTTTTTCTTGCAGTCATTATCCAAACAGTCTGAGTTGCACCTGGATTTTCCAATATAAGGTTTTAAGTTTCTGTTTTCTGTTTCATTTGCTAATCCTCATATAATTCTTGTGTGGTTCTTAAGAAGGTATTAGCAGTAGATAAAATACAGTTCCTATGCTCAAAGATTATGATCTACAACAAGTAAGATATATGCAACTAGTGAATTGTCCTGCACACTCCTCCTCCTCATCTGCTTCCAAATGTTAATGCTCCTTAGGGTCCCAAGCTCAATTTCTTCATCTCATATACGATTTCATCCCTGTAACGATCATCTGATAGGTAACCAACCCCCAAAGTGAGATCTTCAGGCCCAGATTCTCACCTGAGAGTTAGATACATAACTCCCTACCAAACTTATTCACTTCGATGTCTCACAGGCTCTTCAGAACCTACATATCCAAAATGGAACCCATCCTTCCTTTCAAATGGTGTCCCTCTTCCTTTTCACTCTCTCTCTTAATGTGCACATCTCACCGTCTATCCAATCGTCTATCAAAACTACACATAGTCCAGTCTTTACTTCCCCTTCCTGAGCTTCCTTCTCTCATCTTCTTCAAGAGTCTGTGCAAACATCACTTCTATAAAGGTTTCCTTTCTTATTAGGCAAAATTAATCTATTTTCTATGCTTACAAAGCAGTGTTTTCATACAACTACAGTAAACATATTAGTTACTACGTGAGTGACTTTAGGCACCTAATTTGAGTTTACTGTGAATAATAATACTGTGAATCATGAAGTTACTTTTAAACACATTTGCCTTTAAACACGCTGGCTTTAAATTTCTTGAAGATGCAAAGCTTATCTTACTCATCTCTGTACTCACAGTACCCAAAATAATTATTCAATAAACATTTAGAGAGTGAATGAAGATAAAGCAGCATTTCTTACTCTGTAGTTGAATGAATTTTCCAGAAAAGTTACACACTGAAATAAAAGGTCTCATTTGTTGTAACCCCTTTGAATTTGGGCCATATTAGAAGGCAGTGTTTTGTGATGAGCATCTGTGAATTAGCCCCTGTCAAGTCCACACTTCTTAGGAACTGCCTAGGAATTGTCCCCATTTTCGCTCTGTGGGCCTTGGCTAAAGTAGGTATTTATATATGCTCTAACAGATCTGTCAGCTCTGTTGTGGAATCCCTGAAGTTTTAAAAAAACAAATTCCCCTAAAAAAACCCACCATGACAGGAAATTCCTATTGGAGATCATCTAATCTAAAATCTTCAGATCTTATTGGAAAGATGGGTTCACTGACTCTATGAAAGTATGGGAAATATTTGTATGCTCACAAAAATAAAATAATAAAGACAACAAACTAAATTAGGGAAATATTAAATATGTTTTAAATATTTAAAAATGTTAAGTACTTTATGAGTATTTATCTACCAGTCCTTGGTACTAAATAAACTTTGGAGGAAACCCTAAATTTTCACAAGATGCTTATGAGATTGCTTAACTTCCTGTACATAAAAACATATTAGAAAGAACCCCCCTCCCCCCACTGGTTGTTAGTCTGTACGAGTGTTCATAACCCTTCTGATTTCATGACTAGGAGTTCAGAGTCAGCTTTCCTAACAGACCTCTTTAGAGTCCCATTCTATGGTACAGGTTTATTTTTTCTCAAAAACTTTTTGTCTTTCCTCAACTTGTCATATCAAAAATCTGTACTGCTCCTTTATATCTTTTTATTACCAATTGCCAGTTCCTTCTTTTCCTGATTATTCTCCAAATAAAGGGCTTATGATTCACATATACTAAAAGTAAAATTCACACAGCTGCTAAAGCATACATTTAAAAAGTGTATATATTAGAATTTCACACAATAGAGAAACTGTGCCTAGGGCAGGATTTCTATACTGAGGTCAATGCTCTTATTTTTTTGAGATGTCCAAGGTGCCTTCAATGGCATGCTGAGCATCAGGGATTTCCAACGACAACTGATTTAGAGTTTAACATGAAAAAAATGAGGCTCTTAAACCCAGATATTCAGACACCATAGCAACTTCGACCAGCTTTCACTAAGCTTTCAATACAATGTTCATTTGTCCTTTTTCCTTTTCAAAATTCAATTTAATGTGAAAACTGATCGAATAGTCTCATTTTGCTATATTAATTTAAGTGAGATCAGCCAATATAAAAGAAAAATTTGAAAGTATGTAACCTTTACAGGTCAGATGAAACCAACATAACCTAAGAATGAGTGTATGCTCTATATTAACAGAAAACAAAGTACTGGCAAAAATAACATTTATTTGCATAATTACTTTTTCAGAAATGCTAAAACACATACTTTGCTTCGATGTCAGCTTTCTCTCGTACTGCATGAGCCATCTGTTCAGTCTCAAAGTACTTCTTTTTGCCTTTAGCTAAATCTTTCACTGTCTCTTGTAATTCAGTTTGGATCTTTGTCAACTGGTCCACACACTGTAAAATACAAAGTGTAATTATTATGATATTAGTTTTCAGGCTTACCGAAAATGAATTTGTCCTAAGGACTATGCACTATGCCCTCAGGATGGAAACCCAGGAGAAAAATCAGCACTTTTAGTCTCCTTCAAATTGCAAATTAAAATCCAGTGAACAGCTGGTACTCCCATCTCAAGAAATGTATTGAATAGTGTCCCAGTTTGCTTAACAACTCTGCTTTGAGAAATAACCTCAGTGCTGCTGAAGACTGACATTAAGGTAAGGCATGAGAAGAGCAACAATGAAAATGCTTTTATTGTTGGAGATATCAAGGCACTAAAGGCAAAAGAATAAAGCAATTCTGTATTTCTTCATAATCTTTGGGCAGGGGCCATGCTAATCTTCTCTATAACATTCCAATTTCAGTAAATGTGCTCCCAAAGCGAGCACTCTTCAAAATCTTAATAAAGTCTATGTTTGGGGAACTGATGGTGCAAAGGGTACTGAAGAATTCTGCTCTGGGAAAGAAGGAGTGTAATCTGACAAGTGTAGCATAAGTCCAAGATGAAGGAGAGAAGCAAGAAACCTGGGTATCATGTAACAATTACTACTCAAAATTACTGCCAACTCAGTTCTTTGGATACATATACACATTCTGGGAGAAGGGACAGATAAAATTAACTCAAAGAAATGTTTAATCAATGAATTCTTATAACACATTGGGGCCAAGGTAACATTGCTTAAAGGACTCTTCTGGATATCCAAAGGGGAAACACTTTTCCCAGTTTGAAACAAACCACTGCAACGTTTCACCAGCCTAAGGCCAATTCAGGGAAGCCTCCCCGGAAAAACTTCTGAGCCTGAAACAGAGTTTGGTGAAGACTGACAAAAGCTCAGCAAAGCAGGAGGAGACATTGGTGAGGAACTATTATGAAAGGCTGAACAGCATGGAGTAGAACAAGGACACCGGAACAGCAAGGATAACGCACAAATAAACTTAACACATGTGACATACAGGCTAGAGTTTCCCAGAAATTGTTAGGTGGTAAGAAAAGGACTACTTTACAGTAATAAAAAAACAAGAAGATTCCCTATGAGCGTATTTACTGAGCACTTTAACAAGTGTCAGGCTATAAATAAAGGGTTAAGAAAAACTTCACCTCTTTCTCCTTTGCATGAAAACTGGACCCTTGCTTAACTTTTTAGGTCTGTGTTTTAACAGAAACCTGATAAAGACACAATGTCAACTGTATTATTTGGCAACACCATGTATGAACCCTGATAGATAAACTGCATTAATTTGGAAGAAAGTGCAAATGAACTATAAATATCTGATGGAAAAGTCTTGGCTTTAGGCTTCTGTGAGTATGGTAATTCCCATATCTGGACATGTCCTTTGCACAGACTCTGGAAACTCTGGTGTAATAACTAACTAAAGTTGTAATAAAAGCTTTTAGTCTCCTTTAGGGCCTGTGGCTACCCCTATACATGTGAATCTCATTCTCTTACCCCAGACCTTTCACCTGAGGAACCAAGCAGAATAACTGTGGTTAGCTATGCAGACTGAGGCATACACCAGTGGAAGAACTAATTATACTAGCGCTGGATGCTGCCCTGTGTTCCCTGTTCTAATGTCCTTCTAAGTAAACCTCATGCCACGTATGGCCTAGGATAATCATGACAGCCTCCGTGTTTCGTTACACTTAACAAGACTCCCTATGGGCATGCACAGGCAGAATGCAGTTTAGTACTTCATAAATTTTAGTACTTTAAAATATTATCACATTATCCTATTATCATATTCTCACATTTACTCCTCCAAATGACTCTGGTAAAAGTATTCCTATCAATCCCATTTTAAGATGAGGAAATACAGGGCGCCTAGGCGGCTCCGTCAGTTGAGTGTCCGACTCTTGATTTCGGCTTGGGTTGTGATCTTGGGGTCATGGGACTGAGGCCTGCGTCAGACTCCGTGCTCAGCACGGAGTCTTCTTGGGATTCTCTCTCTCCTTCTGTACCTCCCCCAGGTTGTGCACACTGCATGCTCTCTCTCTCTCAAATAAATCAAGTGATGATATCACTTACCATGTAACCCACTGTAGTACATACCCCAGTTTTGTGACAACCATGTTTTTAAAGTCTTTATATAGAGATACGTTGTCTTGAAATAGTAGCTTTTAAAAAATTGACATGTAATTCACAAACCACAAAATTCACCCTGTTAAAGTGTATGATTCAGTGGTTTTTAATATATTCAGAAGGTCGTAAAACCATTACCATTACATAATTTCAGAACATTTTCATCGCCCCCCCCAAAAAAAAACCCCATACCAATTAGCAGTCACTCTCCATTTCCCCCTACTCCTAGTCCCTAGAAACCACTTTCTGTCTCTACGAATTTCCTGCATTTCATATCAATGGAATTATATAATATCTGGCCTTATATGTCCCAAGTCTTCCACTTAGCATAATGTATTCAGGGTTCATCTATGTTGTATCATGTATTAATTCTTCATTTCTTTTTGTGGCTGAATAAAATTTCATTGTATAGATATACTAAAACAGTAAGCTTTTATCTTGCAGAAAAATCTTCCTTTCTCTCTAATTTTAATAGTCCTTATCATAAACAAATCTCTTATTTAAACAATAAAACAATGAGGGGCGCTGGCTGGCTCAGTCAGTAGAGCATGTGGCTCTTGATCTCGGAGTCATGAGCTCAGGCCCCACCTTGGGCCCAGAGATTACTTAACAAAATAAAAAAAAAATAAATAAATAAAAATACCATGACAACCTGACACTACCACAGAAAACTGTGAAACTTCCCGATAATGCCACGTTTGCAGGTGTGGAGAGCTTACAAAGCGATCCACAGCTTCAACAAGAGCTTAAGAACCAAAAACTGGGGCATGGTCTGAAAAATGCAACTATGTTTAATGGGAAAATGAGATGGATGATTTGTTTTGTTTTAATTTTATTTAAATTCAATTAGTTAGCATACATTATTAGTTTCAGAGATGAATTATTTAAAAGAGGAGTCTGGTGTAAGGTTTCTATAACCAAAATTTTCATCTAAAACAACAGAGCTTGGCCTCAGAAAGAAGGGAACCCAAGAATTCGGTGGTGATTTACATGATAATCAGTGTTTTGAGAGGAAACTAAGCACAGTAGGTCAAAGATTTTCCTGGGGATGCAAACCATGTGGCTAGGATCTCAGTATATTCACACAAAGTAAATATCATGGGTACGTGACAACATATGGGCACATGAGTGCCAAGACCACACACAGCCACGCACTCCTCATATCCCTACCTTTTAAAGAATAAGATGTCTTTCTTAGTACTGGGTAACCAAACATCTTATGGAAATTACTTAATTCATTTTCATCTATAAAAGGCTATTAATTATATTACTTTTTGCATGTATGACAGTGTCAAGCTGGGTCTTGTGATAGTTCTTATCTTTAAAAGGATTTCTCAAAAATCTCATCAGAAAACTTAGGGTGATTCTTTTGTTTTTTTCTTTCCCACAAGTTTCTAAGATACTGTTCATCAAATAATATTAAATAGATAGCCTATGTGTGCAATGAAGAGATCTCTTGTGATCTGTTCTTCCTTAGCCTTCAGTAAATCCATAACCAAATGTTTTCCATCACCCGAATGAACGGTTTCAAGTCAGAGTAATTTGGGTTTTTGTCAAAGGAAAGTGCTCTGCACGTAGCAAAATACAGGCATACCTCATTTTATTGCACTTTGCTTTATTGTGCTTTGCGGATATTGTTTTTTTTTTACAAATTGAAGGTTCAAGACTTCAGTGGAAGAAGTAACTGCAGATGTGGTGGAAATAGAAAGAACTAGAAGTGGGGCCTGAAGATGTGAGTGAACTGCTGTAATCTCATGATCAAACTTGAATGGATGGGGAACTGCTTCTTATGGATGAACAAAGAAAGTGGTCTCCAGACGGAATCTACTCCTGGTGAAGAATGTTGAAATGACAACAAAGAATTTAGAATATTAGTAAATTTAGTTGATAAAGTAGTGGCAGGGTTTGAGAGGACTGACTCCAGTTTTACAACTTCTAAATGTGGGTAAAACACTATCAAATAGCATCATATGCGACAGAGAAATCATCTGTGAAAGAAGAGTCAATGGATACAGCAAACTTCACTGTTGTTTTATTTTAAGAAATTGCCACAGCCACCCCAGCCTTCAGCAACCATGACCCTGATAGTCAGCAGCCATCAACATCAAGGCAAGACTCTGTATCCGTAACAAGGTTATGACTCACTAACCATTATCACTCAGGTAATGCTAACTCATCTGAGTAATAAGGGTTAGCATTTGTTAGCAATAAACTATTTTTAAATTAAGGTATGTACATTTTTTTAGAAACAGCTACTGCACACTTAATAGCGTGCAGTACAGTGAAAACTAACTTTTATTTACACTGGGAAACTAAAAACTTCATTTGACTCACTTTATTGCAATATTTGCTTTATTGCAGTGGTCTGGAACCAAACCCACAATATTTCTGAGGTATGTCTGAACCAAAAATATTTATTAAATAAAAGTCATCAAATTTAATTTGCAAAGATTACCTAGGATTTCCTTTCCAACTTTTAAAGTAAATTTCTTCTGCAGGAATCCAGTTTTCTGGGGTAGATTAAGTTATATACTTAAAAAGAAGCTTAATAATGCCTATATGTTAAGAAAAAGACTTGGTGTGGTACAAGCCCAGCTCTTTCCCAAGAGTTATAAGCACTGAGCACTGATGAGCACAGAAATGAATGTACAACTTTACATTAAGGCTAAGGGATCATATGAAATGGTGACAAACTTGGATATTAGAATTCTAGTAAAGAAATTAAAAGTATGCTCCCTGAGTATGACACAGATCGTGAATAGATAGATATACTGGCCGTTAAAGACAGGAATAAAAGTAAAAGTAACTTGAGCCAATAAATTAAAGTCCTACAAACCAGTAGGTTCTCTGACCCAGTATTCACATCCTGGAAATTCACCCTAAGACAATAACTTCTAAGAAAAAAAGTTAAATTTTTATTGTAGAGTTAGTTGTAATGTCCAAAAACAGAGATATGATTTTAAAAAGCAGAATAAATTAAAAATTCATTCAGAAAAAAAAAATAATAGAGGTGCCTCGGTGGTTCAATTGGTTAAGCGTCCAACTCTTGATCTCAGCTCGGGTCTTGATCTCAAGATTGTGAGTTCAAGGCCTGCACTGGGCTCCATGTTGGGCATGGAGCCTACTTAAAAGAAAAATAATAACAATAAACTAAAGGTTGTATAGAAACAGGAACAATTAATTAGGAAATGGGAGAGAATGACGAATATATCACAAAAAATGATCAATGTATTAATTACAACTATTACAAAAACAAAGAAGATAAAAGGAATAAAGAAATTAAGTAGTCTACTAAGGTGAAGAGGTGGTATGTATTTTTCTGTAAACCTATTTAAATATTAAACTTCAAGTGTTTTTAAAAGATTGCAAAGGATTTGGAATTAGAAAGTAGTACGTTCAAGTTCCTGCTCTGTTATCTACTACTAAGTCTCTTTAACATTTTTTAGCCTCAGTTTTGTCATTTGTAAAATAATAATATTTACATACCTAACAAGTGCATATGAAAATCAAATGAGACCATACTGGATACAGTAGCAATTTACAAACTCTAAAGTGTTATTCAATGTAAATCCCAACTATTTCAAAGGAATGTAAACTCTAGTATACATAAGAAAGGTACGAACTGGAGTGTTATTAATTATAAGAATAATGGATGTTAACTGGACTTACTGTAGTGATCATTTTGCAATACATTTTGTAATATATATAAATATCAAACCATTACATTATACACCTGAAATTAATATAATGTTATGTCAATTATACCTCAATTTAAAAAATGACAAAGGCCTTAAATTATTGTGGCTCATTTTGTTTTATAAGCAAATGTCACCATATAGGAAATGATTTAGAAAAAGATATGATTCTCATTATAATTCTCTACACAATGGTCAGATGCTTTATAATATGCCTGGATTTATCTTCGAGTATTAGAAAAGAAAACTGTCAAAATGGAGGAAGTTTTTAAAAGAACATGAACATTAACGTGTTATGGAGGGAAAATTTTAAGCCAACTTGGTTGTGATCATGACAGAACAAGTTGTTTCAGACTCCCTTCCTCTAGGCTAGAAACTGTAAAAGTTGGGACACTGGTAACCCACTGGACTTACGGGACTGTGATATCTGGAAGAAGGGAAGCACAGCTAGGTAAGCTCTATATTTAAGGTGACTTTTTTCCTGTTGAATCAGGGTACAAAGAAACATGCATTCTTACTAGACTGAGGAAGCAGAGGTTGGAGTTTAAGGATGCTGAAAGAGTAGGAACTTGAGAGGCTAGGATCTGGAAAGAAGGGTGCCACAGAGAAGCAAGTCCAAAGATCTGTATGCAATTTCCCCCAGTCTTCGGCTGACTTCTAAATGCATGTACCGGTGAAAGTCCAAGAAATCCAGCAAAAAACAGTAGCTGAAAGGCTAATGAGCTGAGCAATTACCTGAGGATCAGAGCAGCTACGTGATGTTGAAGAAGACAAAGGTGGGAGCCAAGTCTTGTCAAAGTAGAAGGGTTTTGGTAGGCACCCCACACTTTCAGTTAAAATCCTGGCAATAAGGACAAAGGTGAAAGAGACCAGCCCTAAGAAAGGCTAAAACCAGACCCTAATAGATCAAGGTGATCTGACAGTATTCTATCTGCCTGCCAGAAAACTTAATTCTTTGGAAACAAAAAATGTCTTCCAGAGCCTCTACAATTTTTATTCACAATGTCCAGCATTGTGAGGCATACTAAAACAGTTGACCCCAATAACCAAAAACCAAGAAAAACGGTAAATCATAAAAAGAGACCTACAGTGATTCAGACATTGGAATCTTGAAATAGAGATTAGGAGTAACATATTTAAGAGAGTAAAAGAAAAACATGGAGAGTTGCACCAGGAACACAGAATCTATTTTTTTAAAGATTGATCGAGCGATTGATTTTTGAGAGACAGAGAGAGTACATGCAAGTGAGAGAGCATGAGTGGGGGGTGAGGGGCAAAGAGAGAAGCAGACTTCCCACTGAGCAGGAAGCCTGATGCAGGACTTGATCCCAGGATCCTGGACTCATGACCTGAGTCGAAGGCAGAAGCTTAACCGACTAAGCCACCCAGGTGCCTCACAGAATCTATTTTTGAAAACTCAACTAAAAATTCTAGAACTGAAAAATACATTGAGATTCCAAAAGATGTTTTAAAAGCAGATTAGAGCAAAACAGAGTATTAATGTACTGCAAGGTATTGGTGGAAAATATTCAAACTCAAATACAGAAAAAGTGAGGAAACAACCAAAGTGTTGATCAATCAAGAATGTATAAAAAATGTAGCACATACACATAATGGAATATTATTTGACCTTAAAAAAGAATGAAATCCCACCATATACAACAACATAGATGAACCTGCAAGACATTAACGCTAAGTGAAACAAGCCAGTCACAAAAGGACAGACACTGCATGATTCCACCTACATGAAGTATCAAACTCATGGAAGCAAAGAACAGAATTGTGGTCAGCAGGGGCTGGAGGAAGAGGAAAGAGAGAACTGCTAACCCACCAAAATTTTGGATATACAGAATAAGTTCAAGGTTAGTTGCATAACACTGTGGCTATAGATAACAATACTGTATTGTACACTTAAAAATCTGTTCAGAGGGTAGATCTCATGTCAACTGCTTTTATCACTCTGCAGTTAAAAAAAAAAAAGAAGAAATGGAAAATATAAGATTAATTCAAAAGAAGGCAGAAAAATGGGGGGAAGGTTAGAGAAGCAAAGGAAAAAGAACTGGTGGTCTGTTTATCTCATGGAGTCAATCTGTTGTAAAGCTTGGGAGGTATAATCGAAGAAACCAACTATAGCAGTTACTTGTTTTTGCTGTTCTGTCTCTATTTCCCTTGTTTTCCTTTGGAAACTCATCTCAATTTCCTTTTGGAAAATCATCTTTCCCCATTTTTAGTACATATAGTTTGCATGAGGACTGTCACCCCTAACTTGGGGGAAGGCCTGTGACCCAAGACAGACCAATCAGCCTCAATTTGGGTAGTTTTATTGGAACTTTCAGGAAAATGGAAAATGTGGGATTGCTTGCTGTAAGATTTGTAAATCTTGCATTTTGGGGGCCACCATGCAGAGAGTTGCTAACGAATGAAGCAGACCTAACAGATGGGAAGACAGACTGAACTGTAATACCATCATTTGAGCACCTGGATCTACCCCTGGAATTTCCAGTTACACAAGCTAATAATACATTACTTTCTTGCCTTAGCTTAGTTGGAAGTAGGTCTGTCATCTGTAATCTCAGAATCCTAAGAGGTATGCCCAATATGTACTTAATGTCTAGATGGAACACAGCACCATTTTTATCAGATATAATATAAAACAAATTAATTCACAGATCTGAGGACTTGTCAAATCCCACCAAAAATCCTTTGCCCAGGAATGCTGGTTAAATTCAGGGTGGAGACGATTCTACCAATGGCAGAGAAAAGCACAGTGGTCAACTCTTTCAAAATACCCTTATATTAAGAAAAATAGAACTTTCCAGTAATTCAGTTAGATGTGGTGAATGCACTAGCTATCTGAAACACACTATTTCCTCCCAGTTAGGAAGTTATGCTAGCATTAATTCTCTGCCTCTATCTCCTACCCTCTCTTTGCACGCATGGATAGATATTTACAAACTAGACATACAACATATTTTCTTCCAACTCAAAAGCACTGTTTGGTCAGTGGTCATGTAGTTTATTCACCATGTTTTCTTTGAAAGAGGTAATTCTGAGCAAAGACAAAACAAAGGCATTCTTATACAAATATGTTAAAACCAACTGATAATACATGAGTGCTTGAAAGAGAGGAAAATTTTATATACATTCAATATACATTTAACATACTGATCTTATGCTACTAAAATCATCTTTGACGAATAAGTAAAATTAGTTTTTTTAGGTTTTGTTTATAAAACAATTCTGAAAACCCAAATGACAATTAGAATTAAAAAAACTAGATGGCTTCTGAATTACTGCTTTCATAAATGGTCACTTTAATATTTTCTAAAGTATTTAATGGTTCCATAAGAAAAATTTACTTATTAGGCATCATGATAATCTGTTTTTGTAACTCTATTTCCAAAAAAGGACACAATTCAGTCAACTACTTTCAATAGCAAGCTTTTCATAAAAATCATATTTAATAGTGATTTTTTTCTATGAATTTTTAATTTCTGTATAATCAAAGAAATAGATCTATTTGAAAACTTTACTTCTTTATAACCCATATAATTAAACTTTAGACTACACTATTTTTGGTAGTAAGTTTTCTATATTTGGTCAAAATGTGCCAACTTCCTTTAAATTATTAGGCAAAATGGTTCAAGTTAAAACTAAGACAAATTTTTTCAAGACTTAGTGGGATTAATAACATTGTAGCTACTTTAACATGCACCAAACTATACCAATGATCAGTTGAGGTGAGGAGTGGTATTTCTAAGAAGTGTTCACTGAGCTTTTAGAATGTCCAGATTCAAATTACACTCACTTTTGTCAGTTAATAAAACACAGTAGTTAGAAAGAATATGATGAAATCAACAAAATTCTAGTAACATGCTGAAATCAGAAAATCCATGTTGAAATCAGAAATATTTGTGACCATATAGAAAAGCTCAAGGTGTTAAAATGCAGTTTAATATAATCGTACAGATTACAAATGGAGCACTGAGATATTAATATGCATATAAGAAAAGAATAGAAACAATACCCTTTTTAGTTGCTGTTCTTTTAAGCTTCTCACTGTCCTTGCAGGCTCAGAAATGAAGTTTTTATAGTTTTCACATATATTGATCCGAGACTGGGCTACCTGCATTGTTCCCTCAAGAAAAGATTTCCAAACAGGATACATGCTCCTAAATTCAAAGAGGGACAGAAAAGTATTAGGCAGGGAAAAGGAAAAAAATAGCTGGCTAACCTTATGCTCACTGGCTAGCACTGTGAAACAGAACGGATGTTTTCTTTATAGTTGAAAGTGTATTTGTACTGCTTTATAGAGAGTAATATTTTTAACATATACAGGTAGAAACATGACATATATTTTATTCCTCAAGAGCTCTGCAATGGGCTGTCTTGATTCATCAGCTACTCTCAATATTGAAATAAAGTGATACGATTATAATTCCAAAGTTAACACTATAAAAATTAGTGAATAATTCAGACTGTCCAGACCTTTCACTATCTCAGGGTCATCGCTGTGAACAACAAATTTCATTATTTCATTAAGACATTCTCCTGCGGTGCCTGGGTGGCGCAGTTAAGTGTCCAACTCTCGGTTTTGGCTCAGGTTGTGATCTCGGGGTCGTGGGATCAAGCCCTGCATCAGGCTCTGTGCTCAGCATGGAGTCTGCTTGAGATGCTCTCTCCCTCTCCCTCTGTCCACCCCACCCCACCTCATTCCCTAAAATAAATAAATAAAATCTTTAAAAATTTTTTCTAAAAATATTTTCCTAATTTTAGAGATGGGTAACTGAGGCTCAGAGAGATGCAGAGAATCACTCTAGACCACACAAGAGGGTGGTAGTACTGAGATACAGATGAAGCCTGGGTACCTCTAAAGTACATTCTCTTTCAAACACATTGTATTACTTTCTTACATAAACTGATATGGCTGGAAAAAGAAAATCATGCACAACTGTTTATGTGCTTGAGAAGTCTACGGTACCTTTGTTCTACATCTGTTTCTGTGTTGTAATAATGCTTAGCCAGCATCACACTGTGGCCTGGAACCATGCCAAGCAAGTCCCATCACCTTTGCTTGATAAATGTGTTCAGCAATCTCTCCATAAAGTCAAAGATTATTCATCCTTTGCTTTTTGTAGCCAATATCCTTGTCAAAGCTTCTCTTCTACTTTGCTAAACACCTTAGTCAGTTCTAGTATGCACCTGCACCAGTTAAACGTATTTTATAACTTATCATAACAATGGATGGTGTTTTGTTTTTAAAAACGAAATACTGGTAGATTATAACATTCATCTCCTAAGATTTTCTTCTTGTGCCATGTGGATTTTCTACTATAGATAGCTATAGTCGATACCTTGTGTTACATAAATGCTAGCAGTGGGTCAATGGATGAAATGGATGACAGCGTAAAAACAAGAAAAAGAAAAATTGCCTGAGTCCCCATCCTACTTAGAACTAAAAAAACCCTTGTAACTGTATTTTTTAACTGAGGAAATGGTTAATTTATGCAATGAATTAGTTTTTGTAATACACCAAATGAATCCGTTTAGATGGAAATATTCATTTATTTAAGCAGAAGTATATCACGTTCCCTTTGGAAAAAAAGATTCAGTGTGTTGTGCCAGCAAAAACTTCCAGCATAAAAGCAAAATGAATGTGAGATGATGGATGGTAACTAAACCTACTATGGTAACCATTTCACAATATATGTAATCAAACCATCACGTTGTACACCTTAAACTTATAGAGTGATGTATGTCCATTATTTTTCAATAAGGCTGAAAAAAAAAAAAAAAGAACACCAAAATTAATGTCCTCCATGGCCTCGCTGCATGACAACTGATGGAACCTGGGAGGTAAACTCACCATGGGCCCTCCTAAGCAGTCCAAATAACTGATTTTCTCAGAAAATGCAGAGAGAAAAATTCAATACTATGCTTTGTAACTATTAATTTACACTTAAAATACATTTTTAAATCATAATGAAAATGAGAAAGAACCATTATGAATTGTGATAGGAAGGAAGGAGGGTAAGAAGGACAGGAAGAAGGAAGGATCCCTCATCGAGGCTCTGCCCTTAGGTAGCACCTTCTTCCCTCTACCTCTTTGCCTGGTTGACTGCTGTTTATCCTTCAAACCTCAGCTTAATTGTAACTTCCTTAGAGAAGTCTTTCATGATCACCACCAACCCAACCCACAGACTCAATCAAGTCCCTCTCCGGTATTCATTCACATGGCTCCAGCATTTTTCAATTATACATATTTTTATGTAATTATTAGTTAATGTCTGTCCTTCTCATTATAGTGAAAATTTCCTGAAGGTAAGGATACATGTCTTTCTCACTATCCTAGGGCCTAAACCCACAGCCTAACACTTAGAAAGGTTACAGTAAGTATGTGTTGCATGAAAAAATGAATGGATATAAAATTATAAGGATTATACAATAAAAAGAAAAATCCTTTCCTTACAGAGGTTAAAAAGAGATCTTTAGAGATCAGCAGATCTACAGCAGGCAAACATATCCCCAATAATGACACACCACAAAAAGAACAGAATTCAGTTACCAGTTACTCAGAAGACCTGGGCTCAAGTTCTAGTTCAACCCAATAATCATATGTAGGATACTTCACTATACTTTCATTTCCTCTACTGGCAAATGGAGAAAATAACAAAAATACCAGCACCACGTACCTCACAGGGCTATTCTGACAGTAAATGCAAATGATGTGAAAACCCTTGGCACAGATTCTTTTAAATGAATAAATAGTAACAGAAGCAGAACTGTAATAGAAATATAAGTGCTTCTTAACATAATAGTGATAGCTGCAATGGTACAGTGGTTTTCTTTCCAACTAAGGAAAAATAATAATGGGTATAGAGTGATTTTAAAATGGTTCTAAAATTTCACTAGGCTTCATATATGATTTTGAAGCATAAGGTGCTAAGCATCTATTATTTTGCTATTCTGCTCAGGTCAGGAAATAAGGTTCAAAATTATGAAAGAAAGGAAGGAAATTCTTTTAAGAATCTATCCCATGTTAACACTATGCCATGTATTTTTATGTTTACATTATCATTTAATCCTCATGTCAACTTTGTAAAATAGGCAATATCTCCATTTTTCAGGAGAAAATTAAGGCTTGGAGAGGTTATAGATTTTTCTAAGGCTATTCACCAGGAAATAGCGCCCCCATGGTCATAACCTGGACTTTGCCATTACCAGTAACTACCCCTCTGCTGTAATCCCAAATTAACCATCTAATCCCTGACCAATACCTTCTGTTTCCATTCTTTCCCTTTAGGTTTCTGACTCCAACAATTATTCAAACTCTATCAGAACCCACAATCCATTTGATCCACTGTCTCTTACCCCTCTCATAATTTCCCTTCTCAGCTCCTTATCCAGCCTAAATTTCATGGTCCACCATTATAGACACTCCGTATGTATACCCTTATGACCCTGGCCCCTCTCTTTTCATCATTCTAATCTACAAATTTCAACCTTGGTTAAATCCAAAATTCTGTTTATATACCAATCTCTCTGCAGCAGAACACTACTGAAGAAAACCATCATCATGCTGCCTTGGTCTCAGTTTAACTTGATGTCTAATAAAATTCTAGTAACCCCTTAGTGCTATGCAGCAATTCTACTATATTCCCCTAAATCCTCTTACTCTCTCAATCTTCTACACAATTATTTCCCACCTTTCCCCCTCATCTCAAACCTCTAATATGACCACACTTTCAGCTGATAATGAAGCTACCAGAAGACAATGTCCATATGGTCCCACCACATCTACCACTCTCCCTACTTCGGCACCCATGCACTCCGTCATCTCTCCTTTTACCTGTGCTCTGAAGGCCAACCCTTCACATTTGAACTACATTCTATAACTCACTCGAGAATAGCAATCTAGTAACTGTGCTCTCCCTACAACATCTGCTTTCCCCTCTTTACTAGATGGATCTCTAAATACGCTATAATGTCTCCCATCTAAAAACAAGAACAAAAAACCCTCCCTCAACCCTCCATTTCTCTCCAGCTACGACTCCAATGCCTGCTCCCTTTCACAGCAAAACTCTATGAAAGAACTGTCTGAAATTACTGTTTTTAAAATTCCTCTGCTCCTGGTCTCTCTCTTTTTTTTTTTTTTTTTTTTTTGAGAGAGCAAGCAGAGAGCGAGCGTGCACAGGCAGGGGTAGGAGGGGATTGGGGTGGGCGGTGGGGCAGAGGGGGGGAGAGAGAGACTCTTAAGCAGGCTCCACGCCCAGTACCGAGCCCAAGAGGGGCTTAATCTCATGACCCTGAGATCAGGGCCTGAGCTGAAATCAAGAGCTGGACATTTAACCAACTGAACCACCCAGGTGCCCCGCTCTTGGTCTCTCTGGGTTTAATTTAAATAAGGTCTTAGCCTCCACCATTCTTTTGAAATTGCTAGTCAAGATCATCAAATATCTCTTATGGCTAACCCAACAGTCAATTCAAGCCTTGGTCCTATTATTCAATTTATCAGCGGAACTGACCTAGTTTATCCTTCTTGAAATGCTTTCTTTCCTTAGCTTCTAAGACATCACTCTCTCTTGGTCTACTCCTATCTCACTAGCCACTCTTTAGTCTCCTTTGCTGATTCCTCTTCATCTCACTGCCCTGTAAATGCTGGAGTGCCCCCAAAGTTAGTCCCCAGGCCTCTCTTCTCTAACTACACTCATTCTTTAGATATGCTCATTGAGGCTCCTGGCTTTAAATACTGTCAGTATACTAACTATTCCTGAATTTTTACTTCCAGCCCAGACATCTTTCCTAACCTCCAACTGCCTATTTAACATATCCAACTTGGACATTTAGTAGGCATCTTAAAACTATAATGTCTAAAACCAAATTCTTGATTTCCCTAAAATCTGTTGTCAGTTGATTCCATCTCGTTGATAGCTACTCAAACCTTCTAGCTGCTCAAACCAGAAGCCCTAGAGTCATCATGGATTTCTCCTTTTTCTCTCACATCCCACATTTGATCCACAGAGAAATCCTGTTCAGTAGACTCTACAAATATGATGGAATCTGATTACTGTCTGTCTCCTCCACTGCTACCATCCTGGTTTGGGGAACACTGTCTTGTGCGTGGATTACGGAAACAGCTTCCTAAATGACCTCTTGCTTCCCCGAAGTCTCTGCTCCACACAACATAGCCAAGGTGGTGCCACCACTTCCCACGACACTGCAGTCTCCTTACTGTGCTCCTTATCACCGACACATAATGTTTAATTGTTCGTATGTTTATTGTCTTGTCTCCTCTCACTAGAACACAGGCTCCATGCAGCAGAAGCTTTGTTTCATTCACTTGTGTATATGCAGCACCTAGAAGAGGGTCTGGCATAGCAGGCATTCAATACAGATTCAGTGGAAGAAAGAGAGGAGGGAACGGCGCGGCCTAGACGTGAACCCAGATTTGTCTGGCTCCCAAACCTCTGCTCTGCTGCTGACATAAGATTGCTCTTGGTCCCAGCAATAATGCTAACGAGAAAGAAGGGTCTCTTCACTCTGATAAGGGTACCAAGCTTTGTGTATCCTAAGTCCTTTGCGTATGTCTAATATGATTTTTGCCTCAATATCTCCTACACTATTATTTTCTTACCTTTTTTTATTAACATGACTCACCTTTTAAATTAAAATGGTATTTTATAACTTCATACTCTAACTGAAAAACAAAGGACACTTGCCATAATAATTAAGTTATAACTAGTAAAATTTAAAAAATGTTCACCCATATACCACCTAAAACCATGCTGGCATATCTCCCATATGGACATCACAATGGAAAACAGAGAAAACTTTACCAGGAAGAATCATAATTAAGAAACACACCAAACAATTTACTTTAACTGTGGTGGTGGTCACAAAAATCTACAAATGTGATAAAACCCCACAAAATTTAATATGAACACACACAAATCAATGCATGTAAAACTGGTGAAGTCTGAATTAGATTGGTGGATTCTATCACTGTAAGTTTCCTGGTTGTGATATTGTATTATAGTTATCTAGGATATTACCACTGGAAGAACTGGGTGAAGAGTGTAAGAGGGCTCTTGGTATCAGTTTTTACAACTGCATGTGCATCCACAACTATTTCAAAATAAAAAGTAAAAAATTAAAAAATAAACAAAACCATACATTCCCTAGGCCTAAAAATGTAACACTGTACATCAGAAATATTCTAGAAAATATGGTATATAAGCTCATAATTTAAGATTAATTTATACAGTAACTGACAGCAAGGAGAAAATACAGTGTTTAATAAATAACAGCACTGTAGTGCTATTCTTGCCAATAAGAAGGGAGAATCTCCTAAGTGTAGGTAACAGAGGTGAAGGCAGGGAAGATGACTGATTCCAGTCTAGTCGAGGTGCAGGTGTGGTAAGAACTGCAATACAACTGCAGCTCGAGGTGTCCGCAGGTTAGGCAACTAAGGATAAGAAAATCAGAAATGGCCACAGATGAAGAAAGAAAGGTAATTTGGGGCCAGGTTTCTTCAGGGCTTTGAATACTATTTAAAAATATTTTGGGAGTGCCTGGGTGGCTCAGTCAGTTAAGTGTCCGACTCTTGATTTCAGCTCAGGTCATGATCTCAGGGCCATGAGATGAGATTGAGCCCAGTGTGGAGCCTGCTTAAGATTCTCTCTCTCCCTTTCCCTCTGCCCTTCCTCCCCACTCATGCTCTCTCTCTAAAAAAATTTAATAAGTAAAATAAATAAATAAAACCTTTTAAATTTCACCCATTGGCAAGGAGAAACAGGCGATTTTCAAGCAGGGGAGTGACACTAGGCCTATTTTGCGAAGATACACGGGGAGTTGGTGGTGGGAGTTGTGGCTAATGAAATTACGGAAGGGAGAGATCGCAGGCAGAGAAGCCACTGTTTAACATTCCTAAGACAGGATGAGATCTAGAAAGAAGTCAAACTTGGAGGCAGTTGACTTTTTGGTTCCCAAGCTAAAGCGTTAATAAAAACATACAATCATTACTAGTTTATAGGCAATATTTAAAGACAGGAATAAGACAGATAAGATTACTTAGAACAGTCACTAGAGAGCTGAGGGAACTTTGAGAAACACTTATATAAGAAAAGACTTGCTATGGTCTGAATGTCTGTGTCCCCCCAAAACTCACATGTGGAAATCCTAACCTCCAAAGATGATGGTATCAGGAGGTGAGGCTTTGGGGAGGTGATTAGGTCGTAATGCAGATTAGTGCCCTTTTAAAAAGAGACCCCACAGAGCTCCCTAACCCCTTCCACCATGTAAGAGCATGCTAGAAGTTGAGAATCCTGCAACTCAGAAGAGGGACTTCCCCAGAACCCATGCTGGCATCCTGGTCTCAGACTTCCAGCCTCCAGAACGATGAGAAATAAATTTGTTACTTATAGGCCATCCAGTCTGCGGGATTTTGTTGTAGCAGCCTGAACATAAGACAGAGCCGGAAGCCTGCCCTGAAAGACTTAAAAAAAAAAAAAAAAAAGTCCAAGAGAAAGTAAAGTCACAGTTGTCTAGTTTTAAGGCAAATCGGGGTGGTTTAATGCCATTAAACAGTTTATGTTCCATCAAACTGACAAATATTTTAAAAGATTAATCGTATGTTCTTTTGGTAAAAAATAAAAATTCTAATCAATTAGAAGAAATGTAAAATACATTGATACAGAGTTTATGAAGTATAATTTATAATGTCAACATTTTAAATGCATAAACCCTTGACCTAGTACTTCCCCCTTTACGAATTTATCCTGAAAAAAAAAAAAAAAAAGAATTTCCCCATAGGGGCGCCTGGGTGGCACAGCGGTTAAGCGTCTGCCTTCGGCTCAGGGCGTGATCCCGGCGTTCTGGGATCGAGCCCCACATCAGGCTCCTCTGCTATGAGCCTGCTTCTTGCTCTCCCACTCCCCTGCTTGTGTTCCCTCTCTCGCTGGCTGTCTCTATCTCTGTCAAATAAATAAATAAAACCTTAAAAAAAAAAAAAAGAATTTCCCCATAGATACACTTTCATATGCACAAAGATATAACTACATGCATACATGAATTATCCACTGCAGCACTATTAGCAATTGTAATAAACTGAATAATTACCAACCAAAAAATGGGTAACGAAACTACAGTCTACCCACACTATAACATTAACTCAAACATCTAAAAGAATGGGGGACCTGAATGTACGGACATGAAAGTCTAAACAGACTTCTTAAGTATATGGAATGTGGGATAGGGTGGTGGGGAGAGTTATAGAAGCATATGTATACAATAATTTCAGTTCTGTTAAGAAGAAAAAACTGGAATGTTCATGTATGTGTCACACAGGAGAGATATGGAAGAAAAGGCCACATGCTTTTAACAGCACTTACTCTAAGGGAACAGCAGTAGGAATGAGAGGCTTGGGAAAGAGGATGAGGCTGCACTTTATACTCTATACTCTGTTGCACATGTCTTACTTTGATAAGCATTCGAAAAATACAAACACAAATAGAAATACAAAAAAAGTTAAAAGAGAAATTTAAAATGACTAGAACTAAAATAAACTCCTAATAAACAAAAAAATTGGCAACTGCCATTCTCACCCTGATCCTGATCTTTCTATTCCCTTTTTTCACAAGGCCGCCATCATCCTCTCAGCTACCTAAATTTAAAAACCTAGGGGTCGCCGAGGGTGGGAGACTCAGCCATCAAAAAAGAAAAAAAAAAAAAAAAAAGAAATCTTACCATTTGAGACGAGGTGGAGGGAACTAGAGGGTATTATACTAGGCAAAATATGTCAATCAGAGAAAGCTCATTATCATATGATTTCATTTATATGTGGAATTTAAGTAACAAAACAGGATCACAGGAGAAGGGCAGGAAAAGCAGGGAGACAAATCATAAGAGAGTCTTAACTACAGGAAACAAACTGGGGGTTGCTGGAGAGGAGGTAGGAGGGGGGATGGGGTAACCGGGCGGCAAGTGATGTAAAAAGCACTGGGTGTTATATGCAGCTGATGAATCACTGACCTCTAACTCTGAAACTAATAATATACTATATATTAATTAATTGAATTTAAATAAAATAAAATTAAAATTAACAACAACAACAACAACAAAAACCAAACCTCGGGGTCATTCTATAGTCCTTCCTTTCCTTCCCTCTACTTCATTCTTCATTCAGTACATCTTTACCAAGTGCTTTCTATGTTCCAAAAGCTATTTTAAGATACTGAGAAAACCACATTCTAGTTTGATAGTTATAGAATATTGTTTATAGTTTGTCTTAGAACAAATTTGACAGACACAAAAAACAAAACTCTGTCAAATCAATTGTAAGTCCTCTAACTTCCATTTCCTAAATACCACTGAAATCTCCCCCACCACCTAATTCCTACTGCTAATTTTTAGTGTTCAAATAAGAGGTGATGAGAAATTAAATTCCTGCAATTTTATCCTTTCCAAATTCTTCACCTCTCTTTAATCCACCTTCATACTATTAAAAGTGAAGTTGAACACATCATTTCCCTTGTGGAAATTTTTCAATGCTTCCATTATCTTCTGAATAAGAAAAGAAACTGACAAGCAAAGTCCTTCCTGATGCCTGTCTATGTAACCTCTGGGTCCACCTCTCTTCTCACCCTCCAACCCGTATATGTCACACGAGCCGGGCAAACTGCTAGGTTACCTGACATTCATATTTTCTCATGCCTCCATGCCTTTAAGGTGTAATGTCTGCTGAGAATTCCTTTTGCCCAACCCTAGCAAACTCCTGTACATTCTTCAAGACTCAGATTTAGAAGCCTAGGTTTTCCTCTACAGTCCAAACGCGCCTCTCCACTCCTAACCCAGTACCACAACTGTTTATAGTAGCTATCTCCTGGAAGTTCGTAAAGGCAGGCACCACACCTCCTGTCTCTCTGATCCTAAAACGTACTTTAACAACTAGCATGTAGTAGGTATTTTACATCCATGTCATGAATAAGAATGAATCAATGACTGTTTAAACAGTGATGTGACCTTGAGTAATAAGGTGTTTAATCCAAGACTTCGTTTCCTAACATATAAAAGGAGGATGACTGTATGTACCTCGCAGGGTTGTTCTGATAATCACAAGCTGAAATTCCTAGCATGGTGTCTGGGAATATTTAGTAAAGGTTGGCTTAACATACTTTTGGAAATAAGGTTGTACAAGCTATTCAGGGAGCAGAGCCCTTCTCTCCTTACTTCTTTGGTAACCTTAATCCTGAATTTCAAACAAACTTGGAATACAACCTAACTATAAGCTGGCATCCTTCTTTATTCTCCAGACAGCAATCTCTTCCTTGGTCAGGCTTTCTTCATGCTAGCAATACTGACCCATCTAACATTCTTTCTCTCACTCAAGGTTTTTGCTCTACTTGTCTCTTTTGCCTACAATTTCATCTCCTCCCTCTTTCCCTCTTAGCTGAATTTTAAAGATACTGGAAAGTCCACAAGAAAATATCTAGTTTTGTTTAGTTTCCTGTTTTGCTCTGTTGGTCTATATTGCCATTATACAAATCTATTACTTAAAGCTGATCATGCCACCTTCCACGTTATCAGTCAGTCCTGCAACTGTGAAGAACTATTAGTTTCTTATTTATCTTTCAGTTTTCTAACGCTGTTAAGAATTTACCTGATGATGTCAGTCCTCGCTGACAATCCAGCAACATGATTTCATATTCAGACTCCAAGCCATACACTTGAATACTGAATTCTTAATTATCCTGGATTCTCTCTGCTATTGTGTCATGGGCATTAGTTTTAACTGCAAGCTCTGAAATCTTGCCTTTGAGTTCTGGTTCCTTTAATACTAAGGACAGTTTGAGCATAAAAGCCAATAAACACTTCCAAATTAACTTCCAAAAAAAAAAAAAAAAGACATCAAATCCTAAACAAAATTACAAATACTTTAAACATATCTGTAGGTCACTGAGGACACAATTTATATTCCATTGTCATGTACCTTCTTTACAATTTGTATGTGGGATATTGACTAGCCAATTTCTGGATACCCTATTCTGTGTGTGTGTGTGTGTGTGTGTGTGTATGTGTGTAAAACTTAGAAACTCTTTTCCCTAGGCTCACAAAATTCCCTCTCTCCAAATTTAGAATTTCAGAATTAAAAAACATGACAGAACACTACAATCTTTTCATTATTGTTGCAATAATGTATTTCGTCTGTAGGTCACTGAGGATACAATTTGTGTTCTGTTGTCATCTACCTTCTTTAAATTCCATATGTGAGTATTAATCAATTAAACAAAACACAACTTGGCCTAATACATAAGAAAACTATCTATTTTATACATATTATTTACATACATTGTAAACATCAACATTTTCTGATAATTTTGAAATTATGTCTAAAAACATAGCAAAGAAAAGCAATTTTTTAAAACACTGAAATCTACATTATCTTTTTGTGACATGGCTCTGAATGAAACCATTTTTAGAGAAAATGGGCAAGATCTATTTACTGAGTTACCTGTAATCATTCCGATCATCAGCTTTTATTCCAGGCCAATCTCTCTTCAGATATTGACTAGCCAACTTCTGGATACCCTGTTAAAATACATATATATACATATTTTATAAAATAAGTACTGTGCCATAAAAGAAGCTCTTTTCTTTAAAATACATTACTTGGAAAATCTCATCTTTTCAAATGTATATTTAATTCAGAAGGACAAATGATAAATGGTAGAACACTGTAATAACCTGGTTCATTATTGTCACAGTCCTCTCTTCATGGTGGAAAGGGTAAGTATAAGGCTTCATTTTAGGAAAGGGTGAGTATAACGCTGGAAAAACTGAAACTTAGTTAATAAGCTTTTCACTTCACCAAACTACCTGACCAGCCGTAAAAACAAACTACCTCTGGAATATCACAGGGAGCACATCTGTCCACCTTCTCAGAGCTCTGATTACCCAGCTTGACATCTCGATTTCCCACCATTTTTCTGCTGTGGCGTGTACCACATTTCTAAATCCAAACTCTCATATATCATGAAAGGCAACAACACTTTCAGTTTGGAGCAGACAGATACACGTTCTCATGTAAAATTAACGAACATACCTTAGTGCTAGCTATCCCACAGTAATCATTTTGATTCAAGACAAATTTTAAGGTTTTTTTTTTTTCCTTTTTAAATAATACCATGGTGCAAGTCACTTCAAATAAAGAAATCAGACTTACAAAGAAATATGCCCACTTATTGTTATCCATACAAAGTGAATGTGGAAAAAACAATATTTATCTACAATAGGTACAGTGGGTATCAGGATTTGGACAGGGAAGACTATTTTATTGGCAAGTGAGGTTAAACTACTCACTCTGAACACAGAATGTATTACTTTTAGATGGGAACATATGTGGTCCCCTAACACTCTAACAGGTGCTCAGTGTACTGGATTAGAAATCATATACTTTAGGCTACTCATCTCTACATGCAACCTCAAACAGAATAAATAAAATGCTGAGATGAAGAACAATCACATTAATTAACAGATTGCCTACTTTAAGCAGAGGCTGCCCACATAAAATCAATGCTGCACTCTATATATGGCACCCTTCTACTAAGATCTACTGCCAAATCAATTTGGCATTAAATCCATTGTTGAATTAAATCTATTGCTGAATGCCTCTTATTTATCATTATTTCAATGAACCCAAAGGGCAGCAGGAACTGTAGAGAAGCTCTTCTGAATCTCAAGTTCCTCCCGAACTTGGCAATAGTTTGGTTTCACTACTGCAAGGCACTGTGTATTCTGAGAACTCACATACAACTGTATATACACAATACTTCCATTTACATCCCTCGTATTTTGGGGAGACCAATCACTAAGATTTCCCTGAATGCGTACAGTATTTTTTCACCTTTGTACCTTCTTCATACTGCTATTTGCATGAAATATCTTCCCATCATGCCCATTCCTACCTGCTGAACTCTCACCACCCTCCCTTTAAGCTGATTTTTAAATTTCCTAACACAAAATATTCAAAATTATATATAGGAAAATGTGAAAACTTTTATTTCCTAGGTATTTAATTTCATTTCATCAAAATAGAATAGTTTATTCTTCTTTCTGCATTTATTAGCTGGAATTCTTTTTTAAAGAGCTACCTCTCCTGAACTATTTGGTTATCCTGAGGTACAGTTCTTAGAAGACAGGCAAGATAAATATTTGGTTGTCCAGTTTTGCCCAAAGGTGAACAATGAATTTTTAAAGTAACATTATGAACTCAAATATTTTAAATAATGGATGTGTTTCTATTTATTGCAGTCACTATTCTTTTGATTCTCTAATTGTTAATCTGTGGTAAGGAGTCCCTCCCAGTTGGCTACCATATCATGACCCCAATAGACCTTGACAGTTTGTTTTCTTCTACAGTTTCTATTCCAGATCGGCACTAAGCTAGTTTTCTAAGAAATTCTGATTCCTTTCAGAGAGAAACGAGATTTAGAGACCACAATCTAATCATTGCGTGCAAAGTAGCTCACCCTCCACCCAGTTACTCTCTCACACCACCCCCACTTATTCATAATCCTTATTATACTGTTACTGTCTGGTTTAAATATATTTTATCTGTTTACTGATTATAAACTCCATCAACTACGCATCTTATCCTTTTTTTTTTTAAATCATGATGTCTCCAGGCTATAGCAAAGAAGCTAGCATTTAGTTGATGCCAATAACATATTCACTGATTGCACAAATAAACGCCACCTACATTATTCTATTTCAAATGCATAATGCCCAAACTCCTTTTGTGTTTTGCCATTCTGAGTTAGAAACGTCTAAATCAAGATTTCTCTGGTTCCTCACTTTTCCTCAGGGGAGAAAAAAAAAGTACTAGATTTCTAAGATTATGACCAGGTGGCTTTAATATAATAAATAAGTTCCTTTGTAAAATTACAGTCAAATTTGACCATTTCCGCTATTGGAAGAAAACACACGTGTGGATACTCCAAAGCAATGAAAACCAGAAGTACCAGAAATTTATTCCATACCTAGAAGGCACTGCACATTAATTTGTGCAGGTTCAAATAAATGAAAAGAACTCATAATACGTGGACAGGAGTAAGAAGTGTAACATAAAATGGGAGGCAACACATGGTTACTACCAAGTAAGTGGCAATATGTGATGTAATCCCCAGAGGAAAAGATCACCTGATATTTTCTTAACAAATTACATCTAAATGATATGATAGCCGACTTATTCAGTTTAATGACTGCCAAAGTGGTTGCAGAACATTTCATACAGATCACGGGGTATATAATATGAGCCTCGGATTACGAGTAGGACTAAGAAGGCAGAATGACAGCACTCAAAATTTATATAAAACAAATGAACTTGACAAGCATTTCAACACATTTATTTCTCTTAACTCTGTTAGGCCTTGTTATAACCACAGAGAAAGTGGACATTCAAGACGATACATAATTCGCTTAAGATCATATAACTAGTTAGGTTTGAATAAGAATCCCTACTTATTCTAAATCTTTGCCAAAAAAAAAAATCATTTTAGAGTGGATTTTATCTAATTCTTCAAAAAATTTCTGAAATTACTTTAGCTTTCTTTTTTTGTGCATTGTAAGTTACAATAGCAATTTCTGGAGCTCGGAACCACAAAGTGGAACTGTATTAAACTGAATGAGCCCTTTAGAGATGAGATGAGGGATTCATGAAATAGATAAACAGTGAGGTCTTTAGATGAAAGACTTTATTCAAGTTAGTTCACAGAGGCAGGAGTCATGATTTCTGTGTGCTCCATGCAGCTGTTCCAGATCTATTCTGTATGGGTGCTCAATAAATACTCCATGGCCATTACAGGAAAGGTCTTAAATAACATTTCATGTCTCTGAAAGCATTCTATACTTAAATTAACTGGGTTCCCTTTTATGTTATACTTACAGCTACATCTTATGAATAAAAAATCTGTACACATAGAAAATAAAATGTAATTAAGTGACTAAGAAAAATCTACGGCTAGAAATTTTCTAAAAAGTGTTTTTTTTTTTTAAATCATTCCCCCATGCCACAACATTATTCCCGTTTTAAAACTGGTGCACTAGACATATAATACTTATTTATATTTATCTGAGCACCACTGAGGGATCACATTGGTTTGATTTCCAATAAAGTTTACCCTGCAGCAGTGGTTTCCATAAAAACGTACTATCAATATACTCTTTGGAACATCCAATAACATCCCGTTCCAACTTTTTAAAAAGCTATCAGTGTCTGATGTAAGACTTGCTTTGTTTTACCTCTCAATAACACTTGTTATATTGCTCTAACAAGAGAAGCAACACAAAGAAAGCCACTGTTCAGCAGACACTGGGAAACGAACTGATGGCTTAACCTTTTGCCCATTTACAACAGCAAGCTGAGCAAGAGTGTGCTCCATGGCTCAACACAGGTTATTCTGTACCCGTGCCACCCCTTTAACGTACAGAGAAACTAATATTTAAATTTTACTAAGGGTTTGCCATCAGATGGCTCTTCAAAATTATAGGACACCATTTATTTTTTTAAGATTTTATTTATTCATTTGAGAGAGAGAGAGTGCATGAACGGGAGGAGGGGCAGAGGGCGAGGGACAAGCAGACTCCACACCCCCCCACCCCTGCCAAAAGAGGAAGCCTTACATGGGGCTTGATCCCAGGACCCCGAGATCATGACCTGAGCTGAAGTCAGATGCTTAACCGACTAAGCCACCCAGGTGCCCCAGACACCATGTTATCTATATACTATACACCTTTTTGTTGTGAAATTCCCAAGATTATGCAAATGACTTTAAAAAATTAACAAGTCCATTGCATAAGCAGGATAGTTCTCAAACTGACGTAAATTATACCATAATTGTCTTTACTATTCTTAAATTATTTTAATAGTAATGGAGAACTTCACACCTACCCTTAAGGAAAGTTTTGAAATATTTTTCATTGTTTTCTGTGGTACATAATTGCAGTCAGCATTAAATTGATCAGCATATTATTCTAAAGTACATAATAAACATAATATTATTAAACTCATATAATGTATTAAACACTAAATATATATTTTTATCCTTTTCCTTTTATCAAAAATGAAGATTTTGTTTAAATTAATTACACAAGAAAACAAGATTTTTAAAAAATATTTTATTTATTTGGGAGAGAGCGAGAACACAAGCAAAGGAGAGAGGCAGAGGGAGAGGGAGAAGCAGACTCCCCACTGAGCAGGAGCCCTATGTGAGGCTCAATCCCACAACCCTGGGATCATGACCTAAGCCGAAGGCAGATGCTTAACCGACTGAGCCACCCAAGTGCCCCAAGAAAAACAAGATCTAATGACATTTTAAATGACTTATCCTATCTGATTTGAGAACGAAATAATACTAAAAAAAAGAAATTTAATATTCATTCTTGATTAAAAACTCTCAAGAAACTACAATCAGAAGTATATGAAAAATGCCGAGTATCTCTTGTCATTATGGAAATGCAGATTAAAACTACAAGATACCACTACATACCTATTAGAATAGCTAAAATTTTAAAAACTACAGTATCAAATGTTAGTAAGGATGCAGAACACCACGATACTCCTTCACTGCAGGTAAGAATGCAAAATGGTACATCTCTTTGAAAGACAGTTTGGAAATTTCTTGTAAGGTTAAACACAGACTTCCCATATGACGCCTAGATATTTAGCCAACCAATTTGAAAATTCATGTTCACATGAAACCCTGCACACAAATGTTTCTAGCAGCTTTACTCATGAAATGAATAAATGATGTCCTTCAACAGGTGAATGGTTAAACAAACTATGGTACATCTTACAATGCAGTACCATTCAGTAATAAAAACTATTCATTCATAGAACACTAGCGAAATTAAAAAAAAAAAAATGTAGGTTGGTCTCTGTTCCTGGCTCCTGACACCAAGCTCATAAAACTCAGAATTTCTGCGGTGATAGCAGTGTCTTTTGTTCCAATCAGGGGACTGTTGGTGGCCTACTGGATGGGGCGTGGTTACCAGAAAAACCAAGTCATGTTTTTGGAATTTTCTCTCTTAGTTCCCATTCCCCAGAGAGGAGAAAGGGGCTGGAAATGGCGTTAATAATCAATCCTGCCTATTTGATAGAGTCTCCATAAAATTTCCAATTGTAAACAGTCTGAAGAGCTTCTGGTATGAAGGTATTGGCAGAGTGGTATACCCAGAGAGGGCAAAAGCCCCACACTCCTTCCCATATACTTCGTCCTATGCATCTCTTCCAGCTTGCAATTTCTGAGTTATATTCCCATTAGAAGACTATTGTAAGAAAGGATTCTGGGAAGATGGTGGACTACGAAGCAGCAGCAATCTGTCTTCCAACCCAGACAACAGACTCAATGGCAGAATCTGTCTCATGTAACTATTCTGGAACCCTTAAGTCTTTTCTATTTTTAAAATTAAATTTAATTTACATTCAATTAATTAACATATAGTGTATTATTAGTTTCAGAGGTAGGGTTCAGTGACTCATCAGTTGCATATAACACCCAGCGCTCATTACATCACATGCCTTCCTTAATGCCCGTAACCCAGCTACCCCATCCCCACCCTCTTTCCCTCCAGCAATCTTCAGTTTGTCTCCTATGGTTAAGAGTCTCTTTTGGTTTGTCTCCCTCTCTGATTTCATCTTGTGTAATTTTCCCACCCTTCCTCTACGCTCCTCTGTTTGGTTTCTTAAATTTCACATGAGTGAAATCATATGATAATTAGCTTTCTCTGATTGACTTATTTCACTTAGTATAATACCCTCTAGTTCCATCCACATAGTTGCAATTGGCAAGATTTCATTTTTTTGACAGCTGAGTAATATTCCATTGTATATATACACCTTTTTTAAAAATTTTTTTTATTATGTTAGTCATCATACAGTGCATCATTAGTTTTTGATGTAGTGTTCCATGATTCATTGTTTGCGTATAACACCCAGTGCTCCATGCAATACGTGCCCTCCTTAATACCCATCACCGGCCTATCCCAATCCCCCACACCCTCCCTCCCCTCTGAAGCCCTCAGTTTGTTTCCCAGAGTCCACAGTCTCTCGTACACCACATCTTCTTTATCCATTCATCTGTCGATGGACATCTGGGCTCTTTCCATAGTTTGGCTACTGTGGACACTGCTGCTATAAACATTGGGGTGCAGGTGCCCCTTTGGATCACTACATTTGTATATTTCGGGTGAATACCTAGTAGTGCAATTGCTGGGTTGCTGGGTAGCTCTATTTTCAACTTTTTGAGGACCCTTCATACTGTTTTCCAGAGTGGCTGCACCAGCTTGCATTCCCACCAGCCATGTAAGAGGGTTCTCCTTTCTCTGCATCCTTGCCAACACCTGTCATTTCCTGACTTGTTAATTTTAGCCATTCTGATGGGTGTAAGGTGGTATCTCACGGAGATGGTATCTCACTGTGATTCTGATTTGTATTTCCCTGATGCCAAGTGATGTTGAGCATTTTTTCATGTGTCTGTTGGCCATTTGTATGTCTGGAACTCAAAAGTCTTTTCAAGGGTTACAACTTCCAGGGGACAGCTTGGACGTTAAATGAAATAAATTTCAGCCAATTCCTGTACTTAGTTCAGTAGTAGTTACCTCTTACCTCCCAGCTGGTGGGCAGACAGCCATACACTTATTCCTGAAATAGCCTGCAGAAGATAGGGTGGACAGTAAGGGCCCTGTAATCCAAAAGTCATGAATCTGTGCTCTGATTACCAATTGCTGCTTCTGATCAAGGAGGTGGAGACAAAGAGGCACCAACACAGAGGTGGGCAGCCATTGTTGCATACCTATCCCCAACTGAAGGAAAGTCAGCGCCTAAGAAACTTTTAAGACACCATTCAAGTGGACCAACATACATACTGTGGGAGTCCTAGATGAAGAAAAGAGAGAAGAAGAGACAGACAGAAATAATGGCCAAAAACTTCCCAAATTTGACAAAAGACATGAATATAAACAGTCAAGAAACTTAACAAATTCCAAATAGGATGAACTCAGAGACCCACACTGAGACACATTATAATCAAACTGTCAAAAGCTAAAAGCAAACAGAGAATCTTGAAAGCAGGAGGAAGCAAATCACTACATACAAAAGGATCTTCAATAAGATTTTCAGCAGATTTCTCAAAAGAAATTTGGAAGGACAGAAGACAAGTGATTCATATATTCAAAGTGTTAAAAGGGAAAAAAAAAACCCTGTCAACCAAAAATATCATATCCAGTAAAACGGTCTTTAAAAGAGAGGAAGAAATTAAGACATTACCAGGTAAACAAAAGCTGAGGTAGTTTGTGATCATTAGACCCACTCTGCAAGAAATGTTCAAGGAATTCCTGCAGGTGAGAAGAAAGAACACTAGACAATAGCTCGAAGCTATAAGAAGAAATAAAGATCTCACTAAAGGTAAATATATGGGCAATTATAAAAGATAGTATTAACATAACAGTGGTTTGTAAATTTACTTTTTGTTTTCTATATGATTTGAGACTAATACTTTTTTAAAAAATTGTTAGTCTTGGGGTGCCTGGGTGGCTCAGTCAGTTAGGCTTCTGCCTTTGGCTCAGGTCATCATCCCAGGGTCCTGGGATCAAGCCCTGAGTCGGGCTCCCTGCTCAGCAAGGAGCCTGCTTCTCCCTCTCCCCCTGCTTGTGCTCTTTCTTGTTCTCTCTCACATGCTCTCTCAAATTTAAAAAATCTTTTAAAAAATAAAAATATTAAAAAATAAAAAAACTGTGAGTCTTTAAAAGCTAATATTACTGTAATTTTGATTTTTACATAATTTAAGAGACTAGTGTATTAAAAAAATTTTGGTTTATGTTTTTGGACACACAATGTACAAAGATGTAATTCTGTGACACCAATAAATGAAAAAAGTGGGGACAGAGCTGTAAAGGAGCAAAGTTTTTGTATGTTTCTGAAGTTAAGCTGGTATAAATTCAAATTAGAGCATTATAACTTTAGAATGTTCAATGTAACCACAAAGTAAGTACCTACTTATCAGTAATTACTTTAAATGTAAATGGATTAAACTCTCCAATCAGAAGACAGAGTCGCGGGGTGGGGGACAGCACTTGGGTGGCTCAGCTGGTTAAGTGTCCAACTCTTGATTTCAGCTCAGGTCATGACCTCAGGGTCATGAGATTGAGCCCTGAATGGAGCTTCACAGTGGGCAAGGAGCCTGCTTGAGATTCTCTCCCTCTCCTCTCCCCTCCCCTGTGCATGAGGAAGCTCTCTCTCTCTCACACTCTGTCTCTCAAAAAAAGAAGATCTTCCAATGTCTTTCTTTTACCTAATTCAGACTAAAAGCATCATTACTATCATAGCACTTAAAATAGAATCATAAAAACACATTTAAAAAGATGTTTCCTTGGAAAGTTACAGTTCTAATAATAATTGGGATTTACCATCTTAAGCTAATTTACTGTGTTTACACAAAATTCATAATGTTGCCTTTAGTATACATAAGAGATAAAAGCCATCTGCCTGAAATATGCTTAGTTCTCCACATAATGTTGCTATTATGACAATTTCATAAAAGAAAGTATATGCATAAATCCTGCTCGATTTAAACAGAGTGGACATATTAAAAGTCCAGTTCATATAATGCTGTTGCCAATATAAGAAGATAACTTGAAAGTTTGCTTAATAAAAGGTATCTCCCCTTTAAGAGGCACAAGTCCAAATCTACCTGATATTAAATATTAAATGCCAGTTATTTAATCATTTCCATGTTTACTTCAACCATTTTCTTCCCTCCAGTCTTGTTTTTCCTATAGAATTCCTTCATTTATTTCCAAAGCAATTTATATGCAAACTTTAATCAAGAGAAAATCCTACTGACTGAAAGGCACTAACTTAGGTTACCTCTAATATTTCAATAGTTTTTATTTCACTTTCCATTTTCAGTAGACAGTTTAACTAAGAAATGATGGCTATACTTTTATGAATGTTTTTTCTTTCCCCCACATTTTGTAAATTTTTCTTTCCAAATTTCTGGGAACTATTAGTAAGAAAAGCAATATATTTCACTGTGTATTACAGTCATCTTCCAATAAAGATTAAAATTTGTTGGCAAATAACAAATTTGAGGGAGTTTATTTTGTAATATTTAAAACATTATCAATTGGAAAACAAATTATGGTTTATAGATTTTTAGAGCAAAATATATATAATTTTGGTTTACTGACATCATTAGAATCACTAAATATTGTTTAAATTGTTAAGTTTTTCAATTTTTTAATAAAAGTTTTATTTCATTAGCAGATACGTATTTGTAAGCCTCTCTGATATGAAGGTTTTTACTGGGGGGGGGGGGGAACAAATTGGTTGCTGTTGTTTTTAAACAATAAGAAAATTGTTCTATTAGTCAGCATGATTGAACTGCCTACTTGATCTCAAAGACAGCTGGAAAAGCAGTTCCTCCTTCAGCGCAGAAGCTGGAATGTATCAAATCAGCAAGCAAATAATAACTTCATGTACTTGACCCTTACTGATCTCAAATTAGAGAGGGAAAATCCAGAAGAAACGGCCAAGTGTAGCTGAAGAAGATATGTGACTGAACATAAAGGCCAGTAAGAGCCATTCTTCACTTGCCTTGTTAGATGGAGAACATACAACTAATCATTAGGACTAATATTTGAGTGCTTACTATGTGCCAGATGCTTCACATTTACTAACTAACATTTAAAACCACTGCCTTATGCAGTAGACACAACAGAAATTTTAAAAGGCTAAGTAATTTTTATAAGATCACCTAGCTAGTTAAGCCTGGGTTCAAATGCAGGTCTTATTTCAAAGTTTCAAACACTTTCTGACCACTCAATCCATTCTGCTATAAACATACACTATATATCTTGGCTAAGGGTTGCCTAAAAGTTCTTTAAAAAAACAGGGCTATAAAAAATCTAACATAGTTCAGTCTTTGCTCAGTAACTGCTGAACTGAATCATTACCCATTTTGGTGAACAATTATACATACACATTTTTAAATTAATAGAGTTTATTTTTTAGAGCAGTTTTAGGTTACAGAGAAAATGAACAGAAAGTACAGGGTTTCCATATACCCTCTGACTGCACAGATTACCCTAATATTCACATCTTGCCTTAGTGTGATATATTTGTTACAAGTGATGAAACAACACCGATACATTAAAATCCACAGTTTACATCAGGAGTCAATATTTGTGTTGTACAGTTCTATGGGTTTTGCCAAATGCACAATGTCATGTACCCACCACTGCATTCTCAAAATAAACCCTAAAACTCCCCTGGCTCTACCTGTTCATCCTCCCTTCATTCCCCTCCCTCCCAACCCTAGGCAAATACTTACCATTTTACTGTCTCCATAGTTTTTTACCTTTTCCAGGATGTCATATATTTGGAATCATACAGTATTGCAGCCACTTTCAGGTTGGCTTTGTTTACCTGACAATATTCATTTAAGGTTCCTCCACGTCTTTTAGTGGCTTAATGGTTCAGTTCTTTTTATCACTGAATAATATTCCATTTTCTGGAAACACCACTGTTTATTAATCCACTCACCTACTGAAGGACATCTTGATTGCTTCCAGGTTTGACCAATTATGAACACAGCTGCTATAGATATTCATACACAGGTTTTTGTGTGAACTTAAGTTTTGAACACATGTGGTCAAATACCAAGGTGTCCGATTGCTTGACTGTATGATAGGCTGTGTTTAACCTCCAAAAGTGGCTGTACCATTCTGCGTTACTACTAGCACGAATTTTGAAAGTTCCTGTTGCTCCACATCCTAGCCAGCATTGGGTGTTGTCAGTGTTTGGATTTTAGTCATTCAAACAAGTGTATGTAGTGGTATCTCACTGGCAATTCCCTAATGACATATGATGCTAAGCATTTTTATATGCTTATTTGCTAACTGCCTGTCTTGTGGAGGTGTCTGTGCAGGTCTTTTGCCTACTTTTTAATTAGGTTATTTGTTTACTTATTATTGAGTTTTAAGATTTCTTTGTATAATCTGGATTCAAGTCCTAATTTATCAGATACATGTTTTGCAAATATTTTCTCCCAGTCCCTGGCTTATCTTTTCATTTTCTTAACAGTGTCTTTCATAGAGAAGTTCTTAATTTAATACCTATTTTTTTTTGCTTGAGAGATTTTTTCTTAATAATATTTTTTTTTATATGTTAGTCACCACACAGTACATCCCTAGTTTTTGATGTAAAGTTCCATGATTCATTACTTGCGTATAACACCCAGTGCACCATGCAATACGTGCCCTCCTTAATACCCATCATTTTTAACATTGAGTTCTCATTAAGGTTAAGGTCTTCAGGCTTTAGGAATCAGATCAGTGAAAAATATCTAAGCCTTGAAGGTTAATTCTAATAACGGATTAAGTATGAAATTATCCCTAGGTGTGTTTCACTTTAATGCAGTGAATTGATGGTGAAAATTACGTAAAATCTAAATTTTGTGAATAAACAGAACTCTGAACTAAACTCTTCATAAAATAGAAAATTTTTATGCAAATCATTGTTTTGTAATTTTGCTGTTTTGAAAGTTTCAGTCGCTATAGTGTTCCCTTAAAATATGGATAATGCATGACATCCTATTCTACATAAATAATTTCTCATTCTTAATGCTTCTAACAATACCAGCAAAGAAAACAATTTTCGCAAATTCAATTCAATAAGTCTTTGTTACTTTGTTACAAAGTTACAGGTTATCTTGTTTTTGAATAGTCCTTTATCAATAAAAGGGTATATTACAGTTATATAAAAAGTGCCATGGGGTAACAGCAAAAACTGCTGAACAGATCTGAGAGAGAGAACAAGGAGAGCTAGGGTAAGTTTCCCAGTAAAAGTGATCATTTGAGCTGGGCCTTGAGGGAAGAAGTGTAAAGGATTTCGCACTGACCAAACAGAGAGGAAAGGATATGCATGAACGAATATATCAAGCATAAAAGAAGGAAGGGAACAAGGAGTCAGATAACACTGGGTTTAAATCCTGGTTCCATTACTTTCTAGTAGTCAATGCTAAACAAGTTATATCTCTTCTCTAACAGTTACTTTCCTTATCTTTAAACCAGAAGTAAATTCATACCTTATAGGAAATGTAAAATTTAGGTAAAGTTGCTTTTAATAAGCATTCAATAAATATTAAATAACCCTTTGACATTTAAAGGAGAGAGCCATAATCAGATCTTTACTTGAGAATGATGACCATGGTGCTGATGTGGAAGACACATTATAAAGAGAAAGAGGAAGCAGGGTGATCTAATCAGGAAGCTATTGTATTTGGTCTCAGCAGTAGAAAGAGGAAAAAAAAAACTGACTAGTAATAGGTGCTCTAAAACAGAAGTGACAACCTGGAACTAATCAGATATGCGAAGAGGGAAGAAACCGTAATCGAGATTGACTAAGTATACTTATGAATTTCTTGCTTAATGTTGATCATATATTAAAAATCTAAAAGCTACTTGGCTACTATCAAAACAACAAAACAAAGCAGAAAATAAGTGTTCACAAGGATGTAGAGAAATTAGAACCCTTGTGCACTACAAAATAGAGAATGTAAAATGGTATAGCCACTACGGAAAACAGTATAGAGGTTCCTTAAGAAATTAAACGTAGATGGGGTGCCTGGGTGGCTTCCAACTCTTGATTTCAGTTCAGGTCATGATCTCAGGGTTGTGAGATGAAGCCCTGCATTGGACTCTCTGCTCAGCAGGGAGTCTACCTGAGATTCTCTCTCCCCCTCTGCCCCTCCCCCACACACTCACTCACATTCTCTCTCTTAAAATAAATAAATCTTAAAAAAAAATTAAACAGGGGCGCCTGGGTGGCACAGTGGTTAAGCGTCTGCCTTCGGCTCAGGGCGTGATCCCGGCGTTCTGGGATCGAGTCCCACATCAGGCTCCTCCGCTGGGAGCCTGCTTCTTCCTCTCCCACTCCCCCTGCTTGTGTTCCCTTTCTCGCTGGCTGTCTCTATCTCTGTCGAATAAATAAATAAAATCTTTAAAAAAAAAAAAATTAAACATAGAATTACCATATGACCCAGCAATTCCAATTCTGGGTATATACTCAAATGAACTGAAGGCAGGGGCTCAAAAAGATATTTATATATCCATATTCGTAGCAGCATTATTTACAATAGCCAAAAGGTGCAAGCAACCCAAATGTCCATCAACGGATAAACAAAATGTGGTACACAGATACAATGGAATATTCTTCAGCCTTAAAAAGGAAGGAAATTCTGCCACATTCTACTACATGAATGAACCTTGAGCACATTATGATAAGTGAAATAAGCTGGTCACCAAATGATAAATGCTGTAAGATTCCACTAGTATGAGACCAAATTCATACAGAAAGAAAGTATAATGGTGGGTTCCAGGGGCTGGTAGGAAGGGGGAATGGGTACTTGTTCACAAGATAAAAAAAGTTCCGGAGATTGATTGTACAACAATGTGAATATACTTAACACTACTACCCTGTACATTTAAAAATAGTTAAGATGGTAAGTTTTCTGTTTCGTGTATTTTAACACAATTAAAAATGATTGTAAAAAAATTTTTTAATCTAGTAACACCACACACAAACTAAGGACAGTCTGAGATTTTCTTTCTATAAAGGATCAGTTTAGTTTTTCACCCAATTTCATGTATGGCATTCACTAAAATCTCTCACAGTTGCCTCCTCCAATCAAAGACAGCAACACATAATTTAACACACACACACACACACACACACACACACTAAGCTGTCATTTTGGTAGCTTTGTTTTAGGATTTATAACGTCATGGGTGTGTGAGTGATCACAGTGAATATCTTGGCAAAAGACAAGATATCTGCTGGACAGTCCGCACTTCTGCGAAGTACTGGAACAGACTGCAAGAGTAGGTATAAGAAAAAGTCCTGTCCTGTCTTCTAAGAGCTGATTCAATAGAGATTACCGTCAATGAAACAAATAACACTTGTAAATACAATTTACTAAACTCAATTTAGCATACATAAATACACCCAAATAAGTGAGTATATGGTTTTACACCAAACAGGAAAAGCAAAAGGAAGGATTATATGTGTCTCCAGAGCCCTAAACACAAAGTAACATTCAAGAATGTCACAATTTCCTGGCATTATAAAGCCTCTTACACATCTCTCAATTAGAAGTAACCTAAAGCAGTGTAACTAGAAGATGCTATTAACTGTTAAGGGACTAGTCTTCTACTTTGTCCCCGTCTGGGGGAAAAAACACTTCTGAAAGATAATTACGACCTAATCTTATTTATGTCTCTTTCATTATGTGCTCCACTCCCTAAGCATCATCCTGATGACCTTAACTTTTTAAAGTCAGTGGTAAATCCTTTAATCTATTTACAAATCTTACCAGAGAAACAAATCAATCCACATAATGAACAAAGAAAAAGATATAGTATTAACATTCACAGGAGGTGTTACTTTTACAAAATATTTTTAACTGTATTATATTATCTGATCTTTACTAAAACCGAATGTAGTACATATTTTATTAGAATCTGATCAATAAGGGATTGTACAAAAAAGTTAAGTGACTTAGACACCTAGAAAGCAACACTGCCTATACCCAGAACTCCTACCCATGTCTTCTAAGACTAGTCCTCACTTTATTCTCTTCTGCCTCATTTTAGGAACTAATGTAGCATAGGTAACCAACACATATCAGGCAAGAGCCGGCACAACAGCCTTTTCTGCCACAGAAAGCATATTCATTACTTAGCCGGCACTGTGCTAGATGCCGGGGAAATAACAGCAAACATTACAGATAACACCAATGCCCTTATGGTGCTTATATTCTTCCAGGGATGGATTAAATGAGTTAATATTCATCGAGAGGAAATTGGTTAATTAAATTATGGTAATCAACACTCTGCAATGTTATGCAATTATTAAAAATGTTCTATATGGATGATCTCAAATACTTTTTTTTTTTTTTAAGATTTTATTTATTTATTTGACAGAGAGACAGCCAGCGAGAGAGGGAACACAAGCAGGGGGAGTGGGAGAGGAAGAAGCAGGCTCATAGCGGAGGAGCCTGATGTGGGGCTCGATCCCATAACGCCAGGATCACGCCCTGAGTCGAAGGCAGACGCTTAACCGCTGTGCCACCCAGGCACCCCGGATGATCTCAAATACTCAATGAAAATTTAATGAAAATGCAAGTTGCAGAGAAATATGAATACTGTCATCCTATTTTTGTTGAAAAAAAACCCCAATATATGTAAGCACATACGGTCTAGAATACATGTGAAGTTGGAAATGGGATTGAAAGGTATGAGCTTTTCCCTGTACCACTGAATGGTTCAATATTTTTAAAGCAAATATTCATTACTTTTATAACTGGAAAAAAAACAAAATAAAGAAAGAAAAACCCAAGAAATCACCATTTGGTACAGGCGTTTCAAAAGGAAACTGGCGGGGGGGGGGGGCGCCTGGGTGGCGCAGTCGTTAAGCTTCTGCCTTCGGCTCAGGGCGTGATCCTGGCGTTATGGGATCGAGCCCCACATCAGGCTCCTCAGCTATGAGCCTGCTTCTTCCTCTCTCACTCCCCCTGCTTGTGTTCCCTCTCTCGCTGGCTGTCTCTGTCAACTAAATAAATAAAAATCTTTAAAAAAAAAAAAAGGGGAAACTGGGAACATAAAGCAGAGAGATCATACTTAGAGTCAGGAAAGGCTTCACAAAGGAAATGAAACTTGAAGTCTAAAAAAGAGCTTGTAAAGAGAAGTGGGGGTCAAGCAGAAACATAGCACCTTCAGGGAAGTAGAACTTCAGTATGGAAGTATGGATAGAATAGAGATTGCAAGAGAGAGAATGGCGTTAAGGTGAGGCTGGGTAAGTAGTAAGCAAGGGCCAAATCACACAAGGAGTTTAAAGTGTGTACAATAGCAAGGCAATAGGAAGCCACCATTTTAAGCAGAGGTGACATGATCAGATTGAAAACACTGTGTTCAAAGATGATAGACACCGGACATAAAGCCTTGAGAAATGTTTATGAGGCAGGTTTTAGTGGAAACAATTCTAAAATTACGGACCAAACAATGTTAGCGTTAAAGAAATTTATCATGTGGTCATTACACATAGAAATAATGGGAATTTAAGAGACAGTTTTAATACTAGCAAATATGTCTTTTAAAAAAAGAGTTGTTTTCCTTCTAAAGTTTTCTTTAATTACATTTAGAGATATCTTAAAGCTGAATTTTTTAAAAAGCCTTTTAAGACAAGTGCTTATAACTATTTCAAAACATGAAGCTAGAAACTTTCAAGTAGGTTGTCTAATTCAACTCTGGTAGCATGCAAAAATGCAAACATTACTATTTCCCACAGAAGCAATTTCCAGCTGTCTAAAAGTACAACATAAATGATTACTCACTAGAAACTGTTACTAGTGTTAAAATCAGGTACCAGAAGCTGAGCTTGTAATAATAAAATAAAGATCAAAGTTCCCCTCTCCTGAAAATATCTCGTGAGGAACCACGTCAATAAAACATAATATCCCAGTCCTCAGCAAATTAAACTACTTAGTTAAAAAAAAAAAGTGTCAACCCTTTTGATACTACATACCCTACATTGCTCAAATTAAAGAAAACTTATTAGAAAAAAAGCAACTCTTTTTTTTAAAGATTTTATTTTCAAGTAATCTCTATACCCAATGTGGGACTTGAACTCACAACCCCAAGATGAAGAGTCGCAAGCTCCACTGACGAAGCCAGCCAGCTGCACCCAAAAAAGCAACTTTGAAAAAAAAAAAAGGCCATGTATTTGCTAATAATATTTAAATTGTCTCTTGAATTTCCAAATTTCTATGTGCAATGGTTACATGATAAATAAGATTTCTTGAAACAACTAATATTATTGAATGATTCTTTATCATACCCATTGTTCATCATCACGTTTAACCTCACAGTCATACCATCAGATAGGTAAACATGCTAGTTTTTAACTGGAAGGGGAAACTTACCAAAGCTTGTTAGTTTGATGACTTATCTAAGGATAAGTACAACTAATACATGGCAAAGGCAATACTCAAAAACTTTATATAGATTATTTCATTTACTGAGTATCAGGTGAATTGTGACAAAGAACTTCTAAATAGCAAGAGAATAAATTATAGAAGAACTAAAAATCAAAACAACAAAAACAGTCAATCTGCAAATCAGTAACTTAACTGAAAATCCTCTGGGTGCAAAGTGCCACCAGAACCGTTAAAGCAAATTAAAGAGGTCACGCTACCTAAACAGACATTTTCCCAAAGAAGACATACAGATAGCCCATGCACGTAGGAAAGGATGCTCAGCATCCGTAATCATCTGGAAAATGCAAATGAAAACCACAATGAGATATGACCTTCTACATGTCAGAATGGCCGAAATAAAAAAGACGAGAAATGACAACTGTTGGCAAAGATGTAGTGAAAAAGAAACCCTTGTGCACTGTTGGTAGGAATGTAAATGGTACAGCCGCTGCAGAAAAGTGTGGCAGTTCCTCAAAAAATTAAACAGAAATACCATATGATCCAATAATTCCACCACGGGGTATTTATCCAAAGAAAACGCAAATACTAACTTGAAAAGATATGTGCACCCTATTTTTACGGCAGCATTATTTAATATAGCCAAGGTATAGAAGCAGCCTAAGTGTCCAGCAACAGATGAATGAAGATGTGGTATAATATACACAATGGAATATTATGCAGCCATAAGAAAGGATGAGGGTTTTTCTTTGTTTTTTTTTTTTTGTTTTTTGCCATCTGTGGCAACATGGATGGACCTAGAGGGTATTACACTAAGTGAAATTAAGACAGAGAAAGACATATGATTCCATTTAAATGTGGAAGAGACACTATATGATTCCATTTAAATGTGGAACCTAAAACACAAATGAATAAAGAAATAAAAAGAATCAAACCTGTAAATACAGAGAACAAACCGCTGGTTCCCAGAGAGGATGTGGGTTGGGGGATGGGCAAAATGGGTGAAGGGGAGTGGGAGATACAGACTTCCAGTTATGGGATGAATAAGACAAGTGAATAAAACATACGGCATAGGCAACACAGTCAATGGCATATGTAGTAGCACTGTATTGTAAGAGATGGTAACTACACTTGCGGCGAGCATAGCATAATGCAGAGAATTGCTGAATCACTGTGTTGTACACCTGAAACTAATGTAACATTGTGTATCGACTATACTAAAAAAAAAAAGAGAGACTATAAATATTTTTTAATATTGGATTGCCATTTTTGGTATTTGGTATATGGATTTCTCTGATTTTTTTTTTAGGTCCTATAGACCAAAATAAAAAATTCAGCTACTATGTAACTAATATTTACCTTCAATACCTAACACTGATTCATGATCATTTCACTGAGGAAACTGAAAATTAGTAATTGAGTGTATTACATAGCTTAGAGCTACGTAAGTAGATTTTTCATATAGAACTGTTTCTCTCCCCAGGAAAAACAAAAACAACCAAAACTGAACATATGGCAAAGAAAAGTGACAGCCAGTCAGTGAGTCACTCCACAGAGCAGGCAGGGTACTATAGAATAGATGTGACCTGTAGAATTAGAGACTCTAGAAGTGGGGCTAAGATATCGACAGTTAAACATCGCAAACATCACAGCTGATTCTGATGTGCAACCGTACTGAGGATCAGTGCGCTGGTTAAGAGCACAGACATACAAGCTTGTTTAACTCGTGGACCTTCCTTGGCAAGTTACTTGTCTTTATTTTGCATTTCCTTATTTCAAAAATAAAGGTGGTAATAGTACCTACTTCAAAGTGATGTTGACATAATTAAATGAGTCAGTGCTTATAAAGCACCGGGCCCAATGCCTGGCATACATTAAGTGCTCAATGGTTACATTCATTCAGCAAAAATTTCCTGAGCATTTACTACGTACATGCTATTTTACATACTGAACACTGTTGAAATGTTCACTGATCTTACTAATGTTGTTAAAATGAGAATGGTAAAATATTTAAACAAACTTTTTACTTTTAGGTGAAGAAACTAAAGACTAAGAGTAGATCAGGTTGGCCAGTACTTAAAGGGAGCCAGTAGCAGGAATGGGATCAAAACAGGGAACTTCTTATTTCCAGGCTTCTTTTATCCCCCCCCCTTTTTTTTGAATGCATCTTTTTTTTTTTTTAATTCTGTATTTAAATTCAATTTTGTTAACATACACTGTATTATTAGTTTCACGGGTAGAATTTAGTGATTCATCAGTTGCATATAACATCCAGTGCTCATTACAGCAAGTGGCTTCTTAGTAGAGCTGAGTATTGGATAGGTTTAAAAAGGTAGAAAATAACACAATCCAAAGCACTGAAGTATTAGAGCCAAGATAATAATTTTGAAATGTGTTCAAGGAAGGAAACAACAAAGAAAGCATAGGAAACCTAAAAAGCCAAAACAAGCAAGCACGCTTCATAGTCATTATACCGGTACAATATTACAGTGTTACACACAAGTCTTTGGAGTCAAACAAATCTGGGTTCAAAGTACCAATCTAGCATTTACAAATTATGACACTTAATTTCATTAACCACTATGAGTCTTAAGTTTTCTCAACCGTAAAATGGATATAATAATGGAACACAAACCTCATGATTAGACCAATGCCTGACATATAGCAAGTACCTGATAAAAGGTAATCATGATTTCTACCACACAAGAAGCCTTCCTCCAGGCATATTGTGTTCAGTCACAATTATTTTTCACCTCTACGTTTTGGATACCAGCCTTCCACTGATAAAGAATGTACCCTTTTCTATATCCACTCAATATTTCTGCTTTCTCTAGATATGCCAATCCCATTTCTCATGTCTTTCTACAAACTTAGGGCCCTTAATGATTATGTCACATATGTGGCAGTTAACCATACAAATCACATAGAGCCCTACTAATAGTATGTACTTTGTAACTTTTTATGTACACCTATCTGACTTTGTCAGTTAGATTTAAGGTTCTGAATATATAAATACTAATTTCCTTTTAACTCTGCAAAAGCTAACAAACTTGATATGCACAGAGCATCCCCTTAAACACAGTAGATGGCTTTAGGAAAAGAAGAGGGTTGTTCCCTAGGATATTCAGAGTACATCCTTTTGTATCCAAATCCCTGACCAACTCTACACTGAAGAGTAGGAAAATATGTTATTTTTATATGAAACAGCCATTCCCAAAATAGGGATTATTCTAACAAAAAGATTCATCAAGTTGAGCTTTTTCCACATACAAGTCTTCTGGAAGATGTAAAAATAGTTTTCCAGCTGAAATATTAAATACAATACCATCTTTCACTAAGAAATTTTGATGACTGATTCTAAAAGGGAACTTAGATTTATCTAGTTGAATTCAGATGAAGAATACTGGGAACTTATTCAAGATTTCTCACTAAGTAACAGGGCCAATAATCCAATATAAATAATGATATGACTCTCACTTCAGCGTTCTTTTTCCAGAACATTTTTTTTTGGCTCGGCTTCTCTAAGGACCCTAGCCTAGTGTTTACAACCTTCTATCAAATGGTATCAACTTAGCATATTTCCTTACTTCTTTCCAATATCATGTAAGACTCCATAGTAATTCCAGAAACACTGCTTATTTTTATCTACAACCACTTTCAAGTGTAATAATACCCTCTACTACAAATCCTATCTTTTCCGCAAAGACTAGCTCAATTGATTTAGCTTAGTTCATTAAATAAGACCAAATATTCAATTGTTATTCTACCTTATTTTTTTAAGAGTATGTATGTATGTCATCTCTACATCCAACATGGGGCTCGAACTCACAACCCTGAGACCAAGAGTCACCTGCTCCTCCAACTGATCCAGCCAGGTGCCCCTATTCTACCTTATCTTGAAATGAAACCATTTTTCTGCTCTACAACTGAGATTCATAGATGAAGAAATTAATATTTTGCTTTTTAAAATTGCACAATTTTGAGGCACCTGGGTGGCTCAGTCGATTAAGGGTCTGCCTTTGTCTCAGGTCATGATCCCAGGGTCCTGGGATCAAGCCTCGCATCTGGCTCCCTACTCAGCGGGAAGCCTGCTTCCCCATAGTCCTCTGCCCCTCCCCCCTTGCTCGTTTTCTCTCTCTCTCAAATAAAATCTTTTAAAAATGTACAATTTCACTCTTTTCACGATAAAATGTCATTTGGGGGTAAGATTTAAAAAAAAAGAAAACTAGCTCTGGGAGGAAGTGATCTGTTTAACTTGGACTTGATCTCCAGATTCCTCATGAACAGGTCTTACCTTCCTAACAGAGCCAAACATTCTACAGAGTAAGGGCTATGCCTTTGTGCCAAATACTGTGCTATACCCATGAAACAAATGTTCATCATTCAATAAATACTTTAGAAAAGACTCACCCCATGCCATATTATACTGGGCGCTGGAAAGAATAGAGATGATTCTCGTATGGTCTCAGCTCTCAAAAAAGCTCAATGGGTACAAATCTTCAAATAGAAAAAATGCATAAAAGGAATGCAGAAGTTTGATAAGAGAGATGATAAAGGGAAGGTTTTCTTTGTTAATTTACAAATGGAAGAAAAACTTACAGGCTGAAAGAAGCAGCCAGTGGTGAAAAGAGGGATTGAAAATCAGGAGAAAATAAGGTCCACATAACTGGAAAGAGTTAGGGTTAGGATTATACAGATGAAGGGTTGGTTAGAAAGATGAACCCTCTTTCAAACAAGGAAGAGAAAATAATAAGTACCCGATAAATTGAAGAGGAGGAAGGGTATAAAATTGAAATAATTCACTTTTTAATTAGCATGAGACCTCTGAAAATGTACTAATTGAGAATAGGGATCCCCAAACTTTTTAAAATGTACAACCCATCAGTAAAAAAAAAAAAAATAAATTGAGAACATGTCCCTAAAATATCTATATTTAGTTATAAATCATACTGAGATATTTTGTATTTATATATTATATAGATTATAAAACACAAGAAAAACACAACTTTAAAGGAATGAGATAAATTTGCAATAATTAATGTTTCTAATGCTTTCCCAATGTGATTGGTTCGTAGATATCAATGACTACTACTTCAAGACAGTTACAAGTTTAGGGTAAAGTTCCTCATTATGAAAGTGGTACTATACCACTATTGTAATGGATGTATTGTAATTACAAGTTATTTTTGGCTTACTCTCTTCAGGTCTGTGTGAGCTATCATAGTTTTCATCTTATTATTAAGCTGATGAATAGCTTTAAGAGAAATGTCATCTTTGCTCTTCTCTTGATGTTTGCTTATGCTTGCATTATTAAAATTATCCTCAATGAGTTCTCATGTTTCTCCCAGTGATACTTTAAAGTTATTTGTCCAGTTTGTGCAATAGCTTAATTTAAGTTAGAAAATATCATCTGTAAATCCATTTAATCAGATGAAAACCGTTATAGCAACACACGAAGGCCAACAGTGAGCGTGCTGTAAAACCCTCTCAATGTAGATATAATCATCCTGTACACCCCCAACAGCAGAGCGCCCTACTCCAGACATTACTGATTTAGATCATGGGCTTTGTGCTCAGGCGTGACATGTATTATATACACGCAGATTTAGGCAAATTACTTATCTTCAGACTCATCATCTGTAAAATAAAGATAATACTTCAGTAGGTGAATGGATAACTAAACTGCAGCACATCCAGACAATGGAGTGTTATTCAGCACTAAAAGAAATGAATTATCAAGTCATGAAAAGACAGAAAGAAAACTTGAATGCATATTACTGTATGAAAGAAGCCAATCTGAAAGGCTACATACTGACTCCAACTATATGATATTCTAGAAAAGGCAAAACTATGGAGACAGTAACAAGATCAGTGGTTTCTAGGGGTTGGGGGGACAAACGAGTGGAGCACATAAGATTTTGACGGCAGTGAAACTATTCCGTATGATACTAGAATGCTGGACACATGTCAAACACCAAAAGTTAACCCTAAGGTAAACTATGAACTTTGGGTGATAATGACGTGTCGGCTGTAGGTTTATGGGCTGTAACAAACGTACTACACTGGTGGGGAATGCTGTTAGTGGGGGAGACTATGCATCTGCGGGGGGCAGGGGGTGTGTGGGAACTCTGTACTTATTGCCCAAAATTACTATGAATCTAAAACTGCTAAAAATTAAAGTCTATTAAAAATAATACCATTTATCTCAAAAGATAGGTTGTTGAATTAATCAAATGAAATGGCATATATAAAGTACCTGATGTGTATACACTAGGTATTCGGTAACGTCTCCTAATAATATTCAATCTTCCACTTGATAAATATTTAATTAGAACTCAGAGAGTGATTACTGTCACAACTATGCAGATTTTGCCCAAAAATAACCTGGCAAGTAATTTTTTTAATGTTTACTAACTCACTGACCACTTATTTGATATTGAGACTTTTCTTGTAAGTATGATTATTGAGTCTATCAATTACAACTTAATTCTAACATGAAAATTCAATTCAGTTGGTCATTATGTACAAGAAATATCAACATTATGTCACATGTAGTTTTCAAAAAACTAAGATATTTCCCACCACAGGCTGAATATAGATGATTACTAAAATTAGTCAACATAGCAATGTGTTCATTGTTAGGGCAAAAATATCCTATATGGGGTTAATTATCAAGGAAAATGAATGAAGTAGGACCAGTTAGTATTTCAAGACCTTAGATATTTCTTCTGCCTTTGCAGACCAAAATGTTTAATTAATTATTCCACATAAATGCAATGGACTCCTAGAAAACAGTAGACAACACTTAATTTATAATTTATAGAAGGATGAATACAAATCATTTTGAAGTTTCTTTTTAAATTCTCACATCCCTAATTAATATTCATGAGGATAATTTCACAAAAGCAGTTAAAAAACTATGCCAGAGAGGGCACAGAAATATATAGTTGTGCTTGTGGAAGAGGCAAGAAATTTCTCTCTTTTCAAAATGAAAGATTTAGATTCAACACAAACATTTCCTAAATAATAGTTTCATAATATTTTAATCAAATTATTTATTACTCAGAAATAAGACTGTATAGAAACAGATAATAATGCTGCACAAAGGCCGAGTTCATTTGTTCTGGACAGGTGGCCAGTCTGCGGCTCCGTGTCAGCAGCCCAAACCCGCCCACAATAGCCCTAAAGACGATTATGCAAATGCCAGCCAACCCAGCTATTTTCCCAGGAACAGGAGAAGAGCTCCTAGTAGAAGCTATAATTGTTCTGCAGTCATGTGGAAAAACAAGCAGTTTTTTCTTGCTGGAGGCAGGGTGTTTTCATTAAGGGCACTACTACAATATGTGTGAGATACACAAACACACATACACACACAAACACATGTCATGAAAACACACAGAGGAACCCTAAATGCATATTACTGAATGAAAGCAGCTGATCTAAAAAGGCTACATGCTGTATGTGTGATACGAGAGGGCTGCCGGTGTGTGTGTGTGTGTGTGTGTGTGTGTGTGTGTATGTCTGAGGTACACATATCGCTCAAACACCATACGCCACTTATTCCATCTCTCCCCCAAGCTCCCCTTGCCAGGCAGCTCTGCCTTGGTTATCAATACCAGGTCTCTTCTGTTGGTTACACCTTCTCTTGCCAATTAGAAATAATATTGACATTTTACAGAAATGTATTAACTTTTGACCACTGCATCTCATAAGCAGGAGATAAATATTCTCCGGCAAGCCTGGCATAAGAACCATTCTTACTTCATATACGTAAAGTATTTTTTTCATCCTGTGGCAAAATGAAACAGGCTGAAAATAGAAACCCATCGGATTTGAAGTATAACACTGACAAAGGAACAGTGTTCCCCAACCTTTATTAATTAATGCTGTTATCAAAGTTTTTTAGGTTTTATTTTTGATTCTACGTTATCAGGTTCCTTAGTTTCTAAATGGCAGTTTTCAAGTTACCAGCTCTGACACCTGATTTTACCATTCTTTCTGGAATTAAAGTTATTTCAATATTATTGCTGTTGGATTTTTTATTCTACACTATTTAAAAATGGTATTTTTTTTCTTTTTTCTTACCTCTCTTGCCCTCCTCACCCCTCAAATTTTCTCCTTTGTAAGATAAGACAGACATTATCTGCTTTATTTAGTAAAAGGCATAGGATATTACTACTTTCTCTACTTACATAGAACTCGACAGTTTCCAGGACTCATGTTATACCGTAAAATATGACCAAGTCCTTCTGCCCTAAATTTGTTTAAGGGAGCTTTTGCCTCAAATGCTTAGAAACAGAGATTATGATATTCTTCACAGACGTCAAATATGTTATTTTAAAAGAAGATATTACAAATTTTTAAATGTTTAGTCAAGAATACACGTATTGTTAAAATTAAACCAACCATAAGTAGATAACCTCTCTAACCTCAATAGTGTTACTGACCTAAGATTTACTTAATATAAACTCCACTGTCCATAAAACAAATTAACATTTAACATTTAAAACTCTTTTACTATTATTTACTTTCTTTAGTAGGCTCTATGCCCAATGTGGGGCTTGAACTCACGACCCTGAGATTAAGAGTCACATGTTCTACTGACTGAGCCAGCCAGGCACCCCTCAAAACTTTGTTAAAATGATTTAGCTCCAGCTTTGAAATGATTGTTTCTTCTAGTAAACACTCACAAAGCACTTTGCTTATGTCTCTTGAAGTACTTATCATGTTCTTACTTTAACACATTCAATCACTCAAGCACTCATTCCTTGGTCCTAATTCAAACAGATGAGTAGGTCACAGTCTCTACCCTCAAGGAACTAACACTAGCTAGTGAGAGAAATATCCGAATTAAAAAAAAAATGTTTTTAATACATTCTGATGTAAGTACATAGTAGACAAACACACAAGCTGAGTACAGCAGACTATATTTACTGTTTTTAAAACTTTCCCTACCACCTCACCAGGATAGCTAAATTAAAAAAAAAAAAAAGGTAATACTAAGTGTTAGGAGAATATGGAAAAACTAGAACCCTCACATGTTGCTGATAAAAATGTAAAATGGTGCAGCCACTCTGGAAACAGTTTGGTAGTTCCTGAAAATGTTAAACATATAGATATCTAATGACCCGGCAATTCCATTCTAATTGTACACTTGAGAAAATATATATCCACTTAAAAACTTGTACACAAATGTTCACAGTAGCATTATTCATAATAGCACCAAAGTGAAAACGTCCTCCACTGATGAGTGGACAAATAAAATGTGATATATCCACAGGTATATCCATCCAATGAAATATTATTTAGTAGTAAAAAAGACTGACGTACTGATACATGCTATAAAACGGATGAACCCTGGAAACAGTATACTATGTAAAAGAAGCCAGAAGACCACATATTACATGATTTCATTTATATGAAATGTCTGGATTAGGCGAATCCATAGAGACAGAAAGTAAACTAGTGGCTGCCCAGGGATGAGGAAATTGATGGGAAAAGAGGGGGAGACTGCTAATGAGTATAGGGTTTCTTTCTTTTTTAAAAAATCTGTATTATTGACGTACAGCTGACATATAATGGTATATTAGTTCCAGGTGCACAGTTAAGGACAGGGTTTCTCTTTTGGTGATGGCTGCACAACTCTCTGAATATACCAAACCCACTGAGGTGAATACTTTAAATGGGTAAATTATATGGTATGTGACTTATATCTCAATAATCTCTTTACTAAACATAAATACAAATATAAATATATTACTGAAGACATATATCTACTCTATTCTGTTAGACTCTAGTTTGAATTGCAGTGTTTTTCTGTTTCTGACAATGGCATCACAGAGCAAAGTAGGGCTCTAACAAATATGCCTCAAGTGAATGAATACCCTTCCAGATGTCAATAACAATACATTAGATCAGGTCAGGAACATAAAAATAATATTCAATAAACCAAGACCTAAGCAGCAACCAGGCTTAGACAGATGTCTACACAAAGGAAAACAATAGTTTTTCCCTCTACAATTTGCACAAAGTTTGATTAATAACCAGAATAGCTAAAATTTTAAAAGACTAAAAATATCAAGACTTGGCAAAGATATGGAACAATTGGAACTCCCATATGCTGCTGGTGAGAGTGCAAACTGGACAACTTTGCGGTACTATTTAGCCATATCTGGCAATGAGACAGAGATACATACCCAATGACCCAGTAGAAATGTATACAAATTTTCATCTATGGTATACCCAGTAGAAATGTATACAAATTTTCATCTATGGAAATGCTCAAAGCAACACTTCTCATAACTGTCAAAAACTGGAAACAAGCCAAGTGTACATCAACAGACAGATAAATAAATAGTGGTAATTCATATAATGGAATATTTCTCAGCAATGAGAATGAAATTTACTTATATTAAACAACACATTAAGAATCTCACAAATACAATGTTGATCAAAAGAAGTCAGACCAAAGAGTATTTGCTGTATGATTCCATTTAGATTAGTTCAAAATCAGGCAAAACAAACGTAATTGCTAGAAGTCAAGCTAATCATTACTTTTTTGGAGGGTGGCTAGTGACAGAATGAGCAAAGGGAGGCTTCTGAACGCTAAATTGTTCTAGTTCTTCATCTGAGTAGAGACTGACAAAGGGTATGTCAGCTTCATACTAAAAATCATGTATATGTCTATATTATATATATTTCAATAAAGAATAACATTAAAAAAAACAAACACACTTCTAAATAAACCACTGGTTCAAGGAGAAATCACAATGGAAGTCAGAAAATACCTTCAACTGAACAAGTAAACACTACATGATAAGATTTATGGAATGTCAATGTAATATTTAGAGAAAAGATATATTCTTATATTTGTAAAAAGGAAAACCTAAGAATCAATTTAAGCATTCCTCCCTCCTCCAAGAAGTTAGAAAAAGAACAGCTGACTAAACCCTAAGAAAACAGAAGGAAGGAAATAAAAGATAAAATCATAAATGAATCAACAGAAATATAACATATAATAGAAAAGATCAACAAAGCCAAAAGTTAATTCCCTGAAGAGACTAATAAAATTGACAAACCTCTGGTGAGACTGTTCAAGAAAAAGAAAAATGAAGCATAAATAATCAACACTGGAATGAAAAAGAAGAAATCATTAAAGAAGCTGCATAATATAAAAGAAAAATACAAAGTTATTATGAGCACCTATGCCGATAAATTTGAATATCAAACAAAACAAACAAATTCCTAGGAGAAAACATTACTTTACTAAAATTTATATGAGAAAAAAAATAGAGACACTCATCAGTCATATTGCCATTAAAAAAAATAAAAAGTAATTTTAAATCTTCCCAAAAAGAAAAGCCAGATCCTAGTAGGCTTCACCAAAAAGAACTTCCTAACAATGGAAAAAGAAATAATTCCAATCTTAGAAAAATTCTTCAAGAAGGCAAAAGAGGGGAACATTCTTCAACTAATTTTATGAAGCCCTGATACCAAAATTTGAGAAGAAAAAGTATGAGAAGGAAAATTACAGTCCAATTTCACTCATGAAAAAATATTAACAAATTGAATCCAATAGTATATAAAAAAGCTAAAACATGAAGATCAAATGGGTTTTATCCCAAGAATGCAAACGTGGCTTAGCATTAGACAGATCAATTAATATCATTTGCCACAACTTAGTAGTTACAGATCATATAATCATTTCAACAGATAAAGCACTGGTAAAATCCAACATCCATTCATGATAAAAATTCTTCACAAACTAAGAAGAAGGGAGCACTGTAACCTGATATATTTTTTAAAAATCTACAGCAATCTACTTGATGAAAGATTAAAAGGTCTTCTTATGAGGGGCACCAGGGTGGCTCAGTTGGTTAAACATCTGTCTCTTTATTTTGGCTCAGGTCATGATGTCAGGGTTGTGAAATCAAGCCCCACATGGGGCTCCACGCTGGGCGTGGAGTCTGCTTGAGATTCTCTCTCTCCCTCTCCCCCTACCCTCGGCTTGCGTGCACATGCACGCTCTCTCTAAAAAATTAACAAACAAATAAATGGTCTTCTTTTGAGACCAGGAATAATACAAGGATGCTGTAATCACCACCTTCATTCAACAATATACTGGAGGCCCTTGCCAGTGAGATAAAGCTAGAAAAAGAAAAAATTTCAGTCAGGCCTCACTTTGCATGGTTCCGAGTAAATTTCAATAACTACAGTTGAATTAAATTAAAACTCTCCCAAGGACAGTTTTAATTTTAGTTACCATGATATAGTAAACTTTATATAGTAACTGTATAAAGTACAGACCTCAGTGCTAGCTGTTCAGTCCACAAATCACTGCTAATAACAGATACATATCATGATCAATGACCAATCACATCACTTCTTTCAAAGTCTGTTCATTGTGCATCTGTTATTCAGTTCACAAGCAGACAGTAAAGATGTAACTATGTTGGCTGTTTGTCTTACAATGATAAACCCACTTGACATTTTACAAAAATATATAATCAATACAGGGAATTAGCCAACAAAGATGAAAGGGCAGCAAAGAAACAAAAAGTGATAGTGCTGGAAATGAAATTCTAACCAAATGTAAATGAAAAAGCTAACTAGAGGAATATTGACACCGTTGCCAGTTTAGAGACTCTAGATACGCAGTCAGAGAGCGAAGGTGAACATAGTGACATAAAGAAAATGGGTGTGAGGAAAAGGATGCAGTTCTTCCAGATGAACACAACTGGCAAAAAAAATTCATATTACAGGAACTCTCCAAGATATTTCATGATATTGAAAGTGCAAAGGATAAATGTTAGAAGCTAACCTAAATACAGAAAAGAGCATAACAATTCACCAAGGCATATGACAAAAAGAAGGCCATCGCTGATCCCTGGGCAGGGCTTCCGGCTTCTGGTTCCAAATGTAAGGAGCTTATTTAAGTCACCATTCTGTCCTAATAATAAGTACAAAGCTGAAGAGATTAAACAACTCTTCTTGGACCTGAAGAGAAAGGAGGACACAGGGCAAACTTTGGCCTCCAAGAATGGAGACAAACAGGCAAACACACAGAGTCACAGCTTTCCAGTGCAGAGACTCGCAAGTGGAAACCTCCTAGGAAAGCAGTGCCCAGTAGGCAAACATGAATTGTAACTAATGAATTCTAGGCTCTTTGTGGATAACTGGAGTTAAAAATCAGGGGGACACAGTCACAGTCCCCCTATAAACCAACAATTTTGTGCAGTTTACCTCCAGGAGCTCAATCAGGTTCCCACAGTAAATATCAGAGAAACACCCCCCCAGAACCCTAGCAGAGGGAGGGAAAAAGAAACCGTCTTGAATATGTCAGGGCCCTCGGTTCTTAACAAGGCCTGCTCTCAGGAGAAACAAGTAAACCAAACCTTAACCTGCTGAAGTATATTCAGTGCCTAAGTGACCTGGGAGGAAGAGAAATACCCAACTCTAGTCAGCTCTACCCTTCCACGTAGGAGAAGGGAAATATCCAATTTCAGTCCATTCAAGCCATCCCATCCCACCTAAGGGAGGAGAAAAAAACTGAGAAATACTTGTGAAGTTCACAGGCCAAGGGAAGAGGCTCATTAAAAGGCAGAGACCTAATCAAAGAACTACAGAACACTTCCCCCGACCCCCACCTTAACACCACATTACCAAAGACCTATTTACAGCATTGCCCTTTACCCAGTCCACCAAGAAAACATTACAAGGCATAATAAGTGGCAAAAATACATTATAAGAGACAGATCCAGCATCAGAATCGTAAATGGCGGGGATGTTAGAACTGTCAAACAGAATTTAAAACAGCTATGATTAACATGCCATAGGCTCTAATGGATAAAGTAGACAGCATACAAGGATAGAGGGGCACTGCAAGCAGAAAAATGGAAATCCTAAGAAACAAACAAAAAGAAATGCTAGAGATTAAAAAAAACCTGTAACAGAAATGAAGAATGCTTTGATGGGCTTACTCGTAGACTGGACATGGCTGAGCAAAGAATCTCTGAGCTTTAGGATATATCATTAGTAACTCTGGATACTGTAAAGCAAAGAGAATAAAAATGAAAGAAAAAAGACTATCCAAGGACTGTGGGACAACTACAAAAGGTATAATGTATGCATAATGGGAATACCAGAAGAAGAATAAAATAGGAGAAAGGAAAAGAAATATTTGAAACAATAACTGAGAATTTTCCCCAAATGAATGTCAGAACCAAATCACAGATCCAAGAAGCTCAGAGAACACCAGATAAATGACAAAAACCTACACCTAGGCGGATCATTTTCAAACTATAGGAAATCAAAGTTAAAGAAAACAATCCTCAAAGAAGCCAGAGGGGAAAAAAACCACCTAACCTGTAGAGGAACAAAGATAAAAGTTACAACCAACTTTCTTTTTTAAAAAAAATATTTATTCACTTATTTGAGAGAGAGGAGCACGAGCGGTGAGAGGGGCAGAGGGAGAGGGAGAGAGAGAGCCTCAGGCAGACTCCCCACTGAGCTCGGAGCCTGGCGCAGGGCTCCATCCCAGGAGCCTGAGATCATGAACTGGGCCCAAATCAAGAGTCAGATGCTTAACCAACAGAGCCACCCTGGTGCCCCTGCCTATGGAATTTCAAATTTAATACCTTACACTATTTCACCCAGTATATCCACAATTTCAGCATGTAATCGATATTTTAAAAATAGGAGACATTTTCCATTCTTTCATACTAAGCTTTCAAAACCTCCTATTACACACTTACAGCACATCTCAGTTTGTATAGGCACTTCTTTTTTTAAACTTATAGACATAGGGGGCGCCTGGGTGGCTCAGTCTTTAAGCGTCTGCCTTTGGCTCAGGGCGTGATCCCAGAGTCCTGGGATTAAGCCCCGCATCAGGCTCCTCCACTGGGAGCCTGCTTCTTCCTCTCCCACTCCCCCTGCTTGTGTTCCCTCTCTCACTGGCTGTCTCTCTATCAAATAAATAAATAAAATCTTAAAAATAAAATAAAATAAACTTATAGACATGGTTTATTACTATAAATATTTGCAATAAAGGTTCTTATACACATTTATGCACATTTTTTATAATTTATACAACTTGAATTTAAACATAATAGCTACTTTTCTCAGTAAATTCAGATCTATATAATTACTGAACAACACTGATGATTGTTGTTTTTTTCTTTTTGTTACCATGAATATGTAAAATCCTTGTAGTAAAAATTCTTATGTCTTGGCTATTTTATTTCTTTTTTTTCCATTTTTAAAATTTAAATTCAATCAATTAACATATAATGTGTTATTGGTTTCAGAGGTAGAGGTCAGTGATTAAGTGATATAAAATTAGTCTTACATAATACCCAGTGCTCATTACATCACGTGCCCTCCTTAATGTTCATCACCCAGTTACCCCATCCCCCCACCTCCCTCCCCTCCAGCAACCCTCAGTTTGTTTCCTATATTAAGAGTCTCTATGGTTTGTCTCCCTTTCTGATTTTGTCTTGTTTTATTTTTTCCTCTCTTCCCCTATGATCCTGTTTTGTTTCTTAAATTCCACATATGAGTGAGATCATATGATAATCGTCTTTCTCTGATTGACTTATTTTGCTTAGCATAATACCCCCTAGTCCATCCACGTTGTTGCAAATGGCAAGATTTCATTTTTGATGGCTGAGTAGTATTCCAACAAGCAACCCTCTTCAGAAACCATACAAATAAGAAGTAGAGTAAAATATTTATTTTGTATTTATTTTTTAGATTTTATTATCTAATTTTATAATCTGCGAAATTACCTTTCAACAGTGAAGGAGAAATGAAGACTTTATCAGACAAACAAAAGTGGAGGGAATTTGTTACCAGAAGACCCTGAGGTGTAAAAAATGTTATAAGTAGTTCTTTAGAGAGAGGGAAAGCTTGAATCTACATAAAGAAAGAAAGACCATAAAGCAGGAATAAGTGAAGGTAAAATAAAACTCTTTACTTTTCTTATTATTAATTGATCTAACAGGTAACAGTTTGTTCAAAATACTAAGAGCAACCATGTATTATTCTATTGTGTATACTTATGTATGTACACAGCTGATCCTTAACACAGGTTTAAACTGCAGAGGTCCACTTATAAGTGGATGCTTTTTGATAAATACACTATGGTACTGTAAATTTATTTCCTCTTATGATTTTCTTAGTAACATTTTCTATTCTCTAGCTCACTTTATTGTAAGGCTACAGTATATAATATAAAAAATAAGTATTCATCAACTGTTTATTTTATTGGTAAGGCTCTGATCAACAGTAGGCTCTTAGTAGTTAAATTTTTGGGGAGTCAAAAATTATATGCAGAGTTTTGACTGTGTACCCCTAACCCCCATGTTGTTCAAGGGTCAACTCTGTATGTATGTGTATATACATTATATATGCTTGTGTATAGATGAAATAAATAAGAGCAATGGTTCAAGGGATGGAAAGGAGGAATTAGGATTATTTTATTATTATAAGACACTCACACTACCCAAGAAGTGATATAGTGTCATTTGAAAGTAGATTTGGATTAGTTGTAAATGTACACTGCAGACTCTAGGGCAACCACTAAAAATAGTTAAATATATATGACACACATGTATAAATAGGTACATCTAATAGATAGATAGATTCCTAATATTCTAAGAAAGGAGAGAAATTGGAATCATATTAAATGCTCAGCTAGAACTACAAAAGGCAGAATGAAAGTGGAAGACAAAAATAGGAACAAAGAACAATAGCAAGAAATTGAAAATAGTAACCAATGTGGCAGATATAAGTTCAATTATATCAATAAGCATTTTTTCTGTCAATGGTTTAAATGTACTAATGAAAAGACAGAGACTGTCAGAATGGTCAATAAAAAAGATCTAAAAATATGCTGTCTAAACCCATTTTCAATATAAAGACATTCATAGGTTAAAAATAAATGGATGGAAAATAACATACCATGCTAACTAACACTAATCAAAAGAAAGCAGGAATAGTTATATTAATTTCAGACAGAGCAGACTTCAAAGCAAGGAAAGTTGCCATGAATAAGAAAGGGTATTATATAGTGATAAGAGAGTCAACTCTTCAATTAGACATAACAATTCTTAATGTGTATGCACTTAACAACAGTATATCAAACAATGTGAAGTAAAAACTAATAACACTTCAAGGAGCAATAGATGAATCCACTATCATACTTGGAGACTTCAACACCCTCTATCAGAAACAGATCCAGCAGGCAGAAAATCAGTAAGGACATAGTGGAACTCAATAACACTAATAATCAATGGGATATAACCAACATCCATAAACTACTTTATCCAAGAACAGCAGACTATACATTCTTCTCATGTTCACATGGAACATGCACAAAGACAGACCACATTGTGGGCCATGAAACACAACAGATTTTATTTGAGAGAGAGACACAGAGAGAGAGAGAGAGAGAGAGAGCACAAGCAGGGGGAGGGGTAGAGGGAGAAGCACTGAACAGGGAGCCTGATGTGGGGCTTGATCCCAGGACCCGGGGATCATGACCTGAGCCGAAGGCAGACACTTAACCGACTGAGCCACCCAAGTGCCCCAAAACATAACAGATTTAAAAGAAAAGAAATATATAATATCTGTTCTCAGACCACAATGAAATTAAACTAGGTATCAATAACAGCAAGATAACTGGAAAATCCCAAATTTGTGGAGATTAAATAATACATTTCTGAATAACTTATGAGTCAAAGAAACCTCAAAAGAAATTTTTAAATAGGTTAAACTAAATAAAAATGAAAATGCAACTTTTCAAAATTTGTGGGATGCAGCAAAAGTAATGCCTAGAGGGAAATTTGCAGCATTAAATGTACGTATTAGAAGATCTAGAATCAATAATCTAAGTTTTACCTTAGGAAGCTAGAAAAAGAATAAAATCAATCCAAAGTAAGCAGAAGGAAAGAAATAATAAGAATTATAGAAAAAAGATCAAAGACATTGAAAACAGGAAACCATTAAAGAATATCAATGAAACAAAAGGTAGTTCTTTGAAAAGATCAATAAAATTGATAAGTTTTAGCCAGGCTAACTAAGCAAAAGAAAAAAGAGAGAGAAAAGAAATAGGCTACTAATATCAGAAGTCAAAGAGGAGATATCACTACAGATCGTATGGACATAAAAAGGATAATAAAGGAATACTATGAATAACTCTATGACCATAGATCTGATAACCTAGACAGAATGGAGTAATTCCTTGAAAGACACACTCTGCCATAAACTCACACAAAAAGAAACATATCCTGAACAGATTTATACATAAATATAGCTATATCTACAATTTGTGTGTTATTAACAACATATGTTATGTTTTGTTTACTGATCTACTCTGACAGTCCCATTTGGTATATGTACTTGCCAAAGTGAGGATGTGGACAGCCTCTTTTAATTGATACATTTAAACGATTAATGTTCAAGTGATTAAAGATATTGAATCAATAATTAATAACCTTCCAAAACAGAAAGTACCAGATCCAGGTATCACTGGTGAGTTTTACCAAGCACTTAAGGAAAAAATTACACCAATTCTCTACAATCTCTTTTAGAAGATAGAAGCAGAGGGAATATTTCCTAACTCAACTGATGAAGCTAGCATTACCGTAATACCAAAACTAGACAAAGAAACTATAAGAGGAGAAAACTACAGACCAATATATATCATGAACATAGATGCAAAAATCCTCAACCAAGTATTAGCAAATTGAACCCAATGATGTATAAAATACATCATAACCTGGTGGGATTTATCTCAAGTATGCAAGGCTGGCTCAACATTCAAAAATCAATTAATGTAATCCATCATATCAAGAGGCCAAAAAAGAAAAATGACACAATCATATCATTAGGTACAAAAAAAGAACATTACAAAACCCAACAACCATTTATGATAAAAATTCTCAAACTAGGAATAGTGGGGTACTTCTTCAACATCATAAAGAATATCTACAAAAACCCTACAGCTACATCATACTCAATGGTAAGAGACCCACAGCTTTCCTGCTACGATCAGTAATAAGGCAAGGATGTCCTCTCTCACCACTCCTTTTCAACATCATACTGGAAGTACTAGCTAATGCAGTATTACAAGGAAAAGAAATAAAAGGTTTACAGATTGGGAAAAAATAAAACTCTCCTTGTTTGCAGATGACATGATTGTCTCTACAGAAAATATAAAAGAATCAACAACAACAACAACAAAAAACCCCTCATGGAACTAACAAACAATTATGGTAGGGTTACAGTATACAAGGTTAATATAAAAAAGTCATTTTCTGGGGCTCCTGACTGGCTCAGTTGGTAGAACATGCCATTTTTGATCTAAGGGTTGTGAGTTCAAGCCCTATGTTGGGTGTAGAGATTACTTAAAAGTAAAATCTTAAAAAAAAAAAAAGGCATTTGCTTTCTTAAGCATCAATGTACAAGTGGAATTTGAGATTAAAATCACAACGCCATTTACATTAGCACTTATGAAATACTTAGGCATAAATCTAACAAAATGTATATAAAATCTGTATGAGGTAAACTACAAAACTCTGGAGAGATAGTCCATGTTCATGGATAGGAAAACTCAATATTGTCAGGATGTCAGTCCTTGCCAACTTCATCTGTAGATTCAATGCAGTCGTGATAAAAATCCCAGCAAATTTTCATGTGGATATCAACAAACTGATCCTAAAATGTATATAGAGGGGCAAAAGACCAAATAGCCAACACAGTATTGAAAGAGGAGAACAAAGCTGGGAAAATGACACCATTCCACTTCAAGACTTAAAAAAGCTACGCCAGTCAAGACAGAGTGGTATTGGTGAAAGAACAAACAGACCAATAGAAAAGAAGAGAGCCCAGAAATAGAGCCACATAAATAGTCACCCGATCTTTGATAAAGAGCAAAGGCAATATAATGGAGTAAAGAAGTCTCTTTAACAAATGGTACTGGAAACACTTAACATCCACATGCAAAAAAACTGATTCTAGACACAGACCTTAACACCGTTCACAAAAATTAACTCAAAATGGATCATATACCGGGGAGCCTGGGTGGTTCTGTCGGTTAAGCATCTGTCTTCGGCTCAGGTCATGATCCTAGAGTCCCAGGATTGAGCCCCAAGTCAGGATTCCTGCTCAGCAGGAAGTCTGCTTCTCCTTCTCCCTCTGTTCTTCCCCTGCTCTATTTCACACTCTATCTCTCTCACTCTCTCTCAAATGAATTTTTTTAAATGCATCATATACCTACACGTAATATACAAAACTATAAAACTCTTAGAAGATAACATAGGAGAAAACCTAGATGGCCTTGAGTATGGTGATGATTTTTTAGACAGAACATGAAATCCATGAAAGAAATAATTGATAAGCTGGACTTCATTAAAATTAAAAACTTTAGCTCTGTGGAAGACAATGTCAAGAGAATGAGAAGACAGGCCACAGAATGGAAGAAAATATTTGCAAAAGACACATCTGATAAAGAACTATTATCTGAAATATATCAAGAACTCTTAAAATTCAACAATAAGAAAACAATCCAATTAACAATGAGCCAAACACCTTAATACACATGTCACCAAAGAAGATTTACATATGGCAAAGAAGCATATGAAAAGATGCTCCACATAATACGTCATAACAGAAATACAAAATAAAACAATGAGATACATTATGTGCCTATAAGAATGGCTAAAATATGGATCACTGACAATACCAAGTGCTGACAAGGATGTGGAGCAATAGGAATTCTCATACATTGCTGGTAGAAATGAAAAATAGTATAGCTACCTTGGAAGACAGTTTGGGGGGGTCTCTTACAAAACTAAATATGCTCTTACCATATAATCCAGTAGTCATACTCCTTGGTTTTTACCCAAGGGAGTTGAAAACATGTCCACATAAAAATCTGCACATGGATGTTTATAGCAGCTTTATCCATAATTGCCAAAACTCAGAAGCAACCAAGATGTCCTTCAGTAGGCAAATGGATAAATGGTGGTACACCCAGACAATGGAGGCTTATTCAGTGCCAAAAGGTAAGGAGCTATCAAGCCATGAAAAGATATGAGTCAATTTCGAATACATATTACTTAGTGAAAAGAGTCAATATGAAAAGGCTACAGACTGTAGGACTTGATCTTTTGACATTTGGAAAAGGCAAAACTAAGGATAGTTAAAAAAAAAAAAACCAAACAAACAGTGATTGCCAGGGCCGCAGGGGGAATGGAATATAGACAGAGATCAGAGGATTTTTAGTACGACGAAACTACTCTGTGTATTATAATGATGGATATATGTAACTGTACATTTGTCCAAACTCACTGAATGTACAACACCAAGAGTGAACCCTAATATAAATCATAGACTCTGAGTGATTTTGGTATGTCAATGTAGGTTCATCAATTGAAACAAACGCACCGCTCTGGTGGGGGATATTGGCAATGGGGGAGGCTATACTTGTGTGGGGGTAGGTGGTATATGAGAAATCACTGTATCTTCATCCTAATTTTTTTGTGAACCTAAAACTGCTCTCAAATATATTGTCTTAAAAAATATAAAGCACTGCTCAAACTATTCTTAATATTTTAAGTATACTAAATATTAGTTTTACTATTTTCTATTTCCTTACATCTTTATAGAAGACAGTAAAATTTTTAACAAAAAAACATTTTAAAGTCACAGAACAACTGTAATTTTTCCATTAAGATCACTTTGCAGTTTCAGCTTGCAGCATCATTTTTGCACAATCCTGCACCTGCATGGAAAGAAAGTGAGGACTGTTTGTGTAAGGATTGGAGAAAGAAACAAAACTGAAAAAGAAATAAAACTGCTATCACTCTCAAATAGCATGATTATTTACATATAGGGAAAAATTTTAAGATAAACAATTAGATCTTAAAGTGTCCAGCAGAATGTTAAATACAAAAATCAAATTCAAAACTCTATATGATCAAAAGGTAAAATGAGTTCTTGAAAGATGTCAATTTTAATAAAGGCCCACAATTCCAAAATGTAAAATGATCTGAAAACAAAGTTTATCTGTAACTCATTTGGTGGCAAAACAAGTCCTGAACAAAGATGAAGCTATTTACAGTCTTTATGTGCCAGACAATGTGGGGGATATAATATATGGTATACAGATTAAGCATCTAGAATTAAGTTTAAGAAAAGTATTCAAACCTTCTATTGAGAAAATCATAAAACTTTTATTGAAAGACATTAAAGAATACCTTTGAAATGGAGGGACATGCTAAGTTAATTGATTGGATATCTCATTTTGTAGTATTGTCAATTCCTTATTGATTTACAAATAAATGTAATCTCATTTGGTCTTTTTGTAAATCCCAACCGGTCTTTTGGCAAAACTTGACAAGTGATTCTAAAATTTGTATGAAAGTACAAAGGGCTAAGAATAGTAAAAAACAGAGATGAACAATATGAAAGGAACTGCTATACCAGACAGCAAAATTTACTGGAAAGCTGTATGAATTAAGACAGTGTATTCAGGGGCGCCTGGGTGGCACAGCGGTTAAGCGTCTGCCTTCGGCTCAGGGCGTGATCCTGGCGTTATGGGATCGAGCCCCACATCAGGCTCCTCTGCTATGAGCCTGCTTCTTCCTCTCCCACTCCCCCTGCTTGTGTTCCCTCTCTCACTGGCTGTCTCTGTCTCTGTCGAATAAATAAATAAAATCTTAAAAAAAAAAAAAAAAAGACAGTGTATTCATACAAGGATGAAAGACCAGGAAAAGAAAAAAAGATCCCAGAAACTGATGCACAGATATATGGACAACATATAATAAAAGTGACTCTGCAATGACTATCTTTATTCCAAACTATTTCTTCAAGGACATCTGTATATCAAACAGCACTGAAGGGTAGAAATAGATATCTCTCTATGGAGCAAAAGGCAGGTCTGGTTACTGGCCAGTATGATACAGATAATGGCTCTTTTCCAGGACAAAATTCAGATTTGCTTACTGTCCATTATAAAAGATTGAGGTTCCCTAAGCTAGGCTTTCCCCTCATATAATGCAACCCACAGCAGCATTTGGCCTTATTTGCATTGCCCTGTGGAAACTGGAGCTTCGGAAATGAGCACCCAAATGCTGACGCTCGCTATGGCTATTGCCATAAAGTAATAAAGTCCTTTGTGCTGGACCTAGGAGTGTTCCAATTAGTTTCTTCCAATACCCAGGAAAATTCTTAGCTTTCAAGTAGGGTAAAATCTCAGACCTTTCCCAGTTCTTGATGACTATTTCCAAGAGTAAATTAAAAAGAAAAAAACCGTCATCCACACAGTAACATGGGTTACCAAGTCTTTACTCCAAATATACACGGAACTATAAATCAATAAGAAAAACAAATACAAATTTATGAGAAAATGCTAAATACTTCACAAAAAAGGATATATCCAAACCAAAAATTTTTAAAGGTTTTCAATTTCATTAATAGTAAGGGAAATATAAATAAAAGCAAATAAGACACAATTATAACCCACCAGATTGGCAAATATTTAATCTGACAATATTAAGTTTCTGATAATGTATTATATGGGAACTCTCATACATTCCTGTATTGGGTAATTGCTACAAACTCTTTGGGAAATCATCTGAGAAAACTGAAGACACATATAGTCCTATGATTTAGCAATCCTACTCCTAATACCTGACATAGAAAAACTCATGCGTATGTGCAACAGGACACATGTACACAAGTAATCACAGCAACATTTTTCATAAAAACCAATAAAAAGAAACAACTCAAATGTCTATCAACAGTAGAATGGACAAATATATTATGGTATATATACATAATAAAAAACTATACAGGCATGAAAATGAACATAATTATAGAGAAACACAATAACATGGCTTGAATCTTACAAACATAATGACAAACGAAAGAAGACTCAAAGAATATATTCAGTGTGACTCCATGTATGTAAGGTTCAAGAACAGGAATAAGTACATTATATTCTTTAAGAATGCATATATAGCTATAATGAAAAGCAATGATTATCAGATGTCTGGGTAGTAGTTACCTCTGAGGGCAAGTAAATAAGACATAATTTTAAAAAAGGACACACAGTTCCTGGCTCCATCCATATCATTGCAAATGGCAAGATCTCATTCTTTTTTATGGCTGAGTAATATTCCAGTGTGCGTGTGTGTGTGTGTGTGTGTGTGTGTGTATTTTATATATATACCGCCTCTTCTTTATCCATTCATCAGTTGATGGACAGGGGCTGTTTCCATAATTTGGCTATTGTAGATAATGCTGTTATAAACATCTGGGTGCATGTATTCCTTCAAATTAGTATTTTTGTATTCTCTGGGTAAACACCTAGTAGTGCTAGAGAGTATTATGCTAAGCAAAATAAGTTAGTCAGAGAAAGACAAATACCATATGATTTTGCTCATATGTGGAATTTAAGAAACAAAACAAATGAGCAAAGGGGGAAAAAAGAGGAGCAAACCAAGAAACACCCTTAACTATAGAGAACAAACTGCCAGTTACCAGAGGGGAGGTGGGTGGGGGATGGGTAAAACAGGTGATGGGGACTAAGGAGGGCACGTGCTGTGATGAGCTCTGCGTACTGTATGGAAGTGTTGAATCACTATATTGTATATCGTACACCTGAAACTAGTATCACACTGTATATTAACTCCCTGGAATTTAAATAAAAACTTAAAAAAAAAAAAAACAGTTTCCAGAGTGCTGGAAAATTTCTATTTCCTCACTTAGACGCCAGTTACATGGGCATTTGCTTCATGGTTATATATTTAGTGTACACTTCTATTCCTTGCATTTTTATTTACTTCTATTGTTTTTCACAATTTAAATAAAAGATCTAATTTTAAATGACTAGACCATCACATCATGCAAACTTGGAGTACAGAAATTTATACCAAATACGCAAAATGGAAAGAATCTTATTTCCTAATTATGCTACTTTCCCAATTTCTTTATTCCATTGGTTTATACATAGCAGGTACTCCGTAAAAAAGCGTAATTAACCAGGAGAGAGGAGAGCTCAGAAGATAACACAACAGTACCAAATCACAGGATCACATCAATCATTTAAAAGGATCTAATAACACTAGAGAAATTTAACAATGTAGGCTAGTACTATAAACCTTTAAAAAGGTACAACAGATTAATATTTAACATTTATATAATATTTTTACTTCTCTGTATCATTATCTTAAATCACTAAAAGGCACTATTCAGTAGTGAATGCAAATATTACTGGTTTTCATAGGCAAGTATTCATCACTCTAGCCACTTTTCTGGGCAACCTGCCAAGTAATACATAATTTAAGTTTTCTATTTGTTTAATTTTTTCCGTCCTATCTTGGTTACCAGATCCACCATAATTGTTTGTGTAATTGAAGGAACTAATCAGTTAAATTACATACTACTTTTACTGTTCTCTTCAAACATCGACCCAATGTACACAGTATAGATAAATATTTTCAGATTAAAAAATTATTTCTGCATTTTTAAATCACACATATGTCAGACTGCTAGTTTTACTGGTATCCACGTTCTCCTCTTTTCAAGGCATACACATTGATGAGATTTTCCCAGCCTCCTCTTAAATCATATGTGACCATTAGACTGAGTTTTGGTCAATGGGATATAAGGAGAGGTAATTCAGGTCTGGCCCATCAAGACCTCCTGTGTGCAATCCTAGGTCTCCTTCCCCTTTCTACTAGCTAGATGCAGAGGATCCAGCAGAGGACTTGAGACCCTGAAGAATTTCAGAGTCTCAAGATTAATGGACTCTGGATCACTAACTAAATCATCACATCAAGGCCACTTACCAAATTCCTGCAATAAAGTGATACATGAATGAGAAATAACTTTTTTTTTTTTTTTTTGCTAAAGCCTCAGAGATTTTCAGGTTGTCGATTAAAGCAATTAACCATCCTGACGAACACAGAACATTTACCAGTAAGACTCTCTATTTGTAATTCGTTCTGTTTCCACATGTTATTATTGATACATTCAGGGCCTGCCACTATCCTGTATGTCAAACTTTGTGTGATTTAGAAAAGCGACCATTTTAGTACATAAATTAGGAAAAGGCGCCCCCTCTGGGAGGATACACCTCCACAGGAAATAGCTTGGCAAGGCAACTGTATCTCTGTGTGAAGGAAAGGGGTCTCTTTCTACAAGCGTCAAGGACAAGGCATTCAGTTTGGCAAGGAAAACCAGAACTGGATTTCAAGTTTCCATTTTAACCTCAGCTTAGCAAAGGTACAAACCGTACAACTATTCTCTAAGGCCCTAGGCATACTTCTCTACCATTCTTTTTCCTACCACAGGAACATTGTGCTCCTAAAGTTTCTATGTATGATATTTCACATATCAACTATATTTCAGTAAAACAGGCACATATAAATTTGTCTGCATACAGGCAAGATAGTTTTTAAGATAAAGAACCATAAAATATAATTCTTAAAAGATTTAAGATAGACTGGTGAGGGGTAGTAAGGAGGGCACGTATTGCACGGTGCACTGGGTGTTATACGCAACTAATCAATCATCGAACTTTACACATCAGAAACCAGGGATGTACTGTATGGTGACTAACACAATAAAAAAACATTAAAATAAAAAAAATTTTAAGATAAAACTCCTATTTAAATTTAGGTGGTCATTATTCTAATAAATTTCAAAAAGAAGATTGTTTTTCAAAATCAAAAAGTTTCAAGCAAAGTACATACATAATTTTCACTATTACTAATTTAAGTTTCAGTTTTTCTGACACTTTCTAAAATTAAGGCTAGGGTAACTACTATGAAGGACAGTGGAAGGAATCCCAGCCAGGCCAAGACATTTGAGCTATAGCACTACTTGCTAAAGAAAATCAATTAACTCCTCAGCAGCTCAGGCTGGTCATCTGAATAGTAAAAGTGTTGCAATGGATATCTCCAACATAGACCCTGTTAAAAAATTTCTTCAAAGTCTGACCCATGGAGATTCAACCAAAGGGATACAATTGGTATGAGAATTAGAATGAGCCTAAGAAATGCCTAGCACAGTGACTGGGATACAGCAGATACTGAATAAGTATCACTTCATTCTTAAACTCAACTGTAAGATTCTATGACTATTGCCTCTATTCTTACTGTTGAATTCATTAACTGAAAAAAAAAAACTTTACAAAAAATATTTCCAAAAGGCACTTCCAAATCTTAATTCCAAGATTCTACCAACCTACAATGACAAAATTCAAACTCCGCCTTTTAGAGATTAAGCACATACATTAGAATACATATTAAAATTAGTCAAATAGTAGATACTGTATTTAAAATAATGAGCATATAATATACGAAAATAATTCATTAATTCTCCTATGTTAAATAAAAATATTCTGAAACAAAAGATGGGAAGGAAAGTAAAAAAGACCTCTTGCCTGAATTCCTGTAAGAACTTTCAAAAAGCCCCTATGAATTGATTTTAAAAAGAAAAAACAACCAATAAAAGAAGTATGTGAATAGCCAATACAGCAAAAAGGCACTGCAAATACCTACAAACACAGGAATATGTATAAACACCAATAATGAAAGAAATGAAACTTACAAATTAAATACTATTTTTGGTACAGCTTGTCAAGAAAATTAATGACTGGCAACATTCATTCCTGTAAGGTTGAGATGTACCAAATTCTCTTTTAAATAATTAGTAGAAATATAAATTGCTGTAGCATTTAAAATTTTTCACCTATTAGGAAAACAATTTCTAATTAAAATTTTCTACGGTTTCTACTTGTTTTACCTATTAGTATCCATTAATTTTTTTTTTTTTAGAGTGAGAGAGTGTGCTTGCAAGTTGAAGGGGGAGGGGCAGAGGAAGAGGGAGAGAAAGAATCTTCAGCAGGCTTCACACCCAGTGTGGAACCCGACACATGGCTCCATCTCACAGTCCTGAGATCATGACGAGCCAAAATCAAGAGCTAGACACTCAACCGACTGAGCCACCCAGAGCCCCTATTAAAATTTTTAATGTAAATATGCTTTGCTGGAGGGATGCCACTTTTCAGAATTATTAAAATAAAAGCACAAGTATAACAAGATAAACATGGATGTTCACTGCAGTGTTGCTTTCAACTTAAATGAATGGGATGTGGATCAATCAGTGTGGATGTTAAATAATTAACATCTATAACATGAACTATGATGTTGCCAAAAAATGTAAGATCTTTAAGTATTCACCTGAAAAAAAAGTCAATGATAAAAATACTATTAAATATGAAGGACAAGATGTAGAATAAATTTAAGTGTGATCCTAGTTTCTTACAAAGGATAAAAAAACATTTTAAATGAGCATACATAACAGGAAAAGATTCATGCCAAACACAAGAGAATGAATTTGAAAAGAAATAAGACAATTTTACTTAACATACCTCTGTATTATTTGAATTGTTAAAATCACAATTACCTTTTAAATTAAAAAAAAAAAAGATTGGGGTGCCTGGCGGCTCAGTCAGTTAAAGATCTGACTTTGGCTCAGGTTGTGATCTCAGGGTCCTGGGATGGAGCCCCGCATCAGGCTCCCTGATCAGCAGGGAGTCTGCTTGTGCCTCTCACCCTGCCCCCCCACCACGCTCATGTTCTCTCAAATTAAAAAAAAAATTTTTTAATAAATTAGTAAAAAAAATTTTTTTAAAGATTATAATGAAACAGTCAAGATGTCTCATATGTGCCTAAAATAATACAAGAGAAAACTTGTCAGCTTCATTATTTTTACTGTATCTTACCCAAGTTTACGAGAATATAATTATCTGTAATACTAAATGACATGATATACACACTTGAATTTATATTCAGAATAAATTAAAGAGGAAACAAAAGCACAAGGAATCTTCTTATACCCTGCCTTCGATTTGTATCTTTAGATAGAAAAAAAAATATTTAAAAATACCAGCTATTGACAGTATCTATTCACTTCCAAAGATGATGCAAAAAGAAGTCCTGAAATAAAGTATTAAGCCATGATGTAACATAAAACACATCTATAAAACTGTCCCACAATTTCTAGTGGCAAATATTTATGTTCCTTCCTCCACAAATAGAAATGGAAACTTTTTTTTCTTTTTTTTTTTTTTAAGATTTTATTTATTTATTTGACAGAGAGAGAGCAAGCATGACCAGGGGAGCAGCAGGCAGAGGGAGAAGCAGGCTCACTGTCGAGCAGGGAGCCCAACACGGGGCTCGATCCTAGGACCCTGGGATCATGACCTGACCCAAAGGCCGAGCCACCCAGGTGTCCCAAACCTTCTTTTCTCTTCATCTGACATCAATGTGATACCAAGAACTTCCTAGAACTGTGATTACCAAAATGCCATGAAATGTACTGAGTTTTTCTACCACGTACAAAGTACTGTATCCCTCGAAATTCACTCGGTATTTGCTAGAAGACTGTATATACAAACAACACCAAGCCAACAACCTCGTCATCTCATTTCAGCTTATCAACAACTGTGAGTTATTTATTAACCCCACTATGTAGAGGAGGAAATGGTTTATATAACTTATTTACAGTAACTGTGTTCACAAACTTAGAGCCACAATTAGAACTCCAACTATCTTACTCAATCTTTACATAGTACATATAGCCTATGAAAATATGAGCTGTTTTCAAAACAGTAGGAAGAGAATAAAATCACAGAAGATGAGGAGGAAAAGGAACACAGAATAGAAAGCAGTACAAAAACATGACAATGGTATCAAGTCAAACTGCAAAAAGAACTTATCCAAAGAATATGAGGCATAGCTAGAGCAGGAGGACATATCTGTGTATCCTGTTTGGTTAGTGTAGTTCCTTTCCTCAGGGAGGATCTCTCACTTCATTCCATGCCAGGCACCTCAGAACATATGAGACCCAAAATTTACCTCTGATCTCCTTTACCCAGGTTTCATGACGGTCTAGTGTTGGCTTAATTTATTTAAGGGAATAGGCATTTCAGAGATAACTCCCCATAAACAGAATGGCTTGGTTAACTCTGTATGGGTCAGCCAGTACTGAATCAATGCTGCATAACAAACATCTCCAAAAATGCCAGTGGCTTATGATATTAAATGCTAATTCCTTATTCATGAATTCATGTTGGCTAGAGCTCTCCAGCTTCAGGTTGTGGGTCAAATTCGATTCTTCTTCACTTATCTTTCATTTTGGGACACAGTCTGCAGGGGCAGTAGTTACCTGGGGCAAACATTTCTTATAGTAAATGGCAGAAGTACAGGAGAGCTGGAAGAAATGTACAAGGCCTCTTAAAACGTCATCTCCAAAATGACCTACTGTCACTTCTATCTCCATTCTGTTGGCCCAAGTAAGCCATACGACCAAGTCCAAAGTCAGGGATATATGCTTCACCCCAAGGGAATGGGTGCAGAAGGATTATTTCTGAGCAATAATTCAGTGTACTATAAGCTCTAAGAGAAAGTCCCAGAAAACTTTCACATCATTCGATAACGAACATGCAAGTAATCACTACTGATCAAGTAATCCACTACTATCAAATTCTCATGACAAAGAATTAAGATGAACAGTAAATATGCGAATGACAGAATCAAGATGCAAAAACTTCTCAAAAACTTCTCAAAAACTTCTCATTGTACCAGTATAGGTACAATGGGCTAAACTCAATACAATAGAATCTCACAGGAGTCAAAATCCTGCTATGGCTCAGTATAGGATAGAGAAGATCTGATTTAATAGCAAGATATGTAAGACTTACTGGTTTTGAGTTTAAGCTCAATAAGAGCCACTAAAATGATATAGCTCGCTAAAAGGATACTGCACCTTAGTCCATATTAACAGTTACCAATATACATCACTGAGTGACTAATACACATGAAGTACACAGTAAAACTTTAAAAAATGAAAATAAAAACATAGGAAGAAATAGTCTGCTCTCTCTGAGACAATTATACCCATAGGTTTATTAAATTCAGTTCTTATCTGAGTATCAATGTCTGGAGAATAATGACAAAAAAACGAGATAGGTAAAAGGATTAAAACTGAGCTGCATAGGTCATTCAAATGTGAACTGAATAAACTACAGAATTTTAGGGCTGGAAATGCTGGAAGTGGGATGTGAACCTGCAGAAAGAGACAGAAAAAGCATAAAAGTTGCCTTCAGTTTCCTAAAAAACCATCATATACCCAAGAAGCTTATTTAGAAGGGAATATTTTTGTTCAATATAAATAGGAACTTTCTTACTAGAAGATGAATGTCCTAAGAAACATCACTAAATTCAGAAAGAGGCTGCAAAGCCTCTGTACTAGAGGTTGGCAATTTTTTTTTCTATAAAGTGCTAGGGAGTAAATATTGTTGGCTTTGCAGCTATACAATTCCTGTGTCAACTACTCAACTCTGCCAATGTAGCAAGAAAGCAGCCACAGACAACATGTAAATAAATGAACGTGACCGAAGGTCCAATAAAACTTTACTTAAAAAACAGGTGTCAAGTCAGATGGCTACAGTTTACCAACCTCCTCTCTGTATTAAAAAGACAGACAGAACGTAAAGACGGTTGGAATATATAAACCTTTACACCACTTCCAGCTCCGAGGCTCCATAAAAAGTCATTAAAGCAATTTAATAATATACAGAAATAGACAAGGGAAAAGGTCATTTTTTATATTTTGATATACCCCATGCATATATGTGTACATTTATAAATCATATATAGAAAGGAATTTGCTATAAAGGGAAGATACACCTTCTCTGAATGAGGCAAGAGTAGTAAGTGAAATCATAGAATTTCAAAACAAGGAAGACCCAAGAGTTCATACTAATTTTACTTGTAAGTATAATTCAAAGTGAAGTGCTAGAACCACAATGTGTTGTTTGTAGAGATGCACTGGCTATGAAACAATAAAACCATCAAAGCCTAAGTGACGTTTATACAGAAAATATAAAGAATTAAGTTCAAAACCAAAAAAAATTTCAAAATGTGTATTGAATGACAAAGCCAAGAGAAGCAAATGTTCCTTCTCTCACATATAAACTTAGTACTTTTAGGCTTCTTATATAGTAGTAGCTCTTCAGGAAATTAAAACACACACACACACACACACACACACACACACACACACACACATTTAAGAGAGAGGGGGAGAGAGACATTAAGAAAAAGTTTCATCAAAGATGTTTCCTTGGAAATATTCAGTGACTCTGCAACAAAAAACCAATTTCTAATGATACCACCCATGGTTCCATGCACCCATGGTTCCATGCATTCCCTGACTAATGATAGGGAAAAATAATTCACAGAACATACAAACCTAGCAGTGTTTTTTAATAAATGCAAAAATAACATGGCAATCCCTTTAGTACATTGTGTGATGTGAATAGGATGGTGTTAAGAAAGATTTTTTTTTCAATTTCACTATCAAACATAACTCAGAACTGTATAAATCAATAAAGGATTATGTAGTTAACAAATGTGATTTGGAGTTTAAATTTTGTATAAGAGTATATTCTGATGGTAAACTATAATGACAGGAAAATATTCTGGACAGTTACCCAGAATGTAAATCAATACACTGCCTCCTTCATCAAGAAACTCTTGCTATGATTTAAAAAAAAAAAAAAAGTCACCTGCCTAAACAGTATGCTCAGTGATATAGTATACTTGTGGATTATTTAAAGGCTAATGTAATATGTTAAAGTATTCTCCTCCTTGAATGATAATATGGGAACTGATCATACACTAATGTTACTACATGCCAAGCTTCCACCGTTATCAAAGAGAAAATGGTCTGTCAAAAACAAATAATGAAATGAATTCTCAGTGTTTCTACAAGATTAAAAAAAAAAAAAAGGTTTGGTCCCAGTGTTTTAAAGATGTGAACTGGACAGCCAGATTTATTTGTCTTATATATTTGGCATTTTAAGTATCTTCATACTTCCATGTAAGAAAGGCATATGAGTGTTTCTCAATGGCAATGAGATCAAAGCAAAAAGTAGTATAAAAGATCATTGTTTCATGTAGAAAACAAGAAAGACTCCACCAAAAAATTGCTAGAACTGATATAGGAATTCAGTGAAGTCGCAGGACACAAAATCAACATACAGAAATCTGTTACATTTCTGTACACCAACAGTGAAGCAGCAGAAAGAGAAATCAAGGAATTGATCCCATTTACAATTGCCCCTGAAACTATAAGATACCTAGGAATAAACCTAACCAAAGAGGTTAAAGACCTGTACTCTGAAAACTATAAAACACTTATGAAAAAGAATTAAAGCCAACACAAAGAAATGGAAAAACATTCCATTCTCATGTACTGGAAGAACAAATATTGTTAAAATGTCTATATTACCCAAAGCAATCTATATATTTAATGCAACCCCTATCAAAATACCAACAGCATTTTTCACAGGACTAGAACAAGCAATCCTAAAATTTGTATGGAACCAGAAAAGACCCCAAATAGCCAAAGCAATCTTGAAAAAGAAAAGGAAAGCTGGAGACATCACAATTCCAGACTTTAAGTTATATTACAAAGCTGCAGTGATCAAGACAGTCGGGTACTGGCACAACAACAGACACACAGATCAATGGAATAGAATAGAGAATCCAGAAATGGACCCACAACTCTATGGTCAACTAATCCTCAACAAAGCAGGAAAGAATATCCAATGGAAAAAAGACAGTCTTTGGTACTGGGAAATGGTATTGGGAAAACTGTACAGTGACATGCAGAATTAAACTGGATCACTTTCTTACACCATCCAGAAAAATAAACTCAAAATGGATGAAAGACCTAAATGTGAGGTAGGAAACCATTAAAATCCTAGAGGAGAACACAGGCAGCAACCTCTTTGACATCAGCTGTAGCAACTTCATATTAGATATGTCTCCTGTGGTAAGGGAAACAAAAGCAAAAATAAACTATTGGGATTTCATCAATATAAAAAGCTTTTGCACAGTGAAAGGAAACAACCAACAAAACAACCTTCCGAATGGGAGAAGATATGTGCAAAAGACATACCTGATAAAGGGTTCGTATCCAAAATCTATAAAGAACTTATCAAACTCAACACCCAAAAAACAAATAACCCAATTAAAAGGTGGGCAGAAGGCAGGAGTAGACACTTTTCCAAAAAAGACATAGAGATGGCTGACAGACACATGCGAAGATGCTCAACACCATTTATCATCAGGGAAATGCAGATCAAAACTACAATGAGATATCACCTTATACAGGTCAGAATGGCTAAAATTAACACCACAGGAAACAAAAGATGTTGGTGAGGATGCAGAGAAAGGGGAACACTCTTACACTGTTGGTGGGAATGCAAACTGGTACAGCCTCTCTGGAAAACAGTATGGAGGGTCCTCAAAAACTTAAAAGTAGAACTACCTTATGATCCACCAATTGCACTACTAGGTATTTATCCAAAGGCTACAAAAATACTGATTTAAAAGGATATATGCACCCCCATGTTTATAGCATTATTAACAATAGCCAAATTTATGGAAAGAGACCAAATGTCCATCGACAGATGAATGGATAAAGAAGATGTGGTATATATAACAATAGAATTTTACTCAGTCATGAAAAAGAATGAAAATTTGCCATTTGCAAGACCTGGATGGAGCTAGAAAGTATTACGCTAAGTGAAATAAGTCAAAAAAGACAAATAGCACACGATTTCACTCATATGTGGAATATAAGGAACAAACTGATGAACATCGGGGGGGGGGGGGGGAGAGAGGCAAACCATAAAACAGACTCTTAATAATAGAGAACAAAGTGAGGGTTGCTGGAAAAGAGCGGGGTGGGGATGGGTTAAACGGTTAAATGGGTATTAAGGAGGGCACTTGTGATTAGCACTGGCTGTTGTGTTTAAGTGATGAATCACTAAATTCTACTCCTGAAACTAATTTACACTACATTTTAACTAACAAATTTAAATAGAAACTTCAAACTACCAAAAAAAAAAAAAGAGAGAGAGACCAGAGTTTCAACAGCTACTAAATTATGTTCCATAATTTAAAAATAATTTTCAATGAAATAGGTATGATCAGATACTGTACATTTGTTTAAAGATTATCACTTCATACATTACATACATACACATTTCTTATCTTTTTCCCATCCAAAGAAAATCCAAATATAGGAAATCTATGAATCTAGAATCCATTTCTTTGAGAGATAATTTAAGTTTAACTATAACTCAATAGGATACTGTTGGAACAGACTACTGATGAAAAGATTGAAAAATGAATTTTGAAAGTAAAAAATCACTTCATCTTGGGGGAAAGTTAGAAATGTATTTCCTGAGTTTGCTGAAATTTCTTTTAAGTCTCTTCTCCAGTTCAGTTCTCATCAACATTCTTCCATGAGTCTAGTTTCTCTATACTGAATATCATTAAAACAAAACATAAGAACAGTTGAGATATACATTATCTTTTGTGAGTAGCACTGCTGTGAACCCAACCTAGTTTAGATAAATTAACAGCAAGCGGTAAATTTGTCACATTAGAATTTTTACTGATGTATACAGTACTTGTTTCGTGTACATATAGGCGCTTAATAAATGGGGAGCTGCAATTTCACTCAACTTGTTTAGTTAGTATGGTAGAAAGACAAAAAAGCTATGACTATCATAGCAACTCTCTATTTTAATAGGCTAGAAGATACTTTCAGGTGACAACATTTACAGTTTTGCTAATTCTTTTTCCTTATGTACAACTGTTCTAATTATCAAAATGTAATTTATTAGCTATTTAAATGAAAAATTTTAAGCTTGTATCATATGTCCTTTTCAATTTCATTTTCCAGTAGTTTTTATTATACTTTATGGAAGTGTCCATCAATGAATTACTAGAAAAAGAAAGTCTTCACAACAGACAGTTTAAGAAGCACAACTCTAGTGCACAGGTTAGCAAGTTATAGCCTGCAGTCTATTTTTCTAAAGTTTGTAACACAATCACATCTACTTGTTTACCAATTGTCTATGGCTACTTTCATAGTAAGGCTGAGTAATTTTGAAAGAGACCATATGACCCTCAAAGCCTAAAATACTTACATCTGGTTCTTTGCACAAAGTGTTTGCCAACCCTTGCTCTAGATGGCTGAGCAAAACACTGAGAAGGCCTTTCTATTTTCCTCTCTCAACCATTCCGTAAGCAAAGACATTGTTACAGCGCAGGACTCTTCAGATGATTAAACACTCCTAACTGCAGAGGGCTAGAAGAATTGAAGTTTAGACACTTATTTAGGTACTGAGGGAATGAAGGGCATATAAACCCATCTACATGGTCTCTGTGTCTCCCAGTATCCTAAAATTCTAATTTGTGTGTCTAATTTTGATTTAAAAGAATCACTACCTGGGCCCCCAGGGTGGCTCAGTCAGTTAAGTGTCTGCCTTACGCTCAGGTCATGATCCCAGGGTCCTGGGATCGAGTCCCTCATCGGGTTCCTTGCTTAAAGCGGGGAGCCTGCTTCTCCCTCTGCCTGCTGCTCCCCATGCTTGTACTCTCGCTCTCTCTGTCACTCTCTCTGGCAAATAAACAAAACAAAAAAAAAGAATGACAATCTGATCCAGATAGGAGAAACAGCACTAAATCTGGAAGACCCTAAAGAATCTTCAAACCAGACACATAATGCGGGTTCCAACTATAGGAGCTGTGCGCATGTGTGTATGTGTACACACAGGAGGAGCAAGAGAAAAAAGGACCTTCTCCAGCTGTAATTTTTATCTAACTGCACTTTTAATATTATCAATAACCAGTATCCTATATAGATCTCAAGAAGCAACAATGAAAACAGAAGAAAAGATCATTTTAGTTTGATGTGCTTTAGATTTTATCTGGAATCCAATCTTAAAATGACATGTTACATCTATAATGGTTATCTAATTCAATGTCCATGGTTCAATTATTTTAAAATAATAAAATTATTTATATAAAAACCTATGCCCCGAGTAGGTCATTATATTTTTTTTATGGGCTGGAAATGTAAAGTCTATAAAATGGAAGGATATCCTGTTATTCTGATACCTCACTATTACACACCTCAGATAGCTTCCTATCATGATTTTTTAATTCCATAATATACATCATAAATATATAATGAATACAAATTCTTGAAAGTTGCTGAAATTATACATTAGGATTAGTTTTAGAACTCAACTTTAGAACAACAGTGCTAAGAATGTTCTGAGCATAATATCAAAGAGTCAATACATCAACAAATATTGGGTTATTTCTTTCAAGAAGATCAAAAGCCACAAGGAATAATGATATACCACTCTTGGCTTTAAGCAGTTCATAACCTAGCTGAGGTCCTCAACACAGTTTAAAAGCAAGAAATGCCTCTAATGGCTAATGGTATGGAAGACTGTGTCTGTCTTCAAAGCTTTTATCAGCAATCATATCCTAAAGTATTGCAAATTATAAGAAAATGCTACAATTGTATGAACCATAAAATACTTTAAAAATTGGTTAAGATGACTTTGTAGTATCTTTTTTCTGAAGCTCAAACCCCCCAAAAAAGCAAATCTAATTTTGAGCATTTACAATCAGAAGTCTTAGTAACAAAATTAACCACAGTGGATTCAGTCCAAAATTTAAATAAAGCATATAAATAAAGAAGAAGTATTAAAACATCAACTCTGAATGAAAAAGGGGAGAAAATGAACCTTTCAAAAACAAAGCATATCTGAGGTATTTGGATGGAAATGTCCTTATGTCTGCAATTTACTGTGAAACGCACCAAAAATAAAATGAATTCATGAACGGTAAAATGATCAATAAATGGATATGTGATAAAACAAGTATACTAAAATGTTAATGGTAGAATGTAAGTGGTATAGGAGTGTTAACTGTTATATTCTTTCAACTTTGCTCTGTGTTTGAAAATACTCATAATAAAAGGGAACGAAATAAAGCATATTAACATTTTAACATCCTTTCAGCATGACATCAGTTAAAGAATTTAGTGAGTACAATATACTTGGCTCCAAAAAAAGAATTTGGAATGTTCCCAATTTTATTCACAAGAACAGATTAACTGATTTGAATTACCAACAGAGATACAAAGAACTCGTTAACAGCACACAAAGAATAATGGAAAATTAAATAGAAGAATGGGGAGGGGTCTCATTAATTGTTCACTAATCATGTTTAAGGAGTAGGAGAAAATATTTTAAAAAGCAGAGAAGGTACTTAGATACTAAACTGGCATGCAGACTTTTAGAATCCTTCCAAACCTAAAAGTCAATGATCTCTAAAACATCTTTGGTAGCAAAGAAGCAGCTACTCTCTCTCTCTCTGAATCCTGGGACACAGATTTAAAAAATCTGTGCTAAAACACTAATTTCCCCTGCTCTTGTTTTCAGGATAGTTCTAATTTCTAATCCACCGTACTACTGGAGTTTTAGTCTACACACACACAAAGAATCTTGCTCATCTTAGATTATCCAGCCATTTATTCTGCTATGAAGTGTTTATTCATGAGAAAGCATACTCTACTAAAAAAGCGAAGACAAATAGCAACCCTGCATTACCATTATCATTATTCTATCTTTACAGATTGGTAAACTGAAGCACAGAGTGACTAAGTAAACTGTCCAAAGTTACACAGTGAGTAAGTAGCAGAGCTGGGATTCAAACCATATTCTTAACCATCAGGCTATAATCTCCATTTAGAAATTCCTATCCTCCAAAGACCCATTTTTAATATACTCAAGATTTCTAACTCACGAAAATCTAAAAATTTTGAAAAGGGGCCTTAGGGTTTAAGAACTAAGCCAAAGGGCAATGGGGGCTTCCGTGTTTAAGAACTGGCACATTTCATTCCAACAGTAACTGATATTGAATGCTGTACCAACAGAAGTCTTCCCTAATCATTCACTAGTATGGATTGTTTCTCTACTTATAACCTTGTTGCACATAACTGTGATTTGGAAACTACTTCATTCTGCCTTATGCTATACTAGCTCATTTACATATTTTTTATCTTACTTGATTATAAACCCTTTGAGGATAAGAGTCAAATTTTATCTTTGCATCTACCCTGAAAAACTGACTTAAGAAACCATTTGGCTCATATTACTCAATAATTCAACATTTAAGTCACTAAAAAAATTTTTGAACCAATAACTGTTCATTAAAATAAGCTAATAACATTAACAACAGTTCATTAAAAACGAATATTCCTTTGAATCAATGATGCTTGGTTTACATTTACTAATGTATAGAGACCAAGAGTATAATTCTGCTAAACGATACATACATACGTTTTTAAGACTAGAGAAAGGTAAATGTCATGAAATGGACATAAGGGTTTACTCCTACTACAAAAAGTATATAAACTTTTTGCAAACTATTTCAGTGTAAACTTCATTAAATTATTAATTTCTGAGAAAATAAAGGAGTAATTTATACTGCATGACTACATAAGCTACTTTTGGCTTTCAACTACCAGTCAAAAAATATGCTTTGAGTTCCTTCTAGCAATATCACTTTCTTTACTTAAGAACATCAATTTGAGGGACGTGTAGGTGGCTTGGTCAGTTAAGCGTCTGCTTTCAGCTCAGGTCATGATCCCAGGGTCCTGGAATTGAGTCCCGCATCTGGCTCACTGCTCAGTAGGGAGCCTGCTTCTCCCCTCTGCCTGCTGCTCCCCCTACTTGTGCTTTCTTTCTCTCTCTGACAAATACATAAATAAAATCTTTAAAAATATATATCATTTTGATTCCTACCCCGAATTAAAATTTCCAACACAACAGACATAAAAGCAGCATTCTTTGTTTCATGCATCAAATGTTATTTAAGCACTTATGATGTGCCAGATATTGTACTAAGTACTAGAAATAAATCATGAGGGAACTATATCCTGTATTCAAGGACTTCATAGGTGAAGAAGTGAGGTGTGGGGTGCTATCATGGAATGTTTCCTGGATAGTATTATGGTTCCCTCTTTTCAAATAAAAGCATTAGGCGGGCACCTGGGTGGTTCAGTCAGTTAAGCAACCAACTCTTGATTTTGGCTCAGGTCATGATCTTAGGGTTGTGAGATCAAGCTCCACGTCTGATGCTGGGCTGAGCACGGAGCCTGCTTGAGATTCTCTCTCTCTCTCTCTCTCTCTCTGCCCCTCCTCCCACTTGTGTTCTCATTCTCAAAAAATTAAAATTAAATTAAATTAAAGTAAAATAAAATAAAAGCATTAGATCACCTCCTCCTTTCTCAGAACAGCCATGAAGCTAGTCAACTTCGAGAATTAGAAAGGGCAAGGGCTTAAGCTAGAGTAATGTTGGCTTATAAAATTAAATTTCTGTCATTATTTTCCCCCCACATATCACATTAAAGGTTGCATGGAGGGGTACCTGGGTGGCTCAGTCAGTTAAGCCTCTGCTTTTGGCTCAGGTCATGATCCCAGGGTCCTGAGATCAAGCCCAGTGTAGGGCTTCCCTGTTCAGTGGGTAGTCTGCTTCCCCCCCCCCCCCGCCGGCCCTCCTCTCTGCTCATGGTCTCTCTCTCAAATAAATAAATAAAACCTGAATGAATGAATGAATGAATGAATGAATGAATGGTTGGATGGAGTTTCATCTATTTTGGATGTTTAGGACCATATGATTTAAAATACAGGCTATATTGCTTATCCAAAATTCACTCTGGTGGGGTGCCTGGGTGGCTCAGTCAGTTAAGTGTCTGCCTTTGGCTCAGGTCATGATCTCAGGGTCCAGGGATCGAGCCCCGCATCAGGCTCCCTGCTCAGCAGGGAGTCTGTTTCTCCCTCTCCCCCTTATTTGCTCTCTCTCAAATAAATAAAATCTCTGAAAAATTCACTCTGGCAAGTTGCAGGGAGTGCATCAAGAGAAAGGCAGTCCCATTACAGAACAACTCATTCTCAGAATCAAAAAAACAAGAGACCTATGTGATTGTTGACTGTAAACAACATAACATATACATTAAGAGGAAAGATCAAAAGTGTCTTCATATATAAATCACAAATTCAAGCTCACCTGAACTGATGATCTAAAATGCAGACGTTTCTCTCACGTAGGTAATACTATGAAGCAGTATTCTAATAAGGAACATTAAATATGCATTTAGGATAATGATTCTCCTAGGCAAACCCAGGTGGGCTAGCTTTATTTCTTTCTATTTCTTCATAAGAATAAGACTTATTCAAAGACAGTAACCACGTCCTTTTCACTTTTAAGAAGAATGCAATTTAACACAGAAATTAAATCCCACAACAAAGTATGCAACGCTGCATTTTTTCCTTTCAATGAATGCAAATGAATAAAATACTTCATTTTGCAGAGACTGCTTCTCTTCTTTCAGATTAGATAATATCCTAGAAAACCTATCCTTCTTTATAGTTCTAAAGCCTAAACTATGTGTATTATCAAATAATTTACCCATATATACTACTTTTCCCACATTTTAAAAAACTTGTATTACATATTTGCAAATAGTTTTTATTTCCTTTCCCCAGTCCAATTAAAATGTTCCTTTTCATAACTAATAAAAAATATTTATATCTGAAAAGGAAATAATCTAAATTTTATCAGTGATACCCTCAACACCTAACAGTGCCTGCCACATGTCAATTGAACTCCACTGCTAATAAACACTTAGATAAGAGGCTGGATGGAGAAGCTTCACACTTAGGCTTCTGATCCCCACAATATTTCAATATTCATTCTGAAACGTCATAAATCCCTCAAAACACCTATAATCAAACATAATCAGAAAACCGTCACGTTCAGGATTGTCATCTCCTTCCACTGAAGACAGAGAACAGGTTTGATTTTATCCATGACCAGTCATCACAAAAAGGATAGGTGATACCCTACCAATTAACGCTAGTCTTTATCAGCAATCACTCCATCTTCTGGGCTCTCTGAAATAAAAACAGTCCACTGACCATTTGTTCTGAATGGTCTATTTAAAGGTATTAATAAACAAAAGTGAATATTCTCATCATTCGGATTCTCTAGACATAATTCTAAAGTTCCTGGAACTTCCATGAGAAATTTCTGGTACTCCCTGGTTTCAGCTAGTCACCAATCCCAGAGGAATAGAATGACACAATTTGATTTTAGATTCTGGCCTCTGGCTGAAAATGAGAAATGCGAACAAACACTAAAGTCGTATAAAACTCAGAGCTTTCAGAAAAGGTTGGCATATTTAAGGGAGCCACCATTTTTTTCTTTTCTAGATTATACAAAAGTAAATTGTGAGTTAAAGACGAAAATCTATAAATTCCAGCTACCGCCACCAAGAAATAATGACCTCTGTAAGTGTACAGAGACACAGTGATAGAGGAAAGAAAACACAGGCTTGTTTTATAGCCGGATACCGATGTTCCTACTGTGTGAGGGCTGCCGTTTCTGAGCCCTGGTATCTTCAATTGTAAAAATAACAGCCAATATCTTATTCGTAAAGAATTTAAATGAAACAACGATGTCTAGCATATATTTAGTGCTCCAAGAACTTATCGCTTTCATTTTAATTTAGGTAGGAGAAGACCCATTTTTCAATCACATTTATACATGTTGCCACATCAAGCGGCCTAAATTCATATTTGAATAGGAAAATTATGCTTGGTTACTAGTTTCCCAGAGCTGTTATAACAAAGTACCACAAACAGTGGCTTAAAACAACAAAAATGTATTTTTTCACAGTTCTGGTGGCTAGAAGTCCAAAATTAAGGTGTCAGCAGGGCTGGTTCCTTCTCAGAGAAGCTGAAGGAGAATTTCAGAGGCTCTGAAGGAAAATACATCCTCTGCCTCTCTACTAGCTTCTGAGGGTTGCCAACAATCCCTGGTATTTCTTGGTTTGTAGATTCTTCACTACAATCTCTGCATCCATCTTCACATGGCATTCTCCTCTCTACCTCTTTGTACAAATTATTCTCTTCTTATAAGGAAACCAATCATTGAATTAGTGATTAATACTCTAATCCAGTATGATCACATACTAACTTGATGACATTTGACAAGAATTTGGGGGTAGAGGAGATACTGTTCAACTCAGTACAGTTACAAAATCTTAGTTTAAGAGAGTAAGTGAATAAAAAGTCACCAACTTAACTGGGTGATGGACATTAAGGAGGGCATGTGATGTAATGAGCACTAGGTATTATATAAGACTACTGAATCACAGATCTGTACCTCTGAAACCAATAATACATTATATGTTAATTAATTTAAATGCTTAAAATGTTTAAAAAAAAACAAATATGCTTGAGCTTTTATTCAGTCCATGAGTTACAGATTTTTCACCATATTTTGCAAGAATGTGGGGAAGTATATGGGTATCATACAATTTGGGAGAAAAGTCTTATTACTGTATAATAACACATGAGATAATTATAGCACAACTTTCTCTAGAAGTAGGTTCCTTTTATAGATCAGTAGTTTGTAGAAACTTCCCAAAGCTTGGGGAAATTTAATAATTACTACATTGCTTTAGATGCCATGATATTGTGAATGAAGAAAAATCTTAGAGGAGATAAATATTTTGGTTCATAAAAAAAAGTCACCATCCTAAACTAAAGCTTTTAAAAACTATTATAAGCTCTTTGAGAGCAAGGATTTTATGTATCTCAGTGTAGACTTTGTAAACTTATTATTGATGAGACTGGTGCTTGCCAAATCCAACAAGATATCATGAGAAAGAAAAGTGGAATCTACACAAGAATATTACTATTATCTGGCCTGATATCATGTTTCTACTCTTGTGATAAAACTATAAAATAATTAACAATGATTAACCAAGTCACTCCAGGGAAAAGGTATTAGATGACCAGACCAGAGCAGTAAAACTGAGGTGAATGTACTCCATGCGAGTAAACAAATACATCTACATGGACATATAAAGAAAATATTCATACTATCTGTATTTAATTTCATCAAAAAATAAAGAAGTTAAATCGTACTAACATTTAAGCACAGGTATGCTTTTGGAGCATCCCATCCCCACTCCTCACTTGGACAGACTATCAGATGATAACAGGCCATGTACAGTACACAAGTTATTCTGTGTTATACCACACAGAGAGGTTACAGTAACATCCTGATTCATGCATTCACTTTCAAAGTATTTGAATCTACTGCCATTTACATGTACCTGGTTGAGTCCACTTGTGGATTTAATATTTTAATTGGCCCCCACAAAATAGATAACCTGCTTTAAAAGATTCCGGTTAAGAAACAGACTGAAGTAAATATTCACATACAAGCAAATGACACTTTCTAACAATACAAGGAATTCTTTATCAACAACAATATAAAGTAGATACAATGACCATCCAATAAAATCTATTAAGCAATCAGACCACTAGAATTTTATGCCTCAAGATATAAGCTAATATATAGCTGGAAGCCATCAAAAAATATTAACAATATATTTTAAATAATACTTCAATCTTTAACCTTTTATGCATATTTTATAATGTATACAATATATTACTACAAAGCACATGTATATATAATTTAAAAATAAACATACACATATATCACTTAAATTTTTTATAGATGTAATATACAATTCAAAATATGTTTGAAAACTACTACTTAGACAATCTCCAGAATAGAGGAGTAGAATGTCCTTTTGGAACACTTAACTCCAACAGGGCAATTATTATGGGATTACATGATTCAATTTATATGAAATATATATGAACAAGCAAATTCATAGAGACAAAATGTGGATCAGACAACATCAGGAGTAGGGAATGAGGAGTTACTGCTTAATGGGTACAGAATTTCTGTCTGGGGTGATGAAAATGTTGTGGAAATACTGATGACAGTTTCAAAATGCTGCAAATGTACTTAATGACAGTGACTTGTACATTTTATTTTTTTTACTTGTACATTTTAAAAAGGTAAATTTTATGTTTTATATATATATATATGTTCTACCAAAAAATTTTTTTAAAAATCTGATCACAAGCCCCCCAAGAAAGAACACTGAACTCACTTCCTCAATTCAAATTCAATGTTTATTAAATGATCTACTGATCCATGAGCTTGTTTCCTGAGTGCCTTAAAGCTAATTAACCTGCCTAGATAAGTCTCTTATTGTGAACAGATTAATTAGTAGGTTGTTAGTTTTATTGGGAGATTTCTTCTAGATAAACTAAAACATCAATTTTCTAAACTTAAGAGCCAAGGTATAAACAACCTGTCTCCATCTTTAAAATCTCTTAGATGGAAACAAATTACTATTTGATTTATTCCAGTTATGTCTAACCACTAGGGAATATAGGCATCAGCGCAGAATATTGTTTACCTTCAAGAAACATAACCTTTTAAAAATTATTTTTTGTTTCCTTAGATCCTAAAAGCCATCCATGTTCACGGCAAATTACTACTTTGGTACATTTGTCTCTTCAACTTTGCAAAAACAAATCAATTATAACACTCCGAATGGGGCAAATTTCAACTAAAGATTACTATCCTTTTCAAAACCTGAAACTGTGTTTCTTCATTCATTCATCCATCCATACATCCATTCATTCCTTAAATAAACATTCACCAAGTATTTAACACATACTGGATACTATGCAAAATGAGTGAAGAGGAGGGGGATAACAGGACAGTAAGCGACAGACAGAAGCAAAAAGGTGCTACTGGAGCACACTGAAGGGCTATCAAATCCAGAATGAGTAGTAACAGATGAGGTAATAAAATACTCAAACAGGAGGACACTTGATCTGCATCTTGAGGGACACACTGAAGCTATCTAGAGACAGGAAAAAGGAGCCTTGTAGTATTTTTTTTTTTTAAATGAAGGACTGAATAAAATACTGTCTTTGTGACTGGCACAGTACCTAGGACACAATATATGAGTTCCAGGCATAGACACTGAGACCACAAGGAGAATCAAGACCAAATGATTCCTTTTGGAAGAGAAATCTATAACACTGCACCAGCATTTCCTTATTGTGGGAACTGTGGACGTTCCAAGTTACCTCCCTGCTTCTGTCTTCACAGCACTCTGTATTATAGAGAATATGGAAAACTATATTATAGAGAATATGTGTAGGGAAGTGTAGGGAAGCAGGGAGGAAGGAAAAGACACCTATATAACTACATATTCACCTCTTTTACGTGGCCATCATGACTATTCCATTTTACCTGATTTCACTTTTTACATCAGTCACTACAAGATACCCAAAATGCCCGGTTTATCTTTCATCAACAAAACTTATTTTCAAAGGGTTCTGTATATCTCCTAATCTAAATCAAGCTAAACCTTTGCCACTTTAAATCAGAGCTTCCCAAATAACGTATTGCACACCCACAGCTATACCAGGAATGGGTACCCCTGAGCTCTGGAGAAAGCTAAGAGGGGCCTGAGGCACCGGGGCACTCAGGATGGCCAATGCTACATTAAAAGTTTTGTCACTTTTTTCTAATGTCATAAAATCGGTCAGACTTATGCCGTAACAATTTGGCATTAATATCTTTGATCATCAGGTATTATACAGCGTACCACTTATAACAATATTCAGGCAAAAATGGACAGTCTCAGATGTAACATACTCAATAGAACATTAACATGACTGAAAGTCACCATGATTTGCCCATCAATCACCTAAAAATCAAACTGACTACATTTCTGATTTACTACTACTACGACGACACATGATAAAGTTATATACATAACTTACATACATAAGGATGTCCACTCAGCAGTTTTAGCCAACATAGTGCTAGAAGTATTAGCAAGAGCAATCAGATAAACAAAAGAAATGAAAAGCATCCAAATTTAAAAAAAAGGTAAAATGACCTCAGTTTAGAGATGATATGATCCTAAATGCAGAAAATCCTAAAAACTCCCCCCAAAAACCTGTCAGAATAAACAAATTCAATAAAGTTGCAGGATACAAGAAATCAACATACAAAAAAAACCAGTTGCGTTTCTTTACGCCAACAATGGTCTATATAAAAGGAAATCAAGAAAACAATTGCGTTTATAATAACATTAAAAATATACATGTATATATATATTTAGGAATAAATTTAACCAAGAAGGTGAAAGATCTATACAGTGAAAACTGTAAAACACTGATGAAAGAAATTAAAGATACAAATTAATGGACAGGGATTCCACATTCATAGATTAGAAGAATTAATACTGTTAAAATGTCCATATTACCCAAAGTGATCTACAGAGATCTGCAATTTCTTTTTTTTTTCTTTAAAGATTTTATTTATTTATTAGACAGAGATAGAAACAGCCAGTGAGAGAGGGAACACAAGCAGGGGGAGTGGGAGAGGAAGAAGCAAACTCCTAGCGGAGGAGCCTGACGTGGGGCTCGATCCCATAACGCCGGGATCACGCCCTGAGCCGAAGGCAGATGCTCAACCGCTGTGCCACCCAGGCGCCCCAGAGATCTGCAATTTCTACCAAAGTCCCAACGGCTTTTTTCACAAAAACAGAAAAAAAATCTAAAATTTATAATGAAACACAAAAGATCCCCAACAGCCAAAGCAATCTTCAGAAAGAACAAAGCTGGAGGCATCATGCTTCCTGACTTTAAACTATATTACAAAGCTATAGTAATCAAGACAGTATAGTACTAGCATAAGAAAAAGATACACAGACCTATGGAAGAGCACGGAGAACCCAGAAATAAACTCACACACATACAGTCAAGTAATTTTTGACAAGGGTGCCAAGAACACACAATGGGGAAAGGAGAGTCTCTTCAACAAATGGTGTTAGGAAAACTGAATATCCACATGCAGAAGAATGAAATTGGACCAACTGGACCCTTATATTACACTATACACAAAAATCAACTCAAACTGAAAACATAACTGTAAGACACGAAACCATAAAACTCCCAGAAGAAAACACAGGGGAGAAGCTCCTTGACACTAGCCTTGGCAATGATTTTTTTGGATATGACACAAAAGCTCAGGCAACAAAAGCAAAAACAAACAAATGGGACTACATCAAACTAAAAAGCTTCTTTACAGTAAAGAAAACAATAAAATGAAAAGGCAACCTAGAGATTCGGAGAAAATATTTTTTTTTTTAATAATGATTTTTTATTATATTATGTTAGTCACCATACAGTACATCCCCGGTTTTCGATGTAAGGCTCGATGATTCATTAGTTGTGTATAACACCCAGTGCACCATGCAATATGTGCCCTCCTTACTACCCATCACCGGTCTATCCCATTCCCCCACCCCCCTCCCCTCTGTAGCCCTCAGTTTGTTTCTCAGAGTCCATAGTCTCTCATGTTTCATTCCCCCTTCTGATTACCCCCCCTTTCTTTATCCCTTTCTTCCCCTACTGATCATCCTAGTTCTTATGTTCCATAGATGAGAGAAATCATATGATAGTTGTCTTTCTCTGCTTGACTTATTTCACTTAGCATTATCTCCTCCAGTGCCGTCCATGTTGTAGCAAATGTTGAGAATTCGTTCTTTCTGATGGCTGAGTAATATTCCATTGTATATATGGACCACAACTTCTTAATCCAGTCATCTGTTGAAGGGCATCTCGGCTCCTTCCACAATTTAGCTATTGTGGACATGCTGCTATGAACATTGGGGTGCATATGGCCCTCGGAGAAAATATTTTTAAACCACAGAGCTGACAAGGGATTAATATCCAAAACACACAAGGAACTCATACAACTCAATAACAAAATAAACAACCTGATTAAAAATATGAGTGCGGGACCTTAATAGACATTTTTTCCCACAGAAATGGCTAACAGGTACATGAAAAGGTGCTCAACATCACTAATCATCACGGAAATGCAAATCAAAACCACACTGAGGGATCACCTCATGCCTCTTAACATGGCTATTGTCTAAAACATTACAAGAAAACAATGCTGGTGAGAAAGCAAAGAGAAAAAAACATTCGTAAACTATTGGTAGGAATGTAAATTGGTACGGCCATTAGGGAAGACAGTATGCAGATTCCTCAAAAATGTAAAACCAAAGGGCCATATAATCCAGCAACCCAAGGAACTGAAATCAGTACTTTGAAGAGATACCTGCGATCCCATGTTCACTGCAGCATTACTGACAATAGCCAAGATACAGAAACAACCTGAGGCTCCGCTGATGGATGAATGGATAAAGAAACTGTGGTATGTGTACACAGCTGACCATTAACAACATGGGTGTGAACTTCTATGTGGATATTTTTTTTCTATAAATATAGTTTGGTACTGTAAATATATTTACTTAGAGTTTTCTTAATAACATTTTACATATAATATGTGTTAATCAACTATTTATATATCAGTAAGGCTTCTAAGTCAACAGTAGACAATTAGTAGTTAACTTTGGGGAGTCAAAAGTTACACTAAGAGTTTTTTTTTGTTTTTTTTTGTTTTTAAAGATTTTATTTATTTATTTGACAGAGATAGAGACAGCCAGCAAGAGAGGGAACACAAGCAGGGGGAGTGGGAGAGGAAGAAGCAGGCTCATAGCGGAGGAGCCTGATGTGGGGCTCAATCCCATATCGCCGGGATCACGCCCTGAGCTGAAGGCAGGCGCTTAACCGCTGTGCCACCCAGGCGCCCTACACTAAGAGTTTTGACTGTGCAGGGGTGGAAGCTCCTAAACCCCTCACTGTTCCAGGGTCAACCGTCTATAACATATAGTAGTTATCCTTAAAAAAGAAGGGAGTCTTGCTGTTTGCAACAGCATGGATGAACCTAGAGGATATAACGCTAAGGAAAATAAGCCAGATACAGAAAGAAAAATAACTCATGATCTGACTTATATGTAAAATCTAAAAACGTGTAGTATATGGAAGAGAGAACAGAATGGTCATTAGAGGAGTAAAGAGGTACAAGAAATGGACAGATGTTGGTCAAAGGATACAAAATCGCAGTTGTATAGGATGAGTAAGTCTAAAGATCTAATACAGAGCGTGATGACTATAGTTAATAACACTGTACTATATATTGGATGGTTGCTAAAAAATGTAGATTTCAGGTGCTCTTACAGGAAGGAAGGAAGGAAGGAAGGAAGGAAGGAAGGAAGGAAGGAAGGAAGGAAGGAAGGAAAGGAGGGGAGGGGAGGGAGGGGGGAGGAAGGGGGAAGGAGGGAAGGAAACTATTTGAGGAGATGGTTAATGTTAGTTTCACTATAGTAATCATTTCACTATGCATATGTATATGAAAGCATGTTTCACACCTTAATATACACAATTTCATTTTTTCAGAATAATAAACCCCATAACAGAAAAGGATATTTTACACTACAAAGTTATTCCCTTCTCTTTTAAAATTAATTTCTAGGATCCGCTTTCAAGATTAAAAAGTTACAAGGGAGGCTACAGAAAACATTCTGTCAGAGAACAGCAAGCTATCAACGCTGCACTTCAATGGGGTCATAAACTACAAATACAATTGCCGGATATTACCATCCCTAAAAATGAGGCATGCCCACGACTACCCACTCCAGTTCTGTCTTCTACTAGGTTTAGCTTGCTGAAGGTCAACCAACACTTCTCCTCTTTCCAATGTTATGAGAAGCAAAACTAGCTTTTAGTCTATGAAAATTCAAGTTTCATGCATCCTAGTACAAAATGGAGTCCTGAGAAACTAATTATGACTTTATTAAAATTTTCCTCTGTGGTTTTTTTTAAGCTACCAACACTTTCAAAATTCTGGAATTCTAATAGCATTGATTCTCTTTCCAAGACAATGAAAACCTACAGTTAAAGAAATTACATCAGGTTTACCATATCCTCAAGTAATCCTTGTTAACATAAGAAATCTTTTAATAAACTAGCCATTTGTACCAAAACTTTGTTTATACCCACAGAAATCCTACCCTAAAATCAGAAGCACCTCACTTACACAGTTACCAGTACATCTTTAGGTATTCTTATTTTAACACAACAAACGATATTTTATCCTATTATACTCACAAACCCTACTAAAACGTTCTTTTAATAAACTAGGGAGAATATACTCCCTTCAAAGATAACCACTAAAAGCCTAGCCCTAACCTCCACAGGATAGAAGAGTTTTGCGTTTTTTGTGCTCCCACTCAGAGGCAATGAAGGAATACATTGTAGTCAGTTTCCCAGGAGAATGATCAGCAACATACCATATAATGCCAGAGCCAAAGGATGCCATAAAGACTGAGAAAGACTTTGAGTGAAGATTATAAAATAAATTCATGTTTTCACGTACTGTCTACCCATCCTACTCAAAACATACATGAATGAGATTAAAAAAATAATAAAAAGAGAAAACAAATAAGACAAGAATAGGCATTAAATGAAGTAACTATCTCCTTAGACCAGAGAAGCAAACCTGCAATCAGAGTTAAAAGTCAGAACACACTAGACTGTAGGTTAAAAAGAAGGCAACAGGAGGAGGATTCTGGGAAGATGGTAGAATAGACCGCCTCAGGAATCTGTCTCCCCATCTAGAGGATAACTGTTATCCCAGAATCTGCCTGCTGTAACTATTTTGGAACTTTGGAGACTGTTGAAGGCTTGCAACTTCCAGGGGAAGACTTGGAAGAGTAAATTGTGGTTAATTTCAGTCAATTTCAGCTCTTAGCAGATTAGCAGCTGTTCATCCTCCAGACACATGGCAGGCAGCTATGTGCATGTTCCTGGAGCAGCTTGCACAAGGCTTGTGGAAACCAAGGCGGGCAAAAGGACCCTAGCCTCCAAATACTGGAAATCTCTGTTATGATTGCTATTGCTGCTTCTGATCACAGAGGTGCAGACAAAGAAGCAGGCAACAATTTTGTTTTACCTCCCCCAACTGTTACAAGCCCCTCTAGCTGAAATGACTTCTAGGAAATTTAAGGAACTAGCACCCTTTTCCTCACCTTCATTTTTTTGCTTTTTTCCCCTTCAGGAGCTAGATATTAAAGACTAGAACATTCAAATGAACAACTATACCATGACTAGAACATGCATATATTGGAAAAATTAGAAAGTGATCGTGCATGCACAGGGAGAGGCTCAGGAAAAAAAAAAAAAAAAAAACAACTTGATAAGACCTTAAGTTTAAACCCTCAGGCTGATCCTCAGCACAGGGACAGCCTACAACAATTAAACAAAAATAATATCAAAAACCAGCAAACCCTAGGTAAGAGGGAGAATATGAAGTCCAGAGTTACCACATTATTAGACTAAAATATCTCATGTTCAACAAAAAATTACAGGGCATACCAAAAAAGTATGGCTCATTCAAAGGAAAAACTAAATCAACAGAAGCTATCCCTAAAAAAGAACTTACAGCGCATAAACTAGACAAAGACTTTAAAACAACGGTCTTAAAGATGCTCAAAGAACTAAAGGAAGATGTGGAGAAATTAAGAAAACAATGTGTGAACAAAATGTAAATATCGATAAAGAGATAGAAAACCTAAAAAGAAACCAAAAACAAAATCTGGAGCTCAAGTGTGCAATAACTAAAGTGAAAATTTCACTGGAGGAATTCAATGGCAAGTTTAGGCAGGCATAAGAAAGAATCTATGAACTTGAATATAGGACAACAGAAATTAGTAAGTCTGAGGAAGAGAAAAAAAAAGATTGTAAAAAGTGAATAAAGCCTAAGGAATATGCTGTATGATACCATCAAGCAGAGTAACACATACATCATGTGAGTCTCAGAAGAAGAGAGAACCGGGCAGAGATTTGAAGAAATAATGCCTGAAAACCTCCCAAATTTCTTGCCTTGCAAGAAATGCTCAAGGGAGTCCTGTAAGGTGAAAGGAAAGGACACCAGACAGCAGCCTGAAGCTGTCTGAAGAAATAACGATCTCATTAAAGGTATTTATGTGGGCAATTACAAAAGACAGTATTATTGTAACAATGATTGATAACTATACTTTTTGTTTTCTACGTGATTTAAAAGACTTATACATTTAAAGAAAAAAATTATCAGTGTAAAAACAAGTACTAGTATAACTTTGGTTTATAACTCCAAATCTTGTTTTCTACATAATTTCAGAGATTAACACATTACCAGTTTATATTTTTGGGCACACAATGTATAAAGACGTCATTTTGGGATATCAACAAGTGGAAAGGGGGGATGGAGCCTTAAAAGAGCAGTTATTGAAGTTAAACTGGTATAAATTCAAGTAAGAGTGTTGTAACTTTAGGATGCCAAATGTAATCCCCCCGGTAACCACAAACACAATAGCTACAGAATATACATAAAAGGAAAGGAGAAAGGAATTTAAACATTTCACAAAAAAAAAAAAAAAAAAAACCCACAAAAAAAAAAAAACAACAGAAGACAGCAACGCCAGAAATGAGGGACGAAAAAGCTATATACGGCACATAGAAAACAAAGAGCACAATGCACAATGACAGAAGTCAGTCCCTCCTTATAAGTACTTTAGTAAATGGATTAAACACTCCAATAAAAAAAAAAAAAACAGAGATTGGCAGAATGGATAAAAATACATGATCCAACTATATGATGTCTACTCACTTGAAATCCAAAGACATAAAAAGGTTGAAAGTAAAAGGATGAAAGATAACATTCCATGCATATAGCAACCAAAAGAGAGCAGAGGTTGCTACACTAATATCACACAAAACAGACTTTAAATCAAGAAAGGTCATGAAACAAAGAGGACATCACACATTAATAAAAGTTTCAATACAGTGAGAATATGGAGTAATTATAAATGTTTATGTACCTAAGGACAGACCATCAAAATATATGAAGCAATAACTGACAGAATTGAAGGGAGAATTAGACATTTCTACAATAATAAAGACTTCAATACCCCACTCACAATAATAAACAAAACAACCAGATAGAGTATGTAAGGAAACAAAGAAGATTGAAACAGCAAAACTAACATAGATCTAAAGACATAAACAGAACACTATACCCAACAACAGAATACATGTTATCCTCAAGAGCACATGGGACATTTTCTAAGATAAACCATACACTAGGCCATAAATTCTCAATCGATTTTAAAAGATAGATATCATACAGAGTATCTTTTCTGTCAATAATGGGGAAAAGTTAGAAATTAATAAAGAAGGAAAAGTGAAAAATTCACAAAATTGTATAAATGAAACAACACACTTTTACACAACCCTAGCTCAAAGAAGAAATCACAAGGGGAACTAGAAACTACCTAGAGATTAATGAAAATGAAAACACAACACACCAAAAATTATGGGACACAGCAAAAGCAGTGCCAAAGGGAAAACTGATAGCTAAAAATGCCTATATTAAAAAACAAGAAAGATCTCAAATCAATAACCCAACTTTAGAACATAAGGAACTAGAAAAAGAAGAGCAAACTAAACCCAGAGCTAGCAGAGGGAAGGAAATAATAAAGATTAGAGCAAAAAGAAATGTGAAATAGAGAATAGAAAAACAGAGGAAATCAATGAAACCAAACGTTAGTTCTTCAAAAAGATCAACAAAATTGGCAACCCTTAAACTAGATGGACTAAGGAAAAAAGAGAGGATTCTACAGAAATAAAAAGGATTTTAAGAGAGTGCTATGAACAACTGTATGTCAACAAATTAGATAACCTAAATGAAATGAACAAATTCCTAGAAGTATAAAACCTACAAAGACTAAATCACAAAGAAATAGAAAATCAGAATAGAAGTATAACTAGTAAGGAGACTGAATCAGAAGAAAGAGAGAGAGAGAGAGAAAGAAAGAAAAGAGAAGAAAAGAAGGAAGGAAGGAAGGAAGGAAGGAAGGAAGGAAGGAAGGAAGGAAGGAAAGAAAGAAAGAAAGAAAGAAAGAAAGAAAGAAAGAAAGAAAGAGAGAAAGAAAGAAAGATAAAAGCCCTGGACTTGATGGCTTCACTGGTGAATTTTACCAAATATTTAACAAAGAACTAATACCGATCCTTCTCAAACTCTTCCAAAAACTTGAAGGGGAGGGAACACTTCCTAACTCATTCTATGACGCCCTTATACACTGATACCAAAGCCAAAGGCACTATAAGAAAGAAAACTAAAGACCAATATCCTTTATGAACACCAATGTAAAATCCTCAGCAAAATACTAGCAAACAGAATCTGTTTTTAAAACATTAAAAATCAGGGGCACCTGGGTGGCTTAGCTGGTCAGGGTTGTGAGATCGAGCCCCACAGTTCTGCACTGGGTGTGAAGCCTGCTTAGGATTCTCCCTCTCCTCTTCCCTCTGTCCCTCCACAACTCCCTCTCTCAAAAATAAATAAAATAAAACACTGAAAATCAAACTATATCAAGTATTTTGAGAAAAAAATTAGTCTGCTCTTCTCCCCAAATGTATTTCTTACCCATAGTTGTTGCAAGCTAAGAAACTAATAAAAAAATTTTTTTAATTTAAATTTAAAAATAAGAATCAACATAAACACAGAAAATAGCCCTTGATCTCTCAAGATAGTTATCCCCATTGTTCTACAGGAAGAGGTTAGCAGAACAAAAAGCTCCAAGTATGCAGTCCGCCATTTCAAATAATTTTGCCAATGCTTCTGTAATAGCAATGGCCAGAGAGTTAACTGCACACAGCTAAATTCAGTTACATTTTAAACCTCTATGCTGATGAAATTTACCAAAAAGAACCCCGCCACATACACTAACTTCTTGGGTAGTATGCCCAACTCGTCTTCATAAATTTATTTCTTGAAAGGATAAAAATAGCAAAAACTCTAGGGGCAACAGTGTATCACAACAGGCTATTTGACAAGGTGTCCATATTTGCTCCATGTTTGTCCTCAAGCAAGGAGCCGCCCTTAAAGTCCACAATCTTTTCCTGCTCCTTCTCTCAAGCCACAGTAACCTTTTGTATCCTTCTTTCACTAGCAGCATTCTGCCAAAGACTACAGGAAGTAAATTAATACACAGAACTTGCCCTTAGCAATTTCAGTCTGAGTATTGCAAATGATTTTACCAACACCTCAAGTGGTTAGCTAAAAGTAGTCAAAAGCCAGATTTGATTTTACCCTAATATTTAAGGGTGTTTAGTGACTCTTACATGGCTTCTGTGTTTTCAGAGATTCATTTATTCTGTTTGTATAAATAGATATGCAACACATCTGTTATTTCTGGAGAATTACAAAGTGAATTTCACAAACCATGCTTAAAAATAAAACATTAATATTCCTGTAGGAAACTAAAAGTACCAAACAACTTGAAAAAGTTCAGGGCTCAAATCCCTTCAAAGTGTAAATAAGGTTATGCAATATTAGTTTCTTTCTTTCTTCTAACATTCCCCTAAACTAGATTACAAATTTACTTTGCATGTGCTTCAGGTACTGTTTTTCAAACTGCTGTCATATGATCAATCCACTTGAATTATTTTCCTTTATAATATTTCTCTATTGGGATGGCTCATCTGTATGCTCTCTAAATTTCACAAGTAATACTCAACCTTTTTGGCCAATCAATCCTTTGCCTAGAGGATGAATAATTCTATAAAGGTCATATCAGTGTCTTTGAAGGAAAAGAAGTTAATGTATTTAATTGGAAGATAACACACAACCATAGAATGTAAGCCCTCGAAGCGCCAGAACTTATCCTTTTCTTTTGGGCAGTGCCATAGTACCTGGAAGAGTGCTCAATAAATATTTCTCAACACATGGAAACTAGTATATCTCAAAATAAACTTCTAATTTAAAAACAGTATTTTATTAAATAATTAAATGTAGTAATAAATCCTTCTAGAGCACAGATTCTCAGTCATCTTATGGTCTAACTAAGGAAACATCAACATTCGCAAGATTGAGTGCTCCTGACAGAGGTGAACCACCAGACTAAAATATTAAAAAGGAACCAAAACACAACCACCATTTTTTATTTTTTTTTATTTTTTTTTTAAAGATTTTATTTATTTATTCAACAGAGATAGAGACAGCCAGCGAGAGAGGGAACACAAGCAGGGGGAGTGGGAGAGGAAGAAGCAGGCTCATAGCGGAAGAGCCTGATGCAGGGCTCGATCCCATAACGCCGGGATCACGCCCTGAGCCGAAGGCAGACGCTTAACCGCTGTGCCACCCAGGCGCCCCCACCATATTTTTAAAGACTGTTTTAACACTGGCAAAACTGATAGAGGAGATCAAGTGTTCATATAAATTGCAATTCCATTTCTTTTTGAGGTATTTAGATACTCTCGACTACTTAGATATGTACCAATGACAAATAATAGCAAAAGCTATGGAACTTCCCAAAAAGGAAGCCTATAATAGCATCATTACCAAATATTACTATCAGACAGTTGGTAACAAAGATGTTTCACATACTCTGAATTTAACAATTAGCAGACTCTCTAATGGAAATTCCCTAAATAAGGCCAGATGCTCTAATTTTCAGTTGATTTTTAAATGTGCCTAAGTATATTGGCTTTTATAATAGTGCTTAATCTGAAATGTATAAGTTAAAATTAAATTCTCAGATGTTTGATCTTTCTCCAATTGTGCCTTGCCAAAATTTTAATGTAACAAAACTTCATTTTTTTTAGGGCACCAGCAATATGCGATACGGAAAAAAAAATACACAGCTATGGTTTGAGACAATTAGATAAATGATTTTTAAAAATCTATTACCATTATTACAGATTCAATCAGGCTTGAAAATTGGCACTATCAGTGATGTTGTGTTCTAATCCATCCAAGTCACCAAAACAAACCATAAAATCTTTTTAGGCCCAACATCACCTACATAGTATTTCTGCTCATATTTAACGGAAATCTAATCATGAAGGAAAAAAAGGAAAATTCCAAATATAAAGCATTCTACAATACAAATGACCAGACCTATGAAAAAAATCAATGTCATGAAAAACAAAAAGGTGGAGGAAATATTCTAAATAAAATCAAGAGACATTATTCACCAAATGCAATGTGCAAACCTCAATTGGATCTTGGGAAAACAGCTTATAGACATTTCAGGAATAAATGAGGAAATCTGAATATAAACTAAGTATTAGATTTTACAGAATTATTATTCATTATCTTGGGTGTGATAAAGACACTGTAATTATTTGGGGAAACGTTCTTGTTCTTAGAAGATGCAAAGCAAAGTATGTAGAAGTATGATGACTGCAGCTTACTTTCAAACAGTACAGCTTAGAAAAAAATGTGTATCGACACAATACTAATGTAGCAAAATGTTAATAACTGGTTAATATAGAGGCAATTAATACTATTCCTTTTTAAAAAATACTATTCTGCAGTGTATTCTTCTTTCAACATTTCTGCAGATTTGCAGTTTTTCCAAATAAAAGATGAGAGGAAAAAATGTCATTAGGTAAGTTTCTTCATATTTCTTTTTTTTTAATTTTATTTGATAGAGAGAAAGAGAGAGAGCATGAGCACAAGTGGGGGGAGGGGCAGAGAGAGAGGGAGAAGCAGCAGACTCCCCACCAAGCTGGGAACTAGGAGCCTGATGTGGGGCTTGATCCCAGGACCCTGAGATCAGGATCCAAGCCGAAGTTTGACGCTTAACCAGCTGAGCTACCCAGGCGCCTGTCTTCATATTTCAATTCAATTCAGTAAAAAATTCCAAAATCTAAAGTTGGTTAACCCAATGAAAATTTCATTTTGTAAATCTCTTATGGCTTAAAGTAATAATTGATTCTTGTTATAGATACATTTTAGATAACTAGGATTATAAAGCAAATTTCAATAAAGTTGATCCTACGGCATGGATTTCTACTATAAAATCTGAGTTACTGTTGCATTTTTGAAGACTTAAAAAAGTTTTCAAAGACTTTAAGAGATAGTTTTTCAAAAAATTCTGGCATAATAAAAATAGTTAAGTAGTTATCCTAATGAAACAGTGGATGTTCTCATAGTGGGAGAATTTTTACAATGCTTCCCAAAGGCAAGAAGGTCCTCCCACTATTTTACCTCATACTATTTCCCAGACACATTAGGACTTGGAATACCTAATGATACATGCAAAGGTCCACAAATTTAATTGATCACTCTCTTTCCACTAGGGAAATCCATTATCTAACAAAGCCAGGTTACAACAATTTACAGAGATAAGTAAAACTGAGACACTAAAAACCATAAAGACCACCTTATACAGGTACACACAGATTGGGAAGCAATTTCATCTCCATATTCATTAGCGTATCTGACTAGCCTGAAAAGAAGGGAGGGGAGAATGGTCATCATTCTCCTTTCAAAAATGAAGGAAAAATAAAAGTCAGAGAAGTAATTTTCCTAGTATCATCAATTTGATGTATTTTAGACGGAATATTCCTGCTTTGAATTAGTGTCCCGTTTCTTGTCCATAAAATGAAAAATATGTAGTCAGTGGCTACAGTAATAAATATAAATAAAGCAATAGATATCTACTCCCATTCCCCCCCAAATACCAAAAGACAATAGCCCACTATGAATATATTATATACAATATATGTAATGTTAGGAATATTTTATTTTGCAACATATTCCTCAGTCTATGAAAGAGAAAAGTCATTAGGAGTATCCTTTCTTAATGTCCCTTCCCACATTTCAACTTTTCTTCAAACAATGAAACCTCTACATAGCGTGAAAAAAAAAAAAAAACATAGCTAATCAATTCCATTAAGACACGTATTTTTTAAAACATTTTAAGATCTCTAACCACTGACAACATCTCACAACCGCTGTCAGCATATACGAGAAGCTGGTGGTTGTTCTGTTGGCTTGAGGACACAACTACAACTCTTACATATTTCCAACAACAAACATTTAAAAGTCAGCTGAGTACTGTCTAAAAACCTTCACTGCCACTGTCTGCTAAGATCAAGACACTTCCTTCATGAAAGCTTGGAGAACGGTATCAGGAAAGGGGGAATATTTCTGGAGACAACACTGGGATATTCTGTTAAGAAATGTTACATTACTAATAAACTAAGGTGTAGACAGGTAACATAGTTTGGGAAAACAAGTAAGCTAATGGCTCTGGATCTAAAACTTACTCAGAACAGTCAGACTCTGAATAGGAAGTCATTTTAGAAATATCTTTATCAATTTATTATATTTATATTTCCCTTTTAAAATATGGTCAAGAAATATGTATTTTAAAATATCACTTCTAATTAATGCTGAAAGAGTTCTTTCAAAAACTGTAAGCAAATGATAAAGAAACCACAGTGGCACACACAGTTTAAATGGATTTTTTGTTGTTGTTAGAACAAAAATATGAAATTTCTCCTAAAAACTAGGCCGCAAAATATTTATAATTATATCATCTAATAGGAGCAATAGCACAGAGAAAAGCCACTCATATACTGCTGCTAAGAACATAACTGACTATTTTTTGCAGTACATTCATTAAGATTACTAACGCTTTAAAAACGTACAAAACTTTTTTTTTTTTTTAGATTTTTATCTATTTATTTAACAGAGAGACACAGCAAGAGAGGGAACATAAGCAGGGGGAGTGGGAGAGGGAGAAGCAGGCTTCCTGCTGAGCAGGGAGCCTGATGTGGAGCTCGAGCCCAGGACCCTGGGATCATGACCTGAGCCGACGGCAGACGCTTAACGACTGAGCCACCCAGGTACCCCTAAAAATGTACATAACTTCTGACCCGGAAATTTCACTTATAGGAACTGGTGCAAGGAAATAATCAGAGATGAATGTAAAGCAGTTCAGTCGAACAGTGTTTATATCAAAAAAGTAAAACTAGAAAAAAAACTAATAAATTCAGTTAAATAAATGTTAAATAAATGTTATGCCAAATAAAATGAAATATAATTATTCCAAATTGTAATATGCAGTTACTTCAACAATGATACAGGAAGAAAGATGTTCACTGTTATTGGTAACTAAAGAGAGAATACCCTGAACAAAACAATACATTTGTAAATTTTAAATATATATGTGAGTTGTATATATGTTCATTAAGAAGAACTATAAGGTTATATGCAATCTCTACAAGATGGGGGAACAAATTTTTTCTCCTATTTGATTTCCAGAATCTTCTACAAAAAATATGTTTAATTTATGTTATATCCATATGAAGGAAATTGTGCAGCTCTTCAAAACCAGATCAGGGATTGTATTACAGTATTCTGTGTGCTCAGAGCTGTTCTTTACAAAATTTTATTAAATTATAGTGAAATAATAAATATAAATATAAAACCTTTTTAGGAAATCACTGTATGAAATGTTTCAAAATAAACTGTGGGGTAAACTAATTTATTAATTTAATTAGAAAAACAGGACCAAGAATCAATGAATCCAACTCAAATAAGAGTTCGCGGCAATTTAGAGAAAACACAGGTTGAAACAGAGGCTGCAGACTCAAGAAAAAGGCCTCCAAGAAAATGGAGGTTTTGATGAACTACATATGTCATATTTAAAATACTGGAAAAAGTGAGAAAAATACAAGAAGAACTAAAGAAATAGTGATAGTTTAGAAGAGTTAACATTGTTTAACTGTCAGTTCTTCCCAAATTGACCTAAGGATTCATAGCAATCACAATCAAAACCCCAAAACCCCAGGGAAATGAACAAACTGATTCTAAAAGGTAAATTTACGGAAATATAAAGGGCCAAGAGTAATGAAGACTCTAATACTACCAGCTATCAAGGTTTATTATAAAGTTACAGTAATTAAAACTGTAATATGGGCAAAAAGATTTCAAAAAGATACACTAGTGGAACAGAAGTCCAGAAATAGACTTACACATACACAGCTACCTACATATGCTGCTCATGGGAATGCAAAATTATACAGTCAATATGGAAAACAGTTTGACTATTTCTCAAAAAATTAAAAATAACCTTACCAAATGACCTGACAATTCCAGTCCTAGGTATACACCCAAGAATATGAAAACACAGGTCGAAATAATGACTACTATGTGAATGTCTATAGCAGCACTATACATAAGAACCAAAATTGGAAACAATCCAAGTATCTAACAATTAGCAAATAGCTAAACAAAATGGTGTGTGTGTATCCATACCATGGAATATTACTCACCAATAAAAGGAATGGATTACTGATACATGATAGAACATGCATGAACTTCAAAAACATTTGCTAAGTGAAAGCCAGGCAAAACTACATATTATTGTAAGGGTACATTTTTATGACATGTCCAGAAAGCGCAAATTTATAGAAACATAAAGCTGATGGTTGCCTTAGGCAACAGAGATTGACTGCAAACAAGTACAGAAAACTCACTGGATTAGTAGAAATATTCTAAATCTAAACTGTGCTGACAGTTGCATAAACCTGTAAATTTGCAAAAAAAAACATTTAATTATATACTACAAATGGATGATATTTAATGATACATAAGTTATGCTTCTGAAAAGTATATAGCAAGGGAAAGCAAGCAGGAAGCTATAAATGAAATGTTTGGTAATGTACTGGTAATGGTCGAGGCCAGGTAACAGCCAATAAGAATTCCCTGTTCTAATCCCTACTTTCACACATGCTTGAAAATTTTTCATAATAATTTTTTTTTAAATAACAAATAACTTTTCCTAATTGGCAAAAGATTTGAACACTTTACCAAAGAACATGTACCAACAGCAAATAAACAGATGCTTAACATCATTAACTATTAGGTAAATGCAAATTAAAACCACAACGAATACCACTGTGAACCTATTACAATATCTGAAACTGAAGACTATATCCAGTGTTAGGGAGAATGAAGAACAACTGATACTCTCATATAATGCTGGTGGGAATATAAAATGGTACAACTTCTTTAGAATATAATTTGGCAGTTACTTAAGAAGACCCAGACAGTCTACTCCTATGTATTTACCCAAGAGAAATGAAACCACCTGTCCACACAAAAATGTTCATAGAACCTTTATTTATAATATCTAAAAATAGAAACAACTCAAATGTCCACCAAGAGGTGAATAAATTGTGGTATGTCCATATAATAGAATACTGCTCAGCACAAAAAAGGAGAAATAAATACACAACATAAATTGTAAAATAATTATGCTGATGAAAGAAGCCAGACAAGAAAGAGTATATACCGTATAATTCCATTTAATAGAATTAAAATTCTTAAAAATGCAGACTAATCTATAGCGATAAAATGTAGATTAGTGATTGCCTGAGTGATAATGAGGAAAAGACAATCACTGAGGGGTGGTGCCTGGGTGGCTCAGACATTAAGCGTCTGCCTTGGCTCAGGTCATGATCCCAGGGTCCTGGGATCCAGCCCCGCATCGGGCTCCCCGCTTGGTGGGAAGCCTGCTTCTCCTTCCAACACTCCCCTTGTGTTCCCTTTCTCGCTGTCTCTCTCTGTCAAATAAATAAATAAAATCTTAAAAAAAAAAAAAAAGACAATCACTAAGGGGTGAGTGAAGGGGAGGGATTATAATGAGACATGAGGAAACTCTCGGTGGCTATAGACATGTTCTTATCTTGATGGTGATGATAGTTTCACAAATATATAACTCAACAAGGCTGGGTTTTTTTTTTAAGATTTTATTTTTTTCAGTAATCTTTACACGCATAGTGGGGCTCAAACTCACAACCCTGAGATCTGGAGTTGCATGTTCTGTCTGAGCCAGCCAGGCACCCCAAAGGCTGTTTAAGAAAAAAATCAGTATAGTGAACACCTGTGTAAGAGTGAGAACAGTAAGAGGGGAGGCACAAGAGGGATTTTGGGGGTGGTGGTAATGTTCTGTTTCTTGACCTGTATACTAGTTATATGGGTGTGTTCACTTTGAAAATTCATGGAGCTATAGTCAGGATTTATACACTTCTCTATATGCACGTTATACATCACTTTTTAAACAGCCTATTAAAAAGAAAATAAGATATTACTATACATTCCTCAGAATGTCACTATTTAACTTTAGACAATACCAAGTATTGGCAAAGATGTGGAGCAACTAGAACTCTCATACATTGCTGCTGAGCATGTAAACTGGTATAATCACTTTGGAAAACCAGTTGTAACTATTAAAGTGCTAACATACATATATACCCCGTGACCCAGCAGTTCTACTCCCCGGTGTTTACCTAACAGAAATGCATCCATATGACCACAAAAAAACATGTACAACAGTTTTCCTTAGAAGCAACAGTTAAAATCATCCAAAACTGGAAGCAACTCAAATTTTAATCATCAGTAAACTGGAAAACAAACGGTGATATATTCATTTGGTGGGTATTATATAGTAATGAAAAAGAATAAGCTATTCCTACACATAACAACATATATGGAAGCTCAAAACTTAATGGTAAATGAAAGAAATCAGACACAGAAGAGTGCACAGTACCTGATACCATTTCATTTAAATTCAAAAACAGTAAACAATCCAAAGGTAACTATTCTGATAAGAATCAGCATACTGGGGGTACCTGGGTGGCTCAGTCATTAAGCATCTGCTTTCAGCTCAGGTCATGATCCCAGGGTCCTGGGATTGAGCCCCGCTTTGGGCTCCCTGCTCAGCAAGAAGCCTGCTTCTTCCTCTCCCACTCCCCTTGCTGGTGTTCCCTCTCTCGCTGTGTCTCTCTCTGTGCAATAAATAAATAAAATCTTTAAAAAAAAGAATCAGCATACTGGTTACCACTGGAAGGTAGCAGTAATGACTGCTTCTTGGACCCTGGCAATGTTCTACATCTTAATCTGAATAGTAGCTACGGGACTGTGTTCACTTCATAAAAATTTATCAAACAGTATACTCAAGATTTGTCCATCTTACTGTATATATGCTGTATTTCAATTTCTAAATGTTTTTCTTTTAACCTCTACACCCAATGTGGGGCTTGAATTCATGACCTCAAGATCAAGTCACATGCTCTACCAACTAAGCCAGCCGGGCACCCCTATTTCAATTTTTAAAATCTACCCCCCAAAATTTCAACCCTATACTGAGCCAGAGAAGGAAAGAAAAAGAAATAATTTAAATAGTCCAGCTGTCCTCTCTGACTACACCCCATCACCAGTGAGGGTATGTCCTCAGACAGCAAATGCAAATAATAAGCCTGGCATAATCACTGCATACTGGCAAAATCCACAGATAGAATGTCAAGTCGTTCGAGGGTTTCTGTACCAATTGAGAAAAAGTAAAAACACTGCTGAGGCAGCTAAAGAAGAGTGTAGAGATGACTTTGTCTACATCATCAAGAAATAAACTGAAAAACTGGAAAAATATTGAAGAGTAAGAAGAACTGAGAAAATCACCTAAAAAGTATGACAAAGAGCAAGAAAAATCAGCACACTGACTCTCCACAAATGTGCTCACGAGCAGAGAGACACTGAACACTTTAATTCTGAATAGTATTCTTCTATGAAATTTTAAAATACACATTAGGTATCTTACAGAGTTTATAGATTATCATATAGAATTGCATAAACAAAACCAGGTATAATTTACTTAAAAGACATTTAAAGAAATTTTTCAAGAATAAATTAGACTGCTCTGTAAAATGCAATTCCACTGCACTGTATACATACATTTATACACAAAAATACATATATCTACACACAACACAAATATATGTTATAAACACACGAACACACATAAAAACATATATATATGCACTTACGAGAACAAGAGATAGAAGTCTAAATATATTATCTAGAGCTAGAAAAATAACAAAGGCACTAAAATAGTGCCGAATTACACTGGAAAGAGTAGGCCAAAAGGAATGGCTTAGGAAGCTAATTTCTTATTTATTATAAGAAATTATCCAGCAATAATGTCTACAGTTGACAAATCATGAATCAGTTATAAGCACATTATTTAAAGATATGGAAATGATCACCAGGAGAACCAAAATAATCATCTACTTTTAATCTTTTCTCTGAGGATGGTGATTGCGACTGGGACAAAGGATTGCTAATTTTCAGGCAATTTAATGTACTGTCTTATATTTTTAATCATGAGCCTGCCCTATTTATTTGATTATTAAAACTTTAAATTATGTTCCAGATAAATACATTATACAAAAATTTTCACTTCCTATAACTTTTAAGAGCAGATCATATACTTTGGTCCCAGTGGAAACATACATATAAAAGGCATAATAACTGGTTTATTGAGAGGATTACACCACATAATGTATGTAAAATAATCAGCAAAATGCCTAGTACAAGGATTCAATGAATTTTAGCTATCATTACTAGTACTTATTATATTTGTATAGAATAAGGTTCAACACTAATTACTAGAACTGACACTAATTCATTATGTAAAGTACTTGATTAATAAGTACTCAATAACTAATGACTGAATTAATGAATTAGTCTATCTAGCTTTCCAGAAATAGATAGTTATCTTCTAAGACTACCAAATAAAATATAGTTACCTTGTTAACTACAGTAAAATCAGAATAAAACTAAAATCAAAACCTGACATTTATACTTTTGGGTGCGGGAGGAGATCAATTTTAGAATTCTATTCCACATAGAAAGTAATTGCTTACAAGGGCCAAAATTTCCAAATCACGTCAGACTGTTTTTATACAAGGAAAAGTAGTTATTAATTCTTAACATATCTACAAAATGGTATGCCAACATAATTTTTTCTTGGCACATTTAGTTATCTGGGAGCAAATAAGATTCTAATTAAAATAAAAGCAGAAAATGGTTAAATTTCCCTAGAAATAGCACTATGCCATCCATTCAAAGTACATCATTCTCTATCAACAGGGTCCTAAATAGAAATAAATGCCTAACTGGATAAAATAAAATTAACTTTCCATAAGACTGCAGAGAAGAGGATATGTAAAAGAATGGATATACAGCTGACCCATGAACAATGCAGAATTACGGGCGCCGACCCCCAACGTAGTCAGAAATCCACATATAACTTTGACTCCCTAAAAATTTAACTACTAAAAGCCTACTGCTGACCAGAAGACTCACTGATAACATAAGCAGTCAAGTAACACATATTTTGTATATTATTATATACTGTATTTTTACAAAAAAGTAACCTAAAGAAAACGTTAGTAAGAAAATTGAGGAAGAAGAAATACATTTATAGTACTGTACATAAATTTACTGGGAAAAAAAAACCATGTCTAGGCAGAACCATGCAGTTCAAACCCATGTTGTTCAAGGGTCAAGTATATATACTTATAAAATGTATGCATTATTATTTACACTTGTAAACACTTTACAAATTCTATAAATATTATCTTCTCTCCAAAGGTTCATAACCCTCACTGTAGTAAAAAGCAACTTACCTTCTCATCTAGAGATTCAAATGGAGTAAAAGGAGGATCAAAGTGAGACAGCCAGAAATAAAAAGAAAAACAGGATGCAGGGATAACAAAGTTTCTCTCCAACAACCGTAACTGCCTTTAAGCCAAGAAGAAGTATACCTAGAATGGTCACCTCAATGTCCAAGCTTACCTGTGCATACTCTCTTTCAATGGCAGCCTTCTTCTGACTGAATGTCCTAAAAACACAAATAAAAATTCATTACCAGAAATATAACAATAATTTTATGTAAATTTATCAACCTACCCTCAGATACCACCTGGTAAACTGTGTTCAGGGAAAGGACAATATTTTATTCATTTATATTCCTAGGAGTACTGTTGACAAAAACTCTGGAGTCAGAAAATCGAATCAACAAACATTCAAATCCTGCCTCCACCATGTACTAGCTGTATGACCCTGGTCAAGTCACTTGATTTCCCTGTGCCTCAAAACGTGGATAGTAACAACATCCACATCATAGGGAGAGTGTAAAGTTTACCTAATTAAAATATATTAAGTGCTCAAAACAGTGTCTAGCACACAGTAAAAGCTATATATGTTAGCTACTTTTATGACAATGGCTAATGCACAGTAGGCACTAAAAACGTTAACTGAACTTAACCAATGTAGAGGGAACTATAGAAAACAAAACAAAAATTAAATTTGGGGGGCACCTGGCTGGCTCAGTTGGTAAAGCATGTAACTCTTGATCTTGGGGTTGTAAGTTCGAGCCCACGTTGGGTGTAGATTACTTAAAAATAAAACCTTAAAAAAAAATTAGGGGTGCCTGAGTGGCACAGTCAGTTACACATCTGACTGTTGGTTTTGGCTAAGGTGGTGATCTCAGGGTCATGAGACTGAGCCCTGGTTGGACTCCACGCTCAGTGCACAGTCTGCTGAAGACTGTCTCTCCCACTGCCCCTCTCCCCCCATGCACTCTCTTTCTCTCGCTCTCGCTCTCTCTCTAAAATGAGTAAAACTTTTTTTTAAGAAAAGAAGAACATCAAATTTTGATCAGCTTAGCAACATGAAAAATAGTCAAATCAATTCCTTCATTCCAGTCCTTTGTAACAAGAGTTATAAAACAAAGTACAAGGCCACTAAATTTGGTATGATGTGTGCAACCTTTCCATATGTGTATTATATTTTATACATTCTGTGGTAACGCTTTTCACATTTTAACATTCATGATATTGGGATTCATCTTCTAATAATGATTAGCAGTATTTTCTTCAACCTTAACAGTACATGAAATAACAGTACATCTTATAAACCATAGGCAAGGTAGTCAATGAAATATAGTCTAAGTTTAAAGACTTTTCTCTTAGGGGCCAGGTATCTGTACTCTTAAAAGCATTTCACTAAGATAGAGATATCAGAATAAAAAGTGAAAAATATGAAGAAAAGGGAGGAATTTGAAAAAAAAAGACAATTTAAGCTAAAACTTTCACTTTAACAATTATTTAAATTTACCAACATGACTATTCATTTCTTATATAAGAAAAACAACTAGGAGAAGAGAGGGAAGAAGAAAGGGGGGGTAAACAGAAGGGGGAAGGAACCATGAGAGACTATGGACTCTGGGAAACAAACTGAGGGCTTCGGCGGGGGGCGGGGGGGAATGGGATAGGCTGGTGATGGGTAGTAAGGAGGGCACGTATTGCATGGTGCGCTGGGTGTTACACGCAAGTAATAATGGAACTTTAAAAATATAAATAAATTTATTTTAAAAAAAAGAAAAACAACTATTTAAGATCTTACTACATTTGTCTTGAATAACTGTTACTTAGCCTTAAAAAGGAAGGAAATACTGACATACATGCTGTAACAAGGATGAACCTAGAGGACGTTACACTGAATAAGTCAGTCACAGAAAGATAAATACTCTAGGATTCCATTTATATGAGGTACTTAGAGTAGTCAAAATCATATAGACAGAAAGAATGGAGGTTTCGAGGGGCTGGAAGGAGAGGATCAGAAGTCATTATTTAACCAGTATAGCTTCAGTTTTACAAGACGAGGAGTTCTAGAGATAGATGATGGTGTTAGTTGCAGAACAATATGAAGTACTTAATACCACTAAACTGTACACTTAAAAATGGCTAAGATAGTACATTTTATGTCATACACATTTTACTACAGTAAAAAAAATGGAAAAATAAAGTAGAGTGAGACCCTTTTCCTTAAGGGGTACTGCACATTTTAAAACATTTAACAAAGTCCTTTAAAATACAATTAGTCTACTGTCCTTAAAACATATAAACTATGTATTATATATGTATTTATATACTGTTTTATGTAACACACACACACACACACACACCCCAAAATAGTAATTAAGTTTTCTCTGGGTAGTAGAATTACTGGTTTTCAACTTCCTTCTTTTGCTTTTCCTTTCTTCTATTTTCTGATATTTTAGTAAGAATACCTATCACATGTGAAAAAAAGTAAGTCCTTATTTTTAAATAAATGCACACACATAAACACATGCATACACCTTTTATGTACCCATGTTGTTTTACTAAAATTGTACCAGAAATTATTATGACTAGTACACTACCAAATATGTGATCTTCCCACCTACTACAAATATCCAGGCAAAAGAAACTAATTCAAATGAACTAACTTATACCTTCCCCACTAAAAAATCTGAAAACATACCCATATTTGGAAGGAGGTAGTATTTTTTATATTTTACAAAACGTGAAAGCAAATATATAAGCTATTCACTTAGTAGTATTTATTTAATACTTAATATTTATTTATTTAGCTTGAATGCTTAGATATAACTCATCTTGAAATAAGGATGTTCAAGTGAGGTTGCCAAGAAAACAGGAACTCTTTTACTCTGAACACACATATCAACTAATTTTAAAGTTCTCAGTGGAATTTTTAGTTGTTATGAAACAATTACATGTCTACTAAGTACTTTTCTGTTCTAACAAAAGAAAACAAATCCAAGTTGACAACTATTCAAAATCAACATCATTAATATTAGAAATCTATTTATTATAATTCACAGTCAAGAGAGCAGAACAAAAAAAATCTTCTCATAATCTCCATATAAGATGAAAAGGCATTTGTTAAAATTCAACATCAGTGTCTCATAACCGTCTTTAGAAATATTAATGGGTGCTATAATTAAACAGATGGACAAGAACAAGTGATGGCAAGGACATGGAGAAATGAGAGCTCTCATACAGTGCTGGTAAGGAATGTAAAATGGTGCAGCTGCTTCAGAAAATCATAGTCTGGGAGTTCCTCAAAAGGTTAAACATAGAGTTACCATATGACCCAGCAGTTCTATTCCTTTTTTTTTTTTTTAAAGATTTTATTTATTTATTCGACAGAGATAGAGACAGCCAGCGAGAGAGGGAACACAAGCAGGGGGAGTGGGAGAGGAAGAAGCAGGCTCACAGCGGAGGAGCCTGATGTGGGGCTCGATCCCATAACACCGGGATCACGCCCTGAGCTGAAGGCAGATGCTTAACCGCTGTGCCACCCAGGCGCCCCCAGCAGTTCTATTCCTAGGTATATACCCAAGAAAACTTAAAACATATGTTTATATAAAAACCTGTGAATGAATGTTCACAGCAGCATTATTCATGATCGCCAAGAAGTGAAAATAACCCAAATGTCCATCAACTGATGATCAGATGAACAAGATGTGATGTATTCATATGATGGAGTATTATTCAAAAAAGGAATGAAATACTGATATATGATACAATATGGATGATCTTGGAAAGCACTATGCTAAGAAGTCACATAAAAGGCCACATATTCTCAGGGCGTGATCCCGGCGTTCTGGGATCGAGCCCCACATCAGGCTTCTCTGCTGGGAGCCTGCTTCTTCCTCTCCCACTCTCCCTGCTTGTGTTCCCTCTCTCATTGGCTGTCTCTCTCTGTCAGATGGATAAATAAAATCTTAAAAAAAAAAAAAAGCCATATATTATATGATTCCAACCATACAGAATGTTCCAGAATAGGCAAGCCTATAGAGACAGAAAGTAGATCAGTGGTTGCTAAGGGTTGGGGAGTTAAGTCGGCCATTATTTCAAAAATATTTTTCTTTTAACTAGATAGGTTGATTATAAAGTTCATATGGAAAAATGAACATTTAAGAATAGTTATAAACATTTTGAAAAAGAATATTTTTAAAAGACCTACTTTCACTAGATAATAAAAATTAATTTTAAAAGTGACAATACTTAAGACAGCTTGGTAATGGAACATGAGTAAACAGAGAGATAATGAAACATAAGTCAGAAATATACCCAAAATAGAGTTACCCTACAACCCAGCAATCGCACTACTACGTATTTATCCAAAGGACACATAGTGATCCAAAGGGACACATGCACTTCAATGTTTAAAGCAGCAATGTCCACAATAGCCAAAATATGGAAAGCTCCCAAATGTCCATCAACAAATGAATGGACGAAGAAGATGTGCTATGTGTCTGTGTATGTATGTGTATGTGTGTGTGTGTGTGTGTGTGTGTGTGTATTGTGTGTGTATGCATGTGTGTATTATTCAGCTATCAAAAAGAATTAAATCTTGCCATTTGCGACAACATGGATTCAACTAAAGGGTATTATGCTAAGTGAAATAAGTCAGTTACAGAAAGACAAATATATAATTTCACTCATATGTGGAATTTAAGAAACAAAACAAATGAACATGGGGAAAGGAAGGAAAAATAAAATGAAATCAGGGACACAAACCATAAGACTCTTAACTACAGGAAACAAACTGAGGGTTGCTGGAGGGGAGGTGGGTGGGGAGATGGGGTTCCTTCCCTCCTTCCTTGGGATAGGGTTCCTTTCTCCCTCTCTCTCTCCTCTCTTTTTTTCAGTGCCAGAAACAAATTATTTACTCTGGATGTTCCAGTTCGAAGTGATTCAATGCAAGGAATTGGGTGCTTACAAAATTATTTGAAGATGTGGAGGAGCAAGAGGCAGGGATCCACAGGTGGGCTTAACAGGTTACCAGCATAGCTGGGACTCAGATCAGGGAGCACTGACTGATCTCACTGCTATGACTTGAGGTCTGGCCTTTGCCCTTGGCTTCTGAGGAGTAGTAATCTCTAAACTTTTGGAATGTTATGACTGATAACAGTGTTTTTATTTACCTGGGGACTTTAGGCCATGCCAGATAGTCTATGCTGACAATGTGATTTATTGAGAGTGGTATGGAGAAGAGGGGGGTTGGAACACCTGGTATCAACTCAGCCTTTGAAGGAGATGGAAACTAAGGTCAGCCCCATGGGCAGGTCAATCATATCCAAGTAACCAAATATACCTCTTCCCTTGGCTGATTTTAGATTACATCCTTTCACTATAAAAAAACACAACCTTCAGTAAACTTTCAGTGAGTTGTGTGAGTCCTTCTATGAATTATCAAATCTAAGGGTGGTCCTGGGGACCCCTGATCTTGCAAGTCATTTCAGAAGTGAGGGTGATCTTAGAGACCTCTTAATTTGCAGTTGGTGTCCAAAGTGAGAGTTATCTTGGGGACTCCCTAACTCCATAATTCATCACCAGGATCAGAAGAACACCTAAAAATGTTCAAATTATGAATGGTGTTGATAGCAATGGGATATCAATAACCATAATGATGAATGTTAAAAATAAAGATAAACATACGCACTAAATGGCTAAAATTTAAAGGACTGGTAACTATAAATAACTTGAGAATACAGAGCAATGAAACTCTTGTTAGTGGTGGGAATGTAAAATAATACAACCACTTTGGGAAAAAATATGGTATTTCTTATGTAATTAGGCACATATCTATCTTGACATAACAATTTTAAAAGTCGGCATTTACCAAGAGAAATGAAAACATATGTCCCTAAAAACACTTCACAAAAATATTTATAGCACCTGTATTCACAGACAGACAAAAACAGGAAACAGGCCAGGTATGGATCAGTGCAATAGCAGATCAACAAACAGCAATATATAGCCAAGATATATAAAGAACTTCTAAAACCCAACACCCAAAAAACAAGTAATCCAATTAAAAATTGGGCAGATGACATGGACAGACAACCTTCCAAACAGACAGATGGCCAACAGAGACACACAAAAAGATGCTCAACATCAGTCATCATCAGGGAAATGCAAATCAAAACGACAATGAGAGATCACACCTGTCAAAAGAGCTAAAATCAACAACACAAGAAACAACAGGTGTTGACAAGGATGTGGAGAAATGGGAACTCTCCTGCATTGTTGGTAGGAATGTAAACTGGTACACCCGTCTCTAAAAAACGGTATGGAGGTTCCTCAAAAAGTTGAAAATACAGCTACCCTATGATCCAGCAACTGCACTACTAAGTATTTTACCCAAAGAATACAAAAATACTAATTCAAAGGGACACATGTACCCCAATGCTTGTAGCAGCATTACCTACAATACTCAAACAATGGAAGCAGCCCAAGTGTCCATCGACTGATGATGGATAAAAAAGATGTGGTATATATGTGTATATAGATATAGATAATGGAATATTAGCCAAAAAAAGAATAAAATCTTGCCATTTGCAAGCATGTGGATGGAGCGAGGAGTATTATGCTAAGTGAAATAAGTCAGTCAGAGAAAGACAAATACCATACAACTTCACTCATGCAGAATTTAAGAAACAAAAACAAATGAGCAAAGGTAAAAAAAAAGGGGGGGGGGGGGGGTAAACCAAGAAACAGACTGTTTAAACTACAGAAAACAAACTGATGGTTACCAGAGGGGAGGTGGGTAGGGGGATGGGTTAAATAGGTGATGGGGATTAAGGAGGGCATTTGCTGTGATGAACACCAGGTGTTGTATGGAAGTGTTGAATCACTATATTGTACACCTGAAACTAATATTACACTGTATGTTAAATAACTTGAATTTAAATAAAAATTTTTTAAAAAGTGATATATTCTTAAAATGGAATAAAACTCAGCAATAAAAACAAATGGACTATAAGATGACTACTACATTTTTATTATCCTGAGTTAGTTCACCCCCATTACTTTACAAATAACACTGTGTAAATACAACTAATATCAGGATATAAAAATAATTTTTTAGCATGCACAGAAAACTGGGGTAAGGGAACCAGTACTTATATTATCAGCATGCTGACAACTCTTTCATAAAAAAACTTTTATAGGAACGCCTGGGTGGCTCAGTGGGTTAAACCTCTACCTTCGGCTCAGGTCATGATCCCAGGGTACTGGGATCCAGCCCCGCAACCAGCTCCCTGCTTAGCAGGGAGCCTGCTTCTCCCTCTTCCTCTGTCCCTCTCCCCTGTGTGTGCATGCACTCAAAAAAAACTTTTAACAAAGCAAGTAGAAAAAAGAACTGAAACTATACAAGTCTGGCAGAGAGGAAATTATTTGGCTCCTAATAAAAATATTCACCAACAAAATTCACTGAGTATCTTCTGAATTTCAGGTATTTGGCTAAACAGGCACAGGAAATATAAAGATGAATGAGACATGGACTATCCTCTCAAGGGATTCATTAGTACAAGGTATAAATGGATGATGCCAAGATTCACAAATACTATCATCATAAAATGGAAAGTAGAAAGTGTTCTTATTTCTTATTAATTAGGCAACACTGGGCAAGTTAATTTTCCTGCCTGTGCTTCAGTTTCCCATAAAAAGAACACCTACCTCATAGGATTATTATGAGGATGAAATGTACATATTTGTAAAGCACTTAGAACACACAGGGCACATACTAAATGCTAGAAAAGTCTTTGTTAAGTAAGTGCAAATACATTCCACATTTTATAATTATGAAATTTAATACCGTTTAAATATTTTGACAACATGAATATGCAAAGCACTAACAAGAAAATACATTTTAAGTAACTCTGGTCTTGACGACAGAGCAAAGTGAGAATATCCCTACCCCTTTTAGCAATAATAAATAAAAGCAATAATAAATTAAAGCAATAAAAGCAATAATAATAAAAGCAATAATAAATAAAAAAACATAAATGCAAACACGATCTCCAATAAAACCAGGAAACATATGAAAGGTAAGTGAAAAATAGGCCAAAAGAGAGACAAAACTGCAGAAAAAGGGTGAATATAAGTCAGGAGGCTCCAAAACTCAAGGGGAGGGGGTGTATACATTTCTTCAAGTGTACTTCCTGAGGCATAAAATGAAAACCATATTTGCAACAACAAAAACAGGGGACATGGGCTGGGGGAAAGAGCTTTGCTGCTCATAGTTTGAAGAAGTAGAGGAGACAGTACTAAATTAGGAATCACACAAACAAGCTACACTAGCAGAAATTAGGCTGCTGGTGTGGCAAAAAGATAGTGAGACAGCCTACACTATGAACAGTCCTACAGCAGCAAATCTTCTCTGGCAGGGGAGAAATGAAATAAATTCATTCACACAACCCTGGTTATAAAGAAAATTACTGAAAATTTGGAAGACAGTAGCTACCCTGAGACACCTACTTCTGATGTCCTAAAAAGTAGTACAGGAAGAACTCTTTTCATTCAAAAATAAATAACCCCAAAAAAGAAGTAGGAATAGAATATATAAATGCAATACTTAAAAAAGGAAAAAGAGTAGCCAAAGGACTTACTCATGAGAAAAATGCTGCCATGGAACAGATTAAAAAATGTAACCAAATATTTCAAATGAATTTTTAAAACTTAAATAATAATTTAAAAAACTAATGAAGCAAATACCATGTACAGATCTAATTACAATGTTTAAATGCCAGAACAGCAGTTTTGTTGACTCCCCAAAACCTTAACTACTCATAGCCTACTGCTGATACAGGAAGCCTTACCAGTAACAGCCAATTAACACATATTTTGTATATGTATTACATACCGTATTCTTATAATAAACTAAGCTAGATAAAAGAAAATGTTAAGAAAATCACAAGGAAAATAAATTTACAGTACTGTACTATATTTACCAAAAAAAAACTGGACCCGTGTGGTTCAAACCCATGTTGTCCAAGGGTCAACTGTATGTTACTGTGGGTTTTTGTATGGGCCCTGTATCATATTAAGGAAGTTTCCTTTTATTCCTAGTTTACTGTTTTTTAAATGTATCTATTTATTTAAAATTTTTTGAGTAGTTGACACACAATGCTACATGTGTTCACATGTGTTACAATGTTTCAGGTATGTAACATACTGATTCAACTTCTCTATAAATTATGCCATGACCATCACAAGTGTAGCTACCATCTGTCACCACACAATGCTATTACAGTATCACCGACTATATTTTCTATGCTATGCCTTTAGCATTTTTATCATGAAGAGGTGTTAAATTTTTTTTTTTTTTTAAAGATTTTATTTATTTATGTGACAGAGAGACAGCCAGCGAGAGAGGGAACACAGCAGGGGGAGTGGGAGAGGAAGAAGCAGGCTCACAGCGGAAGAGCCTGATGTGGGACTCGATCCCGGATCGCCAGGATCACGCCCTGAGCCGAAGGCAGACGCTTTAAAGACTGCGCCACCCAGGCGCCCCGAAGAGGTGTTAAATTTTATCAAATGCTTTCTTTGCCTCTACTGAGATGTTTATGCGGTTTTTGTCCTTTGTTCTGTTCGTCTGGTGTATTTCATACACGGATTTTCTTATATTGAACTTCTGCATTCCTGGATGAATCTCACTTCATCGTACCGCATAATTCTGTAACCGTGTTGTTGGATTTGGTTTGCCAGGGTTTTGTCGAGAACCTCTGAATCAGTGTTCATAAGGGATACTAATCGTTAGTTTTCTTGTGCTGTCTTTGTCTGACTTTCGTATCAGGATAATGAGGACCTCATAGGATGTGAGTGTTTCCTCCTATTTTTTGAAGTGTTTGAGAAGGATTGGTACTAACTCTTCTTTAACTATTTGGTAAAATCTACCCATGAAGCTGCGTTGTGTCCTGGACTTTTTGTTGGAAGGTTTTTGATTACTGATTCAATCTCTTTACTTGTGAAAGGTCTGTGGAGAATTTCTATTTTTTTCTTGAATCAGTTTTGGTAATTTCTATCTTTCTAGGAATTTGTCCTTTTTATCTAGGTTATCCAATTTGTTGGCATACAATTGCCCATAATACTCTTTTACAATACTTTTAACTTCAATGGTAAAATAGAGAGTAATGTCCTTTTTTTTTTTTTTTTGAAGATTTTATTTATTTATTTGACAGAGAGAGAGAAAGTGAGAGAGAGCAGCAAGGGAAAGGGAGAAGCAGAAGCAGACTCCCCACTGAGCAGGGAGCCCAACGTGGGACCTGATCCCAGGACCCTGGGATTATGACCTAAACTGAAGGCAGATGCTTAACCAACTGAGCCACCCAGGCACCATAATATCCCTACTTTCATTTCTGATTTTACTTATTTGCATCTTCTCTCCTTTTTTCTTAGACTATTTAAAGGTTTGTCTCTTAAGAATCAACTTTGGTTTCATTAATTCGATACTATCTTTCTATTCTCTATTTCATTTATCTCTGATCTAATCTTTATTTTCTTCCTTTTGCTGGCTTTGATTTGGTTTGCTCTCTTTCTAGTTTCTTGGGTGTAAAGTTAAGTTGATCTGAGATCTTTATTTATTTTTAATGTAGGCGTTTAGAGCTATCAATTTCCCAGAGTAGTGTCACTGCATACCATAAGTTTTGGTATATTTTGCTTTTGCTTCCATTCCTGCCAAAGTATTTTTTAATTTTCCCAGGGATTTCTTTTGACCTACTAGTTGTTTAAGAATATATTGTTAAATTTCCACATATTTGGAAATTTTTCAGTATTCCTTCTATTAATTGACTTCTGTAGCTTCATTCCATTGGGGTCAGAGAAGATATTTTGTATGACTGTGATCTTTGAAAATTTATTGATAATTGTTCATGGCCCAACTTATCATCTATCCTGGAGAATATTCCATGTGTACTTGAAAAGAATGTATATCTTGCTTTGTTGGGTGGAGTGTTCTGTTTATGTCTGTGAGGCTTAGTTGGTTTATATTATTTTTCAGTGAAATGGAACTGATGATCCAGAAACAAAACCAAACATCTATAGCCAACTGATTTTCAACAAGGATGCCAAGACCAATCAAAGGAGAAAGAGTAGTCTTTTCAACAACTGGTGCTAGGACAAGTGAATTTCCACATACAAAAGAATGGAGTTGGACCCCTATCTCATTCCAAATATAAAACTTAACTCAAAATGGATTGAAAACTAAATGTAGTAGATAAAACTATAAAATTTTTTAAAAGAAAGCACAGAAGTAAGTCTTCAAGATCTCCAATTTGGCAACAGGTTATTTATTTATTTATTCAGTCATTCATTTATTTATCCCAGAGAAGACAGGGGGCAGGGGAGAGGGAGAGAGAGAATCGTCAAGCAGACTCCCCACTGAGCATGGAGCCCAAAGTGGGGCCCAGACCCAGGACCCTGAGATCATGACCCAAGCTAAAACCAAGATCTGGACACTCAACTGACTGAGCCACCCAGGCACCCCTTGGCAACAGGTTCTTAAATAAAACAACAAAAGCATATCAACAAAAGAAAAAATAAGTAAAATGAGCTTTAACAAAATTAAATATGTTTGTGCATCAAAGGACATTATCAAGAATATGAAAAGAAGGTGTGCCTGGCTGTCTCAGTAGATAAAACATATGACTCTTGACCTTGGAGTTGTAAGTTAGAGCCCTACATTGGGTGTAGAGTAAAAAAAAAGGGGAGGGGTATGAAAAGATAAAAGAATGGGAAAAGTATTTGCAAATCATATATCTGATAATGGTTTAATATCCAGAATACATAAAGAACTCTTACAAATCTACAGTGAAGAGACAGATCAATTTTAAAAAGGGCAAATTATTAAATATACATTTCTCCACAAAAAATATACAAATGGCCAATGAGGACATGAAAGCACATAAAAAAGATGTTCGACATCCACTAGTCACTAGGGAAATGCAAATCAAAACCACCATGAGATATCACTTTGCACCCACTAGAATGGTTATAAAACAAAAGCAAAGTGGAAAAGAACAAAGAGTAGACCAGGATATGGAGAAATAAGAACCCTCCTATATTGCTAATGAGAAAGTACCTGCTATGGAAAACAGCTTGGCACATCCTCAAACCGTTAAACACAGAATTACTATATGCTATAACAATTTCATTCCTCAGAATATACTGAAAAGAACTGAAAAAAGATCCTAACCCAAAAGCTTACAGACAAAAGTTCATTGCGGCATTATTCATAATAGCCAAAAAGTGGAAACAACCCAAATGTCCATCAACAGATCAATGAATAAACAAAATGTGGTACATTCATATAATGAACTATTATTTAGCCGCACAAAGTAATACTGATATATACTACAACATAGATGAACCTCAGAAACACTACGCTACATGAAAGAAGCCAATCACAAAAGGCCACTGTATTTATAAGGTTCTCCAGAGAAACAGAACCAATATGATGTGCGTACGTATAAAAAGAGATTTACTTTAAGGAACTGGTTCACGTGATCATGGAGGTTGGCAAATCTAAAATCTGCAAGGTGGGTAACAGACTAGAAACCCAGAGAAAAGTCAATGCTGCAATTTAAGTCAAAGGTCATCATCAGGCTAGAGACCCTCAAAGGAGCTGATGATGCAGTTCAAGTCCAAAGGCCATCTGCTGCAGAATTCTCTCTTACTCGGGAAAGAGGCCAGTCTTTTGTTCTATTCAGGCCTTCAGCTAATTATATGAGGCCCACCCATAATATGGTGAGCAATCTGCTTTATTCAAATTCTACTGACTTAAATGTTAGTCTCATACAAAAACATCTTCAGAAAAACATTCAGAATAATGTTTCACCCATATCTGGGCACTGTGGATGGACCAGCCAAGTTGACATACAAATTAAACATTAAAGCCACATACTGTACGATTCCATTTATACAAAATGTTCAGAGAAGTCAAATCCACAGAAATAAAAAGCAGATTACTCATTGTCATGAGCTTAGGGAAGGGGGTGAAACAGCGAGTGACTGTTTATTTGCATGGGGTTTCTTTTTGGGATAATAAAAATGTTCTGGAATTAGTGTTGATACTTGTACAACACTGTGAATATACTAGAAGCCACCCACTATACACTTTAACATATTCTGTTATGTTAATTTTACTTCAATTTTAATTAAAAAAATAACTTACTGATGTTTCCTGCAAATAAGATGTGGGCCCAAAAGGGCGAGCATCAACATGTATACTGTCACATACCACTGAAAAGGGCCACTTGGTGGGTCAATGGGCCTTAGAAACAGAAAGAAGTAAACCACTGAATTCCTAAGGGCTACAAAAGCAGTATGCAAATAGCCAGAAAAGAGAAAAATATACGGGTCAAGGAAGTGCAAAGTGAACCATGGGAGTCCATGGGAAGTGCAAAGAACCTACAGAAGTGCTCCAAAAATTTGGCAATCTAGATGGACAAATTCCTTGAAGAACACAAAAGACCAAAAATAAAAAACCTGTGAAGCCTTACAACAATTTAAAAAGTGTAATTTGTAATTAAAAGCTAAATCTCTACGCTACCCAAAGCAATCTACACATTCAATGCAATCCCTATCAAAATATCATCAGCATTTTTCACAGAGCTGGAACAAACAATCCTAAAATTTGTATGGAACCAGAAAAGACCCTGAACAGCCAAAGTAATGTTGAAAAAGAAAACAAGGGGCGCCTGCGTGGCACAGCTGTTAAACGTCTGCCTTCGGCTCAGGGCGTGATCCGGTGCTATGGGATGGAGCCCCACATCAGGCTCCTCCGCTATGAGCCTGCTCCTTCCTCTCCCACTCCCCCTGCTTGTGTTCCCTCTCTCGCTGGCTGTCTCTATCTCTGTCAAATAAATAAATAAAATATTTTAAAAAAGAAAAAAAAAAAGAGAACAAGAATTGGTGGCATCACAATTACGGACTTCAAGCCCTATTACAAAGCTGCAATCATCAAGGCGGTATGGCACTGGCACAAAAACAGACACACAGATCAATGGAACAGAACAGAGAACCCAGAAATGGACCCACAACTCTAATCAACTAATCTTTGACAAAGCAGGAAAGAATATCCAACGAAAAAAGACAGTCTCTTCAACAAATGGTGTTGGGAAAACCGGACAGCTACATGCAAAAGAAGGAAACTGGACCACTTTCTTACACCATACAAAAAATTAACACAAAATGGATGAAAGACCTCAATATGAGACAAGAATCCATCAAAATCCTAGAGGAGAACACAGGCAGCAACCTCTTCGACCTCAGCCACGGCAAATTCTTGCTAGACACGTCTCCAGAGGCAAGGGAAACAAAAGCAAAAATGAACTATTGGGACTTCATCAAGATAAAAAGCTTTTGCACAGCAAAGAAAACAGTCAACAAAACCAAGACAAGTGACAGAATGGGAGAAGATATTTGTAAACGACTTATCAGATAAAGGGCTAGTATCCAAAACCTATGAAGAACTTATTCAACACCCAAAAAACCAAAAAATCCAGTCAAGAAATGGGCAGAAGAGGTGAACAGACATTTGTCCAAAGAAGACATACAAATGGCCAACAGACACATGAAAAAATGCTCAACATCACTCAGCTTCAGGGAAATACAAGTCAAACCACAATGAGATACCACCTCACACAGGTCAGAATGGCTAAAATTAACTCAGGAAACAACAGACGTTGGCGAGGACACAGAGAAAGGGGAACCCTCTTACACTGTTGGTGGGAATGTAAACTGGTACAGCTGCTCTGGAAAACAGTATGGAGGTTCCTCAAAAAGTTAAAAATAGAGCTACCCTATGACCCAGCAATTGCACTACTGGGTATTTATCCAAAAGATACAAACACAGTGATTCAAAGGGCCACATGCACCGTAATGTTTATAGCAACAATGCCCACAATAGTCAAAATATGGAAAGCTCCCAAATGTCCATCAACAGATGAATGGATAAGAAGATGTGATATATATATATATATATATATATATATATATATATATATATATATATATATATATGTATATTATGGAATATTAATCAACCATCAAAAAAAATGAAATCTTGCCATTTGCAAAGATGTGGATGAAACCAGAGGGTATTATGCTAAGCGAAATAAGTCAGTCAGAGAAAGACAAATACCATATGATTTTATTCATATGTGGAACTTAAGAAACAAAACAAATGAACATAGGGGAAGGGAAGAAAAATAAAGTAAGATGAAAACAGAGAAGGCAAACCATTAGAGACTCTTAACTATAGGAAACAAACTGAGGGTTGCTGGAAGGGTGGGATGGGTTAACTGGAAGGGTGATGGGCATTAGGGAGGGCTCTTGATGTAAAGAGCACTGGGTGTGATATGCAACTGATGAATCACTAAACTCTACCTCTGAAACTAATAATACAGTATATGTTAACTAAATTGAATTTAAATAAAAAATTTTTTAAATAGCTCATCTCTCAAAAGCAAAAATCCCAGGCCTACATGGCTTCACTGGTTAATTCTATCAAACATTTAAGAAATAATAGCATCATATATAAACTCTTCCAGAAAGTAGAAAAGAAAGAGAACATTTCCCAATTCATTTTATGAGGACAGTTTTACCCCTACCCAAAAACTTAAAAAGACAGCATCAAAAAACAACAAAAATTCTACAGCCAATATCTCTTATAAATATAGATGTAAAAGCTCTTAACTATATATTAGCAAATCAAATCTATTCTATATTTTTATATAAAAAGGATAATACATAATGACAAATAAACTCAGGTTTATTTGAGGAATGCAAGCACGGTTCCAGAACCAAAAATTCATCAGCATAACTCAACACAGAATAAAGGAGAAAAGCTACATGATCATTTCCATAGATGCAGAAAAAATATTTAACAAAATCCAATATCAGCAATTTAACCAAGGAGGTGAAAGATGTGAACACTGAAAACTGTAAGACATTTATGAAAGAAATTGAAGATGACACAAATGGAAAAATATCTTGTGTTCACGGATCAGAAGAATTAATATCGTTAAAATATCCATACTAACCAAAGCCCAGATTCAATGCAATCTTTCCCAAATTCCAATGGCATTTTTCACAAAAATGGGGAAAAAACCTAAAATTACACTGAAGAGTTAAAGCAATTCTAAGAAAGAAAAACGAAGCTGGAGGCATCACATTTACTGATTTCAAATTATATTACAAAGCTAAAGTAATCAAACAGTAGGGTACTGGCATCAAAGAAAGACACACAGACCAATGAATCAGAATAGACAGACCAGAAATAAGCTCATGCATACACAGTCAACTAATATTTGTCAAGGAAGCCAAGAATACTTAATATGGAAAGGAGAGTATCTTCAACAAATGGTACTGAGAAAACTGAGTATTCACATATAAAAGAATGAACTTGGACCCCTATTTTATACCACTGACATAAATTAACTTGAAATAGATTAAAGACTTAAATGTAAGACCTGAACCCATAAAACTCCTAGAAGAAAACATAAGATAAAAAAGCTTGACATTGATCTTGGCAATAATTTTCTGGATATGACACAAATACACAAGCAACAAAAGCAAAAATAAACAAGTGGGACAACATCAAACTAAAAAACTGCAGAGCAAAAGAAACAATCAACAAAATGAAAAGACAACCTACAAATTGAGAGAAAATATTTGCAAGCCAAATATCTGATAAGGTGTAAATATACAAATTTCATAAGGAACTCATATAACTCAATAGCAAAAAAATAAAAATAACCCAATTAAAAATGGGAAGAGAACCTGAAAAGGCCGTTTTCTAAAGAAGACATACAAATGGCCAACAGGTACGTGAAAAGTGCTCGACAGCACTCATCATCAAGGAAATGTAAATCAGAACCACAATGTGATATTACTTCACATGTATGTACAATGGCTATTACCAAAAAGACAAGAAATAAGTGTTAGCCAATGTGGAGAAAAGGTAACCCCCCTGTGCACTGCTGGTGGGAATGTAAACTGGTACAGCCACTATGGAATACAGAATGGAAGTTCCTCAAAAAATTAAAAATAGAACTACCATATGATTCAGTAATCCCACTTTCTGGGTATATATCTGAAAGAAATTAAATCACTTCTTGAAGAAGTATCTGTACCCCTGTGTTCAATGCAGCATTATTCACAATAGCCAAAACATAGAAACAACCTAAGTGTCCACTGACAGAATAATGGATAAAGAAAATGTGGAGGGTGTGTGCGTGCACGCATGTGTGTATACACACACACACAAATACACACACACAATGAAATACTATTCAGCCATAACAAAGAAGGAAATCTTGCCATTTGCAACAACATGTATGGACCTTGAGGGCATTATGTTAAGTGAAATAAATCTGACAGAGAAGACAAATACTGTAATGATCTCACTTATATGTGGAATCCAAAAAAGCTGAAATCATAGAAACAGAGAGTACAGCAGTAGTGGCTAGGGACTGGGGGAAATGGGGAGAAGTTGGTCAAAGGGTAGAAGCCAGTTACAAAGTGATACGTTCTGGGGTATACCATACAGTTCTAAACATACACCAGGGTAACTACAGTTAACAATTCTATATTATATATTGAAAGTTGCTAAAAGAATAGACCTTAAATGTTCTCACCACACACAAAAAAAAGTTAATTATGTGATGTGATGCATGCATTAACTAACTATAGTGGCAACCATTTTGCAATATACACATGTATTGAATCATCCCATTGTATACCTTAAACTTACATAATGTTACATGCCAATTATATCGCAATATAGCTAGAAAAAAATGAAATCCAACACCATGACTTAAACAAAAAATCCTCAAGAAACTAGGAATAAAAAGAAACTTCCTAGACCTGATTAAAGGTATCTACAAAAAATTATAGCTAAAACGTGCAATGACCAAAGTCTCAATGGTTTTCACCTAGGATTAGGAAGAACGGAAGGAGAGAGTAAGTACATCCACTCTCACCACTTCCGTTCACCATTGTATTAGAGGCCCTAGATAGTACAAAAGGGCAAGAAAGAGTAATGAGGCATAAAAATTGGGAAGGAAAAGTAAAACTATGTCTACTTTCAGACGACATGACCATCTACAGGGAAAATACTAAGAAATCTCAAAATAGCTACTAAACTAGTAAATTTAGGTAGATCACAGGATATAAACTAATACTCAATTTCACTTCCATATCAGCAATGAACAAGAAAATGAATTTTTTCAATGCTCCATTTACAACAGCACCAAAAAATAAAATACCTATGGATAAATTTAACAAAAGATAAGGAATACCTGATACAGAAAACTGTGAAACACTGTGAAGGAATATCAAGTAAATTAAATAATACCTCAATAGAATTGAAAATAAAACATGATAAAAGCGGTAAATAAAGAAATAACAACTATCGTCCTTTTAAGTAACACTAATTCAAAATCTGCAAAAGACTGACATAAAAAAATGTTGGTTTATGGGGTGCCAGGGTGGCTCAGTCAATTAAGCCTCTGCCTTCGGCTCAGGTTGTGATCCCAGAGTCCTGGGACAGAGCCTCGCTTCTCCCTCTCCTGCTCCCCTGGCTTGTGCTCTCTCTTTCTCTCTCATAAATAAATGAAATCTTTTTAAAAAATTTTTGGTTTATCATTTCTGAAAACTTAATGTGCTTCCATTTTTATAAGATTTGATTAGAGTTAATTTGGGTATCATCTCTTCCAGAAATCATTGCCTGAATCTCTATGCTGGACCAAGTATCTGTCTGCTACACTCCCAAAGCACATATGTGTCTTATTGCTAACCAGGTTATAGTGAAAATACCTGTATATAATGCTAAGTGAAATAAGTCAGTCACAGAAAGACAAACACCATATGATTTCGCTCATATGTGGAATTTAAGAAACAAAACAGATTAGCAAAGAAAAAAAGAGACAGAGACAAATCAAGAAACAGACTCTTAACTATAGAGAACAATCTGATGGTTACCAGAGGTGAGATGGGCGGAGAGATGGTGAAACAGGTGATGAGGATTAAGGATTGCACTTATGATGATGAGCACTGGGTAATATATGGAATTGATGAATCTATACTACACTATACTATATAGTATATGTTATATATATACTAATATATATTATTCTATACTTTATACTATTACACTATATTATACACCTGAACTAATATAACACTGTATGTTAACTTTACTAGAACTAAAATAAAATAGGAAATATATGTACAGGAAAAAAAAAAGAAAATATCCGCATTTCTGTCTCTCTCACACATCTCTGTATCCCCAAACATTAAGTTTGCTGACTGACACAGAGATGCTCAATTAAACTGAAATGAATCTATACGAAACCTACACATAAATTATAGATACATATATTTTTCAAGAAAATAAGAAATGCCAAAAAGGAAAAGGGGCGTGTTAACAGCACTCTTTATATTATTTTTAAATGTATGCAAATTTATTTTAGGTATTTGTAAATCTAATTATAACAAGCTACATTAACTGGACATTCTGTTCCTCTAACTCCTCTATTCCTTCTAGAATCAAGCAAATCCTCCTCCAGAGGTTTATAAAAGCCTTTAAATTTTAAAAAATCACTCCTGTATCCTGTATTTTTGCAATATCTGAAACAAGGTGCCTAATGTCCCAGTAACTACCACCAGTGCAAATGCTAAGACAAAAGTATCAAGAAATATTTTCTGTTATTAAACTCTACACAGCGCCAGAGGACCCAACAGTCACATTTGCCCACTATGCACAGAGCTTATCTTAATAAGCTGGCTCAGTCCGTGAAGCCTGCAACTGTTGATCTTAGGGTTATGAGTTCGAGCCCCACGTTGGGTCTAGAGATTACTTAAAAATACAAAAATATGTAAAAAATAAAAATAAATGCAGGCTATAATATAGGTGTTAGCAGCTGCACTGCAATTCCGGTCCAGCTCACCTGGTCTGCCATTTGGTTTTAGTGAGAAACGCTCTGCACACTTTATACACAATTAAATAAACACACAAGGTATTACCACTTCACTCCATTTCTAATCAGAAAAGACAGTACAAACTTACTAACGTAAAGCAAGAGAGCTAGAGCACTAAATGGTGAAATTCTGAATTACAGAGTATAGTTTCATTACATTTCAATAGAATACATTTATTTAAAAGCAGGCCAGCAATGGACTGAGCCACAAAGACTGACATGCAGCAACAATTATCCCCATTAGTAAATAAAGCATTTCAAAATTTTCAAAGTCCTTTCCCATTACAATCCTGTGAAGAAATCAGAAAAGGTTATTTCCATTTCATAAATGAGGAAAGTTACAGTTCAGAGCAATTAAAAAACACACAAAATTGCTAGTAAGTAGCTCTGGTTAGGTAGGAGGAGAAACTGGGAAAGGAACCTAAAACCAATTTTATCTAAGACATTTTCCATGATAAATAATATGTTGTAAAAAACCATGACAAAAGTGAAGCCAAACGGGTGCCTGGGGGGCTCAGTCGGTTAAGCATCTGTTTTGGCTCTGGTCGTGATCCCAGGGTCCTGGGATGGAGCCCTGAGTCAGGATCCCTACTCAGCAGGGAGTCTGCTTCTCTTTCTCCCTCTGCCTCTCTCCGCCCCCACTCACGCTCTCTCTCCTTCTCTCTCTCTCTGCGCCCTCTCTCCTCAAATAAATAAATTTTTAAAATATTTTTTAAAGGGGCGGCTGGGTGGCTCAGTTGTTAAGCATCTGCCTTCAGCTTGGGACATGATCCCAGGGTGCTGGGATCAAGCCCTGCATCAGGCTCCCTGCTCAGTGGGGAGCCTGCTTCTCCCTCTGCCTGCTGCTCCCCTGGTCATGTTTGCTCTCTCTCTCTCCCTCTGTCAAATAAATAAATAAAACCTTTAAAAAAAATCTTTAAAAAAAATGAAGCCAAAGATAAAGAGAATAAGGACAATGAAACAAAGAAATAATCAATTTTACATGATCTCCATACTTCATTGCCTTCCCTTCCACTGTCTACAGTACACCTTCTGTGTAAGACATCACCACGCCTCACTAACCTAACTTTCCTAGGGAAGACCTCAGAAACAAAAATACACTAGGGAAGTGGAAAGAGAACAGGTTAAAAAGAAGTCCTGAATTTTTCTAATCCTGGCTTTGGGTATGTACCTTCATCTCTTTGAGCAACAATTTTTATATCTATAAAATCACATATATCTTACTAGGTTGTTCTGCAGATTAAGTAAAATAAACAGATATAAAAGCACTTTGGGAAATGTAAAGAAATCAATAAATGTTTACTATTAGGCTACAAATACGTGGTGGAAAATCTATAACAGGTGTCTCACACAATTGTGCTAATAAATCCAAACTATTCTAATTATTTACAAGTTTTACACAATCATACAATTACTTTAAAAATATTTGCTGAATGAATAGCCTATTGCAGAATTAACAATTTTTAAATCTGGTTAAGTCTGAATGAAGAAAATGCACTGTATTACAGAACTCTAATAAATCTGACAAGGTATCTGGTAAAACAAGTACCTGTAAAGTTAGCTGGTGAAAGTAAAGCCTCAATCTTCATAGGACTCTCTAAAAGCTAGTATTTGCATCCAAAGATTTCCGTAATTACTTAGAAATCATAAAATCAGAGAACTGAGATAAACTTTAGAAATCATGCAGACAACACCGTTGATTCACAGAAAAACTGAGGCCAAAAAGAACGAATTTTACAGAATTTTGAAATTTCCCTTACTGGACCAGAGCGGTAGTGGGGGGGGAGACATCAAAAATAAAATGAAGCAAGAATTTCCTCCAGTTAGGCTCTTAAGTCCCCACTGCCCTTGTTAAAGAATCCTTAAGTATAATGACCGAAACAGCTATAGGAAGTTACAGAATTTCTGCAGAATTATAAAACTGGTGGCTTGAATAACTACAATTCCAATCATAACATTGCCTAAGAATTTAATTTTGACAGAGACAGAAGAATCACATCCTACAGGGTTACTAAACATATTTATTTATAAATAAATACTGTGGAAAATTTAAAAACTATCACTGGATATCCAGAACTCTGAACTTCTTACAGTCTAGTTCATATCTCATAATTTACACCACTATTTACTGGAAAATCTGCATTCTTGAAAGTGATTTGTACGGCCCCCAAGTGGCTCAGTCGGTTAAGCGTCTGTCTTCAGCTTGGGTCATGGTCCCAGGGTCCAGGGATCCAGCCCTACATCAGGCTCCCTGTTCAGTGGGGAACCTGCTTCTCCCTCTGCCTCTGCCCCTCCGCCCACTCATGCTCTCTCTCTCTCAAATAAATAAAATCTTTTTAAAAAGTGCTTTGTAGGGGCGCCTGGGTGGCACAGCGGTTGGGCGTCTGCCTTCGGCTCAGGGCGTGATCCTGGCGTTGCGGGATCGAGCCCCACATCGGGCTCTTCCGCTGTGAGCCTGCTTCTTCCTTTCCCACTCCCCCTGCTTGTGTTCCCTCTCTCGCTGGCTGTCTCTATCTCTGTCGAATAAATAAATAAAATCTTTAAAAAAAAAAAAGTGCTTTGTAATATTTCTCTAAATTAAAACTTTTTACACCCAATTTAAGTCTAAGAAGTTCACTTTCGTAAATACTTGCTTTAACAAATGTTACATAAATTGATAAAGCAAAGGTGAAAACTGAGAGTGAAGCTTACTCATCTGGTATCTTCAAATACTACTTTTTAAACTACAATAAGAAAGCAATATAGGGGCGCCCGGGTGGCTCAGTCGTTAAGTGTCTGCCTTTGGCTCAGGGCGTGATCCCAGGTCCCTGGGATCCAGCCCCGCATCAGGCTCCTCCACTGGGAGTCTGCTTCTTCCTCTCCCACTCCCCCTGCTTGTGTTCCCTCTCTCGCTGTCTGTCTCTCTGTCAAATAAATAAATAAAATCTTAAAAAAAGAAAAAAAAAAGAAAAAGAAAGCAACATATATTTAACAGTCATCATCTCTGGATGGCAGGACTACAGAGTGATTTTAACTTTCTATGAACATATTTTAACATAAAAGTACAACTAAAAATATAAGCAAACATCCATGTAGTTACCACAAATGTTACATTTACATCTTACTTGCTTCAGATGTATTTCAGAGAAATGTAACTGCACAACACACTAAGGCTCATCGCTTCTATTACCGTACCTCCCTTCTCTTCTCAGAGGCAACCAATACCATGTCCTTCCTACTCAAGTTTTTATACTTCAAATATATAGGTTTCTATCAACAGTACACAGTATTTTGTCATTCTGCAACTTGGTTTTTCCAGTGAACATGAAGACTGAGATCCACCTAAGAGATGTATTTCTTTCAATTGCTGCATTATATTTCATCATATTTATACCACTATTCATTTATCCATCCATCCCCCTAAAAAGCACTTTAAGTTGTTCCCAAGTTTTTGCAATAACAATTTGCTTAGTCTTTCTATATAAAACATACATATATAATAAAATGCACAAATTTCATATATACATTATGTTGAGTTTTGACAAACATACACACCTGTGTAATCCAAATGTCTATCAAGATATAGAATGATAGCACCATCCCGGAAAGTTCCTTCATACCCCTTCCTGGTCAATTCCCTCCCTTAACCTGCAGAGGAAATCACTGTATTGACTTCTTTTCCACCATACATTACCCGTTCTAATACTTAAGGTAAATAAAATCATATATACTCTTTTTTATGTGGTTTCTTTTACTCAGAATGTTTCCTTCATCCACATTGTCATGTATATCCATAATTCACTCCTTTTCATTACTGAACAGTATATGTAAAGGTTTTGTCTCTTATTTGGGGGTCACTAAAACTTAGGTACTATAGTGTAGTATAAGCTCTTCAGGTACACAAAGGAAAATAAAACTTGAGTTTAACAACAATGGAGTCTATATTTTAAAATTTATTTAAAAACTGATTTGGTTAACAATGTCTTATGTGGTAACAAATATTCCTTCAGCATCTATGTACCAGGCTATGAAATATACAAAGATAAAAGATGGTCTTGCTCTCAAAAAGCACACAGTCTGGAGGGGAAGATGTATAATCACACACACGTGCACACACATGATTAAAATTTTGGAAACGAATATTGAACAATGGATTAGTTAAGCACTGGGTAAGTAAAAAATAAAAAACCTCTGTAAATAATAGTTATCATTTGTAACAGTGGTCCTCAAACTTTAACATACGTAAGAATCACCTAAAAGGACTTGTTGAATCACAGATTGGTAGGTCCCACGCCCAGAATTTGTGATTCAGTAGGTTTGGGATAAAGCCCGAGAAATTGCACTTCCAACAAATTCCCAGTTGGTACTGATACTACTAGTCCAGAGAACAGTTTGAGATTCAGAGAATTATAAAACTACTCACCCTTCCTTATCCCACCAAAAACAAACAATTAAATCAATTTATATATCTATCTATATCTATCTATATATATATATATATACATAGTTTTTTAAAATATATAGCATAAAAGAAGGGAGAAAAACACCTAACAGCAAGCCAAGCCACCACTCTCTTACCCATCCAATACAACTGCATTAAAAGTAAAATAAACTTGAAAAATTATTTCACTGACACTTTCAACCTACAAATCCACTCTCAATTATTCAAGGTTGATTATTATCCAACTGATAATTTTATACATCTTGGAAATCCACCTCTCCTGCAGTATCTGTTTGCTAAGGAAATATTTTATGGAAAGCCTCAGCTCGGGAAAAAAAATCTGAAATTCATATCAAACAAGAGTGGTAACTCCTATCTAGAACAGCAGTTCTCATCCTTACTTACAAACGAGAATCACCAACTATGCTTTTATTTTTTTTTAAAGATTTTATTTATTTATTCGACAGAGATAGAGACAGCCAGCGAGAGAGGGAACACAAGCAGGGGGAGTGGGAGAGGAAGAAGCAGGCTCATAGCAGAGGAGCCTGATGTGGGGCTTGATCCCAGAACGCCGGGATCACGCCCTGAGCCGAAGGCAGACCGCTGTGCCACCCAGGTGCCCCACCAACTATGCTTTTAAAAATGCATATGCGCAGGCCTCTCTCCAAATCTACCAACTCTGAATCTTAAGAGCAGGACCTAAGCATCCGTAATGTTATGAAGTGCACGGGGACTCTTCCTTATACAGTGCATTACTGTATCCTCAATTTAAGCTATGTTTAATTCTGAGAATTCAAAATATTTCAAAGAAGATAATGTTATCATATTGTGATGGCAATATTCAGGAATCTGAAAAAGCTCTATGATCTTCCTCATCACATAACCATCCTTCCCCCTCACACCCCACTTCCCAACATCACAGAGGTTGGGGAGCATCTCCTCTCACGACTGATCAAACGTGGTCTAAACAGAGCTGCTTTTTCTCTAGTTACATGTGTTGACCAACTGAGTTATTTTAATTGGGCATCTCTGAACTTCTTTGCCTTTCAGCTCTTGATACACACTAAATAAAGAGAAATAATGTCCTCAACTGAATTACCTGAAAAGAGATAATTTTATCATAAAGAAATTGAAGTCAAATTTGTCATGAATAGGCCCTACGATGAACAGAGGCATAAGACATCTTCCAAAGCTTTTCATCATAACATCCTTTAAGTAGTATTTAGGTCAAGTTAGTAAAAATTGCATGACGATAGAAGATGACTATGTCCTTCATTTTTCAAAAGTATTGATATCATGGCACACACACACAAAAAGACCTGGGGAAGAAGAGGTTAAAACCCCCAACGAAACCTGTATTTTCAAGTAAAAAAAATTACTTTTCATTAAGATTAGTCAATATTCATCGAGTTGCCAAAATCACCTTATCAGGAGATCTGTAATCAAGTTCACCTCTGAACACCATGACTTTAAAATGTTTTCATCTATGATATATCATGTTTAATACCCAATTTAAGATGCCAAGTTTTCTTTGCCAGGAAAAGAGTTGGAGACATTTATTAGTTAGATAATCTTTTATTAAAGTGGAACACACATTCCTTTGAGATCCTGGCAGAAAACATATCAAACATTTTAATCAAATGAAAATTTTTGCTATTTCTATAGAACACACATAAAAGTTAAATAATTTTTTTACTACATTATCTATCTTTAAACATTTCACTGCAAGAGACATCTTATTCCTTATCCTTGAATTACATTGTACATTTAAAATATACATCATAAAACTTTCACAGCCTTCTGCCTGGCAGAGTTACATAAAAATAAACACTGAGGTCTTTTTTCTTGTTTTCTCCTTCCTTAAAATGTTACTGACGCATAACATACAGGAGGTTTGAAGACTTAATTTTAATACATGTGTACTAATATATCAACACTAGATCTGGATCAATGACAAAAGGCACAACATGAACAAAACATGCATTGTCAAGGCTAGTTTTAAAGTTTTAACAAATTATTGTCATTTGTTGTTATTATTCTTTTATATTTTTTATAAACTAATAGAACTCTGAAAATCTGGTATGTTCCTGAAAGTAAATTTAGGATTATTATGTCTCTTGAGAAGAATATCTGTCCTCATCTGTATAGCTATACAAAATATCAGCCAATGTAACTGCTTAACAGCACTTTATTTTCTAGGTAGAAGCATTTCAATAACTTTTGTAACTTACTGGTTTCAAACATGTAAAGAAGAATTTTTTTTTATTAAAGTGAGTTTACTACGTAATACGAAGTCTTCTCGTTCACCCAAAATAAGCTGATTCTAAGCTATTTGTGGAGTATATTTTATTTTAGGTACATTGCCAAAAAGTTAAAAATAAACATAATTAGGTGGCCAGAAAAAAAGCCTTGCTGGACAGCAAGACTTTAGCTATTCAGAAACTTTGTATCCCTCAATCACCACAAAACTGCCCGAACTTAACTTACATCAAAAAAAGATAGACAAGGCTTTTTTGACTATGGAAGTATCTCAAAATACAACCTAAACCCCAAATATAATTATCAGAAGAGCCAGAAGATTCCCTAGAAGTTCAGTTTTTCACACAATCCTTCAACAAGCCTGGATCTGAAAAAAACATGAAACTCCAGACCACGTATCTTCTTCCATTTCTATACTAATCAGCCAGACTAAAAGTGGTTCAAGGTTGAATCTTACACCTCTTCTTTGGTATCTATTCTAAGTAGTAGTTCTTGAAACAAGATACCATACTCCATCCACAACGTCTGGACAAGGTGGGCACTGAAAATAGTGTGCCCCCAATTATTTAAAATAATCCCAAGTGAAAGACATCTGTTTTCTACTTTCAAGAAAACTGAGTTCAGCTATAAAACCAGGGAAGTGATGGTCCTATGTTCCATGGATTCCTACGAAGATCTAATAAAGGCTAAGAAAATATGCTTGGAAATACTAGGAAAATTTCACTTGATTTCAACTGCTATTATCAAATACCTTTAGAGACAGTTTTCAATGAGAGAAAGAACTTAAATTTTAAAGTCAGGCATACACACAGGTTCAAACCCAGTTCTTCCATTTCTTAGTTCTAATCCTTGGCAAGTCACTTAACCACTCTGTGCCTCACTCTCATCTATAAAATGGGAATAATAATAATAATTATAGAATGCATAGCTGCTGGGAGGCTTTTAGATATAATTAGTGTTCAGCAACAAGTGTTGACAAGGATGTGGAGAAATCAGAACCCTCATAGATTGCTAGTGAGAATGTAAAATGGTATAGTCCCTTTGGAAAACAGTCTGGCAGTTCCTTGAAAAAACACAGTTATAACATATTACTCAGCAATTCCACTCCTAGGCATATATAGTCAAGAGAAATGAAAACACATGTACATGAAAAAAACCTGTACATGAATGTTCATAAAAGTGTTATTCATAATAGCCATAGTGAAACAACTCAAATGTCCATCAACTGATGAATGGATTAATAAAATGTGGTATATCCAAAGAATTGAATATTATTTAGCAATAAAAAGGAAAGAAGTACTGATAGATGTTACGACATTGATGAACCTTGAAAATATTACGCTAAGTAAAAGAAGCCAATTGCAACAGACCACATATTGTATGATTTCATTTACATAAAATGTCCCAAACAGGTAAATACAGAAAGCAGATTAATGGTTGCCTAGGGCTGGGCAAATGGGGGTAAGAGGAAGGATAATGGCTAAGGGGTATGAGGATTCTTTTTGTGGTAATAAAATGTCCCAAAATGGATTGTGGCAATGCATGTACAACTTTGAAATACTAAAAGCCACTGCATTATACACTTTACATGAGTGAATTACATGGTTTAAGAATTATATCTTAATAAAGCTGTTAAAAAATGCCTGTGCTACAGAATACATTTATATATTGAATATCCAAACTCACAATCTAAAAGCAGAGGATGAATTAGGAGTATACAGATATTATGTATAGATAGATAGATATAGATATATAGATATAGATATATAGATATAGACATATATATGTAAATACATCATCTTACTTATGTATTTAAAGACAGTTAAATATCTTCTTCCAATACATCTATGAAATGGACTTCTTTTTCTAGCCATGACGAAGTAACTGATACCAGACTAGTCCTCCTTGGGTAACATCTATAAAACTAGACAAAATATATGACTCTACTATTTTCAGGAGTGAAACAACTGGCAGTATCATTATACCACATCTGCTCCAGCTTTCTGCCTGGGACACTTCCCCAACTGCATCACAGGGAAGTGAAGCCTAAGCCGAGCATGATGGTCTCATGAATTGAGAAATGAGAGTTCCAGGCTAGCAGAGTGGCTAGACTTCATAGGACAGGATACTGGAGAGCAGGCAACAATGCAGAAGCAGTGGCCCCAGAAATCTGCATGGGAGTTTCTTGGGTACCTTTGGCTGAGAGTACCAGACCACACATAAGCCAGGGTGAGATTCCATGAGGCCTAGAAGAATCACTACTGCAGGCCTGAGAGCTAACAGATAGCAGAAGCTGCACACTGCTGGGAGACATCAGAATTCCAGTTCAGCCAGAGTGGAGACATTTCTGCACACCCTGGGCACTCAGGCTTTCAGTGGAAATGCCAAAATTCAACACTCTTTAAAGAAAGACAACATAATTAAGACTTCCTATAATGTGCCATCTACAAAGTCCAATAATCAAAAATTACTAGATATGCAAACAAGCAGGAAAGTGTGACACAAAATCAGGAGGTGGGCCAGAAGAAGCCAATAGAAACAGACCACAAGAAGACTCCAATGTTGAATACAACAGACAAGAGCTTTAAAATGGCAATTATAAATATGTTCAAGCACTTAAAGGTACAGTATCAAAAATGAAAATTTCACTGGATACGCTTAAAAGTAGATTGAAAAGTACAAAAGAGGGGTGCCTGACTGGCTCAGTCAGTACAGCATGTGACTCTTGATCTTGGGGTTTTGAGTTCAAACCTCACTTTGGGTGTAGAGATTACATAAAAATAAAACCTTAAAAAAAAAATTACAGTGGAGCCTGGGTAGCTCAGTCAGTTAGGCATCCGACTCTTGATTTCAGCTCAGATCATGGTCTCTGGGTCCTGGCATTGAGCCCTGTATCAGCTTTGAGCTCAATGGAGAGTCTCTTTGAGGATTCTCTCTCCCTTACCCTCTGCCCTTCCCCCTGCTCACGTTCTCTCTCTCTCTCTCTCATAAATAAATCTTAAAAAAAAAATTTTTTTTTAAATACAGAAGGGCCGATGAGCCAGAAAACAAATCAACAGAAACTATAAAAGAGTATGAATTATTATCAAACAGTTTAACATATGCAAATCCTTGGAACCCAAAAAGGAAAAAAGAGAAAACAGAGGAGAAAAAAATATTTGAAGAAATAAATAATGGCCCCAAATTTCCCAAGTTTGTTAAAAATATCACCTATGGATCCAAAAAGCTCAGTGAACCACCAGGAGGATAATTACAAAAAGAGACCACATTAGTCACATCACACTCAAACTGCAAAAAAACAAAGATAGAGGAAAGACGCTCTCAGGGAGGAAAAAGGGCACATTACAAAGAAGAGAACAAGTACAGGAAACTTCTCATCAGAAACAATAAAAGCCAGAAGACAATGGAGTGACCCAACTGTCAACCAAGAACTCAATATCCTGCAAAAATTATCTTCCAAAAATGAGCGTAAAATAAACACATTTTCAGACAAGTGAAAGCTAAGAGAATTGTCACCAAAACTTCCTAGAAACACTGAAGGAAGTTCTTCAGCCCAAAAGGAAATGATACCGGATGGAAACTCAAACCTACGTAATGGTCTGGGGAAGGAAAGAAAAGTCAAAATTGGTAAATATAAAAGACTTTTTTCTATGTCTTAATTTCTTCAAAAGACAACTGTGTTTAAAGCAAAACTAACATCATATTATGAGTTTATAAAGTATGCAGCACAAAGTCTGGGATGAAATAATTAGAGCTGGACTTCTTGTAAGTGTCTTAGGTGCAGTGGTATAATATTAACTCAAAGTATACGGTGATAAATGAAAGATGCATGGTGTAACACCTAGAACCACCACTTGAAAAATAGAAAGAGGTACAGCTAAAAATGCAAGAGAAGAAAAGGCAGTACTAAAAAATATGCAATTTGCTCAATATAGCTAAGGAAACTATTACATAAAATACCTCTATAGTAAAACAGAAAACAATTCCGCCATGGAAGAAGTTGGCTTATAATGCAAAATACATTTTGCCACAGAAATAATACTTTAAAATATGACTATATTTTTTAAATATTATTTAAAATGTTTTAAAATATGACTATAATATAAAATCTCTGGATAAAGTTAGCTAAAATAAAATTTGAGGCTGGACAGGAATCTAACCACCTAATATGTATACTTCTTTCAGAATAAAAAAATTCCACAATGCAGAAAGAAAGAAACACAGTAGTACACAGAGCCTGTTTCGCCAACTCTGAACTATAATCCGCTGAAGATCCGTCATTTTAAGAATGGGATAGGCTGGGGGCGCCTGGGTGGCACAGCAGTTAAGCGTCTGCCTTCGGCTCAGGGCGTGATCCCGGCGTTCTGGGACCGAGCCCCACATCAGGCTCCTCCGCTGAGCCTGCTTCTTCCTCTCCCACTCCCCCTGCTTGTGTCCCCTCTCTCGCTGGCTGTCTCTGTCTCTGTCTAATAAATAAATAAAATCTTTAAAAAAAAAAAAAAAAAGAACGGAATAAGCTGGTGATGGGTAGTAAGGAGGGCACGTATTGCATGGTGCACTGGGTGTTATACGCAACTAATGAATCATCGAACTTTACATCAGAAACCAGGGATGTACTGTACGGTGACTAACATAATACAATAAAAAAAATTAAAATAAAAAATAAAAGAAAAAAAGAAAAGTTTATAAACCAAGTATTCTTAATATTTGTACATATTAGAAATAAACTGCAAAGTCTGTTAATATAAAAATAACTTCACTAAAAATTAATTAAAAGCCAAATGTTTAGCAATACTGAATCATTTAATTTTAGTCTTCAGAGTAGGTAAAATTCACATAACTGAAAATTCAAAACATAAAAAAAATGTATATAATAAAAAGTCTCTGTCTCTCACACCCATTCTCCAACCACCAAAGAGGGAAAAACAAATACAACTGAAATATAATCAAGGAGTATAAACTCCCAATTGTTTCCTATGGAACCACAGACATGGTAACACTTTTCCTAACACCAGAAATAACATTTTCTTTTTGAATCAGGATTATGTCAAATTCACAAAACAGAAAACATCTGGATGATAAGACATGTGAATGACCAAAAAAAAAAAATCAAATGGAACGTTAAAATAAAGCATGACCAAGGAATACTGTGAAGACAAAATAAGATGAAATAAAACTATCAGCTAAGGTTCTATTAAGTCAGTCCCGACCAACACGTGACAGGAAATCTGCAGCAACGGAACAAAAGACAGGATTACAAATCTCGTGCCTAGTTCCCAAATTAGTCACTGAAGAACGGACGGCACAAACCAGACTTGGAAACTAACTCCTGCTTATGCATCAGATCATTCCTGAAGACTGACACCAATAAAACAGAACGGGATCTGTGAAATTCAAATGAACTTTCAAAAAATTTACAAAGAAAAACATCAACTTACCACCACAGGACTCCTTAAGCACTTTACGTTTCCAAGATTGAACTGCCAATCCTCAATTATTAAGGGACAAATTATTCAGCTAGGAGTAATTCTAGCTCCTATTTGTCCTTCTCCACTCTCAGTTTAGCCACTTCACTACTTACTAATGCTTTCACCTGAGAAGTCAAACAAGTTCAGCAAAACCACAACTGCCTGGAGGGCCCTTAGGCCACCATTTCTCCAAATTATCAGAAGACCAAAGTGGCCAGATTTTTAACCACTCCTGCGCTGCTAAGAGGAGAATACCAAAAAGGCCACTGGCCTGTTGGGCCATTACCTACAGCAAATACAAAAACCTACTCCTGACCTAAGACACTGAATTCAGAAGAAGTTGGTAAGAAGGCACAGAAGTGTTTTCTAAGGAATTCATTATTCCAGCTATATCTTTCACAATCAAACCCCAACACATTTTTTACACTTTTATGGGAAACACTAGAAGTAACTTAGAAATTGGTTCCTGTGGCAAACAGAGCAAAACAGTAATGTGGCAAAAAGCCGTATCACTGCCACCAATACGTTATTTCTTGCTGGCAAAGACCACCTCTCCAAGAATATAATCATATTCCCAGCCTCCTTTGCAACTGGGCATGCACAGGCAGATAAGCAAACTCAACCAAAAGATATAAAGGAAAGTCTACTGGGATATATCTGGTAGAAATTGTCTTCTCAGAGGAAAGAGGAGAAGAAGGGAGGGAAAATTTGCATTAAAGATCAATTGCCCTTCCCTCCTCTTCCTCCACTAATGTTGTTGTATAAGATTCTCCTGCTTGGAGTTGTAGAAGCCACCCACCAATCATAAGAAGAATCATCACCAACACACAGAAAAATGAAGGTACCTAGGACTTCCGAACTTGGTGAAGGAAATTCTTAATATTACTTGACCAATTTATCTTTAAGGCTCATTGCATTTTTAACCTACAAGTTAACTCTTTAGGGGATGAGTAAGTCACAGACCATAATTCTGAATCGATGTTCTCAATGACTTAACAAAACTACAATCCACATGCACTCACTAGGCATTTATTACGTCACTATGCAAGAGAGCTTTTATATGCATTACTTTGTTTTAATTATCAAAATAATCCCATAAGATATTATAATTATTACCATTTTACAGATAAGATCCACGAGGCTCGGAGAAGTTTAAGTGACCTGTGGTGATTTAGGGCCAAAGTCACACAGCCAATAAGACATTAAGACTGGGATTCATACCCCGGTTGTGTACTTCTAAGCTAGTGCTCGTTCTGGTATATCACAGCTATCCCACCACACAGATCACCCTCACCACCTCTCATATTTATATACCTGGGTATGGTTAAAAAGACCAAAATTTTAAAATGTGCAAACAAAAATTCTTCCAACACCTCTCTTCTTCTATTCCACCCACCACGTGGTGGGCAACTTTCATTACTAAGCCTTAGTTTAATTTCATCTGGCTCATGAAAGTATCCCCTGTTCAAATCTATAAATCATACAACTTCTCCTGCAGCGGGTTGCAACAGCCATCCCATCCAGAACCAAGTCATATTTTAGGAGCAGATAAGAATCTATGAACAATGGCTTATGAGCTCATAAACCATTAAATAGCAATCGAAAAAGGTATTGTTAAAACCCTGACTCTTTCAAGTAAGCAGTGGTCTGTAACAAAGCTTTAGTAAACGGATTCTTTCAAACTGTATTTCCCTATTTCCTCCTCTGCCTAGTTTGTACCTCCTACTCTAAGTATCCCCTCCAGAACTGACCATAATGTGGAAGTGTATATCTAAAATGTAAATTCATTTAGTCAGTTAAAGTTCCATGTTATCCTTTCATTTTAAAATCAGGTAATCTTTTTTTTTTCATTCAAAGAAATGTTAAGTACGGTCCTACTTGATCTTTTCCCATGCAGCCCTCTGTTTTAAAATTCTCCCCTCATGATTTACATCATTTTTAAGTTCTCATTTGAAAGAATACTAAATTGAGGGGCACTAGGGTGGCTCAATCGGTTAAGCGTCCAAATCTTGATTTTGGCTCAGATCATGAGCTCAGGGTTGTGAGATCAAGCCCCGAATCAGGCTCCATGCCCAGCCTAAGATTCTCTCTCTCTCCAAACCATAAGAGACTCTTAATCACAGGAAACAAACTGAGGGTTGCTGGAGGGGTGGGGGGTGGAGGGATGGGGTTAACGGGGTGATGGACATTAAGGAGGCAGGTGATGTAATGAGCACTGGGTGTTATAGAAGACTGATGAATCCCTGAACTCTACCTCTGAAACTTAAAAAAAAAAATTCTCTTTCTCCCTCTCCCTCTGCCCCTCCCCCCTCTAAAAAAATAAAATAAATTTTAAAATTTAAAAAAAAGAAAGAACACTCAATTGAGAAGCAATACAATTTTTGAATGAATGAAAAAAAGACCTGGGTCCAGTACCTGGTTAGCTACTTCCAGTTTTCATCATATCAAAAACAACACTCCAAGACACATTATGTTCCACTAAGAACGCTGCCAACTAAATTGATACAATACCCTCTCACAATTTTTATTTATACTTATTAAAAGAGTGCTTTTAAATTTATTTAGTCAGATTTTTAGGATATATTACTTTTGTGCATAATTTTAAAAAGATAAAATAAATTCATGCATAAACTGGTCACACGCAGGAGTCAAGCTCTTTTGAACCACTTTTTTGAATCAATCATTGATACTTATATTTTCCACACAATATCATCCTCTGTGCCATCAAAAGCCCGGGGGACATTTGTATTCCAACCATTAACTCTGGGATTTTCTTTCAAGCCTGCCAATATGTATTCTTCAAGTTCTATGCATAAAGAGACATTGACAACTAGATCAAAGCCAAAAGCAACTCTAAGATGTACCTGGATTTCAGAAGAATGTAAAAAAAAAAAAAAAACTGTGCTTCTTAGAATTAATGAAACACAAAAACCTCCACTGTTACCTTGAATAAGACAATGATCTTTCCCAGGCTCTAATTTCCACTAACAAGAGCAGCTACCAATGATGGAGACCTACCACGCTCAGCATTTCACATATCTCATTTAACTTTTACAGAAAAAGCAAAAAGGTAGACATTAACCTTGTTTTACATACATGAAATATGAAGCTCACAGAACCTTAGTAACTTGTCCAAGATTATCCAACTAATAAGTGGCAGAGTTGGGTTTCAATCTCTGGTCTACCATCGAAGTCCTTATTCTTTCCACTGCTTCAGTAATTCTCAAAATTTAATGAATGTCTGAATCACTTCAGGTGATTCTTCTAGAGTAGGAAAAATATTGCAAATACTGTATATATTTGCAAATCAAATAACTTACAAAAATATACGCACATATACATAAAGTACTCTTCGAATGCAATAAGACAAATAACCCAATTCAAAAACGGGCAAAAGATCTGAATAGACATTTCTCCAAAGATATACGAATGGCCAATAAACACATGAAAAAATGCTCAATATCACAGACTATTAGGGAAATGCAAATAAAAGCCACAATGATACCACTTCACACCCAATAGGATGGCTATAATCAAAAGACAGACAGTAACAAGCATTGGCAATGATGTGGAGAAACTGGAACCTTCATAACATGACTGCTAGTGGAAATATAAAATGGTGGAGCTACTTTGGAAATCAGTTTGAAAGTTCCTCAGAAAGTTAAACATAGAGTTACCATATGACCCAGCAATTCCACTACCAGATTTATACTCAAGATAAATGAAAACATGAGTCCACACGAAAATTTATACATGAACGTTCAAAGGAACATTATTCGTAATAGCCAAAAAATCTATCAGCTGATAAGTGGGTTAATAAAATGTGGTGGTATATCCATCCAACAGAGTATTACTCAGCAATAAAATGGAATGAAGTGCTGATGCTATAACATGGATGAACCTTGAAAACACTATGCTAAATAAAAGTCAATCACAGAGACCGCACATTGTACGATTCCATCTTACAGATTCCATTCCTATAGAGAAAGAAAGTAATTGCTTAAGGCTGGAGAAAATTATGGAAGTGACTGCTAATAAGTAGAGTGTTTCCTTCTAGGGGAAGCAAAAACGTTCTCAAGTTAAAAAGTGTTGATGTTTGTACAATCCCATGAATATACTAAAAAAAAAACTTTAAACAGGGTAATTGTGTGGTATGTGAATTGTATCTCAATAAAACGTTTTTTAAAAACAGTCTAGACCAGATTACGTCTAAGGTTCCCTTCTAGACACAAGTCTCTGACACCATGAAAAAAATTCTCAGAGCATCCATAAACAGACAAGAATCCAAACCCCAGTGAGTCCCACAAACCTACAGTTTAGAGAAGGTAACATATAGTACAGTAATTCCTCACTTGAGGTCACTAGACCTCCAGATGTCTACAAAGAAAGGACAGGTGCTTCTTAAGCCAGTTCCATTTTTCAGAACATCTGTGAGAAACCGTACACCCAGCTTTCTCTGAGGTAGTTTCAAGTATCTGCCTTCGTCTGGATTCATGTTAGTAGTTTTAAAATACTGATTCAAAGCTGACTGACAGCATGATGTACGAAAAGTCAAAAATAAGAAAAATTTTTAGCTAAAATGTACTTTTTGATAAGCAAAATGCTTCAAGAAATGGGACTTATGATGATTTCCTTGATTAAAACCTTGGGTTATACAGAGAGATGGGATAGTGCACTGGTCTAGAAATCAGAGAAACAGCTTAGCATTTTTTTCTCAATATGTGCCTCAGTTTCCATTTTCATCAACAAATATGACTGTGTTCAACTGACTCTAAAATTCTATGGTTTTTCCATATTACATAATGACATAAAAATGTCTACTAAGAAGGTAGTTCTTTATATTCAGGATCCCTGCAAAGAACTTTCTTTACTGACTCTACTTAGTACATCATAAGAATAAACAATACTAGGTATATATTAATAAATAATACATAGGCTGTAGTATTTAGAAACTTACTTATAAGTGGTCTTGGAAAGCAAAGAGAAAAATAATAATAATAAACTAAAAAGAAAGTAAAGTTTGCTTGTCTATCGCTGACAGCACAAGTCAACAGGAAACACTTCAATACAAAATCTCCCCAAAGCATGGAATGTCCCTGATTAACAACAAATGAGTTATCTTTCCTTCTCATATTTTACTCCCAACACACCAGCTTCCAAATACATCCCTGGCACAAATGAACTGAAGAAGGGGAGGAGAGCAAAGGAAAAATACTGTATCATAATTGGTTTCCTCCCTTCAAAATTCCAGAAGATGAGAAAGGGAGGAAGGGAGTGGAAACTAGCCATAACCCAGCATGAAATTCTCCTATTTAAAGCTTAATACACTACATCTCCTGTTACATCTCTTACTTACAGTTAATAATTATTGCGGTCTTCTAATTTTTGACTCTTTTTAAAGTCATAAAAAATTTTTTCTGCCTACTAGTAATTTCTTTATATTAAGAAAAGCTATTTGCACTTTTTTTTGAGTGAATTCACACTAACTTAAATGGAATATAATACTGGTTGAGGAATCGGTGAGAAGAACTACTATCAGTGGGGCTTTGGGGAGGAGGGTGATGGGAGCCTCAAAAAATGAAAAGCAGAGGCACCTGGCTGGCTCAGTCTGTATAGTATGCAACTCTTGATTTCCAGGTTGTGAGTTCAAGTACGATGTTGGGGGTAGAGATAACTTAAAAAGAAAAAAAAGAAGGAAAAGGAAAAGCAGCAAGCAAGATCTTTTATAACACAATACATATAAAAACTCAAGTTCCAAGATCTCGAATGAATTTTTAAATGTCATTCTACTTGCTAGGACAGACCAGAAAAGCCAGACTAGCCCCCTTCCTCAAGCAACTAAAGTTATTATGAATATCAAGAGTATGCACTTTTCAACTTCCAATTCAGTATTATCATTGAAAAAAAAAAACAAATCAGAAACCTAAACTCAGCTTTTAGGAGGTAATATAGTATTCTGCTCAGAACTACATAGGAGTGAAGGGATTCATTCCAATAATTTAACAGAAAAGAATATATATCATTCGAATAAAGAATCTATTAATTCTTGGAACACCAACAATCTATGTATTTACATATTATATGTAAATACAGATATAGTCAACATCAAATAGCACAGTATGTTTTAAAGTGCCCACATGAATCAAAGTATAACACAAGCCAAACAGACACCACTCTAACCCCCTACGGACAGAGCAATAAAACATTTCACCTATAAACAAGTAAGGTGCATTTAAATACAACCAGTTACATTCATTTAACAATTTGGCCAGCCTAAACGAAGACACAAAAATGAATTAAGACTTACCCCCTGACTTCAATGAATTCACATGAGGGGTGAAGCCAAAAGCAGGTGCAAAATCAAAATCCTCTGAGATCACAGAGAACAACAAACTTGCAAACTTAGTGGCAACCAGAATTTGCCAGGTGAAAAAGTGGGAGGAAGGGTATCATGGCACATATAAAGGAATGAATGTACAGAGCACAATTTGATAGCCAGAAGTCCTGAGTGGCCAGGGCAAGGGGAATAAAAAGGAAGGATGAATAAGCATGAAATGGCAATAATTACACAAGGAAAGGAAGCTTGTGGCTAGGTTGCAGAGGGCCATATATGCTACCACAAGGTGTGTAGTCTTTATCTAGAAGGCCATAGAGAACCCAGTATATAATAAACAATGTTTTTAGAAAGCTAACTTGTGGGGCGCCTGGGTGGCTCAGTTAAGCGGCTGCCTTTGGCTCAGGTCATGATCTCAGGGTCTTGAGATCAAGTTCCCCGCTCAGCAGGGAGTTGGCTTCTCACTCTCCCTCTGCTCCCCCCCTTCCTGTGCATGCGCTCTCTCTCAAATAAATAAAACCGTAAAAAAAAAAAGAAAAGAAAAGAAAAAGAAAGCTAACTGGTGACAATGTGGAAGACAGACTTAAAAGAAGAGATTGGTGGGGTAGAAGATATGAGAACACTACTGCAAGAGTTAGGATATTTTTCCAATAATGTAAGTGAAATGTGATGCGGTCAGTAGTAATACAAACAACTAAACAACAGTAGCAGAACCACCTCTATCAACTTAGCAGTGATTGTGTGTCCCTATACTTGACCATAAGCTCCAGTCCCAAGGTATAGGCAATCGGGGGAAAAAAAAGAAAAACATAAGCAAGAAGTCTTTAGAAGATAACCACAGAGCTTAATGACCACTGACCTTCCATACCCCACAGAGAATCTTCACTTACACACTAATTTGTCATTTCTAAATTGCTTCTAAAATTTATTACTTTCTTCATTTAGAGATTTCTACTAAAATACCTTATTTCACTTAATAGATGTTTAAAAACTTTTCATTTTTACCCTTATGAAGAGTTTCGGGTATTTTGCACAGGAATTATTTAAGTCTAAAAATTCCCCTGTGGCCACATGAAAAACAAAAAGAAACAAATGTAAAATTAAAATAGAATACTTCCCAGTGAGAAAACAATGATCTCGGCATATCCAAGTTTGGATAAGACTAAATTTATATGCCCTAGTTAGAAACCTTGAACAGACAGTAGAAATAGTCACAAATAGTACTTAAATTAAATACGAGGCAGGAAAAAAGAACTTTTTAAATTAAAATCTTTGGGCTCCAAACAATTCGGCTATACAAACACATAATTTTATTATAACAACATACAGTTCATATTTTTCATGAAATCAACATGAGGTTATGTACCACAGGAAAAACAGGCAACTGAGAAAGCTTACACACCCAACTCCAATTTGATGTGTTACTAAAGGGAAATAAGAATTGCAGGCCCTCTGTTTCAGCATGCAAATTATCTTCCATCCTTTATAAAAATGTTTGTTGAGCTGTCAATTTGTATTACAGGATTGTTAAAACAGTGGTGTCTCTTCCAATAAAATGAGTCATGCTTCCCTCTATAATAAAGATACTGATCCTCACAATGTTGGCAAGATGGCTTATCTATTTAAAGTTATCCTGATTACGAATACAGGTAATTTTAATGACAAAATATGATAAACACATGTCCCACTAATTTAATGTTCAAAGACAACATTATATTTGTCATGTTCTAACAAACAGTGCTAGTGTGCAATCATCTGAGGTTGACGGACTCACCCCCAGATATTAACCATTAACCAGAGGTGTCAGTTTAGAAATCTCTATGAAATCATTAAGGTCAGTAAATGTTACAATTTAGTGGAAAGATTATTTAAATAAGAATTTCCACTTTAAGGATTATAATTTGATAAATTTTTAAGATCCTTGTTTTTTCATGATAGTATGTGTAGGTTATAGGTTCCACCACTAAAGGGAGAAAAAAAAAAAAGTTTGTATTGCGTTAGTTCCAGTTATAATTTCTAGCTGAGTCAAAGCTCTAACAGCCTTAAAGCAGGAAATCCAAAAGGAAATTCCATCATCAGTTCCTGGGGCTTGGTAACTCAATGGTTCTTTGAAACAAAGATATAAAAGTTCTCAAACTATTTACTATAACCTTACCTCATATCTTCAAGTAAATCACATTCTGCTTGATGTTTGGCTTGAAGTTTTGTCATCTGCTCAACTTGAATGTTTTTCAGTTCTTGTGTAACTTTCACCTAAAATATACCATATATTATGAAGGCCTTACTGCAACTTTAACAACAAAGTAATTACTTAAGCAAAATACTTAATACCTGTCACAATATATACCTCTTGCTTGCGTCTCCCCTAAAGGCCATAAATCCATTATTAGCCACTTAATTTTGCTTCCTGAGGACACTTAATGAGAAATCTAGCCAAATATCCTGAAAGAGGTTAAATGAAAGTAAAAGAGTATAAAAATTACAGATTAAAGAGGTGCAAAATAAACTGCCAGTCATTCCTTTTCATGCACAAGCTCAGTACATATATTGTAGGTCTTTTTAGAGTTTTAGGAGTCTGTCTTCTATTTCTTCCAAGAAAGATTCAAAGATTTTAACCACCAGGAGAGGGGAGCTGAGTATAGATGGCAGAAGTGAGTATAGGAATGCCCAATAGATAATGGCCAAAATTTACGCAATCATGAAATTATATGCATAAATTGACTACATAAATTATTCCATAATGGCTGCGAGAAAGCACACTGTCTCAGGATAATGCCAACTCGCTGACAGCGCATCAAATCACAATCTCTTCCTCACAAAGGAGAAAGCAAAAGTGACCTTCCCGCATATGCAGTGCTTTTAAGCTACCCCAGCAAGCCGGTCCCCGTGGCGGCTCCACTTCAAACAGAACAGCAAATGCAAGCTGTCCAGTGCCTCGCCAGCCAGGCCCGGACCCCAGGGTTCCAGGTTCCAATGGGCCTGGAATCCCCGCCGCGGTGGAGCCGGGCTAACCCGGAGAGGTGGGGGTACATGTGTGAAAGAAAAAAGAGTCACTTAACTGGAGAAACCCGGATTAAGAAAGAGAAAAGGAAGCAGACACGAGCGAGTTGGGCATTTGGCAAATGTTTGCCCACGAGGGGAGGACAGAACAGCCTTCTCCACCCAATGCCCAGAGTAGACACTGAGTAACCATCTGCAGGATTAAAAAGACAAGGACACAGCCTCAGCCCTTGGGAACCCTGGGGAAGAGGACAGTGAACCAGTTCTCGTAGGGCGCAGGGGGGAGCCGCTGACACGCCGAGAGCACCCGTCACTCCCACCCCAAGCCCAGACCGCGGTGCACACGCCATGCACTGCCCGGTTCTCGATGCACTGCCCGGTTCTCGCTCTCCCGGGGCAGCACCATCGTCCCCTGGCCCCTCAGCTGGAGAGGCGGGGCAGGATTGGGGGGGGGGGGGCTTAATTTCTCGTTTTCCCCTGGGGTTGGGGGCGGTGACTAGTCCAACTTCTTTTCGGCCGCCCCGTGGGAAAAGCAGGCCGAACCTTACGGCTAGGCTGGAAACAAATTCCCTGAAAATTACCAAATGGGCGAGGGTGGCGACATGCAGCTGGAGGGCTCAAACCTGGCGCAGACTAAACAATCACACAAGCACAGGCTCTGCAAAGCTGCAGGGGCTCCCCGCCTCCCCTCGGTGCAGCCCCGAGAATGCACTTTGCAGTGAGCAGCACTGCCGTGCGCGCGCGCACACACAAATGCACACCCGAAACTCTTGCGAAACGTCTGGGGGTCTCCCGTGCGGTGGAGGGAACGAGCCCGGGCCGCCCCTTCGTCGGAAAGACACCTCATTCGCGTGGCCCCCGCCTAGAACCGGCGGCAACCCGGTGACAAGCCCGGAGGCTACGGCGGTCACGGCCCCTTGCGGAAAGGGGGAGGGGGCGCCCCAGCCGCGTCCCTTGTACACATCCCTCCCAAAGTCCCCCAGCTGCACCCTCACCTTCCTCGGCGGCGGCTGCATGATGCTGAAGGGACATCAATCCTCCCCCGACGGCGGCGTCAGCTAGGACGAGGAGATGGGGGGCCGTGAGGAGAGGCGGCCCGGCAAGCGTGCGTGTGTGTGTGTGTGTGTGTGTGTGTGTGTGTGTGTGCGCGCGCGCGGGCGCGAGTAAGGAGAGCCTGAGAACGAGGACTCGCCCGGCAGGGAGCAAGGCAAGGCCGGCGGGCGGCTGGAGGAGCCGGGTCGGAGGGCGAGTGTGAAGAGAAGGAGGAGGAGCGCCGGGAAGGCCTGGGGCTCGGACGGCCCGGGGGGTGTGTGAGGGAAGGAGGCGGAGACCGCGAGGGGGCGGGGGCCCAGAAGCTGGGGCGCAGGGTCTCCTAGCTCGCCGAGCGGCTCTTGAGCAGCAGCGTCGTCCCGCTCCCCGCCCGCCGGCGCCGCAGCTCCTCGCAGACGCGGCCCCCCGCCCCCACTCAAGCAGCCCAGCCCTCGCTGGGCCCAACGCCCCCGCCTGGCCCGGGGAGGTGGAAGGCGGTGCCGCGCTCTCGGCTTCGGCTTCTCCACTCTGGCCGCGGGAATTTCCGGCCCCACCGTGTGGCGCAGCGCCCCGCTCCGGCGGCGGAGGGGACAACTGAGTCCAGACCGGGGTTCCAGGGGCCGGGCCACGCTGTAGGGAGGGAGCGTGGCCGCGGAGCGGGGCTTCGGATCTCGGCGGGGGACGTGGGGGAACTAACGGATCGGTCGGCGAATAGGAGGGGCAGAAACGCTAGTGGAGCATGAAAATCCCCCCGTTGTCTCCGAGAGTGGCACGTTCCAAACGCCTCCTGTCCTCCCTCCCCCACACAGAGAGCCAGCCGGGGGCTTCACGCGCGCTTTCCCGCCAGCCGACCGGGCGCGCGCCTCCGATCGGGGCCGCGCACGTGGGCGGGATAGGGCTCTGCGCCGACGCACGCGCACAAGCCGCCCCCGCCTCCTGCCGGCTTTTGGGCTGCAGTGTTTCTGTATATCGGGGGCGACACTCAAGAGTGAAGTTTTTGCCATGGCGCGGAGGGTAGCATGCATGTGGCAGTAGGAGAGTTTCGTTTTTTACTTCTTTTCGGTCTTCAAACACCCCTTTCTGGCGAGTGAATGCGCTGTCCAGATAGGCAAGCGTGAGGGGGCGAGCATCGACAAGTTCTTTCTCAGCCCGCCACAGGTGCCTGACTGCTGCGGGGGCGGTTGCGGGGCAGAGAGGGATGTCTAGTTGCCCTGCAAAGAACAAAACGGCTCTCGGATGCGGCACATTCACGTCAAAGAGCGCAGACTCTGCTGAAAGGGAACCGTGAGGTCGTTAAGCATCCCCAATTCACAGATGGGCAGGCTAGTGCCCATAGGAGAGGAGAGACTTTTTTGTAGGTCACACAGCAAGACTAGACTCTCTGGGTCACCAAAAAACAAAAACAAAACAGGTGCAGATGATAACCATGAGGAAATGTAGAGGAGGCAGCAGGGGCAACGGAGGAAGCTCTTGTCTGGAAGTCAGGACGTCTGGGTGTCGGTCCACTCTGTCTGCCTCTGACTGGCTGGGTGAACTCTGCATTCTTCATTTGTTGGTGAGGCTGTTCAGCCAGCCAGCCCCCTTCACCCACGTTCCTGCCCTGTCCAGATCATCTGGGGATAGGGGTATGAGCCTCCCTTGGGGTCGTTAGGAGAATGAAAATACCTCTTCTGGAGCCACATGGATGTGTGGAGGGATGTGTAGATCGCCTCAAGGTTTTATCAGAAGTTGGGGTACCAGACGTCTGTTCTCAGAAGTGTAGTCAGGCAAAAGAGAAAAGTGAGGCCTGGAGAGACCCGAGTATATTGCCCGAGGCCACAAGTGGCCAGAAATTGGGAAGATGGAACTTGAATCCAGGTTGTTCACATTGAATTACCTAGATTCTTGTACAGGAAGGTGATAGAATCAGAGCTGTGCATGAGTCAGATTGTGTAGGAACTAGGAGATCGGGCTTGTTTTTTCTAGTTTCCTTGAGGCTATTCAAAAGTCTGCCCTAAACCAGAGTCCTCAATCACTGTCACGGAAGGCCTGGGGCAATGGAACCAGTGGGCAGAGGCCCAGCTCCCTGACAGCTGTGGGGCAGCAGTGAGAGCTCAGGTCAGAGGTAGCCAGGCTGGGCTCCAACCTCAGCTCCAGCACCAATTCATTGTGAGGCCTTGAGCTAGTCATTTTCACTGCTTTCAGCCTTTATTCTCTCACTTGTAAAATGGGGATATAATACCAGCCCTGCAGGCTTATTGCAGTAAATAGAATTTCTTCTACCACAGGCCCTGGTACATAGTCTGTGCTCAATAAACGCTTACGGATTCATCATTCATTACAAAAATATTTTCTAAGATTCAAGCCCTGTGCCAGACACTGGGGATACAGAGGTTAGCAAGACAGAATCCCCCTCAGCCTTCAGCAAGGCTAAGTTCCAGACCAGCCATTCCATGAATAACGCTAGGCTAGTGGGGGAGGGGTAACAGTGCTTGCCCAGATGCAGTGTCATGCACACAGAAGGTGCTTAGCAAAGATTTACTGGATCTTAGTCCTGGGTGCAACTAGTCTGGCCCAGAGATTATCCTCCCTTTACCTCTTTCCTGGAGGTGAGGACTAGGAGTATAAAATTGCTAGATGTTGGGAGATTTGGGATCCAGCCTCTACCATTGATAAGCTGGGCCTTTTCTGGGTCTTGATCCCCAACTATGAAATAAAGTAAGTGAATGAGCCTAGAATTTAGTAGGCTCTTCACAGATGAAGTACAATCCCGGGGCTCTATTTTGCGGGTTTACAAAGGCATCCTCCACCTGATTTGCCATTATTCTAAAACCAGGAATAGCACTGACTTTCTGGGATGACTTCCTTTGAAGGTGTGATAAAAAGCTAAGGGGCAACACCAGATGACCTGCTAACTGCTTTTTCAAAAATGTGTTTGTTTTAAATGTGTTTAACATTTCCTAAGTGCCTTTCCCAAACTCCAAACTTTCGTATTACTTTCCTGAGCCAATCTTCACTATAATCCTGTGAGACTGTTCTTTTATTCATTTTACAAATGAGGAACTGGAGCCTCCGTGAAGATAAGTAATTTGCCCTGAAGTGATGGATTTGGGACCAGAATCCAGTTCTCCTATTTGCCTCTTGTTCAAAGGAATTGAGAGAGTTCACCCAGGAAAAAAGCAGACTTGGGAGGATACAATCCATATAATCCAAACTCTACAGGGATGAGGAAAGGGATTTCTATGATTTATGAAAGCCTGACTTAAAATGTACTCTTTGAACCAGGCTGGGAACTTCCAGAGCCTTGCTCCTACAGTGCAGGTAAGCAGTGTGTTACCAGATGTAAGATCTCTTGAGATTCTTTGGGGTAATGCCACAGAGCTGTCCTGTGGCCACGGAGCAGCATGCATTATGGCCCCAGAGACAGAACTGGGACAGGTCTCAGCTGCATCTAAGGAAGAAGCTTTTCCAGGCAGAGCTGCCCCTCGAGGGGCTGAGCTCCCCCATCCCTGGGGCAGTGCAAGTAGCTGTTGGCTCCTTTCCATCAAGGAGGCCACAGATGGGATTCTCACCCTGGGAAGGAATTAATAACAGCTACCATTTATTTTGCCTCTTCTACGTTTCAGGCACTGAAGTAGGCATGGTATTTACATTATTTCTAACCTTCACAACTTCTCGTGGTACACATGACCCCGTTTCACAGATTTCACAGACAGGATCAGAAGCAAAATGACCAGCCCAACGTCACACATCTAGGACAGGAGAGTCAGGCCTGGCCCCTGGGTCCCTCTGGCTCTGAAGCTATGCTCTTCCTCCAGGGTGCATGTTGCTATACAATCTCCCAGAAGGAACGTGATTCTAAATTTAAGTGAGACCCAGGATTAAAAGCTGGCCTAGAGTAGGCATATGAGTAGGCATTGGAAGATGAGCTATTCCAATACTCCGCAGGGCTCCCAGGAGATACTCCAAGGATGTGAAGTGTGCAGCAGCCCTTGAGCATGACTGGAATGTGAACAGCACCCGACCACGGTTGAGAGTGGCCACCCAGGACAGACTGGCACTCCATCCAGGGCTCTAGAGAAGATGGCCACCATCCCATACGCCCATGCTGTACCAGGTCACCTCCCTGTAGCTAAGGTTCACATCCTTCCCTGCTCCCTTTCCTACTCTATCATTATCCCTCACTCACATTGGCACAGGCTGTTCAGGAATACCTGTTAGCTCATCCAGATGCTGGTTTTGAGCCCCACTGAGGCTACCTGGCTGTGCTGCTGCAAATAATGCAGTCTGCGGACCCTACCCCCATTCACCTCCCTACTACCCTAGTCACCTTTCTCCTTGTACTTCCACTCCCTGCCTCCCTCCTCACACACACATATCAGCTTTTACTCCTGCCCGAGCTAATCCCCTCAACACAGCCCTCTGGTAAGCCTAGTATGGGAGCATGCCTGCATTAGTTAGCTCTCAAGACAGAGAATCACAGCCCACTCAAATGAGGCTTCAAGATGAGTAGAAGAGGGCAGCGGCTCTCCCTAGGACACAAAGTGAGTTCGTGGCAGAACCAGACCTTGGATTCTATCCAGCATCACTCAACAAGTCCCTTCTTCTGGGCTCAGTCATGATCAGGTCTCTGGGATAAGACCCAGGCCCCGGCTCCAGGAACTCCCAATCTCAACACATGGACCAAAGGTCATAGCTGTGAGTCCAGAACATGCAGGGTCAGGAGAGTCGCAGGGACCCAGATTCCGCCAGGTGGTAGCAGGGGTCTAAGGCCAGAGGTAGGTCCCTGAGAGGTAGGCACTGGGACAGGGAATTATCTGGTCAGCTGGTGCCAGGGAGTGTTACAACTTGGGTGGGGGTGAGGGACAGCCAGTCCCAGCTCCCCAGTAGGAGCTGACAGTCACATGGGTTTGATATCAGGAAGCAGGAAACCAAGGTCCCAGTCCTGTCTTTGCCAGGCACTTGCTGAATGTGACCTTTTTGGCACAGCTATGTGCTCTGTAAAGACCTGAGGAGCTATGTAAGCTAGTGACTGCCCATCTTGGGACACATCAGGGAAGGCTGAGTGACTGCCTATGTGGGACACCAACAAGGGCCTTCCCACTGGGAGCTGCACTGTGATCACAACTCTGTGAAGCTTGGACTGATGGATAAAACAGTCAGGTTTGGGAGGCGGGTTGACATCACAGGGACTTGGGGGCAGGTAAACCGGGGTTAGATGTTTGGTTCCTCTTCTGCCTAGCTTTGGGCTCTTGCCCAAGTTCTGAAATCTCCTTTCAACTGAATTCCCTTGCCCTTAAAAGGGGAATGATGACTTTTTGCAGGGTTGTGGTGGGAATTAAATGGGAATGTTTACATAAAATGCCTGCAACGGTCCTGGCCCACCAAAGTGAGTTTCCTTTGTATGTGCATGTGTTTTGCTTCAGTTTCCCTTCATTTTGCTCTGGTTTTGTTTGTAAATGTAAAAAACAAAACACAAAAAGAGGAATTCCCATAGGAGGGTGTTGAGCCCAGCTACAGTCCCAGTTTTGCCCCTGACTCATTGTGAAGACCCGGGAAGTCCCAGTCCTCCTTCAACCTCCGTTTCCTCATCTGGGACACAGGGACTTCCACCGGGGACTTTCTTCAAAGCCCAGCTTGAGATGCTACCACTTTGAGAGTCCCTTCTGTGTAGAGGACCCCCCAGGCTGAGCCGGCGGGGGGGTGGGGGTGGTCAGGCAGTGACCAGGGGAAGGAGATGGGAGTTGTAGGGGAGGGACAGCAGCATGGGGAGGTGGGAGCTCGGCAACAACGGTGACCTAGCCTGTGAAACAAGCAGGCCCCACTCAGCTTGGGAAGCCTGCCGCCTATTTTCCCACAGCCTGCCCAGTTAGTGCCAAAACAAAACACACTTGTCTGCTCTGTGCTGGAGGGCAGTGGGCCAAAATGAGTGTCCTGGAGGTCTGGCAGATGCCCTGGCATGCTGCCTCTCCTCCCTGGGCACCCGCCCTTCCCCCGTCTGCAGCACATCCACACACCCGTGGCCTGTGGCCTGTGGCCTGGGCGAGCTGAGCACCACCCTCAGCCAAAACCAGCCCAGGCTGCGGAGAGGAGCTTCCCCAGGACCTGTCCTCCCCCCTCTTATTTCCAGGGCTTCTAAATAGACACTCCAACACCTAAACCTGCCTGTCTTTCCAGTCCAGCCTTGGCCCTGAGATGTGATCTAATTCTCCCCTTGCTGCTGTGGGCAGAGCACGTGGCATCAGGAGCCGGGAGCTGCTGTCAGTCACTACGGGAGGGAATTCCCCGGCTCAGGAAAGCTCTTCCAGAGGAAGGGAGCAGGTGGTGCGTCTCCCCGAAGAGACAGACACCGCCAACGCTGTAGGCAGAGCCAATCCTGGGGTAAGAAGCACCATATCCACCACCCCCGCCTTCTCTCTGATGCTTGTCTACACGGGGCACAGTAATAATAATAGCTTATACTTTATAATAGTTACTGTGTGTCAGCATTCACATAAATAATTTAATTCTCACAATAACTTTGAAGTAGGTACTATTATTAGCCCCTTTTTACCCTAAGGTCATACAGCCAGTAAGTGGCAACCTGAGATTTCTACCCAATTAACCAGGCCCAGGGTCTGTGCTGTTAACTATTGCCAATCTGCCAGCGGAAGAGGGTAACCCCCATAAAACCCAAGTCCAAACTCGGAGTGTGGCAAAATGTTTGCCCTGGTCTCCTACAATCCAAGCATTGACCCAGACTCTCCTGAAGCTGGAGAATCACCTAGGGCTGCTTGTTTAAAACACAGGGCCCTCCTCTGAGGATCCAGTAAGTTTGACCTGGGAAGAGAGGCAGTGCCTGACATGTGGAAATTGCCAGAAAAAAGTATTTGTCAGAGGAATGAATGCCCTGCCTTCTCTGAGTCTCCGTTCATCGCTAAAATGGGGTTTCAGTTCCCCAGCCGGCCCCATCTCTAAGTGCCGCTGTGTGCTGGGCTGTGTGTCTGTACCAGCTTTGCTTGGGTGTGAGGCGGTGTTTGCAAGCACACCCACTGGCTCCTAATAATAGCCGTAATGACAATAGCTAACATTTCTTGCATGCTTATGAAGTACCAGGCACAGCTCTGAGGGCTTCGACTGTGTTAACCCATTGATTCTCACAACACCCCATTATCCTGACTTTAAGGATGGAGAAACTGAGGCTCAGAGAGGGTGAGTAACTTGCCCATGATCGCACGATAGTAAGAAGCAGGATTTGAACCCAGATGTTCCTGCTGTAGTGTCCAGAGGTTAACTACTCTGTTATAGTTTCTGGTCTCCCCCAGCCCCTCCCCTTGGGAGCTGGGCTGTCGCAGTTGAGCAAATGGTGACTGTACCTATCGTGTTCAGGAAGGGGAGAATGGAAATTAAACTAACAGAGACAAGATTTAGAATCCCCTCACTATTGTTTGAGCCTGAATAAGAAATTCCAAGGCACGGAATCAACATGCTGTAGCCATTCCACGTGGGGAAGGCTGCCTCTGTCGAAACCAGGGGACCCCAGGAGGCTGCCTTGGAAGTGGCCCTGGAGGCATGGGAGATAGACACTCCCAGGAGAGCAAACACCACAGGCTGGATGGGCTGAGCCATGTTTGGGGACAGTCTGAGTATCCCAAGAAATGAGCCTACAAAGGTGGACTGCAGTCTTGGCTGTCCCACTTGGATATTTGCTCTAAATTCTGAAAAGCGATCTTCCTTTCTGGTGTTTATCACACTCTGTAATAGGCGCGTGCATTACTTATCTCACCCATCCTATCAGCAGTGCTTCCATCCCCGCAGATCTCGGGAGGAGATCTTGTTTGTCGCTGTACCACCAGCACCTAGGACAAGGCACGCTGGATGGACGGATTTGAAGGCCTGAAGTCCCAAAGGTTTACCAGCCCTGGAACTTTCAGTGTGGGCAGCCAGTCACAGAATAGAAGGCCCAGGATGGCACCCTAAGGAAGGGTGTGCCCAAGGGCCTGTGTCCTGTTTGTATTCAGCCCTCTGTCCTCACACGCTGCACTGAGGTCCCAAACCCAGTGACCTCACTGCTGTTCCTCCCGGGTGGAGGTAACATGATTCCTGCCCCTCCTTCAGCCCTGGTCTCTGGGTGGGTGCCTCCCCATCCTTCTGTTTGTTCCCTTCACCTGCCCACATCTCAGGGCAGCCCATCTTTCACTTGAACCTGAGAGGTGAATTGCTGCCTGCTGGCCTCCTGACTAATATAGGACCTCCCACCTGGATCTGCCTATTTGGTTTGATTAGTTCAGCACATTTCCCAGAACAAAGAACCAACCAGCCTAGCCCGTGAACAGCACTCCCGTGTGCCTGCTCTAGGGAAGGCATGTGCAACCTGGCTTCTTGGGGGCCCCAGAGTCTGATTCTGACTTCCTGTCCCTCCAGAAGAACTCCTGTGGGCAGCCTCTGTTGAGACAGAGGCACCCGCAGCAAGGTGACATTGACTGGCACGGTGAACCAAGACCACAGAACAAAACAGGCCTCAAGACAGAACATGGTCGCACCCCACCTCGGCAAGGTGGGTGGCAAGGCTGTGGGAAACCAGGAAACTGCACTGCTCAGGGCGGGCCTCCTGAAGGGCTGGGAAGGGCCTGGTTGGGAACCACGGGGTGCTGGAAAGGCAGGGAGAAGAGGGAGGAGAAGTTTAGCTCGGGAGACAGTTGAACAAAGGCTTGGCTGGAGGAAGTGGGCTTCCTGAGGGCAGGAGCGAGGGCAGGGACTTGGTGGGGCACACCGTGGTCCATGGCAGGCTGTCCCTTGGCCTCCCTCAGGACATAGCCTCTCACCCTACCCTAGCCAGGATCAAGGCTCCCACATTCCCTCACAAGGTATCCCACCTTCCCCTAGTTTGGGCTGCCTGTCAGCCCAACGGTTTCACTTCCCTTGCTAACCGCACCTGCCCAGACCACAGCCATAGTAAGGCCCGGGTTTCAGGTCTCATTTCCTCCACAGCTCTAGACTCCTAAAGTTTCAATTTCTCAATAGGGGTTGGGCCTGACACTGACATAGGTCCCCTCCATCGTTTGTCACCGTCTCTCCCCCAGCCTGGCTCCTCTGCCTTCCTAGCAACAAGAGCAAGCCTTCTGATAGGCTATTCTGGCCATGCAGTCCTCTGCTGCAGACACTTCTATGGCTCCCCCCACCCTACAAATTAAGCCCCACATTCTTAACATGACATTCCAGGCCCCTCACTGCAGGACTCCTGCCAGCCTCCCTGACCTCATCAGCTTCACCATTTTAGACATGCTTTGTTCCCAACACAACATATATATGCATTTTTCCAGAACTCATCAGGTTCTTTTAGCAACTTCACACTTCTGAATATGCTGTTCCCTCTGCTTTCAGCCTTTCCCCCTTTTCTCTGCCTGATAAACTCAAATTTACTCTTCAACCCCCCCGCCCCCCGCCAAAAACCCTGCTTCTTCCTGACATTAGGTCAGAATTAATGCTCCTGTTCTAGTTTCAGATCTTGATGATAGCATTAAGTTCTGGTTGACCAGACTTCTATTTAGTTATGTCTTTCTGAACTCCCCTTCCTTTCAAGTCTGGCCCAGCTGGATTGCTTTTTTTGCTATGTGACCTTGGGCAAGTCACTTAACCTTCTCTGGAGCTCTCCCTGAGCCTCTCTGAGGCTGGGTTAGGTGCTCTCTGTTGAGAGTTTTTCAGCACCTGTATGCACGTCGATAATCATGATTTATCCTGTGATTCTGTAACTATCCCCTACCAGACTATGAATCCCTTGCTGACAAGGTAACAGGCCAGATTTCCTTCCAACCAAATTGTCTCTGTATTCCCAATGCCCACCATTCCGGAAATACTTAGGGCACAGGCAAATTTAATCCCAATTCCATGATTGCAAGTAGAGAAACGGAGCCCAAAGAGGCACAGAGATTTGCCCAGGGACGTGAATCAGCTTCAGGGCTTTTTCCTCTGCCCGCCCCCAAGTCCTTGGGCCAGCCTACTCTCCAGGGACCTCCCCTGGCCTGTGGCCAACCTCTGGACCAGAGAACGGGCCTGCACAAGGCCTCACCTGTTGCTGTCCCATGGGCTTTCAAGGTAGAAGTGGCCAGATGCTCAGTTTTACTTCCCTCCTGGCTGCAGAGCGCTGAAAGCAACTGTCAGACCTCAGGCACTTCCGTTGTGCTCGCAGCCAGCCTTCCTTTTCACTCCTTCCGTAGGCAGCAAGCATACCAAGGGCAACCGCCTCTGTGCCAGCTCCTGGGGCATTCTGTTTCTCCTTAGGGGGCGCAGCCCAGACACCTTTGTGGTGGACTTCCCCTAAGAACAGTCTCTACCCTTGGGAGTTTGTGGCAGAAAAGCCTCATTACCCAAAACCCCAGAAGACTGGAGTCTGGGCCTTGATGAAACCTATGACCTGTATGGTTGGGGAGTGAAAGGCCACACGTGAGGAAGCTTCTGCAGAATCATAAACTCTCAGAACCCTTGATGGAATTTGTTCGCTTTGCAGATAGGGAGACTGGGGCCCAGAAAGGGATTTTCCTAGAGCAGAAATTCAGTGATCTACCCAGGAGCATTTACTTGACCCTGAGCTAAACGATCCCAATCTGGGTTGCGCTTAAGTGCTTCTGCCAGTGTAATATTGCTTTGTTTTTCTCTCTCCCTTCTACCGGCCCATCAGGTGCTTTTCTCCCAGTGCCTGCCTGCAACGGCAACTTCTCAACCCCCAGCAAGGCTGCCCGCTAACCCTTAATGCACTTACAACAAGATCACCAAAGCCATAATACTAATGTGTAAAATATGAATAAATGGCTCAGACCAAGTGCCTGAGGAACATCTTTGGGATGCCCAGGGGCCTTTTATACTTAAAGTCTGGTTTCTGTGGCCTTTCCTCAGCAGAGAGAAAAGTCCAGGGACAAAGATGGGGCTTGGGAATGTATTTTCACTGCTCTTTATCAGTCCTTCTCCCCAGCTCACACTTAATCCACAGGTGCTTGGAGGGTGCTTTTGGAAGGAAGACAATAGCTTGCCCTCTGCTTCTCTCGCTTTGGTAACTTATATCATCCTGAAGGCTAGGGGGGCAGGGCATAAAAGATCAGGCAGTTCAACCTGGAGTCCAATTCGGACATCATTTCTCCACCTTTTTTTTTTTCTCCACCACCTTTATTGGGCTCCTGCCAGATCCGGTGCTTGCTGCATGAAGATCCGACAGGGGCTCGTCTTCAGGGAACTCACCACCTGAGGCTGGAGACAGACATGTAAAGAGTGTGTCACGTGCCCAGGTGAAACAGTGACCAGGTTTCTCCGGGAAGAAGGTGCTTTCCCAGGATCTTGAAGGATGAATTCACCAGAGAAGGAAGGGAAGGGCTCCAAAGAGCTCTCTATATTCCTACACCGAGAGCCTGCCATCAAGCAGTCCCCTCGTAGATCAGGCTCCCTGGCTTCTGCACAACCTTTTGCTTTTCCCCCAGGTGTTATTTACTCACCTTGTTGTCAACCAACTTATCACACACTTCATCTGTGAAGATGCTATGCTGGGCCTTGCGTACTCCTGTCCTCAAGGAGCCCCCAGCAGAGAGAGACAATGACCACCCACTGTGGACAGGTGGTGTTGGGCGAGGACAGAACCGGAGAGCTAGCAAAGTCACCTGACCTATTCTGGGAGGTCAGGGAAGACTTTCTGTGCAAAGATTTATGACCCAGAATCTGAGATATGGAATCTCCCTTGACCCTCCTGACATTTCTCTAAGGTAGGTCCTATTTTCTCCATTGTAAAGGTGATAAAATTGAGGCCCTGAAAATGTCAGTGCCTTACCCAAGATCATGTGGTTAGTAAGAGGGAGGGGGCTGTTGTGGGGTGTGTTGACCCCTGGACACCTGGCAGCAGAGGGTGGCTCCACTGGAAGGGCTGAGCCTGGAGAATGGAACCAGCGGTGGGATATTCAGAGGCATGGAGGGAGGAGCAGAAGCTGAGAGCCCAGAGCTGGGTGGAACCAGCAGGACATGCCATCTTCCCCACACACAGTGGAGCAGAGGAGCAGATAGGAATTCCCAACAGGCCATCAGGTCATGGCTTCAGAACAGCAGAGCTGGCTCAGTCCTTGGACACCATCTCATTCAGCTCCCATGAAACTGAGAATCAACCAGAGCAATTGATGAGGACATACAGTATCACAGTGGCTGGCCCTGGACAAGAAGCCCAGCTCTGTCCCCCAGCCCAAGTCTCCGTGCACAGCCTTGGCTGCCACTGCACCATTAATCCAATCTATGTCTACTTAAGTGTGCTCTGGCTTAGACACTCTTCTGGGGACCAGAGGGACCACAGGGATCTTCCGCACCACTGCTGTCAGGGGGTTTACAGGAGTTTAACTGGAGTGGGGAGTCAGATCTGGTTTACAGACTGCAGGCAGCATATGAGAAGCGAGGGGACCACAGGCATAAATAGAGTGCTGGGGAGTGAGGTGGAGAGGACATTCGTGTCTGAGTGTCCCAGGCACATCTTGGACCTCAGTTCTCCCATCTGTTCCAAGAAGGGACTGTTGTCAACAATGTCTGAGATCTCTCCGTTCGGGCAGTCAGGCCTCTCCCCGCGCCTGCCTTGGGAGGTAGGCTGGGTGGTGGGAGCAAAGGAAGTGGCTTGAGCTGCTTGACCCATTACCAGCAGAGAAATCACAGACTCAGCTCTCAGACATCTGGGAGGCGTTGGGCAGCCGGAGTATTTTTAGAAGGCCAGAGGCAGACATGCCCGGAATCCTGGGCGTTGCTGAGCCAAAGAAATTGGGAGGCCAGCAGAGGGTGAACCAAAAAAGGTGGCCTCTGTGCTGGTTCTTCCTTCCTCAAGGTCTGCCCAGCTTCCCTGTCCCTGGAGGCCAGTGCCCAGGCCTATGGTGTGCAAGCTCTGGTGTCCCTGACTTGCCGTTGATCACTGATCTGCTTCCTGATGTGGAGTCAGATGCAGAGCTGTTACAGGGCCTCGGGGGAAGGATGTTCGTCTGCAGCATTTCATCTACTTTAATACCTTCGGCTCGCCCTTTGAGTGCTTTCTCTGGTCCAGGTGAGCTGCTGGGCCCTAAGGATACAGAGAGAAAGAAAGCGACTCTGGAGGCTCAGTGCTCAGATTTCTTGGAGGGGCGGGGGGGGGGGCATGAGCACAGATGATAATAACACCCCAAGATCACTTTGGCAGAGGAGGACAAATGGGCCTGGGGGAGCTTGGAGGAGGCCTGTGGGTTTCCCAGGGCCGCCACAAGGACCACATCATTATCTATGGACAAAAATGTAAGCTGCAAGTTAGGGGGCAAGCTCTGGGTTATAACTAAAGGGTGATTATCAGTCTTTCTAGAGCCATACCTTTCCTCTTGCATTATTTCTGAAAGATGTCTCAGATTTGGAGTAAAGGGTAGATGATCTTTTCAGCTCTGGACCTACCAACTACCAGAAAAATCTGTCCGGCTTACAGGGGCAGCTCTAACAAATGGATGCCCCTGCCCCCCTCCCCAGCCCATTCCCCTCAGACCCTCCTGGCAAGTGCACTCCTTTGTATTATAGATGAAGACCCAAGGCCCAGAAAGGGGCATGTCCAACTCAGGATCCCTCAGGAAGGCCTCAGGAAGGACTCTGACCTCTGTCCGGAACCTGCAGATTTCCACGTAGTCAAAACCACGGGAAAGACACTCCCAAGCCCCGTCACAGGGCAAGGGCTGAGGTGTGGGGTGAGCAGAGGGCAGGAGTCCAGCCCCACACTGTGTCCCATCACAACTGACTCTGCAGCTTAGAGCTGGCCTGTTCCCACCCCCTCCCCGAGACCATCTGTCCTTCCAGCCCAGCAATTCCTCAAACCAGGCTCCTCAGTTTCTTGAGGGTTTCCAGCCTCAGTCACAAGTGGCTACAAATATTCTACCTGAATTTTTAAATGCAGTATCTTCGCTTTAATGATAATCTAAACAAATTAATATGAGAATATTCTAGCTTAGTGGGAATGCAGAGCATCTCATAAAAGAAGCAGCTCTAAGTGTCAGTGTTGGTATCTGGGTTTATCAGCAAACTCGTGCCAAAGAATCCCCTAAAGAGACCACATTTAACTTCAGTGCAGTGTCTCAGCCTAACCTACCAAGCCAGAGACTCATTGCTCTACTAAAATGCTCCTTTCTTTCTTTCTCTTTCTTTCTTTCTTTCTTTCTTTCTTTCTTTCTTTCTTTCTTTCTTTCTTTCTTTTTTTTTAAGATTTTATTTATTCATAAGAGACAGAGAAAGAGAGAGAGAAGGAGGCAGAGGGAGAGGCAGGCTCCCCGCTGAGCAGGGAGCCCAATGTGGGACTCGATCCCAACACCCTGGGATCATGACCTGAGCCGAAGGCAGATGCTTTACCGACTGAGCCAACCAGGTGCCCCTAAAATGCTTATTTCTTTCCTGCAAGATCCTGGGCAGAGAAAGAAGGCTCTCAGTTGGGATCAGAAGGCCTGAGTCTAATTTTGTCTCTGTTCCCAGCTCATGGAATAGCCTTGGATAACTCCTTACCTGGGTCTAGGTATGGGTCTAGATTTCTTCGTTTGTAAAATGGTCAGCTTGGGTTAGACAATCCCTATGACCTCATCTGGCTCTCACAAGACAAGATTCCAAATTGTGATGAGCTACCCTCTTATCCCCGCCCATCCCCCAGCCCCTACTCTCCACCCACCACATATCATACCCCCCCCCCCCCAGTGCTGTACTGGGCTCCTGGGAAAAGACATGGGCGGAGAAGTGGAGCCTCCAGGAAAGCAGGTATCAGGCAAAAATAAAGGATGCCACCCAAGGGGGTCTGGAGGTCATCAGGAAGAAGGCCACCAGGCCAAAGAGAATTCTTACAACCAGTCACACTGCCAGCTAAGACACAACCTCAAAGCCTGGAGGTTCCTCCCAGGGTGGTGAGATTCCACATCCTGGACTCCTACAAGGTCAGGGAGCTTAGTACTCACTGGTGTGGGGTTCACCTCTGAGGCTCCCCAACAGGCCATATCCATTCCACCCCACCCATCCCTCCATTGAGAGACCTGAGCCACCCTCTCCTCTATCCACTCCTTTCCCGGCTCACACTGGGGCCTCAAGGCACAGGGGCCCCAGGCGGTGCTGGACTTACTTTCTCTGACCTGATCGCCATTCTCTATCTCCCACCACTTGGACCTGCCCAATTCCCATAGATTGCCTAGATTTCAAATTAGGAGTCCCCCTGTCAGGAAGCCCTCCCAGATCCCCCACCCCAGGCAGGGTCAGGCTCTTCATCCCTCACCCCATGGTCAGTATTAACCTCTGCTGCTGATCCACTGTAAATATTTTCTGTCCGTCTCTCCCTCCAGACTCCCTGCTGCCTGTGTTAATTCAGACATTGTGCAGATGACATTCTCTTGTAGCTGAGAGCTTTTTACTTTAACAGAACTTTTTGGGAATCAGCTCTCTGCTGGGTGCTGCTCTGTGAGGAGCTGTGCTAGAGGTTAACTCTGGCCCTCCGGCCTTTTTCATCAGAGTAGTTCTGGTGTAAACTTGCTGTTTGCCCCCCAGGGCTGGGAGTGGGGGGTCTATTAAACCTCTCTGCCTTGCTGGGAAAAAGTTTGAAGTTCTGTCCCTTGACCAGGGAGTTTTTAGGCCTTGTAGAGCCGCTGGAGTAGGAGGAAGTGTCTGCGGGCCCCCCGACCTGGGCCCCAGGCATGCATGCCCGCTCAATCAGTGTTCACGAGAGGCTTGGCAGGCTCTTGACAGTTCGAGGACTAGACAATTGAACCCGGGCACCCTGCAATGCTGTCCCATCAATTTGTTCTGTCTTGTCACCCTTTACCTGAAGGGGTCTCTTGGGGACACAGGCTAGAGAAGTGGACAAGAGCACTGTCAGATGGGAGGGGAGAGCACAATAGGGTAAGGGAGGCCAGGGGAGGGAGTATAGGTAGGGAAATGCTTGGGGTAGGTAGGGCATCCCCGCCAGACCTGGGTGGGAGTGGCTGCCTCTTCCCCTGGCTGTGGGACCACCCTAACTTTCAGTAGCTTGATCCCCATCCAGTCCCAGCTGAAGAGGCTTCAGAGGCCAGAGGTCATAGGTCATCACTTCCCAGAGAAACACTGCAGGTCTCAGGGTGCTCTGTTCTCAGCACCCCAGTCCAGGGGAAGGGGCACTGAGCAGTGAGTCAGGAAAGTATATGACTTTGGGCAGGTCATGCCTCATCTGTGAGCTTCAGTTTTCCCATCTGTACAGTAAAAAATGGACTCTGTAACCCCTAGAAGCCCTCCAGTTAAGACAGTATATAGGCAGGATGAAGTGGAAGAAACTGTCCCTTCGTGCAGGCTGCTAGCTGGGTGCTCCCGCATATCTCATCCCATCTCATCTCCAAGCCACAGAGCAAGAAAAAAATATCTCTGCCCAAGTACAGCTAATGGAACCGAGGGCACAGGCGGCTCAGACCCCTTCAAAAATCATGCCTTTGGGCAGGGAGGGCCTTAGAATTGAAGTGAGGCTACCAAATTTTTGCTCTAGGCAAAGAAGAGTGGCTTGGATAGGGTTTGTTTTTTGGTAAAATATAGAACAAAGAATTTATCATTTTAACCATTGTCAGGTGTGCAATTTGGTGCCATTAAGTACATTCATGATGTTGTATAACCATCACGACTATGTATTTCCAGATTTTTCCATCGTCCCAAACAGAAACTCTGTACCCGTCCAACTAACAATAATTCCCCATGCCCCTTCCCCTCCCAGTCCCTGGTACCCTGTTATTCTACATTCTGTCTCTATGAATTTGCCTGTTCTAGTACCTCATGTAAGTGGAATCATCCTATATTTGCCCCTTTTTGTCTGGTGTATTTCACTTAACATAATGTCTTCAAGGTTCACGCTGTAGCAGGTGTCAGAACTTCGTTCCTTTTTAAGGCTGAATAGTATTCCTTTGTATGGATGGATCACAATTTGTTTATCCATTCATCTGTTGATAGACACTTGAGTTGTTTTCATCTTTTGGCTCTTATGAATATTGCTGCCATGAACACGGGTATACAAATATCTGTTTGAGAGGTGCCTGGGTGGCTCAGTCGGTTAAGCATCTGCCTTCGGCTCAGGTCATGATCCCAGGGTGCTGGGATCGAGCCCCACGTCAGGCTCCCTGCTCAGTGCGGAGTCTGCTTCTCCCTCTCCTCCCCGTTTATGCTCTCTCTTGCTATCTCTGTCTCTCTCTCTCTCTCAAAGAAATAAGTAAAATCTTTGGGGAGCCTGGGTGGCTCAGTCGTTAAGTGTCTGGCTTCAGCTCAGGGCGTGATCCCAGAGTCCTGGGGTCGAGCCCCACATTGGGCTCCTCCGCTGGGAGCCTGCTTCTTCCTCCCCCATTCCTCCTGGTTGTGTTTCCTCTCTCACTGGCTGTCTCTCTCTCTCTGTCAAATAAATAAATAAAATCTTAAAAAAAAAAAGAAAGAAAGAAAATCTTCAAAAAAAAAAAAAACCGAAAACAAAAACTAAACAAATATCTGTTTGATTCTCAGCTTTCAAATCTTTTGGTTATGTACCTGGAAGTAAAATTGCTGGATCATATGATAATTCTATGTTTAACTCTTTGAGGAAACACCAAACTGTTTTTCACAGTGGCTGCACCATTTCACATTCCCACCAGCAATGCGTGAGGGTTCCGGTTTCTCCTGGGGACACAGGCTGAAGATACTTGTTATTTTCCTTTTTATTATTTTATGTAATAATAGCCGTCCTGATGAGTATGGTGGTATCTCATTGTGGTCGGCCTGGAATTTTTTTTTTTTTTTAACAATTTTAGCTTGTAGAGCCCTTTTGTCAGAGAAGTTACCCAAAGGCCACGTGATGTCTGGGAGAGGAGCTGGCGGTAGTTACTTGGCGGCGAGATGGGCTGGTGAGGTGAATGTGTGTGAGGGGTGCTCATGTGTGAGAGTCTTTTCTCTTGGTCTTTCCTTCCCTGCCCTGCCCTACCCAAAAGTCCTTAAGGTCTTTATGAGGAACCTGGTGGCACAGTGTAAAATGTCCCTGACTCACGGTCACTGAAGTCACTTCCCTTCTGGGGTACTAACTGGAGGAGGCCAAGTGTAACAGTGGCAGGAAGCTTCTCATTTTTTGTCCTTGGGGCAGGACTTTGCCAAGGAGGAGGCCCTCTCTGTTTTGGCAGTCACTTGAGGTTATCAGATGTAAATAGGCCTTGGCAGAACAAAACAGGACCCTGTGTGGCCTGACAAAGGCTTCTTCTTCCAAGATCCAACGGGGATGCAGAGCCCAGCAGAAAGGAGCTTCCAGGGTACAGATGGAAGAAGGCCCAGCCCCTGCCCTGGAGAGGTCCAAAGTTGGTCAACTCTCTCCCCAGATAACCATCCCCAATAAACGTCACTGGGGAGCGAGAAAGGGTCGTTGGGTCCCCAAGGGGAACTCCGTGGTGTGGGAAAGGAGTCTTGTACTGGTGCAAGACTCAATTTTGCTGCTGAAGACTGAGAAGACCTTTTGAACTTTCCTCCTGGAGAAAATTGCCCGAGCTCAGGAATGTGGATGAGAGCTGGGGCCCTGGAGTCCTGCGTTCGTGGCTGCCGGGGCTCTGAGCAGCGAGCTGGGGCAAGGCGGGTGCTCAGCAGGAATCTGGAGTGAAATGAGCTAGCCCAGGGGGGTTGAGCAGTCCCAGGAAGCAGGAGAAAAGGCCCCCAGAGGGGCAGACTGGATTTCCTCTTGATAAGATCTTGAGGGAGCTCAAGCAACTAATGGGGGAGAAGTAGGAACATAATTTGTGCCGTAAGCTGGGAGAGTGACCAGACCAGCTACATGTAGTTCTCAAGGTCTTGGCTTCTCTAGCTCCCGGAAGTGGGGCAGGGTGAGGGGCACCAGACAAGTGTATTATCCCTTTCCGAACTCAGCTTAAGACAACCCTGGGGAATGTCTCTGAGCCTCTTTCCTTACTTTGGTTCCCTACAAGTCCTTCTCAGATACCCTTCAAGAGCTCCCTGGCTGTTCCTTATCCTCAGCATTCCACCATGCCCCCTGCCCAGGTCTGTAACCCAGCATAGTACTCAAGCGCTCAGGTTAGTTTCCATTCACACCCTTTATCAAAATTTATCCAACCTGTGCCCCGATCCCTCTGAACCTGACAGGGACACTGAACTCAGCTGGAGAAGCTGATGGCAATAGCAGTTGGTTAACCTAGCCCGAGAAGACAGTAATTTCTGCCTCCAGGTGAGGGGCCAAACAGACCAAGCCCCAGGTGTGACCTTTAGTTGCACTTCTCTGGCCAAGATGCTAAGTTCACACCTCCCATGAGTCCTGAAGCAGGTTATACCAGTCACCACGGGCATGTGCCTGGGCAGTCAAATTTGCCTAAGATGAAATCCTGATTATGCAAAAGGACTCTTTAGCCTACAAAATTTTCCACACCAAGCACACAAAAGAAAACATTTCTTCTTGACTACACTTAGAAGGAAAAGAAAGACAAGCAGGATAAAGGGCAAGATAAAAGAATACAATAGGAACCAAGGAACTGAATCCTACCAGCCATCAAACCTTCATTCAACCGGCCCGCTTACCGCACTTTATGTTTGCTAATTCATTATTTCAACCAACCAACAATCTTCATTCAGCTAATCAAAGAATGAACAAGTCTTCACTCAAATACCTTTTATTCATTGGAGTGGCCAGTCAATTTCATTCATTCATTGATTCAATCACTTTCTTTAACCAATCAACCATCATCCAACCAACAAAGTATTAAGTAGTCATTCGGTCTTCATTCACTCAACTATGTATTCCAAACACCGAAGCTCAGGGCTGGGAGAGACCTCAAAGGCCACCTAGTTCAGCCAATTCCATCTTGTAGAAATCCTTTCCATTGCAACCTTGCCGGGTAGTCACCCAGGCTCTGTTGAACACCTCTAATAACGGAGAGCTCACTGTCTTCAAAGGCTGCCTGGACTGTTGTGGGACAGCTTTGGCTGGGAGAAAATATGTCTCAAGCTCCCTTGTAATATCCATATCTGTTTCTGTGTTGCTTTTCAGGACACTCAGAACAACTCGGTTCCTATGCTAAGACAGTGTATCAGCAGGGACAGATGAAGATTGTGTCCTCTGGACTCCCTCCCTCCCTCACCTCACCCTTGTGGGAACTGTTCCCTCTTTGTTCCAGTCTCTCTCTTTGTTCCTATCTCTCCGGTCAGATAGGGCTCCCTTAGTCCAGGGCTCTCTCCGGGTTTGGGGATTGGAATGGGAGGTCACATTCCAGGTGTGATGGGACCAGCTCTGAGGTAAGGGGACGATCACCTCCAGTTCTGAACAGACTAAGACCCAGAGTGTTTCTCATGCCTGCTATTTTGCTGAAAGGGTCTCCCCTCACCCTGTTCCACACCCCCCCCACCTTCCCTACAGGTGAGCACCCTAAGGGCAGCTGGTCCATGAACTTGCTAAAGACCCCAGAGATGGTCTGACCCAAAGCTCTGCCCAGACAGGGTCAACAGGGATTCAGTGGGCCAGCCAGTCCTTCTCTGAGGTCTGAGGAGAGAGCTAAACCATTGGAAGCAGGAGATGAGGCAGGAAGACAGAAAGAAGGAGGTAAGTAGATACTTGAGTCAGTACAGGCCACGAGAAAGCAGAGGCTGAGGGAAGAAAATGATCCACTACACCAGTCAGGTCGTGGGAGCAAGTGGCAGGAACAAACTGACCAATTTAAACAGAAAAATAATTTCTTACAAGGGACTGTAGGTGACTTGCAGAAACTGGTTTCCAGTTACAGGGTGACTTCGTGGTATATATTTGATTCTAAAGAATTACAGCACATGGCAGGAAAAGATGCATGTGTTTCAGAAAATTTAAAACCTCCCTTCCCCTGTGCCTCCCAAGAAGATACATCCAGGTAGCTGGGGGGGTTTTGGCTTGCGGAGAACAGTCTTGTTCAGGGTGATGATGGCCTTTCCTAGATCACAGCCTCACCTCATGGGTAAGGAAGAGAAGCCCAGAGCTAACTGCGCCACAAAGAAGAGGGAGGTAAGAGAGGTGGGTGTAGGGCCTGGGGTCACTTGACGGGACCAAGAACTCCTGGGGGCTGTTAGATGTAAAACCCTACTCTATCTCTAGATCGAAATCTTCGCTACAACGTCCATTTCTCACTAAAACCTGTGTTGAAGATTGATTCCGGGATAATGCAGTGCTGAGACTTGCTCCTTGTGAAAGAATGTGAGTGGAGGTTGTGGGCCGTTACACCTGCACTGTGTTTTGAGACCCTGCCCAGGGTTTTCAATGGTAAATTCAATTCTTAACTGAATTCGGGTTTCAGTCTTTACCCTAAATAAAGAGCCAAATGTTTTACAGTGTACCTAGAGTTAACAATACTGTACTGTGCGCTTAAAATTTTGCGAAGAGGGTAAATCTCACGTTAAATGTTCTTGCCACTATAGAAAATAAAAAGCCAAACATGTGCCCCCCTCCCCCCCCCCATTGCTGCCAAAGTACCAGTGCAGGATGATCCAGCCAGAGCAGAGACAGCTTTGGAATATTAGCTCAACAGCAGCGGAAATCTGCGGTTGTGAAGTCAGCATTCTGGCACGATCAAAAATGGTTTTTCAAAAGGTATATTAGTCAGGATCCTTTGTTTGTAAATCATGGAAATTCATCTCTAATGTGTTAAGCAAGTCAAACAAACAAACCCAAATACATAAACGGGAGGGTGGAATTATTGGCTCACTTGAATGTGAAATCCAAGAATAGTGCTAGCTTCAGGAATAGCTAGATCCAGGCACACAAGTTATCAGAGTTATCTCTATCCCACCACTTAGCCTTTCTCTGTTGGCTTCTCTTTCAGAATATGCTCCCCACTAATGGAAAGATGACCCCCAAGAGCTCCATCCTGATATCTTCAGCCCTACTGGAAAGAGCTTACTTTCCCATTCATTCTGAGGAAATGACCAGAACTGAGTCTCATGGGAGATCAATTGGATTATTTCCCCAGCCCTGGAGTTGGGAGGGTAGGGTCAGCCACACAGGAACTCCTTGAACTGAGAGTGTAGGCAGGAAAGTCTCCCAAAGGAAATGAGGGTGCTGATACCAAAAACGGGAACAGCAAAACAGCAGTCAGTGAAAAATTAAGATATACACCCTATGAAGTGAGCTCAGGAGACTGATGTAAAAAAACAAAACCCAAAAAACAAAACAACACCAAACTTCCTTGTGTGACCCCAGGCTGGAAATTGATGTTTAATCCAGCCATGAAGGACGCATGATTTATTAGGAAACTACAGTGTCTCCAGGAAGGGGCGAGGTGGACTGGGGCAGATCCCCTTGGCTGATTTGGGCCCCCACTCCCTCCCCTTTTAGCTTTAGCTTCAGAGACAGGATTTCCTGGAGCAGGAGCTGCCGCTGTGAAGCCGGCTCCCAGACAAGTTGAAATCTCTGGTCAAGGCCGCATGCTACCAGACAGGAGAGATGTTCGCAGTGAGCACGGCCCCAGGGACAAGAGAAGAGGATGCTGACCGCCTCTGAAGTGTTACAGGGTGGTGGGAGACAGGGAGATAAGTGGCAAAAATTAAGAGGCTTTAGGCTCTGGCAGTAGGACTCAAATTCCAGGCCACAGATCAATGCCTCCATCTCTGGGCAGGAATGACAATTGCCACCTACAGGGAGATGCAGTGAAGGGGGGAGGTGCCAGGATTCACAGGACTTACAGACAGCAAGGAGACAGGTGCTCCCCACACGTGTTAAGACTGAAGAGACCCGTGCTATGAGCCAAGGGACAAGATGGGACAAGATGCACTTGATGGCAGCCTGGAGAATCTGGCCCTGCTAGGACAGCTGCAACTGAGGAGACCTTACGGACAAAGGTAGAATTCCCTGGATTTCCTATGCGGGATATCTTTTGTTCTCTCCCCTTCCCCTGCTTTCTGGCCCAGGAAGCTGACCTGTGTAGACTTAATTAACAGGAGCCCTGTGCTTCTGGCTCAGGTTGGGTTTGGCCAATGGAGAGTCCCAGCTGGAGATATGAAGAGGGAAGGAGAGCGAGGTCAAGTGTTTCTTCCCCTGGCTCCCTCCCTTGGGCTGGCTCTGCCCTCAACTAAAGGTCACTCTTCCTCTCAAGGAGGCCTACTCCACGTGACTCTCATTCCACCTTCCGGTCACCACTCCCCTCCTCCACCTTGGCCATTCAGGCCTAGAGGGGGTGACAGCTCTAGGTTCTGGGACTTGAGGCTCCCCTGCACTTTGTAAACGGTCCCTATAATAAAGAAAACCTCCTTCCATTTTCACTCCAGCGGGCCATCTGTTTGTTGGTGGGACCCTGAATGATACTGTCCCCGAAATTCTCCCTTTTAACTTAGCAGGAGGAGGAAGAGGGGGAGATGAGGACAGTCCTCAGAGAATAAGAAAGTGCAGCAGGGTTTTGGCTGGGTCCGCAGAAGGGATGTAGATACTCGCAGCCCCGGCTTCTGAACACAGGCTAAAGTCCTGGGCATCCTTTTTTTCTGCTAGGAAGAGTCTGGTACCCAGGGGGATTGGCACTTGCTGGCACCTAACAGGTCCCTATACTTGCTGGTCACATTGGAAGGCCGACTAAGGAATTCCAAGGACTCATACGAGTTTGAAACACTCACCGTGACCAAGAAGGTCATCTGTGGCAGACATGCCTCTGAGTGAACGACTAAATGCCTCATTTTTCCCCTTCCCAAGAGAGGAGGCTCTGGGAGCTGAGGCAAGCAGGGACTTCCTCCTGCTGGGACGGGGGATGGAGCTTGTCTCTGAGGGCAGAGGAAGTGAGAGAGAGGATCCAGGCTGAAAAATCCACCAGCTCACCAGGCCCCTTTTAATGCTATTGCTTCTACATTTCAACCAACAGTGGCTCCAAATCTCCCTCGTTTCTCTTCCCCATCAAAGCTCAGTGTGTGTATATGAGGCCTGGGGGAGGGAGAATGGAAGCATCTGGGAGGCTCCCTTGAGGAGACTGGGGGAGGGGAGCTCCTGCCACCAGACGCTTACTGAGCTAGAACCCCACAGGCTCATCCTGGTGGTGCTGCTGGGATAAAGTACAGTGAGAAAGCAGGAAGAACCTGGGCCATGGTCCCATGAGACTGTGGGTGTTTGTGAACATCGATAGTGAACCAGAGAATTCTGAAGATCGGAGGTTCCTGAAAGAGCCTGTATGAACAAGCCTGTCAGGACCAGGATGTGGTGGGCCTGGGAGGAAAAAAATGGGTCTACCCTGCCCAGTTCCTCATACTTCCTATGGCTCCATGTGACAGAGCATTAGGGTTAGAAGAGGGACAGGAACCAGGGAGCTAGACAGCAGCCACTGGGCCAAGCAATGGGGCCCCGGCTTGGAGGAAGAGCTGGGGACAGGCAGTCCGTAGGCAGGCGTTGGGAAAAGTCGGGAGAAGTCCTTGGCAACGAGGGGGCCATAGAGCTGAAGAGCACTGAAGAAACCAAGCATATCTCCTCTGCGGAGACCACCATATCACAGAGACTCCCCAGGGCAGAAATACCCAGAATAAGGTCAGGAAACCCTTTCCACCGCAGAGCAAAGTCAGGGTGGCAGGAGGTCTCACAAAGCTTCCTCCCCACCCCGAAGAGTGGTCCATGCACTCACCAAGCCCCCATGGTCACAATTCTGACCTGGGTGGGGTAAGGGGATTGCTTTGAATTGGCTAGCAGATTAAAGTTTTAAATTGGACTGGTGTGAGTTATAATAACTGAATGAGACCAGAAAGTTATAAAAAGTCTACTAGAGAGAAAAAGACTCAGGGTTGCTTCAAGTATCTACCTTAACAGGTTAAAACTCCTCAACAACCGGTTGTCGTCACAACACGGCCACTCGCCATTCCACCAACCTGAGCCAAAGGGAGCACCTGTGAACCAGAATGTCTGCAAAAGTCCCGAGATTCCCTCCGACCAGGCCGTCTTGGGTGACAAAGCCGCTCCTGAACCAGTCAGTGTTGCGGGGAAACGGCATGGGCTGATTATAGTCAAGCTTAGGTCATATTTGTACCCCTGGAGTTGGCTTCCCTGGAACCACAGGGTTCCCCAAAAGGATGTGGGTATTACAGGGAAGAGGGAAGGGAGGATGAATTTGGGGAAGTATTGCATTATGGATTTCCCCCATTCACTCCTCTGAGAGCCCCAGGAAGGGAGTGGAACTAAAACGAAAATTCCAGGTGTTTTATAATTCCCAGAATAAGAGCCAGTGGTGCGCTTGAAGACAATGCCGACAGGTACACAGGCGAGGCAGAGCAGAATTAAATATCCCTGCAGGAAAAAAAGGGAGTGCGAGCGCTCCTGTCAGGGACCTGCCTGTGATGGACACCACGAGGGAGGGGGAACAGGAGCGGGCTGCTGCAGGGAGAAAAGTCATGTCTGAGGGGCATTTTTCTGAAGTCAAATTGTGAAAGAGAAAGTCAAAGAAGCCACAAAAAGAGCCCCCTCCTCTGTTGCCCATAGGAAACCAGTTGAAAAGTCAATTTTCCTGTTACGCACTGGAGTGGGGAGACAAGGGGACTAAATGCAATGTGGTATATTGGATGGAATTCTGGAACAAAAGAGGACATTGCTGGAAAAACTGGTGAAACCCAATGAAAGTCTGCAGTGTAGTTAACAGCAATTACCAATGTTAGTTTCTGAGCTGTGTTAAAGGTACCATAGGAGGGTAAGATATGAACAATGGGGGAAGCTGGGGAAGGGGTGTGTGGACCCCTCTGCACTATTCTTGTGACTTTTCCATAAATCTAAAATGATTCCAAAATGACATTTATTTTTTATAAAGTCAGTTTCCCATTTTTACTGTGTGGAGAAGCCCCCCATCTGGGACTATCCATAGAAATGAACACTGATCTGTCTTTAGGTCATCACGGCATCTCCAGTACGGTGTGGGGGTGGCGGAAAGAGCCGAGCGCCAGCCGTAACTCCTCCGGGATCCTGTGAACTGGGCGTGCGTGGATGAGACGGAGCCCCTGATGCACTCAGCCCAGGGCCGAGCACATAACTAGCGCCCAGCAGAGGTTAGTAGTCTTTGCTCCACCCATACCTGGAGTTGTTATAATGTGCCTGCCTTCCCCTCTTGGCCTCCCACATCCCTTGTCTTGGAGGTGGGTGAGTTGTTCAGCCGCTTCATCGAGTCTTTCCGCAGGGCTAAGAACCCCAGCCCTGAGGCCTCTGCATCTTTGGTGCGAGTTGCCCATGCCTCACCTCCTGGCACGTATGTGCGTGGACAGCTGATTAATGTCATTTAATCCTTACATCATCCTGGGAGGGCAGGGATCACTGTCCCCATTTTACAGATGAGGGTTGCAGGAGCTGGTATTTGCTCTCTCTCAGAGCGCTCTCCTGAGGCAGATAAGACAAACAGCACCAATAACTGTGAGGCCAGGTGAGCTGGTCAGCAGAAAAAATGGAGAATGCTGGAGAACTCAGAGAGGACAGTTCACCTCTGCACCTCACAGTTAGTGGACTTTGGAGCCAGGAGGATTTCCAGGGAGAAGGGGATGAAAAGAGCATCCAAGAGGTGGAAGTAGTGAGAGGCTTGGCACTGAGATGGGATTCGTTGAAGTCCAGCAGTTCTCAGGCAGTCTGTCTGGGTGGACTAGAGCCCGGGATCCATGCAGAGAGTGGGTTGGGACCATAAGCAGAAGGATTGGTGGGACCCCATAGGGCTCTTTACCTCCCACTCCCTGGGCTGGATCCTGCCCTGAGGCTAACACCCACATTCCGTCATCTGTAGCTGAGGATTGCCTACTCTAGGACCTCTTTGTTTTTGTTGGAAGGAGATCCCTGCTAGGGCGTTTATGGGTCACTGCTGGGAGGACTCAAAATAGGGCATGGATGGGAGAAACAATTCAGTATCTATTTTGTGCCAAGCTGTGGGGATCAAGATGACTCAACCCCCTTGTCCTAGGAGCATGCGGGCTGGGGAGTATACTGACTGCCGTGCACAATGTGGTGAGCTAGTCCATGAGAAACAGGGCCCAGGACTGTGGGTGCTCAGAGAAAGCCCCCAGACTCTAGGGATGGAGGGTCTCCCCGGCGAGACCGGGCCAACCTGGTAGCTGGGTGACCAACAGAATCAGCAGTCCTATTGGGAAGGAGAGCCCTGAGTTCTTTGGCTGCCTCTTCAGGAGGACAATCAGATCCAGGAAGCAGTGGGACCCCGCCAGAGGCCCAGCAGGGTAAACCAGCCACCTTCCCACAGGAGGGCATTATCTGGGCACGGCCCCGTGAGCAGGGGCTTGGCTTCCAGAAGATGTGATGGCCTCTCACTGTTCTACAGGACCTCTGTAGCTCATACGATGGGAGTGATGCTCTGAACTTGCCATTTGCCGGCTGTCTGGCACCAGACTAACCCAGCAGACCTATTCTCACCTCGCATGCTAAGGTACCTGGTGCCAGGACTCTCTCAAGTGCTCTGGCTGCTTCTCTAAGGACATGCATGGTGCTAAAGTCCTCTGGGCCTATAGCCCAACTCAAAACTTGCATTTTTCTACAGAGCCTCGGGGAAAGGGTTGTCTCTGTGTTGGTGAGAATGCGGGCACCGTGCTTGTGCACTTGTAAGTGTTGTCCATTATTTGGGGACCTTTCTTCATGCAGCATTCTTTCTATTCTTGTTAGATGAGTAGGAAGGAGTCAAGATGATTCCCTATTGGAGGAAACCCCATGATTTCAGGGAAGAAGGGTCTAGAGAGACCTGGAGATATATGGACACTGAGCACTAGGAAGGGAACAGGGGGAGTAAGAGTCTCAGCTCTCGGGGTCTTAGATGAGATGTGGAAAGAAAGACCATGAGGCTGTATACAAGGCGGATCCTGCCACAAACATGGGAGCTGAGAGGATTGCTATAGGTGGGGAGACGGAGAGGGGCACCCATGGATAGGGGGCCTGCCTGGGCCTGTCCCTGACCGTGTCAGGATCCCAGGATCCTGGATCATCAGAGACAAAGGAGCTATAGAGCCCCTGGCATCCAATCCATCACACTGAAGGGAAGACAAAGTCTAGAGGGAAACATGGCATGTCCTAGATCCTCCAATGTGTCGGGGCAGAGTCCAGCCTCAAGCCAGGGTCCTGCCTCCCAGATCAGAGCATTTTCTTTCCCTGCTCAGGCAAGTCAAACCCAGCAGGCAATGTTCTGTCTGGGGCTAGAGAAAGGGCCTGTGGAGAGACTGGTGTCTCTGCCTTATTTCTCAGATAATGAAGTGTCAGAGAGGGACAGGGACTTGCCTGAGGTCAGGCAGCCAGAGAGCAACACAACCCACCCACTAGACTCAGGTGTCCTGACGCCCCCCCCGCCCCGCCCAAGGCTTCTCACTGTACCAGTCTCCTAAGGAGAAGAGAAAGGAGCCCACATCTACTGAACATCAGATCCTTGACACATACTCTTTCCAATCCCCAAAACCTTGGAGACAGATGTTCTTGTCCACTTTTAAGAAATCAGAGAACAGAGGTTCAGAAAGGCGAAGCGACTTGCCCAAAGCCACACGCCTGGTAGTTGGCGGCATAGAAACTTAAGCCCAATTCTCTCTTAAGCCTGTGCTCTCGTTCCTAACCAGGCTAGGTTGGGTTTGGGACTCAGGGCTGACAATGCAAGGAAGTGGCTGGGGAAGCCAGGGGCAAACCGTGGGCACTGCCCAGGCTCCCAGCCGCCCAGTTGTACCGTTGATAAAGATCAACAGAAATGACCTTGGGACAGCAGGCTCCTGCCTCCCGCTGACAGGTTTTTTTTTGTTTTTTTAAAGGTGTATTGATCCACACCCTGCAACAAAACCACACAAAACAAACAGCTGATGGCATAGTTTCTGGTGTTGCTGAGATACTCATTCCCACGTGGCTTGGAGCCAAGACACCACTGACCTCAGAAGCTCAGATTCCTAGACTGGTTTAGAAACTTAGACTGTCTCACAGCTCTAACACGGAGGGGCCTCCCAAGCTGTCAATCGACCCCAAGTAGGGGGAGACTTCCCAACTAGGCTCATCCAACCCTGCTTTCACCTCACTGCCTATCCCTAGAAGCTGCCCCTTCTGCTGTGGGACTGCCTTTCTCACTCTGAGCTGAGACCAGCATTCTGGGACATCCCCATAGTCTCTTTTGGGGGTCCAAAGTTAGCTGCCCTGTGGCACTGGGTGGCACTAGTAAGCTAGGGGGACAGTGACTGCATATTCTCTGCTCTGGGTCTGAAACTACCTGGTCAGGGGCATCAGTCCTGAAGCCATTCCTAAGAAATGGGCACAGGGGCGCCTGGGTGGCTCAGTCATTAAATGTCTGCCTTCGGCTTAGGGCGTGATCCTGGCATTCTGGGATCGAGCCCCACATCAGGCTCCTCTGCTGGGAGCCTGCTTCTTCCTCTCCCACTCCCACTGCTTGTGTTCCCTCTCTCACTGGCTGTCTCTCTGTCTGTCAAATAAATAAATAAATAAAATCTTAAAAAAAAAAAGAAACGGGCACAAAGCTACAGAGAAGAGCTGATTGTTCTCCTCCTACTTTCTAGGCTTTATGCCTCTGCTAATACAGCCAGACATGAAATCCACCTTTGTGCTGACCACATCCCACTGTGCTCTTGTCATCTCAGATCCCAAGCCTTTTGAAATTGATCCAAGAATAGGATCTTGCGTTTCTTTTTTAATTTCCGTCTTGTAAATGTTAGCGATTCATAGTGCTTTACAAAGGTTTACATAGAGCCCCTTCAGGTGCATCGTCTCCTTTCATGTTTAGGATAGTTTGCTGGACCCCAGGGAGATGGCTGATGTGAAGTGTCCCTTGGGGAGGCTGGTCCCAGCAGGAGTCCCAGCAACAGCTGCCGAGATGACCATGAGCATTAGGCGGTCAGGATCTTGTGCTCTAAGGAGTGATAGATACCAAACCACAGGAGCCCGGAGCAGGGAAAACCATGTGCAGCCTGTAAGGATATCCATATTGAGGGATGCGTCTGAGGCAGCCCAGAGCCTGGGGCAGGGCTCCAGGAACAAGCGTGATCGGGAGCCTGCAGGATGAGGGGACAATGAGTGGAGCCCACCTGCTTTGGGTGGAGTCCTTCCCAAAGCAGAGGATGGGCCAGATGCTTTTGAAGGTTTCCCAGCCAGTGTTTGGGTCCCTTCAGATAAGTATTACCAATCCTCCTTCCCTCTCATTGGCTGAGGAGGAAACAAGAGCTCAGCCAGGACTGGAGCCGAGGTGTCCTAGATGGCTCCCTAGCCAGGGATCTTCATCAACCCTGAACCAGGCCAGCCCGACAGTCTGTCCTGCGCTCCCTCAGTTGGCTTGAGGAGGAGAAAACTTGCCCTTGTCCTCCTGGGCACCCGTCTGGTTGAGAAGACAGGCTTTCTCATTTTGTGTGAGGTCATTTAGGCAAACGGATTCCAGGAAGGCTGATGGTGGAAACCGGGCACAGGTGACAAGCCTGTAGACATCACTCTGGAGCTGGACCAGCATCCCATCTCACGCTCCTGTCTCTGGGCCTAGGATGGGTTGTTTGGGAGCTGGGTCTGACTGGATCAGAGAGGACCCACCCCAGTCCAGGGGCCAGGCCCATGGGTGGGTCGAAGCTAAGCTTCCACACAAGGGTCCATTGTGGTTGCATGGGCTGGCCCTGGGCTCCGCCAGCCCTTCCGGCTCCCGGAAAACGCTTCCCGTCTGGCAGCTCCTGGAGCGGTCTGTCCTTGGCCAAGGCACCAGCCCCACGCCCGGCCTTTCTAACCCAGTGGGGATCCTGGAGTCTGGCAGCTTCAGAGCTCTGGGGTCCAGCTCCCATTTCACAGCCGGAGTCCCTGAGGCTCAGGGGGTGTGGACACAGGTCAGAACAGCACACCAGGACCAGAATCAGGATCAGAACCCAGGACTCTGAGGCACCTGGCTGGCTCAGTTGGAAGAGCATGCGAATCTTGACCTCAGGGTCATGAGTTCAAGTCCCACATGGGGTGTAGAGATTACTTAAAAAAAACTTAAAAAAGAAAAAATGAACCCAGCACTCTGGCCATTTTTTCAGTTCTCACTACCCGCAGGACGCAGTAGCATTTGGTCTCAGAGAAGGGAAGGGGCTGTCCCATCATACAGCCAACTGTGGCACAGTCTAGGTGAAATGACTCGTTCCTAGGTGGCTGCTTGCCTACCCTAGACCTCTTGGGAGATCTGGGCTTTTTCGGTTCAGCTGTGTGGCCCTAAGAGGATGGCTCTCCTCTGTGTCTGGAGGTTAGGGGGGTTTCAACTCGCAACCTAGCCCTGACATCCTGAGTTTTCAAGTCAGGTAGAATGCACTGGATGGGATGAGGAAAGCTCTGGAATCTGGGGGTTTGGCAGCTTGCACCGGAGCTGAGGCTCTGGGGGCCTGAGGCTCCCCAGCCCTTGCCTAGGCTCACAGCGCCACCTGGGGCCCAATCGGTGGCATCCCACTGGGGCTGCCACTATGAGCCTTCACTTGGTGAAGGCCCTCGGTGCTGCTGGGTGGTAGGGGCGCTGGGATAAAGAAGGGGCTCTGGCCCCTGGTGTAAAGGGAGTAGCCCACGGGGAGTGAGCGCTTGGCATGAAGTGACAGCAGAAAGTCTAGGGCAGAGGAGGGGCTCTGAACACCACAGGGCCGTGGAGGAGAGGAATTACCATCATGGCAAATCTCACTGATTATCCTCTGGGCCAGCCCTGGGCCAGACCCTGGGGACCCTCAAGAAGTCGATCACGATCTCATGGAGATGGAGGAAGTGGAGGTAGGAGCCCAGGGACAAACACATGGAGCTGGATCTTGGAGAATAGTAGTAATTTGCTTTCTGTACTGGGGGTGTTGCAGGCTCAGAGAAGAGCCTGTGCCAAGGCATGGAGGAGCAAGTTTATATGTGTCAGCTTGAGGGTGACGGCTGAGGAGAGAGGAAGTGCCAGAATATGAGGTCAGAAAGGTCACAGCCCTGGGTACCTGTGGCCGACACAGCTTCCCCACTGTTACCCCCTCCTCCTGCTTTGACCCCCAGTGCTGGCAGGAATAGAGCCCCTGCCTCAAACTCTAACCCCATCTCCTCTGAGTCAAACTACCCAGCTGAGGTCCTGATTTCTGGCATCTTCCTTCTTCCCCAAGGACAGAGGCTAGGTCAGGCTGTCCACAGGCTGATCCTAGGGACACAATCCTGTGATCCCTCTGGCCTCCAGGGAGCCCAGGCATAGCCCTTGGACCAGGGGAAGAACCTCCAAGTAGTTACTGAACTCTGGTCTCAAGTTCCTCAACTGTTACATGGGCATAATAACAAGGCCTACCCCGTGGAGATGTGGTGAGGATTAAATGAGAAAATGCATATAAAGCCACCTTGCTAACCCGGGTTGATGCCAGCTAAAGAGGCTTCTTTCTATTTCCCATCCCTCTGGGTACATCCCTTCCAGAAGGGAGAGCTCCAGGATCCAGATCTTGCCCCCCCTGCAGCCCTCCCCAAGGCCTCAGGTCTTTTTCTACTTTCCTGAGCCCAGAGACGCTCTACTGCGTATTATGTTTCTCTCCCTTTTTTTTTTTAAGATTTTATTTATTTATTTGACAGAGATAGAGACAGCCAGCAAGAGAGGGAACACAAACAGGGGGAGTGGGAGAGGAAGAAGCAGGCTCCTAGCGGAGGAGCCCGATGTGGGGCTCGATCCCATAACGCCGGGATCACGCCCTGAGCCAAAGGCAGACGCTTAACCGCTGTGCCACCCAGGCACCCCATCTCCTTTTTTTTTTTTTTAAAGAAAATATAAACTACAAAGGAAAAAAGAAAAGTATACAATAGACATCCATATGCACCCCTGGATTCAACAATTAATGATTTGCCGTATTCACCTTATTGCTTTCTCTCTTTTAAAAAATCTGAACCAGAGTGCCTGGGTGGCTTAGTCGGTTAAGCATCCGACTCTTGGTTTTGGCTCAAGTTGTGATCTCAGGATCATGAGATGGAGCCCCAGGTCAGCCTCCATTTTTTTTTCTTCCAAATTGTAATTTAAATTCTAGTTAGTTAACATACAGGGTATGATTGGTTTCAGGAGTGGAACTGAGGGATTCATCACTTACATACAACACCCAGTGCCCATCACAAGTGCCCTCCTTCATACCCATCCCCCATCTAGTCCCTTCCCCACCCACCTCCCTCCAACAACCCTCAGTTTGTTCTCTATTGTTGGGCGTCTCTTATGGTTTGTTTTCCTCTCCCCTCCCGACTTTTGTCCCCCTTCCCATATGTTCATCTGTTTTGTTTCTTAAATTCCACATATGAATGAAATCATGTGGTATTTGTCTTTCTCTGACTGACTTATTTCGCTTAACATAATACACTCCAGCTCCACCCACATTGTTGCAAATGGCAACATTTCATTCTTTTTGATGGCTGGGTAATATTTCATTATATATATATAAATACATATATATATGTATATATATATATTCATAAATATCACATCTTCTTTATCCATTCTTCAGTCAATGGACACTTGGGCTTTTTCCATAGTTTGGCTATTGTTGATAATGCTGCTATAAACATCAGGGTGCATGTATCCCTTCGAATCTGTGTTTTTGATACTTTGGATAAATACCTAGTAGTGTAATTGCTGGATCCTAGGGCAGTTCTATTTTTAACTCTTTGAGAAACCTCCATACTGTTCTCCAGAATGGCTGCACCGGTTTGCTTTCCCACCAACAGTGTAAGAAGATTCCCCTTTCTCTGATCCTCACCAACCCCCCTCCGTTGTTTCCTGTGTTGTTAATTTTTGCCGTCTGACCTGTGCGAGGTAGTATCTCGTCGTGGTTTTGATTTGTGTTTCCCTGATGCCGAATGATGTTGAGCATCTTTTCATGTGTCTGTTAGCCATCTGGATGTCTGACTTTTTTATTATGACCATCCTTGAGCTTAAGATGTATCTCATTGTGGTATTGATTTGATCTCCTTGGTGACTAATGATATCAAGAATCTTTTCTTGGGGGATGCCTGGGTGGCTCAATCGGTTAAGTGTCTGCCTCTGGCTCAGGTCATGATCCCAGGCTCCTGGGATCGAGTCCCACATCGGGCTCCTTGCTCAGTGGGGAGCCTGCTTCTTGCTCTGCCTGCCGCTCACTCTTGCTCTCTCTCTCTCTGACAAATAAATTCTTAAAAAAAAAAAAAAGAATCTTTTCTAGTGTTTATTGCTTATTTATCTATTCATTTATTTTCCATCCTCTTTGGGAAAATGTTTAGTTAAATCCTTTGCCCATTTTAAAAAATTAGGTTATTTGTTTATTTATTTATTTGTTTGTTTTTGCAGGCAAGAAAACCTTTTATTTTAAATCACAAATTGTCAGCAGATGGCCACAACTATCCATGTTTCATTAAAATCACATAAAATCTAGATTAAAAAGCACCACTGATTACTCCTCTAGAAAAACTGTGCGAAAAATTCAAATACGCACAGTAGAAATACCACAGGATGCACAGGACTCAATTTTTAAAGCAAGCGCATGGAATGCTGTATCAGTTTTGCACACAGCTTCCAATATCAAATTGATACTTATTTTACTTGAGGATGATGGAAACTTCCAAAAGGCATGACTATAAAAAGTAAAATGCCCATCTTTATATATCTTTGTATGCCAACTAGTAGTGTCCTAAAAATTAGCATTTACAAAATCCCTGGTAAAGATAGCTTTTAAAAGTTGTCCCAAGAGGGACATAAAATCGACTCCAATTTTTCACAACTCACTCTGCTTCGTAGCCTACGGGCTGTTTTCTGTGCACCTCCAGCTTTAGTTTCACCATTTTCAGATGGCGCAGGACCGTCCTTTCCAGCGTCGTGCTCTCCCTCTTTCCTTTCAGTCCCTGTGTTAGTCTTTCTTCCAGGTTCTTTGGGAGCGGATGTTTTTCTTGGTTTAGGTTCAGGTTTTGGTGGAGCGGGTTTCGCTGGCAATCTGGCAGACGGTCTGGTGGTCTCCTGTTTAGTTGCTTGGGATCCATCCTTGCCCTCCGTATTCTCTGGAGACTTTCTCTGGGGCCATAAGGACTATGTTTGTGTAGCAGCTAAGACAGTTAAGCCACGGGCTGGACCGGCAGGCACCGCCAGGACAGCTGCTCACGCAGAGGGTACCACAGAGCCTGGCCTCTCGGACCTGCACCCCCTGGGTTTTTGGTTTTTGTTTTTTTAATTATTGAATTGTAATCTTTATATATATATTATATACTATATATACTATATATTATATACTATATATTATATATATTATATACTATATACTATATATTATATACTATATATTATATATTATATACTATATATACTATATATTATATATATTATATACTATATATACTATATATTATATACTATATATACTATATATTATATACTATATATTATATACTATATATTATATACTATATTATATATATATATATATATATATATATATATATATATATATATATATATATATAAGTTCCAAGTCCCTGATCTCATATATGATTTGCCAGTACTTCCGCCTCCTCTGTGGGTTGTCTTTTCACGTTCTTGATGGTATTCTTGGAAACACTAACGTGTTTCATTTTGATGAAGTTCAGTTTGTATATTTTTGTTGTTGATTGGGCTTTTGGTGTCCTATCTAAGAAGCTGTTGCCAAATCCAAGGTCCGAAAGATTTACTCCTATGTTTTCTTCCAGAAGGTTTATGCTTTTAGCTCTTACATCGCAGTATTTAATCTATTTTGTTTTTTTTTTATTTAATCTATTTTGAATTAACTTTTGTTACATGGTATAAAGGAAGCATTCAGCTGCATTCTTTTGCATTCAGCACCAATTGTCCCAGCAGTACAGAGCTGAGGATGAGAAATGCTGGCAGCCTTCCTGTCCCAGGAAGATAACAGAGTCTTCTGCTGGGAGCTGGAAGGGGAAAGAACCCAGTGTTGTTAGCTTCACCTGCCTACAGCAGAGCCTCCATCAGTTTGATTTGGTGGGTCAGGGAGAGTGAATCATGGCTCAAATGCTGCAAACTCTTACTGTTTCTACCAAGATTAAGTAGATTTTTCCTGGATGAACATTCCTTCATTTGCTGTATGCTCTTAGGACAATTTTTAGAGATTATATATAGAGAGAGAGAGAGAGATTTTATATATATATAATTATATATATTATATATATAATTTCTAACAGTTATGGTTGTTCCACTGGGAAGAGGGTCTGCAGGGCTCCTTTCATCACCATCCAGAAGTTGGCCACCAGCTCTTCACTTTTTATTGCCAAGTCGTATCCCATTGTTTTATGTGCCGCACTTCGTTTATCCATTTACCCACTGACGGACATTGGGTTGTTTCTCATTTGAGATATTACAAATAAAGCTGCTTTGAATATTTGCACGCAAGTCTTTCTTTGGACATATGCTTTCATTTCTTTTGAGTAAATGCGCAGAAGTGGAATGGCTGGGTTATGCAGTGGGCTTTCCAAAGTGGTTGTTCCACATTACCTTCCTGCCAACGGTGTCCGAGAGTTCTAGTTGCTCCATATCTTCACTGACACTCAATATGCTCACTTGAAAACAATTTCAGCCATTCTAACAGATGCGTAGTGACATCTCATTGTGGTTTTGATTCGCATTTCCCTAATGAACAATGACCGATGTGATTGAGCATCTGGCCTCTCTGCTCATGAGATCGTTCTATAGTTTTCTTTTCTTGTGATGTCTTTGTCTGGATTTGGCATTAGGGTGAAGCTGGCCTCATAGAATGAGTTAGGAAGTATTCTCTCTGCTTCTATCCTCTAAAAGACATTGTACAGAATTGGTATATTTTTTCCCTTAAATGTCTGGTAGAACTCACCAGTGAACCCATCTGGGCCTGGTGTTTTCTGTTTAGAAAGGTTGTTAATTATTGATTCAAATTCTTGAATAGATATAGGCCCATTCAGATGGTCTATTTCTTCTTGTGTGAGTTTCTGCAAATTGTGTCTTTTAAGGAATTGGTCCATTTCATCTAGGTTATCAAATTTGTGGGCATAGTTGTTCAAGATATTCCTTTAGTATCCTTTCAATGTCCTTAGAATCTGTAGTGAATTCCTCCCTTTCATTTCTGATACTAGTAATTTCCGGCCTCTCTCTTTTTCTTCTTGGTTAGCCTATCTACAGGTGTACCATTCTATTGATTTTTTCAATAAACCAGGTTTTGATTTCATTGATTTTTCTCTATTGATTTTGTTTTTCTTTTAATTGATTTTTTCTCTAATTCTTTTTTTTTAAAGATACTTATTTTTTTTTTAAGATTTTATTTATTTATTCGACAGAGATAGAGACAGCCAGCAAGAGAAGGGAACACAAGCAGGGGGAGTGGGAGAGGAAGAAGCAGGCTCATAGCAGAGGAGCCTGATGTGGGGCTCGATCCCATAACGCCGGGATCACACCCTGAGCCGAAGGCAGACGCTTAACCGCTGTGCCACCCAGGCGCCCCTAAAAGATACTTATTTTTAAGTAATCTCTACACCCAGTGTGGCACTCGGACTCACAAGCCCAAGATCCAGAGTCGCATGCTCTCCTGACTAAACCAGCCACGTGCCCCTTTGCTCCAATTCTTCTAATTTCTTTTCTTCACTTCCTTTGAATTTAATTTGCTCTTCTTTTCCTGGTTTCCTAAACTGAACTTAGAATACAGATTTTAGATCTCACTTCCTTTGTAATACATCAATGCTGTAAGTTTCCCTCTCAGCACGGCTTTCACTGCATCCCACAGATTTCGATAAGTTGTGTTTTCTTTTTTTTTTTTTTTAGTCCAAAATATTTCAAAATTTCTCTTAAGATGTCTTCTTTGATCCATGTGTTATTTGGAAGTGTGTTATTTAATCTCCACATATTTTGGAATCTTCCAATTATTTTTCTGTTTCTCACTTCTAGTTTTCATTACATTGTGGTCTGAGAGCAGACATTCTGTAATTTCCATTCTTCTAAAGTTGTGAAGGTGTGTTTTATGACCCATATGTGGTTGAACATCTTGGTGAATATTCCATGCGAGCTGGAAAAGAATGTGTATTCTGCTGTTGCATAGATGTCGATTACACAGTTGATTGATGGTGTTATTGAGTTCCACAACGTCCTTACTGACTTCCTGGCCGCTGGATCTGTTCATTTCTGACAGTGCTGAAGTCTCCAACTATGAGTGGATTCATCTATTTGTCTCTGTACTACTTCTCTACTAGTTCTTACCTTTTGAGCGTCTGTGTGCTTATATGTCATCCGTACACCTTCCTGGTGAAGTACCTGTTCAAATCTTTTGCACATTTTTTATTAGGTGCCTTATTTTCTTATTATTGAGTTTTGAGAGTGCTTTATATTTTTTATAGGGGTGTGTGTGTGTTTATAGCTGTGCCGGATACAACTCCTTTCTTGGATGTGTCATTTGTACTAGTTGTTAGCCGTCAATGGCTTGTCTTTGCATTTTCTTATCAGTGTCTTTCAAATAGCAGATGTTCCTTATTTTGATGAAGTCCAACCTATCAATATTTTTCATTTCTGAATCATGTTTCTGGTATTGTATCTACGAACTCTGCCTAAATCAAGGTCACAAAGATTTGGCTTTTTTGCTTGGTGTTCTTCCTTCCAAGTTTCGGTTCACGTTGTGTGTATGATTTTACAGTTTGCCTTTTCTTCCTTCAAGTCTTTTCTTAAAAATTTCAAGTCTGTGGAAAAGTTAAAGGAGTAGTACCATATTCTTTGCTGACGGTGCACAATTGTTAACAATTTGCCACATTTGCTTTATTTCCCTGGATACTTTCTTCCCTCCAGAAACATTTGACAATAAGTTGCAGAATTTTGTAACATTGACTTTTCTCAAAGTCTAAGCAAGCTGTCCCGGAAATGTTCTTTAAAAAGTAGCAACAGTAATATGTTTCACTAACTACAATGACAAAGGTAGCGCATACCCAGGGTGGAGGGCTGGGAAGAAATGGAGGAGTAAAAGAAGAAAATAAAACCGCCCTCTGGCTTTATTCCGACTCCATGATCCCAGGGGGCCGCATGCCTGAGAGGTGGGTGGGGAGGATGCACTGAGCTCAGAGGCAAATCCCTGATTCCCACTGCAGCCCCCACTCCTGGGGCCTCTTCCTGCAGAAGAGCTCTCAGCTGGGAGGCCAGGATTGCCCTACGTGACCTTGAGCCAGTTCTCTCCTCTTTGGGCTTAGCTGGTAAAGGTAGACACCATAGCAGCTTGGCCTCCCTCCCAGGAGGTTATTTGTGTCTTTCCTAGGGTAACTCCTCTATTGTGAAAGGGCTTGACGCCCCTCCCTCCAACAGCCCACCCCTAGACTGGCCTCAGGACCCCGGCTGCTTTTGCCTGGAACATCCCTTCCCCCCAACCATTATCATCCTATCCTTAGAATTAACCTTTCCTCTTCCTCTACTTGCAACAAATCATTCACCTGTTGTGGGCCAGGCCTGTGCTGGAGGCTACTCCACTCTCTTATCTCAGTGCTCACCGTAACCCTTAAGGGAGGTTATCATGGCCATTTCAGATTAGGAAACTCATCCTCAGTACACTGGGCAAGTTGGTCACCCCAAATTAGGGCAAAGCCAGGCTTGTGCAGGCACTGTCTCTGCCTATCAAGACATCAGAGCCCTTGTCTGCAACCTCAGGTCCCTATGTGCAGAGAGGTCAGATCTGGCAGACGTATCTGAGATCTGCACCCTTTCCCCCATCTCTGTGAATCTAAATCTGCTTCTTGCTTCAGAGTCCAGCCAGCTTCAGGGTCGTCTCCTCCACGAAGCTCTCCCTGATTCCCCCTGAGAGTGATGTTCCTTTTCTGGACACCCTCACACTCTGGAATCAATGGCCTGATTCTTCTGTCTCTCCCATCCCCGCTCAGACCCTCCCTTCAACTGCCCAAGATCCTATACACCGGGCATGTAATCAGCTTCATTCAGCACATTTTGAATGTTTTATTTTAATTCATTTGCATTATCTCTCTGATATTTATTGATTTTCTTTTCTTTTCAAGATTTTATTTATTTATTTATTTATTTATTTATTTATTTATTTATTTATTTATTTGAGAGAGAGAGATAGAGAGAGCATGAGCTGTGGGGAGAGGAAGAAGCAGACTCCCCGCTGAGCAGGGAGCCTGACATGGGCTCAATCCTAGGACCCTGGGATCATGACCTGAGTCGAAAGCAGACGCTTAACTGACTGAGCCACCCGGGCGCCCCTTACTGATTTTCTTTTACCTTCTTGTATAATATTATATATTTTTTTCTTATCAATACATGTTCACGGGGCACCTTTGGCTCAAGTCATGATCTCAGGGTCCTGGGATCACCTGCATTGGGCTCCCTGCTCAGCGGGGAGTCTTCTTTCTCTCCTTCCCCCCCCCCCCAACTAGTGTGTGTGTGTGTGTGTGCGCGCGCGCGCACGTGCTCTCTCTCTCAAATAAATAAATAAATCTTTAGAAAATACATATTCACATTATCAAAAACCTAAGAAGGAAAAAAACCACCCCAATTGTCCACAGATAACCATATCAGCATTTTCATAGTAATTTTTTGGTCTGATGTCTGTGGACCCATATATTTTAGGAGTTGAGACCACAATGCATAAACAGTTCCAAAAACAAAACAAAACAAAACTAATATTATACCAAGGACCTTTTCCATGTCGTTAAAAATTACATGGGTCATGCCCATTAGAGCGGCTAGAATATAAAAAAGACAGATAATAACAAATGTGGCAAGGACGTGGAGCAATTCGAGCCCTCATACACTGCCAGCGGGAATGTGAAATGGTGCAGTCCCTTTGGACAATAGCCTGACAGTTCCTCAGATGGGTAAGCATAGAGTTACCAGATGATCCAACAACTTCACTCATAGGTATATATTCAAGAGAAATGAAAACATATATCCATACAAAAATGTGTACATGAGGGGACCTGGCTGGCATAGTCGATTGAACGTCTGACTCTTGGCTTTGGCTCAGGTCACGATCTCAGGGTGGTGAGATTGAGTCCTGCATGGGGCTCCACACTTAGTGAGAAGTCTGCTTAAGACTCTCTCTCTCCCTCTCCCTCTGCCCCCCCAAATAAAAAATACATAAATACATAAATAAATCAATCTTTTAAAAACAAAAACTTGCCCATGAAGTTAAGAACATTGTTCATACTAGCTGAAAAATGGAAACAACCCAAATGTCCACCAATGAATGAGCAGATAAATATAATGGCTTATATCCATACAATGGAATGTTATTCGGCCATAAAAGAGAATGAAATAGGGGCGCCTGGGTGGCTCAGGTGGTTAAGCATCTGCCTTCGGCTCTGGTCATGTTCTCCAGGTCCTGGGATCAATCCCCAAATTGGGCTCCCAGCTCAACGAGGAGTCTGCTTCTCCCTCTCCCTCTGCCTCTCTCCCTGCTCATGCTCTCTCTCTGTGTCTCTCTGTCTCAAATGAATAAATAAAATCTTTAAAAAAAGAAAAGAATAAAGTAATGGGGCACCTGGCTGGCTCAATTGGAGGAGCTTGCAACTCTTGATCTCGGGGTCATGAGTTCGAGCCCCAGGCTGGGTATAGAGATTGCTTAAATTAATAAAACTTTAAAAAAAAGTTTTAAAAGGAATGAAGTACTGATACATGCTGAAACATGGATACACCTTGAAAACATTCTGCGATGTGTGAAAAGTCAGACACAGAAGACCACATATTATATGATTCCATTTTCATTAAATGTCCAGAAAGGCAAATCTATAGAGAGAGAAAGTGTATCTATGGGCTGGGTTGGGGGAGGGGAGGTTTGCGAGCAAATGAGCAGTGACTGCTAATGGGTATGGGGATTTGCTGTGTAGTGATGAAAATATTCTGAAATTGATTATGGTGATGGTTGCAAAACTTTGTGACTATACTAAAAGCCTTTGAATTGTACACTTTAAGTGGGTAAATTATATGTTATGTGGCATATATCAATAAATCCATTATTTTTTATTTTATTTTTAAATTTATTTTAAAGTAATCTCTGCACCCAATGTGGGGCTCAAACTCATGACCCTGAGATCAAGAGTCGCAAGCTCTTCCGACTGAGCCAGCCAGGCGCCCCTCAATAAATCTGTTATAATTAAAAACAAAAGAACTCCATGGCAGCATTTTAATGTCTTTAGACGTTATTCCTTTGTACAGCTGCTTCATAATTTATTTAGATTCCTATTGTTGGACCTTTATGTTTTCTATTAATTCCTTTGTTTCACAACATTTCAAACACACACAAAAATGAATAGTATAATACACCCCTGTACCCTCACCCACTTCGATTGTCAACACAAGTGTTGCTTTTACGGACATAGATTTATGAACATTCCTGTGCATAAATCTTTGCTTACTGTCCACGCTGTTTCCTTCCATTTATACCGATTTCAATTCAGCCCAAACCACTCCCTCACAATGCCCACCCAGCATACCCACGGGATCGGATCAATCAGACACCGCTCCACTCTTGGGGGGCTCCCAGTCTGGTGGAGGAGGTAGATATTGGATTGGAGTGACCGGTAGGGGCAGGGGCTGTGTAAGTGAAGAGAGCCCCCAGCCTATTACCAGGAGGGGCTCCTGCACACACTGCAGGCACTGCACCCAAGGAGCCGATTTCCCACACCTCCGCGCAGCCCTGTCTTTCTTGCCTTATGCCACATGGGGGCGCAAGAGTCTTTCACAGCCTCTCCGGACTCTCCCATCAGCGTAGTGGATGGGTGGCTGGGGTGAGCTCTGTGCCCCTTCTCCTGGCGACCCTGGCCTGGTGATGGCCATCTCTTGGCCTTAGGATCCTCACATGGGAAACGAAGGAGGTGCATGCAATGAGCCATCTGGACCCACCTTTAGCCAGCTCTCATAAGCGATGTGGCCTCGGGATCCATTCCCCAGGACCTGCTTCGGGGTGGCCCAGGGGATCCAGGTGCGTGCCCCTCCACTCTGGGTCCCAGGAGAGACTAATGCCTACCAATGCAACTTCCCACTTTTTAGAGGCCTCCAGGAGGCCGCAAACTTGTGGAGACAGCGCAGATCCTGGAGCTACAGTAGGGTCGTGGGTGGCGGAAGAAAATGAGTCACCAGGGACTTCCGAAATCCCTCCGGCCCAGCCCAGAGGATATGAGGCCCTCAGAGGGAGGGCTTGGTCTGCGGAGCACCGCGATGGCTGATGTGCCTGGCATAGCTGAGGGCTGAGTCAAGGGACAAGGTGTTTGTTTCCCTGAGAGGGCTTCTCCAAAGTTGGAGTGTCTCCAGCCTTGTCGCCCCTCCTGTCTCCGCCAACAAAGGGGACCGTGCGCCAGGCTCTGAACTCTGGACGTCTGTATCTCCCTGAGGTGCTCTCTCAGCTGTGACCCCAACACACCCCTACTGGCCTTGCTTCTCCTTGTCCTTGTCCTTCCCCCAAATGCCTCCTCTTGATTCAGGGAGCTGGCTGCAACTAGCCAGGTCAGAAGCCACTCCCCAGATGGCCGAGCACCCCAGTCACCAGGGGGAGGAAGGGCCAGCTCATGTACCCCGAGCACCTACTGTGTGTGTGAGGGTCTCCCTGGGCCTGTCACTTTGTATTTGTTACCACGTGTCTTCTGGCAGCAGCCTCCGAAGGCCACCATTCTACACTCATTTCACAGAGCAGGAAGTCAAAGCTTAGCCCGGCAGCGAGAGAACTCATGCCCAGGCTCGTCTGACTCACACCTGTGTCTCCCTCCTCCTCCCCACCTGCTTTCTGCACAAGCTCTGAATCGTTGTGCACCAACCTACCCATCCTTGCCGCCGTTTACTTCTGCACACGCCCCTGCCCGCCAAGCACACACATGCGCCCAAACTCACATACGCCAAGGTGGGTGCGCTGATAGACGCGTGTGCCCGTGTGGAGCCAGGCCTGACGGGCGGCCCCGACTGCGGCTTATCAGCCAAGTGGTCTCGAGCAAGTCACTTGACCTCTGTGAGCCTCCGTTTTCTCATCCCACCAGAATTGTTATGAGAATTAAATAAGATAGGGTACGTGACATTGTTAGAGCCTTACCTGGGTGCATTGCTCAATAAAGGTCAGCTAGTTCTAGAATTCTAGCTACTTTCCATTATTATTAGACACATGCATCTTTGTACCCTCTCGACACGTGTAACCAGCCGTGCGCGGCTCACACCGAGGCACAGGGATGGTCACGCACACCCGCACAGCCAGGCAGGAACCCACGATGGGAAACTCAGCCACCTGCTCTACGTACCGTGTGCCTACGTGCCTGGGCCAGGCTACTGGGGTGGGCAGGGACCGCCTGTATGACAGAAGGCGGGGAGCCTGGCTTTGGGGTCTAACCTGTCTGGCTGGGAAGTAAAATTCGTGATCAAGTGTGATCTGCAGACCAAGCTGGGACCTTGTTAGAGTCTTGAAGCATCTCACTCTGAATGAGATTCCAGAGCTTCTGAATCAGAATCTGCAACTTCATAAGATCCTCGGAACACCAGGGTAGAAGGGAGGGATGTGGGCAATTATCCCCGAGCGAGAGGGGGCTGGCTTGGGGACTGTCCCTGGTCTCCTACCTGTGTCCTATCAGCAGGCTGATAGGCTCCCGCTCCTCCCCTGTCGTTGGGAGTTGGCGCTCATGTGTGAGGTTATCCAGCTCAGCCTTGGGAGGAGAGGATCCCTCAACCCTATTCTAAAAGAGTATAAATAGCAAGGTCACTCTGTGGTCCTTCCCAGGGCTCTGACAGGCTGGGGCTCGGAACCACAGCAGGGCCCAAGCAACTGGCAGAGGGTGCCTGCCTGTTCAATCCCTCTCCTGAAATGTGTCCACACTTGTTTGCGACTCTCCCCACCCTGCATCATGGTAGGGTCACTGCCAGAACTCTGGCCGACCTCTCCCTCCTTGAGTAAGGTGAGGGCTGGGTCCCCTGGGGAGGCTACAGCCTGCGGCCCTGGCCCAGTGCCCCTCCCTATCCCTGTTGGGGCTAATTTTAGGGCTGTCTTGACAGCTGCCTCAGCTTAACCTGAGTCAGTTCCCTGCTCAGCATTGGGGTCAGTTGGGGTCAGTTGGGGAGTGGGCCAGGCCAGCCCCAGCTTTGACTACAACAGTTAAAATTAGACTCCTGACCCCCTGGCCACTATCCCCACGGCTTGGAGAGCCCCCCCTCCGTACTGACCAGCAGGATGGGACAGGAACTGGTCCTATTCTCAGTCTGACTGCCCTGTCCAGGAGGACGAACCAAACCCTGTGGAAACCAGAGGCCACAGAGATCAGAGAATTCAGGGCTTGAAGACCCTCCAGCTCAGCCCCTTGTCTGCAGAAGGGAAAGGGCAAGGGGCTGAGGCCTGGACCTGAGTCACACAGCAAGTGAGGGCAAAGCCCAGGCCTCCTGGTGCCCCGCTGGGTTCTATGCGCCGCACCCCAGAGCTGGGTGGAGAGGTAGGTGGGTCCAACATCTGCAGTAGCCCGTGAAGGTCAATCCTGGGCCTGGGCAACTCCCTTCCTGCAAAGTGCAGAGAGGGGACCCCTCGGATGCCAACGCAACACAAACTTCTTAAGCCCCCTTGCCATGCCCAGCTGTGTAGGATTCAAGAGCAGATGGTACCTGGAATAGTTAGTAGAGGAAGGATTTTAGCCTCTGATAACACAGGGTTGGAGTCCTTGATCTGTCACCAACATTCTGGTCCTTCGTTTCCTCCTCGATGACATGGATGTGGTTATATATATTCACAGACTGGTTGGGACAGAGGAGATGAATGGAGGATGGGAAGAGCACTGAGAACTCAGGAGTGTGAGGTGCCCACAGGGCTGCCAGCTGGTTGGGGATGCAGGCTTCTTCCCATGGGCAACTGGAACCCGAGTGGCTCCCACAGTCTTCACCCCCCATTGCCTCCATCCCCACTCTCTCTCACCCAGCGATGTTGCAAGAGGAAAGGGAAACAAGTCTTGAAGCTGACCTGGGCAAGAGGGAAAGGAAATGCAAGCCGAGGTCACAGAGGGAAGCTGTGGTTCTCCTCTCTTCCCCTATCCGCAGCCTTTGCTCCTTCTGTTCCCTTGTTCCTGCCTCCTCTCATGTCCTTCTTCTGTTCATTCATTCCAGCCACCCTCCCATGTCCCTAAATTCCCATTTCTTCCTGCGATCTCCCTCTGGAGCCCTCTGCCCTGGCCCTCGTGGTTCCCTGGTCGGGTCTGCGAGTGCGAGTGTGGACGATTGCATGTGTATGGGACTCCGCTGCGCAGGGCTGGCACTCAATAAATATTTAATGGCCCACCTCCAATCCTCTCTGAAACAAGGCTGTGTGTACCTGAAGAAATAGATAAACGTTGACTGACTCTAAAAACACACACATGCACCCTGAGAAAAGTTTGTTTATCCATCCTCCCTGGATAACAAGTTGGCTCCCACTATGGACTTTCCAGATGATTGAAGGTGGAGGAATCTTAAGATTAGGAAGGAGGGAGTCCTCCCAGGTGGAAGGAATGTCTTGAGCCAAAGCTGGGAGCTGAATGCTCAGTAGTCGGTGGAACAGCAGTGTGAGATGAGCTGGTGAGACTGGCAGATCATGAAGAGCCTTGAATGCCAGGCCAGGGAGCAGACTTTATCCTGAGGGCAGTGGGGAGCCATGGGAGGGTTTTGAGCTGGAGCGTGACAAGGTTGGCTATGCTGCCACCGGTATTTCCTCTCTGGCTGCTGCATGGAGTGTGGATTGAAGACAGAGAGAGTGGCGTCGAGGAGCCCTCTGCTGTCAAGGTCAAGCGAGAGAAGATGAAGATGAACATAGGAGAGGCTGAAGAAGTTGAGAAGTAGACGACCCCCAGGATATCACAGGGGGATGGCCAGGACTGAGTGATGGATTGGATGAGGGCAAGGAAGGAGGGACAGCAGGCTCCGTGGTTCTCGGAGTTCCAGGCCCAGGTGACCAGCTGGCTGAAGGTGCCTTGCTGAGGCGGAGAGAGGAGCGGGTCTGGGGAAAGATGTAGAGATCGGCTTTAGACATACCAGAGAGATGGTCTGACTAGAAATGGGAGTATCTAGACTGGTCGGAGGGTTTGGGCCAGGCAATCTGAGTAACAGCCTCTGAGTGACACTGAATGAAGTGTCCCCAGTGGCCACAGGATAGTCCCAGGAGCCCCAGCCACCTACAGTCTCTATGACGGACAAGACTTGGACTTGGGCCGCCGGAAGAACAGGACAGGGTCACCAAAGGGTCTGACAGGATGAGGGGAGGGTCTGGGACATGCCAGAAGGTAGGGTAGGAGTGACTGACGCAGAGGCCTGGGATGGAGAGGAAGTAGGAAGAGGACAAAGGCGGGCTGGACTGGCGGGCCTTACAGATCAGCCAGCCTGAAACCATCATTGTCGAGACAGGCAGAATGAGGCCTGGTGAGGGGTGGGGATGGGACAGTGAGGCAGACAGGCCAGCAGCTGCTGGCTCAGTGCTGTCCTCTGGGCCACACTGTCGGGGAGTGGTCAGCTGGGTGGGACCCCGGGATGGAGCTTCCTGGCCATGCCCCAGTGTTGTGGGCTTGTCTGGTCTCGCAGGGAGCACTGGAGCAGACAGGTGACAGCCCAAGTCTGTACCAAGCAGCACCCCGAAACCCACTGTCAGTCCATCTCAGCTCTGTGCTATTACCGTCTCGTTCCCGGACCGAGGCTGGGCTGCAATGGGAGGAGGAAGCCACACACCGAGACCTGGAGACTCACAGCCCCGCACAGAGCCGTGTTCCTGGCAGAACCTGCGTGTTTGGGAATGGGGAGTTGTGGCACCACGTAGCGTGTCCCACACAAGGCGACATGTAATGGGGGCAACGAATGCTTATTCGGCCCCTACTTAGCGCCAGGCCCCGTTCTAGGATCTCGAGACATTGAGCAGGATTTATGTTTTAACTGGAGACTGACAAAAAGCAAACTAACCCATAATATAATGTCAAGGGCAAAAGGAGATGAAGAAACACAGGATGGGGGGGGGCAGTTTCAGCAGGGAGCATGGAGTACTCATTTGAGAGAAAGAACCGGATTGTGGACCCGACTGGCTGGGTGACTTTGGTCAAGACCCTGCCCCCACTCCCCACCTCACTGAAAATTGAGCTGAGTCATCTCTGAGGGCCCTGTTGGCCAGGCTATTAGAAGGGCCTGAGGCGGATGGCTAGGCAATAAGCTTTCTGGAAGACCGGCCTCTCCCACAAAGTCCAGCCCCGCCCACCCACTCCTGCACCAGCTGCACATGAGACCCCCTCTCCCCGCCAATTTCACTCCTCTGGGCAGGGAGCCCAGCAGAAGCTGAGGAGCCCAGGGCCTTGGCACTGCTCCAGATCTGTCCTGACAGGTGGAGGTGACTCACCTGGGGGTGTCAGGATCCGGGAAACTGTCTGGGGGGTAGGAGTCGGGGCGGGGTGCAGAGCGGGAACCTGGAGAGTCCGGCCTTGCCTTACCTGGAAAGGGCCTGGCCTCTGGGGTCCTTCTGCTCTGCATGAGGCCCAACTTGCAGCCAAGGGCGTGTGAGGGCCCCAAGGGCTTGCCAGGGCCTGTCCCCTCCGGGCTTCAGTCTCCCAGGCCACAGATAGGGAGAGGGATGGAGCTAAATAATTTTCTATGTTCCTTCCAGCCCTAAATTCCTTTTGTGTTGAATGTGTTACAAGAGGCCCAAGACCTTTTTGATGGTTTCCCAGAGCATCATTGTAGGGCAGAGTGGCAGATTCTGAAATAGGGAGTGGGCAAAGCTTTGCCAGGTTTAGCAATTAAAAATGTGAATTTCAGAAGAGCAATGAATAATTTTTTTAATATAAGCGTGTCTCAAATATTATTTGTGCTGAAGAATTATTTGTTGTGTTTCTGACATTCAAATTTCAGTGGGTGTCCTGTCTTTTATCTGGCAACTCCAGGTAGAAAAGGTGATTGGAGCCCGGACTTTACCACAGGAAGGTTCTAGACTCTCAGATGACCAGAGTTCCGGCCACCTACCTCGTTGCTCCCCGAATCCCTTATCCCTGGACTTCTAGATACCTTGCTGGAAAGTATGGGGTGAGGGAGGGAGAACCAGTTGTTGGGGAAACCGAGAGCTGTGGAGAGAGGCCCAAGGCCCCAGGAGGCGGCACCCGAACTCCTGCCCTGTGCACCAGCTCGCCTCACTGCCCCTCCCTCCAGCAAGGCAGGCGGTCTCCCCACGGTCCCCTGAACCGCCAGACTCCTGCCTATGTCCACACCCTTGCTCTATTCCTGCCCCCTTCCCTCCTCCACTGCAAGCTCTACCCACCGCAGGGACCCTCCCTTGGCCGTTCTTTAGCCTCAGAACTGACTCGTCTGAGTTCTGCGGGACAGACACAGCCCCTGCCTCCACGCAGCTCACAGTCCAAACGTGGAGACCGACGCACCAACCACCACAGAAAGGGGAGATGGTTGCGCTTTCACGGGAACCACCCAGGCTTTGTGCAGGCGGGACCCGCGTTCTGCTTCGCTGAGGCCCTACCCCGGAGCAGGCTACCATCGGCGTTAGTGGGAGAAATCGAAGTTCTCAGAAAGGAAGGCCTCCCGGAACCTTCCCCGATGCAGCTGGAAAAGGGCCTTCCAGATGGAGGGAAGAGCGCAGGAAGGCCAGGCGTGAGCAGCGAAGGCACAGCGAGCGGGGGCGCGGCTGGCAGAGGGCAGGAGGAGTGCTAGCGGGACGGAGAGGTCGCCCTGCCAATAGGCTGAACCCGTGCTGTGGACCTGTGACCTGGGGAGGCCTGGCACCCTGTGCCCTTGCTGCTAGCCCTCCCACGTTCTGCATTTCCAAAGGACAGGGGCGGGGCCTTCCTCTTCTCCCCTGCCCTCCAGGACTGGGTAGGCAGGAGACAGATTGCTAGAAAGCGGAGGGCTGGCCGAGGGGACCAGTCACCCCGCCCTGTTCTCTCCCCTTGGGCAATGGATGGTGCTGGGACAATTCTAGTAGGGGGTCACAGTCACTCGGCAGAATCAGGGAAGGTGGCTGGCTTTCTGGCCCTACACGGAGGCCCCTGTGGCTTTTAGCGTCGCGTCTGTTTGCCACGGGGCTGCTTCACCGCTAGAGTCCAGGGCGCGACAGGTGATGTCTCCCTGTGCGTCCCCAAGCCCACGACTGGGTGAATGAGCCAGGCCCACTACGGACACCATCCCCCGCACCCACCCTGAAGCAGACCCTGAGGCCCAGGGAGTTGAGGTGCTAGGAGTTTAGGAGTTTAGGCTAGACTGGGATTTTAACCCGGCTTGTCCAACACTGAGGCTCAGACTCCTGTGACACGGAGCTGCCCTTATTTTCTAAGTAATCTCGGAGGTGGTACTTTATTTCGGCTCTTTATCCCATTTGGATCTTTGCTACTTCTGTCCGCAGATGAGGACAAAGCCGTTGCTTGTCTGTGAACTTCTGCAGTGGCCTTTGCCCAGAAGCAGTAAACTGTGGAAGGAGGGAAGAAAGCAGGAAGGAAGGGATGAGCTCCTCCTGGGGTTCATGTGCCCTTTCCCCGGGGTACCGCACCCTTCCTCCAGCCTGCAGCCCTGCCCTACCCTGAGTCATGTGGCTCCCCGGCACTCTGGGCGCAGCTGGGCCCTGTGCACACACACACAGCATTCCTCCTCAGCCACCCGGGCTCCCCTGTCCCCCCGCCCATCACCCTGGAAGTGCTTCACTCACCCCAGGTGTTCAGTGGCCGCAATCCAGGCTTACTGCTGGGCAAGACTCTTTGTGGGTTTGTAGTGTGCCGAGTCCCCCGTGCTAGCCCATGGAGGCCTTGAGGACAGACGCCTTTCATTCTCCCACTTGGGTGCTCAATAAGCAGCCACTATGCACCAGGCACGGTGCTGGGCGCCAGGGCCAAACAGGAGCTGATATGCCCTGAGACTCCGTGGCTGCCCCTGGGGGAACCGCCTGGTCTCCTCACAGTCCTTCAACTAAAGGGCTAGTGTCCAGCATGCCAGGGGGGCTCCAGGAGCTCAGGCCACATCAGCCTTCGTCTTGGATCTCCTAGACTTCCCCAGCCTCTCCTGTGTGCCTGATTCAGGACAAGTCCTCACTGGGGTGGAGAGGCGGCAGTTTTAATGATGAGTCATCTGATAATGACCCTGGAGAATATAAAGTGTTATTGGGTACAGACACGCACGAGACCTCGAGAGCCATTCTGCAATGGTCCCCTCCCCAGCGGCCCTCCCCAATGACCCATAGTCAATACTATTCCTTCCTTTTTATCCACTGGCTCCAGGATCCAGCCAGCCCTCTTTCTCTATCCTGGCTTTTGTATCACTCATGGACTTGTGGCCTTGGTGGCCGGTGAGGATTCCCTGGAACCTGTGTACTTCTCATCCGCTTTACCCAAGAAACTTGACAGGAGTCTGAGACCTTATATACCAGGTACTGCATTAAGCACATTACATGAATTATCTCATCTCATTCTCCAACAGTCCTATGAAACGGACATTATTATTATCCTCACTTTACAGTTGTGGAAACCGGGGTTATAGGGTTTAAGTAAATTAATAAGTGATGGTATCAGGGTTTGAATCTAGGGTTATGTATTCCAGACCATTCCTCTTAAACTCTCTACTTCCCTACCTTGCACTTGTAGTTAAGAAAGGCCTTGGTCTTGGGGCGCCTGGGTGGCACAGTCGTTGAACGTCTGCCTTCGGCTCAGGGCATGATCCCAATGTTCTGGGATCAAGCCCCACATCAGGCTCCTCTGCTGGGAGCCTGCTTCTTCCTCTCCCACTCCCCCTGCTCTGTTCCCTCTCTCACTGGCTGTCTCTCTGTCAAATAAATAAATAAAATCTTTAAAAAAAAAAAAAGAAAGAAAGGCCTTGGTCTAAGGCCTCCATGATATCTTCACATACCAAATGGAGGAATGTTTGCTCAGTAGAGAAGAAAACGACGCCTGGTTAATGGGCAGGAGTGTCTGTGAATATTATGTTGGATTAAGATATTGGCCTATTGTTGACTGAGAACATTACCATCAGCCCCAAGACCACACCCATGGGAAGACAGGGAGATGTCTCATCTGAGGTTCTTCCTGGTGTAAGTCCCCGGAGAGGGTGTCCAGGCCTGGAAAGAAGGACTTCGGTAGGGTCCTAGGCTATTGAAGAGAGACCATGGCTCTCTTAGCCTGGATTTTTAAAGGTACGGTGTCTACAAGTGGGCTCCCAAGTCAGGAAGAGACAGTCAGGGACTTGGAAAGCAGGGTCACCATCAGGCAAGACCTTATCTTTCTCTCTGGGGTCAGTTAGCACCTGGAGAGCAAGAGACGCCCGCTCCAACTGTCCAGCAGTGACACCTACAGACTGTGGGGCAGGTCACGCTCCACTCCGTTCCTCTCCCATTGTCATCTGTTCCAGTCCTTATAAGGATTTTAACCCCCACCCCGTTTCCTCTATTGTAACATACAGATCTTCCTCGGCTTACAATGGGGTTACGTCCCAAGGAATCCATCATAAATTGAAAATAGCATTAAGTCAAAAATGCATTTACTATACCTAACCTCTGAACATCATAGCTTACCCTGGTCTACCTTAAATATGCTCGGAACACTTACGCTAGCCTACAGTCGGACACATCACCTAACCAAAGCCTATTCTATTTTATAATAAGTTGTTGACTATCTCATGGGCTTCGTTGAATACTGTACTGAACGTGACAAACAGAATGCTTGTGTAAGTACAGAGCGGTTATAAGCATATCGGTTGCTTACCCCCAAGATCGCCCGGCTGACTGCGAGCGGCGCTGGCCGCCACCGCCCGGCATCCGCAGAGAGCCGGGCAAAGATCAAACCTCCAAACCCGAAGTACAGTTACTGCTGAATGCGTGTCGCTTTTCCACCATCCTCCACTCGAAAAATCTTAAGTTGAACCCATTGTAAGCTGGGGACCATCTGTATTCATCACAACTAATGAACCAACATTGATTCATTATTATTAACTAACTAAAGTCTATTTTATTTGGCTTTCCTTAGCTTTTACCTAATGTCCTTTTTTTTTTTAAAGATTTTATTTATTTATTTGACAGAGAGAGACAGCCAACGAGAGAGGGAACACAGGCAGGGGGAGTGGGAGAGGAAGAAGCAGGCTCCCAGCGGAGGAGCCTGATGTGGGGCTCGATCCCAGGAATCTGGGATCACGCCCTGAGCTGAAGGCAGACACTTAACGACTGAGCCACCCAGGCGTCCCCCCTAATGTCCTTTTTATGCCCAGGATAGCACATCCTCAGGCCTTTCTGCATCTGCCCTCCTTCTGGCCTGGGACCCTTGGTCGGGCTTACCTTGTTTTGATGACCTTGACAGTTTTGAGGAGTATTGACTAGATACCGTGTAGACTTTCAATTTGAGTTTTTCTTTCCTTTTTTGGGGTAAAGTTTATTTATTTATTTTAGTAATCTCAATACCCAACGTGGGGCTCAAACTTACAACCCCGAGTTGATGCTCTTGACAGTTACGTGGTCTTCCAGCTGAGTCAGCCAGGCGCTGCTCCGTTTGAGTGTTTCTGACGATCTTCTCACGGTTAAACCGGAGTTACAAGTTCCTGGGAGTAAGATCACGCAGGCAAAGCGCCAGTCTCCTCACATCAGGTCAAGGGTATATTTTACCAGCGTGACTTAGCGCTGTGGTCATTAACCTTGATGACATGGCAAAGGTTATGGCCGTCGGTTTCTCTGCTGCAAAAACGATGCATTCCGTGTCATGCCAACCCGATCACTAAGGTGGGAGGGGCAGCACCCCTGGAAGTCTGCACGGTGGTGATAGTAGTAACCAGCGAGAGAATCCGCAGTGTGGAAGGTGAATTTCAGAGGGTGGCCCCCGTCTCAGCTTCAAAGGCTTTGGGCTCTACCAGCTCGAGCCGGGAGCAGGTCTCATTCATCTTTATGTTCCCATACCTGGCGCAAGGCTGTCTCCCGAATGCACTGGGTATCTTTTTCTTTAGTAGCTGCGTTCTTTTGAAAATTGAGGTGAAATTCACTTAACATAAAAGTAACCATTTTAAAGTGCACAATTCAGTGGCTTTTATACATTCACAGTGTTGTGCAACCACTCCCTCTATTTAGTTTCAAAATGTTGTTATCACCCCCATTCCCCTCTTCCCTCAGCCCCTGTATCTATTCTGGTTTTTTCGTACAAAGGGAATCATATAACGCAAGACCTTTTGTGTCTGGCTCCTTGCGTGTAGAATAATGTTTTCAAGGTTCATCTGCATTGTAACATGTGTCAGAACTTATTCCTCTTTGTGGCTGAGTAGTATTCCTTTGTATGTATATATCACATTCTGTTTATCCATTCGTCCATTGATGGACATCTGAGTTGTTTCTACCCTTTAGTTATTGTGAATAGTGCTGCTATGAACATCTACGTGTAAGTATTTGTTTTCACGACCTGTTTTCAATTCATTCGGGTGTATACCTAGGCATGCCTGGATTTGTAAAGAAGGTAATACTTCCCTGCGGGTTTTCAGGGCGCTAATCAAATACAGAGGCTCTGGTTATGGACCAGGGCCTGTGGGAAGGAGATTTCTGACTTGGGCCTGGTTCAGGTTATCATCTTATCAATAAGTTGCATAAACACAGCACACATGTATCGAACTCACCACAACCAAGGATGTGGGAGAATAGTGATGCAAAAAGGAGCTCAGAGGGCGCCTGGGTGGCTCGGTTGGTTAAGCATCTGACTCTTGATTTCGGCTCAGGTCATGATCTCAGGGTTGTGAGATCAAGCCCCGTGTCGGACTATGCACCGGGCATGGAACATGCTTGAGATTCTTTCTCTCCCTCTCCGTCTGTCTGTCCCCCACCACTCTCTCTCATCCTTTCTCTTCCTCTAAAAAAAGAAAAAAGAAGCTCAGAGTTTGAGTTGACCATAAGCTCTACGTGAGCCAAGGCATGGGCTGCGCTAACAGAGGCATAGGGTCCGGAACACAGAAGATGATTGCCCGGCTCCACTGTGTAGTCAGGCCGACCCACTTGGAGCTCTGAGGCCTCTTTGACCTGCTGGGGTATGCTCGGGATCAGAAGAAAGTGACCAGACTACAGAGGCCCGGGAACAAGGTCATGCGACCGGTGGGCAGAGGCCTCAAGTGTAGGCAGGATGGCTGGAACAGGGTCTTTGTGGCCTGGGATCTGCAGGGTTGGCTGTCTGGGAGGAAGACTTTTTTCCTACCAAGTAGTGAGTTCCTTTCCTTTTAGGGTTGGGCGTGTGGAATGAGCAGGGGACAGAGTCAGAAGGACATCAGGTGAGCTCAGTTGACTCTGGGGGTCAGGCGATGGCCCTGAGGTTTTTCAGTACTAAGAAACAGACTTAGCCTGAGAGAGGAGCAGAGAGAATGAATCTTGGGGTGTTGGGTTTTCTCTCCCCCTTCCCCTTTACCGCTCTTCCTCTCCTCCTCCTCCCTCCTCCTTTTCCTCCAGGCTGGCACCCCGAGCCATTCTATCCTGGGGAGAGGCAGCGAAATCCCAGCACAAATTAAGGAGTTTGTTAAAATGAGGGGCTGAAATCAACAGGGCAGGATTTAACTGGCTACGCTGTAAAAACCCAGGAAAAGGCTTGTCTCGTTATGGTGACTGGAAAAAAGCAGAGTATACAATTTTGGATACCTTCTGACTAGGTTAGAATGCATAAAAAACTCTAGTATAAAACACACCAAAGTCTTTTTTTATTATTATTGAAGAATAGTTGACATACAATATTATGTTAGTTTCAGGTGTACAACTAGTGATTTGATAATTCTATACGTTATGCAATGCTCACCACAGTGTGGTCACCATCCATCACCGTATAATGTTCTCACAATATTATTGACTATATTCTCCACGTTGTACTTTTTCATCCCCCAAACACACCAAAATCTTAACCTCAGTTATCTGTGTGGATCAGAACTGTCAGAATTGTTTATTTTGTGTTTTACATTTTTCTGTACTTTTCAAATATTCTGTAATGATTTCTATAATCAGAAGGAAAAAAATACACTTTAATGCTTGAGAATGAATTTAACTGGGATAGACGTGGGATGCCATGGTGCCCAGAATTCTCACCCGGCCTCTTCCTGCTCTGCCCTGCGCTGGCTGTATGACCCCTCACCTCCCTGCCCCCGCTCTCCGTGGTTCTTCTGGTCCCCTGGAACCGTCCATACAGGGCCCTGTTCCCAGCAGGCACTTGGGAAACTTTAGTAAACACATGACATTTAGCTTGAAGAGCCATACAAATAAGTGACTGTAAAGGAGGAGGGAGAACCCTCACTCGCTCTGAGGTAGAAAAGACCTGAGGGGTGGGGAGGCCACAAGATGGATGCAGCCGGAGGTGTGGGGCATCTGCCAGGGTGGAGCAGGCCTCTCCTTTCCCACTGGCGCTGCAGTCACCACCCACCTGGCAGGGGACACAGGCTGCCAGCGTCCTGAGGAGCCAGGGTCAGTGTGTGGGACTCATGTGGTCTCCAGACATCACCACAGGAGAGCCCAGAGTCACCGAGCACCTCCCTAGTGCTGCCCTGGGCTGACCCTTTACCTGCATTCGTTGAATCCACACAGGGAGCCCACCAGGTCGGTGTGGTTACCCCACGCTGCCTCCAAGAAAACCGAGACTCAGAAAACGAAACACCAGGTCACACAGCTAACACACAACAAAGGTGCTCTTAACCACGATTGCACACTGCTTCAGGAGAGCCTCCAACACTTCAGCTTTCCGCTCCGTGGCTTGTGTCTTGTCCTTCTTGGCCTTGATATGGTCCACTGATGGCTTGGTTATCGCACGTGATGACACTTTATGGCCATGGAGGAAAGAACTCCCGCTCACTTCCTCCTCTCTCGAGGATGGCAGAGTACTGGAAGTGGGCAGAGACCCTCACCACCACCCCCAGCCTTGGCTCTGGAGGGCTGTTCTGGGCCCTGAGGGCAGGTGGGATCTCTGTGGAAGTCACATAAGGGAGGTCTCAGGTCCCAGGTCGGGATGAGTGACTATAGCTAAGGGCATTGTCATCAGAGCCTGCCCTGGACAGTGGGACTCCCTCAAAGGGGAATCGGAGGACATGACTGCAGAGGGCCTTTCTATCCCTTCAGATTCTAAACTCTCAAGTCCAAGACTCTCAGATATTCAGGGGGGAGGGGGCAGCGGCCAGGCCGTGGTTGATGCCTTCTATCCAGGGTTAGAGCCACGGGCACCACTGCCACATACCAAGAATGGCGCTGGTGTTTGTGTGGCTGTTGGTAGGACTTCTTCTGAGGGTGAGAGAGACTAGCCCCTGGGGGTCAGGGTACAGCTGTCTCTGAACTAACTTGACAAACATTTTCTATCATGTGCTGGGGAGAAGTGTTATCTGGGCTGAGTGCTGGGGACACAGAGGGTAATCACCCAGTTCCTGCCCTTGGATGGAGGCAGATAGACCCAGAGCTAGGGGGCTCAATGTTAGGGCAGAAGGATACATACAGGGGACGCAGGAGGCAGAGGAAGGGCCCCTAACTCTGGGGACATGCACCGAGGGCTGGTTCTTTCCTCCCTCCGGTTCCAGGAAGGCCTCCAACAACTTGTGTGGCCCATGCTGGTGACCTCAGGATGACCAGGTTTGTGCCGAATTTGCCTGCTGCCCAAGCCTCAAATAGACTACATCGTGGCAGCCCCGCTCTGGTCCCTGGACGTTAGGAGAGAGTCATGGCTGTCTCATGTGGCCCGTTGGGTAACTGAGGAGAGGCTAGTGGTTTGTGGGCATTGAGTAACCGCTGGGCTTCCTGAAACTTCAAGTTTCTTTCACTTCCCACCTTCCTCTTTCAGGGTCAAGCTGGGGGCTGGGGAGTAGCCACAAGCCCACGTTTGTGTATTTTTTCATTCAGTAGTCAGTTGCTCACCACCTCCCCTGCTCCTGCCTGTCATGGGCTTGTAGGACTCAATGAGATATCCACGGGGCTCTGCCCTTCTGGATCCGCTGGCTCAGATAATGGCATCTATCCCTACAGCCAAGGCAGAAATCTGGGCATCAGCCTAGACTCCTCCCTCACACCCCTTCTTGTCCGCCTTCTCTTTCCCTGTAGTGCTGCATGCTTCTCCTGTCATCATTTATCATCTTTTCTCGAAAAATCTCCAATGGTCCATCTTTCCCTTCTAGACTCAATGAAGGCAGGGACTGTGTTTATCTTGTTTCCCGCCATATTCCTGGCACCTGGCACAGTGCCTGGCACTTACTAGATGCTCATTAAAGAGTGTCGAATGAATTAGGAGTCCCTCTATTCCCATTTCCTTAATATCCCTTGGATCCATACTCTCTTGCTCTCCCGCAGCCACGGCCTTTCCTCAGATCTCATCCTTCACCAAACTACTCACCAGACTACCTCATCATCTCCCCCATCCACTTTATTCGCCACACTACAGCCAGAGTGCTCGTTCTAAATTGCCCATCTGCCCTCCTCAGAACCCTTCCTGGCCCCGCACCACTCACAGGAACAAGGCCACATTTCTGGGATGAAAAAGTGAGAGCAGGTATGACTGATCAGCCCAAGCCCACTCTCAATTCCCGGTGTAAATGGTCAGGAAGATAAGCAAAAAGACAAAACCTGCAGTGATTACTGTACACATTAAAGATAAGAGAAGATCACAAGGCAAAGCACAAGGGAGAAATTACATTAACTAGATGACAAATGGGGACAGATTGAGAAATACATTCTCGGATGACAACATTACCTGCTCCTCCCTCTGAAACAGAACAGTATGTGTACTTGGTGTCATTAACTGACCATGTCCCTCTCCTGTCTTTACTGCAAGCTCCTTAAAGACAAGGACCATATCTAATTTGTCTTGGTGTCTCTGGCACCTAGCTCAGAAGTTGGCCCATAGTGGGCACTCAGTAAATATTTGTCGAATGAATGAATCAGAGGATTAAATGAATTAGCGAATGAAGAACCGATGGCTTCCAAAGTCGATAAAACAAACTAACCCCCACTGTTTACTCTTTTTTTTTTTAAGGGGCAGAGGGAGAGGGAGAGAAAGGATCTTAAGCAGCCTCCATGCCCAGCACAGAGCCTGATGCGAGGCTCGATCTCACAGCCCTGAGATTATGACCTGAGCCAAAATCAAGAATCGGGTGCTTAACTAACTGAGCCACCCAGGTGCCCCAACCCACTGTCTACTCTTCTATCACGGACCCACCGACGAGATGGACATTTGGTCATACTCTGATAACACAGGATATGTTGTAAGCCAGTCAGGGTGGTTGAGGACCCAGATTCTAGGACCAGAAAACCTAGTTTGAGTACTGACTCCACTAGTTATTAGCTGTGTGAGCTTAGGCAAGTAATATAACCTCTCTGTGCCTCACCTTTATCATCTGTAAAATGAATATAGTAATAGTACCAATCTTATAGGGTTGTTGTGACAACTAAATTTACATCTGTGTGTAAATTTAGTGTGTGTGCATGTGTGTGTGTATAACTTCAGCATATATATGCACACATACCTATATGTAAATTTACATGTATCCTATAGATTACCCTATATTCACTATATACACAATATATATATATATACTATATATACTCTATAGTATAGATACTATATACTATATATACTGTATACTATACTATATATACTAAATACTGTATATACTAAATACTATATATACTGTATACTATACTATATATACTAAATACTATATATACTGTATACTATACTATATATACTATATACTATATATACTGTATACTATATATACTAAATACTATATATACTGTATACTATATATACTATATACTATATATACTATATACTATATATACTGTATACTATACCATATATACTATATACTATATATACTGTATACTATACTATATATACTAAATACTATATATACTGTATACTATACTATATATACTAAATACTATATATACTATATACTATATACACATAGAATATATATGTATATACTATATATCCTATATACACCATATACTATATATACTATATATATATATACTATATACTATACTACATACTGTATACGCAATATACAATATAGTATTGTATATTTTCTATATATAAATATCTATATAATACTATATACATATAAAAACTATATAACACTATATGCATATATATTTGGCATTGCTGTTTAAATGACGGTGAATGTTAATGACGATGGTGATGACATATCCCTAATCCACCCCATCAGCTTTTCTTTTTCTGTGTCTACACTGTCTGCCTAATGGTGGAACTGAGACTGCCATTGCTAGGAAGCAATGCCACATAAAGTTGAGAGGGTGAGGAGGTGGTCCCCGGCCCGGCTTTATTTCTGTCTGTTCAAGACAGTGAACAAAAACAATTAATAAGGAACCTACGAAAAGACCACACACGAGAAGGAAGAAAATTGTTCTGAAGATTCATACGAAGAGCTTATTATCCCCGAAATGATTTTCTGTAAGAAAACGGAATAAAACCCTAAAAGTCGTCTGTTTGGTATTCTCAGAACAAACACACAGCCCAGGAGGCTTTGGTATCATGGTTATTTGCTGGGTGCCTCCCAAGTGGGCAAAAGATGTGAATAGTCAGGTCACAGAAATGGCAAAGCGAACGGCTCTCAAGGAGGAAAAGATGCTTCTCTCACTCCTAAGAGAAGTGCAGACCAAAATTATAACAAGACATAAGTTTTCACCTACCAAATTGGCGGAAATCCAGGACTTTGTTTTCTCTTAATGATTTTATTTATTTATTTGTTTGTTTGTTTGTTTTAGAGAAGGAGAGAGCAAGAGCCCGAGGGACTATGAGCAGGGGGAGGAGCAGAGGGAGAGGGAAGGGAGGAGCAGAGGGAGAGGGAGAGGCAGACTGATGCTGAGCCCAGCTCGGGGTGGGCTCCCAGGACCCTGAGATCTTACCCTGAGCCAATACCAAGAGTCAGACGCCCAACCGACTGAATCAGCCAGGCGGCTCCAAGTCCAAGACTTTACTATTGCAGGATCGTGAGGCCCTTGTGAAATCCATTGTGAAATCCATTTTAAATCCTTGTGGGGATTTTACTTCAAAGAAGTCATCCCTCCCTCATTCCCAGCAATGTTATTTAACTGAGATTTCCTCCCTTCCAGCTCCAGGGATGGCCCTGACGGGCTGAAGCCTGCTAACGTTCTCATCATCCAGAAGAGATCATCCAATATTATGGGGTGACCTTGGGCAAGCTACTTGGTACTCTGAGCTTTGTTTCTTCATCTGTAAAAGGCAGACGATGGCACAGGCTTGTGGAAACCAGCCAGGATAGTGGCTAGCACACACTCGGTAAGACATTTATTAACTTGGTAATTGAATACATAAGAATTTCAATATATGTGCTTGACTAACCTGAAGGTTTATACAATGAACAAATTAGAGTTCTACTTTCTAAAGCATTATAAAAGATAAAAACAAGAAAAGCCTAGAACATATAGCAAAGCAATAAGGAAGCACAAAAATAAAGAGGTAAAATGAGACTACATCATTTATGAAATAGATACAAATAAATTAAGCTATGCTATTGAAGGCAAATTTTCTCACATTCTCACGTTTATTTTATTTCTTTAAGATTTTATCTATTTATTTGACAGAGCAAGAGAGCACAAGAAGCGGGAGCAGCAGACGGAGAGGGAGAAGCAGAGGGAGAGGGAGAAGCAGACTCCCCACTGAGCTGGGAGCCTAACGTGGGGCTCGATCCCAGGACCCCAGGATCATGACCTGAACCGAAGCCAGACACTTAACCAACTGAACCACCCAGGTGCTCCTTTAAGTTTTAAAATTTATTTTTAAGTAATGTCTACACCCAACGTGGGGCTTGAACTCACAACCCTGAGATTAAGACCTGAGCTGAGATCAAGCGTTGGATGCTTAACTGACTGAACCATGTAGGTGCCCCAAGATTTTTTATTATTCAAGTCATCTCTGCACCCAGCGTGGGGCTTGAACCCACAACCCCGAGCTCAAGAATCACACGCCCCACTGACTGAGCCAGCCAGGCGCCCCGGAAAGACTTTCTAAGTGTATTGACTAATAGAGCGTCAAACTAGATAAAATACGAATAGAAGGACAGGTTGATGTAAATAAAAAAAAAGAGTAAGAGATACATCATTATCAGCCTAATAGGTTATGTAGGCTAGAAATAAGTATGGATATACTTTATTTGAAAATATATGTGTGTATATAGTACAACTAGACTAATAAAATATCGAAAGATGGATCCTGTAAAAAGAGAACACATATCTCCTTTTTAAAAATCCATAGAATGCATAAAATGAAATTCCAAAAAATAAAATATACACAAACTCCACACTTCAATTAAACCAATGTCCCCGATGTATCTGCAAATAAAACTAGAAATTCATGACACAAGTTTACGTAATTACAAGAAACAACATCAAGACCAAAATAGTCCCCTAAAAAGACTTCTGATCAGGGGTTAAAGAAAAATTAAAAATGTTGGGGCGCCTGGGTGGCACAGCGGTTAAGCGTCTGCCTTCGGCTCAGGGCGTGATCCCAGCGTTCTGGGATCGAGCCCCACATCAGGCTCCTCCGCTAGGAGCCTGCTTCTTCCTCTCCCACTCCCCCTGCTTGTGTTCCCTCTCTCGCTGACTGCCTCTCTGTCAAATAAAATCTTTAAAAAAAAAAAAAGAAAAATTAAAAATGCAATTATTTTAAAAATAGTGATAAAGAAAACTTTCCATATAAAAACACAGGTAACGGAGCCGGAGCAGAGGTCAGTGGGAAATCATAGCCTTAAATGTTTACTTTATTTAAAAAGAATGACAATAGGCAAAATAAGCATTCGCTTGAATACAATTGTAGAAAAAGAAGAGAAGAGCTACTCTTTATGAAGAGAAAGAAAATAATAAAGGCAGAAACGAATTACTTAGTAAACTACTAGAAACTGAGAAATACATTCAGGCGCATTTAAAAAAAATTCTGCAGTAAGACATAAAAGGCTGCACGGACTTGGTTCTTCCGGTCTATCTACCCCTTGACAACCCTCGCCCCTCAGTCCTGGACACTCGACACCTGTGATTCTGAACTATGGACCCCTCGCTCTCTGAACTCAGGAACCAAATAGATTGATTCAGCTAAAATGTTTGCGAGAGGACTGGTGTCCCCGGTTCCCTGAGCTCTTGTTCCTTGCCCACCACTGCCGTCCGCTAGTGACATTCACCTGCCTCTCAAGCCCCAGCTGAAATGTCCCCTCCTCTATGTCGGCCTTGGGGACCTAAACTACAAGTCTAGCCAGAGAGGGATAAGCAAGAGAATGGGTAAATCCAACATTTGTGGCAGAGTGAAGGTTAAGTCCCACTGTGGGGGGTGAGGAAAGCTGCCTGGTTGAGGGGGCATTTGAGCTGGTTCATGAGGAAGAAAGGGCTCAGCCAGCCAAGGTCAGGGGGAAAAACACTCCAGGAAGAAGGAAAAGCATGAACAAATGCAGGGGTGTGTGTGTGAAAGCACCAAGTGCTTGGAAGAAATCTGGGACTTCCCACATGACTGGGGTGTGGGAGGCTAACGGGGAGTAGGGACTGGGGAGTGTGAAAAGGTCACCGGGGCAGGTCACGAAGGGCCTTGAATGATATACTGATGAGCTTATGCTTCAACCTCCTGTGGGTGATGGAGATTACCAGAAGTTTCTGCGCAAGAGTGTCAAGTTGGGACTGTCAGATGGTCAGCTGCCTGAGCCCCACCCTCATTGAGGTGGGGAAAATGGGGTGGTGGGTGGTATGAGGGAGGATTCCCTAAGCCGGCAGGCTGCCCAGGAGGAGCCAGGGAAAGGTAGGGAGTGCAGCTCTGGCCCTGGAGGCCTGGGGCTGGGGTGAAGGGCTCAGCCCTGTTCCTTTCTCCTCCTTGATCCATTTCCTGGCTCCTGTGTGCCACCCCCACCGCCATCACAACCAGGGAGGGTCCGGGAGGCAGCTCCTGGCACCTCCCTCAGTCACCATGGGGCTTTTCTACCCACCCATTTGGCCCAGCCCACACAGGGGCCTCTGTGGTCAGGCCTTTGTGTCTGCACAGTGGCCCTCTTTGTCCTGAGCAGCCCCCCCCCCCACCTCCCTCCTGCCCTTCTCTCTTTCCCTCTCTCTCTCTCTCTCTCTCTCTCTCCTGTGTCACAAAAAGTACCAGTTTTGCAGAAAGAAAGCTAGGGCTCTAATCTTGGCTTCTGCCATTGAATCTCTGTATGGCCCTGAGCAAGTTGTCTTGTTTCTCTGAGCCCTACTTTTGGGTCCACGACAAGACGCTGGGTGAGGAATCAAACTCCTGGCAAGACCTGGTCGGCCGCCCAGTGCTGAGACCTAAGCAACAAATGACGCCCGTGGGGACCCCTACCCAACATCCATGCTCTTCTCTGAACCTGCTGCTTACATCTCCAACCTCATCCTGTCTACTGCCTGGCCAGGTGGCTGTCATTCTCCCATCCGACAAATGGGGAAACCAAGGCCTGAGGACAGGGCTGACTCCATGAGTGTGTGACCTGTATGGTGATACAGGGCTCCCCCTTTGAAGGGCCCTGCCCTTGAAGTACGGCTTTGCTGTCCCATCTTGACATTCTTATTAGTTTTTGAACAAGGGCGTCTTCATTTTGCCCTGGGTCCCACAAATTGTGTAGCTGGTCCTGCCCGCGGGGAGCTGGAGGGGAGGCTTGCCCGGGTCTGGACCAGGCTTCCTGCCCCCTGGGCTGCCTCCCCTGGGTGCCTGCACCCTGGCATGCCAAGAGCCAGAGCTTCTAGTTTGCATTTGGCGTCAGGGGCCTGGCCCCTGCCTGGGAAACCTGAGGAGCACGGGTTCCCAGCCGGCTGGCGAGGGAGGGAGCGTGGTCCAGGCTGCGTGCAGAGAGCAAGAAGGGCTGCTGGAGCCAGCCCAGCCCTGCGTAACCTGAGCCGCCATTGTGGCTGCCAATGCCCGGCTCTGCCGTCACTCCCTGAATTCAGCAGGGCCTTCCTTCTCGGCAGGTTGGGAGTTCCAGGGTCGGGAGACCCACCCCAGACTCACTGTGACTTTGGACATTCACTTCCCCTTTCTGAACCTCAGTTTCCCTGTTTGTAAAATAATCATGATAACCCCTGCCTCTCAGGGTTCTGGGGAAGATTAAAGGACATAGTTGAACGCAAGGACCAGCACAGAGGTCATCACTAAATCAAGTTCCTACTCACTCACATAACAAATATTCGTGAAGGCTGACCAGTGAGAGGGGCAGGGCTAGGTGCCGGGCATTTAACCGTGAACAGGAAGACCGTGGCTCTGCCTTCAAAGAGATGCTCACTAGAGGGGGGGCTGCGGTGTGGTAAATGGGGTGACCTGATGGCGCTCCTGGGCTGGGCCTTAGAGAAGCAACGGGGAGGGGGGAGAGCCAAGAGAAGGAGTCAAGGGCAGAGAAGCATGAAGGGACATTGCAGGCGAGGGGAGCAGAGAGGGCCCCGCGGGAGGCGAGCGAGCCCCCCACCCCCCTGCAGCACGGGGGCTCAGAGGCAGGGAGGGAGGTGGAGACGTGGGAGGGCCTGGAGGGCAGGCTGCAGAGGGGGGCTTTCTCTAGAGGGTGGTGGAGCCACAGAAGGTGTGCGGCAGTTGATGGCTGGGAGGGGTGACAGATACCCCACGCTGGCCTGTGAAGGAGGCCTTGGAAGTATCCCCGCTGAGCAGGGGCAGGGGCTGTCACTCCCAGCACCGATTCTCAGAGCAGAAACTTTTCTCGGGGGAGATGAGAGAAGTAGAGAGTGGGAAGATGAGAAGGCTTAAGAGCGCCAAGTGCCTCCTCAGGGTCGGAGAGACAGGAAGCCTCCTAATGCATGGGGAGAAGTGCTCTTGGGCTCACCCTTCCCCATCCTGACCTGCTGCTGCTAATGGAACCCCGCAACCATCTCCCTCCCACGGCTCCATTAACCCACCTCTTGGGGACCATTACATCCCTGGGTCTTCACCACCGTCTGCCTGGGCTGGTTGGTTCCAGGAGGGCTCCTCGGAGGCCCCTCGACCTTCCAGAGAGGGCCTTGTGGGGGGCTTATGGAGCCTCAATTTCCTGGCCGGGTCAATGGGTCTAAAATCTTTTAGCCACAGAAACATCTATATTTTCTCGACAAATTGTCACCAGGAAATGTAAATAAGTACGGAGATAAAAATAAAGGCAGTAAGTCTGCAGTGGATGGGGGCTCCTGAGGCCGCCCCAAGCTGGGGACTTTGGAACCTGCTGGATTTGATCTCTCAAGCCCGGTGATGAGAGTGTCAGGGGAATATGTCAAGAGACCCAGATTTCCAGCCCCTCATTAGAGGGGATACTAACCCCTCAAACCTGGGCAGCTCAGGAGGATGGGCAAAAACCTTAAAAAAAAAAAAAAAAAGGAACTTCGGTCAGGCCAGTGAGAAAGCAGTTATTACCATTTTGCAGAAGAAGACACTGAAGCCCAGAGTCAGGAGAGGTGAGGCAAGACCCCAAGGCCGTAGGGTTCAAGGACAAGTCCCTTTCTTCTGTTTCTCAGACCTCTTGAAGTCACTTGTTGTGGGAGCTCTGCCTCAGGGTGTCTCAGGAATGCGGTTTCTTTGACTGTAAAGTAAGAGAGTTGGACTAGGGCACGAGCAAGACTCTGGACGACCCACTCTCCAGGAGGCTGGAGACGGAGGCAGAGCCCTGAGTCCTCATCTTGGTGTCAAAGGAATTTTTTCTCTCGAGCTTAGTAGTAGCTACAGCAGAGGTCTGGAGGCTTGGGAGAGAGAGGAGAAACGGGTGTTGGCTGGGGCCTCCAGTGACCGGGGGACTTCTCCACATTGGGACCCCAAGGCCTGGGCTCCGTAAGTGGACCAGCTTGGACAATAGGTGGAAGATGCTGGACAAGAGGCCTTTGTGTCTTCCAGGCGGGGGTCCCCAGGGCACTGCAGAGGCGGCTCAGCCACCCAGGGCTGTGTGTCCACTCTGCTCCTGCTCCTGGCAAGACAGCAGCCAGTGTCCCCAACCTCGTGGGGCCAGCAGCCAGGCCTCAGTCAGCTGATGCGGAGCCCAGCAGCACCCAAGGCCCCAGGGCCCTGGGCAAGCTCCTTGGCCACAGAAAGAGGCCTCCTCTGCACTTTCTAGACACCCACTATCCAAAGCCCGAGACGGATGAACCCTGTGATTGCCTCTATGCCACAAAAAAGGAGGCTTCGAGAGGGACTGAAACTAGGGATCAAGGTTTCCCCCCGTTAGTGCTGAAGCTATATTCCTGACACCTAGACCAGAAGAGGGGGGGATTCATTCATTCGTTCATCCATTCAGCATTCAACAAGTATTAAGCAACTCGTGGGAACACTGGCATGGGCTGTAGGCCTTCCTCCTCCCGGCGCTCACAGTCTAGAAAAGGCACAGCCATAGGGTCCCTGACCAGAGAAGGCCTTCAGAGTGGGGTTGAAAGCAGAGAAGGGAGTGCTGTGTGTAGTCTGAGAAGGCAGCTCAAACGAAGCAGCTCAAGATGAGGGATGAAAACAAGCCAGCTGTTCAGGACATTTCTAGCGTCTATCGGGCCGCTAAAGGGAGCATAGGTGAGGCTCTCCCGCTAGCCCTGTCCTCTCTGGAACTGGAGAGACGCAGGACCCTGAATGTATTTCCACTCTAGGCAATGGGGACACCCTCCCCCGCCCTGGTCACAAGCCAGGGTGTTGAGTTCTCAGCCCGGTGCTCCCCGAGCGGGTACCTGGCAGGAGAGGGCGCAGGTTCGCTGAAAGGTCTCCCGGTGCGCAGCGACAAGAGCCACACAGGTGCCCCACAAACTTCGCAAACTTAGTGTCTCTGGAAAGCTGCCCACATCCCGTGTGAGGAAGGCGAGTGGCCTCCGTCCCGCCAGGCGCTAGGTCAGTCGCCACAGACCCCTTCCCGCTGCACGCGTACCGCCCCGGTGTCCCCGCGCGGCTGGCGCGGCGTCCGTCCTGGTGGGAGGGGCGGTGCCAGGGTCTGTCCAGAGTCCGCCCCGCCCCGGCCTGACCCGGCCTGGGCAGGGAGCTGGGCAGGGACGGGGCGGACGGGGCGGACGGGGCGGGCGGGGCTCCGGGCACGTGGGTCCCTGCGGCGGCCGCGGCGCTGCGGGCTGCGGGCTGCGGAGCGCCCCGCGGAGGTGCCGGGCGGGATCGGAGGCGGGGAGAGGTCTGCAGGCGCGCCGGGGACGCGGCGGCGCCTCGGCGCTGGGCAGGCAGAGCCGTGCGCGTGGCCGTCCGAGTGGGACCGTGGTCGGACTCTGTCTCCAGCGGCGCGTCCGTCTTCGGTGTGCGATCGGATACCCCGGTGAGTGTGCGTCGGCGTGTTCGGGAAAGTCTGAGGATCAGCGGGTGAGCGCGTGCGCCCCGGCGGGGCGAGTAGCTGAACCTGTGGGACTTGTTTGTGTGTGCGCTCTGGTGTGAGCGCCCCGCGGCGTGGGCGAGCGCCCCGGAGACCCGCGAGCCCCTGGAGGCCGGCTGCGCCCCCTCAACCCGGGGGCACTCTGGGCGCCCCCCCCCCACCCCGCGCGCCGGCGCCTCGTAGAACTGGGGGTGGGGGTGGGGGCTGGGACAGTGGCCTGGAAGGAGTTAAGCCTCTCTGGGAGGCAGGGGGGGGGGGGACTTTTAATCTGGACCGCAGTGCTATAGGAAGGGTCAGTTTGAAGAAAGGCTGTGCCCTCCCTCCTCTCCCCAGCTGTCAGTGGCAGGGTGCCCCCGCTTCCCCCAAGAGCCAGACCCAAGGGCCAGGCCCAGCTGTGGATTAAAACTGCCAGTTTGGGGTCTGTGGGGCCGGTGGCCGCTCTTGCTTTCGACAAGGCATCCTCAGCTTCCATCTCCGGTGTGCGATCAGAGACCCTCACCTGGGCCTGCAGACTGAGGTGCCGGGTTTCTTTGGGGCTCTAGGCTGGAATAATGGGGAGTTTTGAGGACTAGGGTGGGGCCCTGGTAAAGTCTCAGTTATCTGTGTGTGGGAGTGGTTGGGAAAGAGATTCTTTAAGCAGACAGGGCCCACAAAAGCTCTCTGGAGACTCAGACCTATATTCCAATCCTGCCTTGGCCACGGTGTGACCTTCTCTGAGCCTCAGTGGCCTCATCTGTAAAAGGGGGTTCATAATAATATGGAACTTGAGGGTCGTCGAGTTGCTGATGTGTGGGTCATGTTCAGTACCAATGTCCTTCTGGGTGGGCTCACTGCTTGGGGATCTGAGTGGGGTCAGTCCCTGGAAGGAATTTCCTGAAATCTGTATCTCCACTATTCTCTTCCCTGGGCTAACAAGACCCAGCCTGAACCCCTTAACCTGGGACTCAAGGTCTCCAAGAACTGCTCCTTGCCAACCTTTCCAGCCCCTTCTGCCTGACCCTTCTCCCTCTCGTGATCACATGTAGTCCTGCTACGCACACTAGGCAGTTTCTTGCCTTTGGACCATTGCGTATTCTATACTCACTGCCTGAAATGCCCTCCTAGCCTCATCTTCCTCAGCTGGAGAATTACCCAGCCTTGGGGCCCAGCTCAGATATCCCCTCACTGGGGAAGTCTTCCTTGATCCCACAGTTGGGCTGGAGCCTCTTCTGACCATTCCAAGTCCCCGTGCTGACAGCCCTGGAGCCACCTTGGACCGTTGTGGTCCCTGTCTCCTCCTTCCCTCTCCAGAGCCCTGAGGCTCCCTGGAGGACAGAAGCTGGCTCTCGCTCCTTCTCTTTTGCCAGCACCCTGCATAGGGCTGAGCTGAACTGAGAGAGCAGTAGCAGCCCCTTCCCCTGCCCCCTGCCCCCAGCTTTCCCAGTGAAGGCATGTCTACTGTGACAAAGAAGAGGGAGCTAAAATCCAGTCATCGAGGTGGGTGGCATAGGTTGTCAGACGAGTGTGTTCTGGGACACTACGGGATCTAGAGTGTGCAAGCTGAAAACTTTGATTTCATCCTGAAGGCAATAGGGAGCCATGAAATGGACAGGGAAGATTCATGGTCAAAGCAGAATTTCCGACAGATCTTTCTGGCTGCTGGGTGGAGAATGGATTGAGTAGTGCTGTACAAGGAGGTCAGATAGAGACACCAGAAACATCCAGGCATTATTTATACCCTGAGCCCTCGATCCCTTGGCCAAACACTTCCCTCAGCCCTTAGATGATCCTGCTGAGCAATTTGGGGACACTCAGGACTCTCCCTCCCCAGTGGGAGCCAGGAGACCTGCAGTCGATCCCATCCCAGCTCTTCCCCCAGCTTGCTGGGTGACCTTGGGGCAGTTCCTGCCCTGCCAGCCTTCCAAAGGAGGCCAGCACCGGTAAGGTCCTGTGTCGAGACTACATGCTTGGGGAGGCCACGGCGTGGAAGAATAGTCAGCCTCCTCTTCTTCCTGCCTTGGGCTTTCCTGGGGTCTAGCCAGAGGAGCTGGAGGACCACAGTGGGCGGCCTTCATAAATGGTTGGCAGGCTTGGGCTGCAGAGTGAGGCTACGACCCCTCCGTTCCTATCCTCTTCCTGCCCAGGATGCACAGGGCTCTGAGGCTTCTGCAACCTCTAAGGACCAGTTAAAAAAATACGAAAAATCACCAAGGCCTCATGGGTGAGTGCTTTGATTTGGCTTCTTTCCTGGCTGTAGCCCTTAGAGAGGCCCCAGTGCCCCTCTAGGTGTCAGTTTTGCCATCTGTAAATTGGACACGATGATCCTTGCCTCTTCAAATGCAACGTTGCTATGACGATTCTTAAGGCAGTAGTCAGGAGAGGGCATTGTAAGCGGTGGAGTGCAATGCACAGGGAGACGTGTGATACTCAGAGACTCAAATGCATTTTGAAGATACTAGAACATGGGTGCAGTAACAAGGCATTGTGCTAGTTTTTGGAATTTTAACTGCTAACTGCCTTCCTCCCCCTGTGTCCCCTCTGCAGACACAGCCTACTAGTAACAATTTATAAAAGTTCCTCATCTTATCCTCTACCAACCCTACGAAGGAGGAATTATTACCCCCTTTTTGCAGATAAGGAAAGAGAGGCTCAGAGTTTCCTTCTCGAGATCACAGAGCTGAGGTGAAAGCTAGGGCTTCTGCCTCCCTGACCCAACTTACCTCTCTCCATTCAAGACAGAAGCTACATCTGAGTAAGGCCTGGTCCTCTGGCTTTCAGGCTGAAGGAAGCTTGAATCTTGCCCTGAAAACATGACTTAAGTCTCGCCCGAGGCCTGATTAACTGTGCTGCTCACAGGACCAGGGAAGCCCAGCCCATCTGGTGAGAAAAGGTGGAGGCTCTCCCGCTGAAATCCTCTCTCTCCCTGAACTGTCTTCTGTGGGCCTGGTTGGTGCACTCTTGGACCCACACTTTCCTCTTGGCGGCCTTTGGGTCCTCAGTCCTGGCCTCTCCCAGCCATCGGGTCCTGACGGGGGGAGGCTGGCTGTGGGGCCTTCCCTGACCTCTGTGCTCATCCTAGAGGTCAGGTGCGGGACTAGGCCAGCCTGCTTTCTCTCCATCCGTAACCCCCAGCACAGGCTGCGCACAGGGCAGGTGCCAGGGAGCGCCTGGGAGATGAGTGACCGTGTGGAAGTGAGGGTATAGTGGAAGAGGAGGGCCTTGCTCCGAGGAGAGCTACAGCTGGTTCTTGAGCAGAGGAGTTCCTCCACTCCCCTGTTACAGCATCTCCTAGGCCTGAGTATTTCTGGTCCAGGGTGAGTAGCTAGAGTCCCTGACGGGAGGGTGGGCAGCCTGGGCCCTCCTAGGCAGCTGCTTCCTCCTTGGCCTCCCACTCTGGCTGCCTGGCACAGTGTTTACAGCGACAGCGATACTGCTCGGGCCCTGGAGCATGGGAAGAGGGCCTCCTTCAAGCTTCTTGGGGCCCACACGACCCTCTCTTCTCCCCCTCCCTCAGGGGAGCCTCCTGGTGTTATTCCAGTGTCCCCAGCCCCTGCTGTGGGAGGAGGAGTCTTGCTCTGGCTGTGCTGTGGGCCGGCAAGGATGCTCCCCATCTCTCAGAGAAACCAGGGCCAAGAGACCGGCGCTTCTCGCCTCTCGTTAGACCATTAGTCTCCTCCTTGGTCTCCCTCCCTTTCGACTCCTCTGTTCTATCCACTTCGCATGTGGCATCATCATTGTCAAGGTCACTCTGACTATGTCCTTCCCTGCTTTGGCCCTGCCGTGGCTCCCCATTGTCCTCAGGATAGAGGACACGCTCTCAACGTGGCATTCAAGGCTTTTCATGCGAGTCCCTCAGGCCCATACGCATTCTGTGCCACCGCCCCATACCAGCCTCATATGGCCCCCTGGCCACACTAGCACACCACTCTTTGCACACGCTCTTCCTTCTGCCTTCAGTGCCCTCCTCCCTTTGTTTCCACCTGAAAAAGTCCTAATCTTCCATCAAGTTCCAGCTCAAATGATGGGACTCTTCTGGGCAGCCCCCACAGGCTGGTTAGGAGTTCCTCTGGGCTCCACGGCTCCTGGGCTTCCCTTGATCGTGGCTTAATCACCCAAGTGGACTTAGTCCATGTCTGTGTCTTTCTCCCATCCAGACCGGAGCTCCCGACCAAGTCTGATCAGAGTCTGGTTTGCAGGGTCTCTCTAAGGTTAGACACATGGGGACACTGGCAAGTGTTTGCTGAGACTTTGTGGCTCCAGGGACAGTGATCTATGATTACATTGCTCTGAGAGTCCGGACTCCTGTGGTTTTGAGAATCTCAAAACCAAAGACTATCAGAAGCATTGAGTAACAGACTTGAAGAAACACTTAGAACCGGAGACTCTTGGAATTGGACTATCGGAACCAATGAACTCAGAATTCTGGAAGGACCCAGAGTGAGACAGCCTCAGAATCACAGACTTACTTGTATCCTATTCTGTACTTTTGTCTTTTTTTTCTACCTTGGCTTTTCCAGTTCTCCCTTTTTCCTCCCAAACTGGACCCTTCCTACTTCTCTCCAGACTTGACCACAGTCTTTTCCAAGAGCCTTCCTGCCTACTCTGACCATGACTTCTGCCCCCCCTCCCCCCAGCTCCTGGTTATCCAGGAGGGCCCCCTGGTGAGAAGGGTTTCTGTGTCTCTTTGCAAGGACAGGTAGACGCAGCCCCCCATCAGGACAAAGCATGGTTTGCTAGCTGCAGGGAGCACCACCTGCCCCCTTGTCCTCCTCATTCCTCAGGAGCTGCCTGGTATAGTGGTGATTCTCCCCATCTGATCAGTGAAGAACTGGAGGCTCAGAGAGGGGAAATGACTTGACCAAGATTGCACAGCATGCGTGGTCCTAAGCTGGAGCCTGAACCCAGGGTTCTTTCTTCTCGAGCCTGGCTAGAGGCATTTGGACGTGAGATGTCAGGGTGGGGTCCAGGCCACTGTGGTTCTGAACTGGTTCAGGTTAGCAGTGTGTCTCTGGAGCAGGGTGCTGGGCTGGGCCGTGCTGGGTCAGGGGAAGGATAGGTCGTTGAGCACTCTCACCCCCACACTGACTATAATTAGAACACCAGACATTCAGTAAGGCCCTTCCTCTTAAGGAGTCTCAGTCTTCTGATCCGTAACATGGGAGGCCAGCCTGGTTATCTGAGACCCACACTCAGATGTTCTCCTAGGGTGTGGCCCTCCCAGCCAGGATTCTAGGGGCTTCCAAGAAGGAGAGAGCCTCCAAAAAGGGCTACCAAACCCAAGGGTCTCCTGGGGGAGGCTGCAGAGGCTTCGCACTGCAACGGCACTGGCTGATAACATCTGAGGTTACCCCTCAGCTATTTCCCCAGACCAGCCGCAGTGCTTGTGGTGCAGAAAGCACACCAAGCAAACCTGGGAGCCTATTGGCCTTCAGCCCTATGGAGGACGTTTGGGAGGGGTGGAGAATAACTTCCAAGATCCTTCCTGTCCTCCTAGCCAGACTTGCCTTCTCTACTTCCCTCAAGCCACAGGGATGACGGTCAGTTCCTGTGTGACCTCTTGCTCTGGTTTTTGCTCACTCTGCTCTTCTTCTCTTTCCACTCACCTGACTCCTCTCCACCTTCCAAAATGCAGGTCAGGTGTCCTCTCCTCCAGGAAGCCTTCCCTGACCACCCCGTCCCCAATTCCCATTAAGGACCCTCTTGGCTGCTTCAGCCTGGTGCCTCTGCTTCCTTCGGCCCTGATCACCCCGAGTTGCCATTGCCTGTTTCTGGGTCTCCCCACCCCCAGCCTCCCCTACACTTTCCACCTTGACAGTGAGCTCCTTGAGATCACAGAAGGGTCTGACCCACCTTGGAGTCCCCAAGTGCCCTGCACGGGGACAGACATAGATGTGGTAACCTTTGTAAAGGGTGAGTGAATTAAGGAGTATAGTGGGGTCTAGTTCCTGCGGGGGTCAGTCTCTGGGCTGCCCTCCTTCTGAGGAAGGCCTTCAAGGCGGGAAACTTGATCCATAGCCAGTCTGGCTGTGACCTTGCTACGCTGCCCATGATTCCTGTGGGTTTCCTGCCCGTCTTGTCTTCCTGGGATGTTCCCATCCTCCCTGTCTTCCCCACCTGCTGAAATCCTATCTTTTTACATTATTTCATAAAATGAGTCTAAATCATCTCCTCTGTCTCGACAACCTTATGCAGTGGGTGCTCTTCTTGGATTGTAAGGAAATTGGGGCCCCAGTTGTGGAGCTGAGACCTGTCCAGGCAGCACAGCTGGGAATGGCAGAACTGGGATTTCCCACCTGCCCATTGTCCTCCCCTGCCCCTCGATGGTGTTCTGGGTCCAGGTCCTCTGTGTCCCCTCACAGCACCTCACCCCCAGCAGAGGCGGGTTGCAGGGGTTTCCAGAGTGGTGATGTCACACTCCCCTGCCAGGCTGGACAGGACCAGCCAGGTAGGCAGGTGAGTGGGCAGTACGTTCATTCTGGAGCTGCCCTAGTGGAGAAGCTGGAATGTTGTCCAACCACCCTGGAAATTCTGCAGCCGGCCTGGAAACTGCCTCAGCCCCTCCTCGCAGCTTTGAATTAACTAGCCTGGGGCTACAAGGAGAAAGACCCAAGTGGGATAGAGGCGGAGCCGGGTAGAGGGAGCAGGTGGTCTGCCCCTCCCTCCCTGGTGACCTTGGATGAGATTTGGGCTACTTAGTTTTTTGTGGTTGTTGCTTTGAGTGGTGAAATGGGTTCAATAATCATCAGGGCTGCTTCACACTGAGGAAATACCAGGAACAGTACAGTCTAGTACCTGCAGTTCTAGAACACTCGGGAGTTCCCTACAGCAGAGAACTAACCAGACAGGCAGAGCCATGGGGCTCGAAGAGGACTGGTCGGGAGCTTCCTGGAGCAGACGATCTGGGGTGCAGAGGGTAAGAGGTAGTGATCAGGCCACAGCTCCCAAAGCCACATCAAGGCTGCACTGCAGTTTGCTAGCTCTGTGACCCTGGACAGACTATTAGCCTCTCTGAGCTTCTCAGGCTTAAATGAGAAGAGGTCTACCTAACCCGGACCTGGTACAGGGAAAGCACTCCACTCTTGTTATGATATATAAGTTAGAAGATAAGGGATGGCGTCCCTGAGCAAAGATATGACCTTGGGACTGCTTTGACTGTGCTTGAGAGGGGAAGATGAGGCTGAGGGCAGAGGAGAGAGTTGTCTAGAGGCGTGGCAGGAAGGCTTTTGAGCACCACAGTATACCGTCAGATTTGTGTTTTAGGAAGCCCCGTGACTGCGGTACGAAAGATGGACTGTAGGGATGGGGTGGGGGTGAGGAGACAAGTGAGTAGGCTGGTGCAGTGGTCTGGAGAAGAAACACAAGCCGAAGGCCATGGGCTGGGGAGGAGTGGCCTGTCTGAGCCCTTGCGTTGGTTGAACTGACAGGACTCGGTGACTGATGGATTCCACTCGGGTAGGAAGAGCTACAGTGTCAAGGATAGAGAAGGGTTTTCTAGTGCGGAAGGGTGGAGAGTAGAGATCCTTCTCAGAAATGGGAGGAATGGCTTTGAGAAAGTGCTCCGCTCCACGTTCGTCTGTTAAGCGAAGGCATCTCCTAAGAAGAGGATGGGGTGGAGTGGGGTGAAAGGTGAAGCTCGTTTCTTGGTCACTGGACTCTTCTGCACGTTGGCAAGAGCTCCCAGCCGGCTGCCCTGTCAGCCTGAGGCTCCTGGGGCAAAGTGCACTAGGAAAGCAGTGGCCTGGGGGCATTTCCCCGAGCTACACCCCCTACCTCATTCCCAAAGCCCCTGTCTCCTCCTCTCTTCTCACCTCCCCCCATGCTTGCACTTTGCTTCCAGCTTGCGGACCTGGCTGTAGCTGTCTCGGACCCACTCCCCCATTGTAGGGACATGAAGCAGATGGGGAAAGGAAGGGGGTGTCCTTTTTCTCCCCTGATGAGTCTGAGGTGCTGGTGGATGCTGGGACTTGCACATCCGGAGGGGTCCCTCCACCAGGTAACCACCCCCTCAACGAAACCTTGTGCCTGCTGGGGCGGGGGGGCCTCGCAGACAAGACAAGAGCCAGAGCCAGAATCCAGAAGTTCTGTGCTCCAATCTTGGTTCTGCCCCTGGCTTATGGTGAGGTCTTGTGACAGGGCCTCAGTTTCCTCCTCTGTCAAATGGGAGTTTGGTGCAGGTGATTTCTAAAGGCTGTCCTAGGCCCTGTCTAGGACGGTGTGTGTGTGTGTGTGTGTGTGTGTGTGTGTGTGTGTGTGTGTGTGTGTGTATGTGTGACTCTGTGTCTGGGTATCCGGGTATGTCCGTGCCCGTGTATGTTCATGTGCGTTAGAACACCTATGCGGGAATGATTAGAGGTGGGATACGGAGGAGGAGTATTCCAGATAGAGGCATAACTTGAGCAGAACTGTGCTGGCGTGCATACTGTCGAGTGTGTACCAGGCAAGGAGGGTGTTGACTGTTCGCTCCTGTAGGCACTGAAGCAGACCAGGACGGAGGGAGGGGGCCTTGGAGACTCAGCTCAGCTCTGCAGGATGTGGGGAAGACCTTCGCCAGCAGACCACACTCCTGCGAAAGGGGCTGCCTGGGGAGGGAGGCTGGGAACAGCCATCCCTGGAACACGTGAGCCGAGGGTGGACAGCTAGGGCCTGTGGGTGGGCAGAGGGCTGTTCCTACTGGGACAAGCACACCAGTGCTTGCCTCTTTGGGACCAAGGTCAGAGCATCGGAAGCCCACCTGGGAGGGCTCTGCCTGGCTGACTTCCTGCGACCAGGACCCCAAGAGCGCATGCTGTCTTCACTTCCCACAGAGCCCACACCGCGGCCTGCCCTGAGAAATGCTAGAAGCTGGGTGCAGTCCCAGGCCAGGTGACCTGATTTTCCTGTTTCCTGTAGAATTCCCTGCATCCTGGTCCAGGCCTGCGCATTCATGAGTGAGGACCCCGAGCAGGCATCCTGATTGAGAGCAGGGGCTGGTCAGGTATGGGCGTGTGAGGGTGGGGTCCACTGGCTCGTGCAGCCTCACTTGGGCATGGGTATATGCTGAACCAGAGTTCAATCGAGGGGATCCCCACCCTGCTCCCTCATCCCAGGCTGTGATGAATTCAGGTTTCAGAGCCAGAGAGCCCTGGTATCAAGTCCATCTTCTCCAGTTCCTAGCAGTGTGACCGTGAACGAATAGCTTACCCTCGAAGGCAGTTATCTACTGGGGAGTGAGGTGGGGGCGAAGCGAAGATGTTGCGTGGAAGCTGTTCAGCTTGGCTTGGCCCTTACAAAATGAAGGGTTGGGGGTAGGAGGCACCAGACCAGGAACTCCTGGTCCAGACTGACCCATGGCCTGAGCCAGGGATGAGCGAGATAAAAGAATGTGCTTGGCTTAGACAGCTGACCCACCTCCAGAATGCCTAGGTCCTGTTCCCCTCCCCCTGGCATTTCCCAGGCCTGTCCAGAGAAAGGCAGGGCTCTTGAAAGAGAGGCAGTCCAGGTGCCTGTCTAGGGCAGGAGCAGGCCTCAGGTGAGGTGGTCCCCAGGAGTGTTCCCCAGGAGGCCACCTAGGGTCAGCAGCTGAGAAATCTGTGTCAGGACAACTCTGGGGCCCTCAGAGGAATAAGGGAAAGGAGAGCCACTGTCATAAAACTCAGCCTCCTCTGGACTCCTATATCGTCTTGTGCTGGCTTCATTCATTCATTCTTTCTTTCTCTCATTCATGTCACACCTGCCTTGGATCAGGCCTCTTGCTGGGTGACCGGACAGAGAAAAGAATCAGAAGGACCCAGCCCTCTAGGAGCACCTGGAATGTGTTGGGGTCGAGGGTGGAAGGACAGATTCCCAACAGGGTGTGAGGAATGTTGGGGATGGTGGAGGGGGAGCGTTTCAGAGATGAGGTGACATTCGAGAAGAGCCTGGAGGGGTGGGCAAGATGAAGTACAGTGTGAGTAGGTTCTGGAAGGGCTTTCCAGGCAGAAAGAACAGCATGAGCAAAGGCAGGGAAGCCTGGCAGGGCCAGCCAGAACTGGACACAGAGGGGCTGGCAAGTGGTGTTGGACAAAGTTAGGTGGGAGCTGGTCTCTAGGGAAATGGGGGTGAGACCCCGAGGGCGCTGGGGATAAGGAGAGGCGGAGCAGAGGGCCAAGGGAGAGGGCTGGGAATTTGACTCTCTTCATAAGCAGGGGCTGGGGGGCAGGAAAGATGTACTCCCAGGTTGGTGGGCCAGCCAGTGGAGGGAGAGGGCAAGCAGGGTCATTCTGGATGGGGGCCATGGCAATGGAGTCCCCAGCTGGCCTGAGAGGGTGGAGGCCAGGATGTCTTAAAACAGGTGGAAAGGGCAGCTTCCTTGGTTCATGAGAGACTTAGGGAAGTCTCCACCCCTCCACTAGCATCAGAGATTCCACCCTTAGTTATTAGCAAGAAAATCATTGTGTAGGGATACTGACTATGGCTCGGGGTTGGCAGGGGCAGGGGTGAGGGTGAGGGAGAGGGCCCTGACCCAGAGGAGAGACCTGCCGGGCCTAGGCACTGTCATGCCTGACAATGAGTGCCCCTCTCCCCATAATGCTCCTCCTCCCGACCCCTGAGCCAGGCATCCTGCCAGCCTCTCCCTCCTGCCCCTCCCCTCCCCAAACTCCCTCTGGCCCAGTCTCTCTGGCCTCTGTCCCTAACCTTCCAGATCTCTCCCCTCTCAGGGTCCCCAGGCCTGGCCCCAGCTTGGGCCTTAGCATCACTCCCCTGGCCCGTCACACTCCCCTGCCACACAGCCTCCAGTGAAGACCCGTTGCTCCTCCCCTGGTGATCTGAGAGAGCTTCCCGAAGATTTTAGGAGAAGGCCACATCTGGGCGGAGCCTCGTAGCTCATACCACGCCAGCGTACCTACTGTGTGCCAGGCACTGCTCCAAACGTTTTACACAAATGACTCAATCCTCACAGCAGTTGTATGATGTGGGTATTAACCTCATTTAATTAATTAATTAATTATTCCTCATTTTACGGATGAAGAAGCAAAGGTGGTCTGGCTCCAGAGACCAGGTTCTTAATCACTGGAGTTTGCTGTGCTGAAGGATAAAAAGTTCTCATTCCAACAGGTGGAGGTGAGGGGTGTGAATGGATTCCAGGTTGAAGGAGCGCCATGACCCGGGGCTGGGAGGCTGTGTTAGGCCACAGAGGACGGGGCTGGTGCGGCTGACAGAGGCTGGGTTGTGAAAACCTCCAGTACCAGCCTGAGGAGGAGCAGGGTTTTCTCCTGAGAACAGGCAGGAGCCATAGAGAGGTTCAAGCAAAGGAATGACTGTCTTTACAAAGACTCGTCTGGGCTGGGGAGACCTGAGGCTAGAGGCAGGGAGGCTAACACAGTGGTTCCAGCTGCAAGGGTGCGCTGCATGGACCAGGGGTGGGATACAGGAAATGCTTTAATGTCGGGTCCTGAGTCCTGGCTCTGGGCAAGAGGGGTCCCAGCAGGCCAGCCCTAGCCCCAGTTCCCCCTGGCAGGGGGAGCCGCCCCCTCTCAGCTTGGCACCACATGCTCTCCCTGCCTCCTCGCCCTGGGTCAGCCCTGCCTCCTTGCATCTGATAACAGGAGACAGAGAAGATTCTGGGGTCAGGGGATGGGGAGAGAAGGGAAACCGAAGGACCTATGTGTCTTGCAGCCCCCTAATCTCAACCTCAGGGGCCCTGAACTATTGCTGGGCAGGGATCTCATGGTCTACGAGAGTGGATGTTACTGGGCTTATAGAATCTCCAAGTCCCAGCCTCTCAGGACCTTAGGTTCCAAAATGAAGGGAATTGTACAGCCCCAGATTCTTAGGATGGGGAGGACTCACATGTCAACTGCCTTCTCTGTCCTCCCAGACATACCCACACACAGACACAAGCCTTTCTAGCAGACTCTGCTAGAAGAGCCACTTGCATACCCCCCAAACAGGGAGTTCACTACCTCCTTCCTATACCCCCTTCCTTTGTAGGGTGGAGCTGGATAGGAATTGCAGGCATCCCTAGCTATGTGACCTTGGCCAACTTATTTGAATGATCTGTGTCTTAGACTCTTTAGTGGAAAACTGGGATGATAACCTGGTTTCCAGAAGTATGTTGTAAAAATGGAATGAAATAACATTGATACAGCATACCTAGTAATAGGGTTTGAAAAACATCAGCTCCCTTTTGGGGTGCCTGGGTGGTTCAGTCGGTTGAGTGTCTGCCTTTGGCTCAGGTCCTGCCCTGAGTCGGGCTCCCTGCTCAGTGGGGAGCCAGCGGGGAGCCTGCTTCTCCTTCTCCCTCTGCCTTCTGCTCCCCCTGCTTGTGCTCTCTCTCTCTCTCTCTGTCCAATGAATAAAATCTTAAAAAAAGAAAAATATCAGCTCCCTTTGCCCCTTCCCACTGTTAGAAAGTTATTCTTCCTGTTTGTCCCAAACCTGCCTACCTGCTATGATTTCCAGCCTGCCCCTGGGACCTTGGGCACATCTTTATTCCCAGACTGGGATATCTGTCCCCTGCCTCCCGGTTGAGAGAGAGCTCGTATTGGTCACATTGGTGGGGTGAGGAGAGGAAGAAGGTGGACACCTGTGCTCCAGGTGCTCACTCTCTGGGCAGTCTGGCCCCATGGGTGTGTTATCTACCCACTAGGGACAAGGTAAAAGACCATTAAGATAGTGGTGGTATGTGAAGAGAAGCTAGGTACACCTGGGGGAAGCTGAATTTGCCCCACAAAAGAAGTCCCCCCTGTCCAACCTCTGTCCCCCCCAGTCCCACCTCTGTCCCAGACTTCCCTGGACTCTTCAGGAGGGTCACTGTCCCATTTGGTAGCCTCATAGGCCAGGGGACAGACTGCCTTTTACAAATGCAGAAAGTGCCAGAATATAGGAGTACCTAAAAACTATTTGCTGAGAGGTGAATGAATGACGAACGGAGGAGACCCTTGGAAATATTCCCTCAAATACCAAAATACCGGGCACGGGGCCAGAGCCTCTCCAGAGAGTGGAAAGATGAGCTAAAGGAAAGAACTTTTTTTTTTTTTAAGATTTTATTTATTTATTTGACAGAGATAGAGACAGCCAGCGAGAGAGGGAACACAAGCAGGGGGAGTGGGAGAGGAAGAAGCAGGCTCCTAGCGGAGGAGCCTGATGTGGGACTCGATCCCAGAACGCCGGGATCATGCCCTGAGCCAAAGGCAGACGCTTAACGACTGTGCCACCCAGGAGCGCCCCCCCCCTTTTTTTGAGAGAGGGTTGGGGTGGGGGGCAGAGGGAGCGGAAGAGAGAATCTCAAGAAGGCTTCATGCCCAGCACAGAACCCGACGAGGGGGCTCGATCTCAAGACCCTGAGATCATGACCAGAAATCAAGAGTCAGACGTTTAACAGACTGAGCCACCTGGGCACTCCTAAAGGAAAGAACTTTCTAATACCTCCAGGAAGGTAGGAGCTGCCCGCTGGCCAGAAATGCCTCAACAGGGGCGCCTGGGTGGCTCAGTCGTTAAGTGTCTGCCTTCAACTCAGGTCATGATCCCAGCATCCTGGGATCGAGCCCCGCATTGGGCTCCCTGCTCGGCGGGAAGCCTGCTTCTCCCTCTCCCACTCCCCCTGCTGTGTTCCCTCTCTCGCTGTCTCTCTCTCTCTCAAATAAATAAAATCTTTAAAATAAAAAAAAAATTAGGTGTCTGCCTTCAGCACAGGGCGTGATCCCGGCGTTGTGGGATCGAGCCCCACATCAGGCTCTTCCGCTGTGAGCCTGCTGCTTCCTCTCCCACTCCCCCTGCTTGTGTTCCCTCTCTCGCTGGCTGTCTCTATCTCTGTCGAATAAATAAAATCTTAAAAAAAAAAAACAATAAAATAAAATAAATTAGAAAAAAAAAGAAATGCCTCAGCAGGCAGCTGGGTGTGAGGTGGTGCCAGCCATCCTTAATGGCTCCTTTCCGTGAATCTGAGATGACACCGCTCTGGAACCCTGAGCTGTTCAGAGTCTAGAGCCCAGGATCCTCGATCTAGAACTCTGTGCTCCTGAAGTTCTAGAGCAGGGTTGCCAAACTTTTTTTTTAATATGAAAAGATCTCTGAGATATTTTTTAAAAAGATTTTATTTATTCATTTGAGAGAGAGACAGAGAGAGAGACAGAGAGAGCACAAGCAGGGGGATAGGCAGAGGGAGAAGCAGACTCCTCGCTGAGCTGGGAGCCTGACTGGGGTTCGATCCCAGGACCTGGAGATCATGACCTGAGCCAAAGGCAGAGGCTTAACCTCCCAGCCACCCAGGCGCCCCCAAACTTTTTTTAAGGCCAGATGGTAACTATTTTAGGTTTGGGGGGACATATGGTCTTTGTCACAACCGTTCAACTCTTCATAAATAGATGGGTATGATTGTGTTCCAATCAAGCATTTTTTTACAGAACCAGACTGGTGGGCTGCCTCTGGCCCTCCGGATGTAGTTTGCCTACCCGTGTTCTGAAGTTTTAGAGGTACATGGCTCTCGTATTTATGGATCAAACGCATTCTCGAAGTTCTAGGGTTCCAAGGTTCGGGGCCCTCTGGGTCCAGGGAGAGAGTCAGGTCAGGTGGCTACAAAGGCCTTGAACGTGGTTGGGCCGGTCTGAAGCAAGGGGATCTGTGGGTGCGTGGGGTCCCTCTGGGCCCCAGTCAGGTGGGTGTGTCAGCCCCCCCCCACCCCAGCCCCGGTCATGACCCTGACGGCTCTTCCCCCCACCCCCCTCCCTTCAGGGCGATGGCCACAGGCCCGGGCCACTGGAACGGCACGGTCAACGACTCCTGGGAAGGGGACGAGCTGGGCTACAAGTGCCGCTTCGACGAGGACTTCAAGTACGTGCTGTTGCCCGTGTCCTACGGCGCCGTGTGCGTGCTGGGGCTGTGTCTGAACGCCGCGGCGCTCTACATCTTCCTGTGCCGCCTCAAGACCTGGAACGCGTCCACCACGTACATGTTCCACCTGGCCGTGTGCGACGCGCTCTACGCCGCCTCGCTGCCGCTGCTCGTCTACTACTACGCCCGCGGCGACCACTGGCCCTTCAGCGCCGTGCTGTGCAAGCTGGTGCGCTTCCTCTTCTACACCAACCTCTACTGCAGCATCCTCTTCCTCACGTGCATCAGCGTGCACCGCTGCCTGGGCGTGCTGCGCCCGCTGCGCTCCCTGCGCTGGGGCCGCGCGCACTACGCCCGCCGCGTGGCGGCCGCCGTCTGGGCGCTCGTGCTGGCCTGCCAGTCCCCCGTGCTCTACTTCGTCACCACGAGCGCGCGGGGCGGCCGCATCACCTGCCACGACACGTCCGCGCCCGAGCTCTTCGGCCAGTTCGTGGCCTACAGCTCGGTCATGCTGGGCCTGCTCTTCGCCGCGCCCTTCGGCGTCATCCTGGCGTGCTACGCGCTCATGGCCCGGCGGCTGCTGCAGCCCGCCTACGGCACGGCGGGAGGCCTGCCGCGGGCCAAGCGCAAGTCGGTGCGCACCATTGCCGTGGTGCTGGCCGTCTTCGCCCTCTGCTTCCTGCCCTTCCACGTCACCCGCACCCTCTACTACTCCTTCCGCTCGCTGGACCTCAGCTGCCACACCCTCAACGCCGTGAACATGGCTTACAAGATCACCCGGCCGCTGGCCAGTGCCAACAGTTGCCTTGACCCCGTGCTCTACTTCCTGGCTGGGCAGAGGCTCGTGCGCTTTGCCCGAGATGCCAAGCCACCCACGGACCCCGCTCCGATCGCCCCAGTTCGCCGCCGAGGGGGCCTGCGCAGGTCGGACAGGACTGGCATCAAGAGGACAAAAGAGATATCGACCAGCAGTGAGGACTCTAGGCGGACAGAGTCCACGCCAGCTGGTGAGGAGAACTCTAAGGACATCCGGCTGTAGGACCTGAACCCCTCAGGACTGTGCAAGTTTATATGGGGGGGGGGGATGGGGCTGTAGGGACTAGGACTTCTTCAAATGGGATAGTCCCCCTAGATAGGGCCCATTAGTGACTCATGCCTGATGGTCAAGGGAGCCATGACCTCATTGCTATGTCATTTGGCAGGGGCTCAGAATGTTCTCTGTGGTCCAGAGATCTCAACAGTCCCTACGACGCCAGTCACAATTTATATGTGTGAGTTGGGGAGTAAGGCTTCAAGAAAGGCAAGGGTAAGGGGCCAGTGCTGCCCCTGGCCTGACTCCCACATAAATAGCTGACTGTGCCTGCCAGGATATCTAGCCTGATCAAGTCGAATGGAGAAACAGGCCCGAGAGGAAAGTGACTTACCAAGGTCACAGTCGGGGCCTGAGCCACCTAGGAGGGGCAGGGTTACAGGTCGACCAGAGGACCCTGGTAAGGGGCCAGGGCTGAGCCAGAGCTTCCTACAGAGGGGTCTAGGGCAGGTCCGGATGCCCCAGTGAACACACCTCTGAGGAGCAGCCCCATCCTGAGAGATGAATGTGATGTCCGGGAACCAGTGTCATAAACCCATCTGGAGGCTCCCCTGGGCTGGGAGCCAGTTTGAGGCTGTAACTTCTATTGACGTTGTTGTTGCCTGCTGCGTTGTGCCCTATTCTGTGGTTTGAGGATGAAGACACAGCCTAGGAAGCTCTCACCATCCACACTGGGGTCCTTTCTCCAACCTGTACTCTTCTGCCACCTGCCTTCCCGCTAGCTGCGTCAGTGCTCATCTCACACCAGGGATCCCCTCTCCAGACCCCAGGGCATCCCTCACTTTAAAGCTAACTGGCTTTTGTGCCTGGCTCTGCTGGCTGCAGACAGGAGTCAGATGGGGTCCTGTCCTTGGGATCGCCCAGTTTAGGGCTTAATGGCTATGACCAGTCATGTGCTGGTAAATGTCAAACTGCCTAACTAGCTCTCCAGGGGGTGGGGGGAACCCCTTATTTGTAGCCTTGCCAGTTGCCATGTTGCAAATACTCCTGCCTTAGCCAATTTCAGACTGCTCAATGTGATGTCAGCCTCCTTGCAAAATCCCTGAAAATTTAACAATTGGCTCTTGCAAGCAGGTCCAAGACGCTCCAGCACACCACGGATAATGCTGAGTGGTTGGGGCTATGGACCAGGGGGTCAGGGAGGCTTCCTGGAGCGGAGGACACTCCTGAGCTACAGCTTCTGAGAAAAGCAGTTCATCAGAGAAGAGCATCCAGGTGCAGGGTGCATCCTGGGCAAAGACACGGGGACAGGAAAGGGTATGCAGGAACTGGAGGCAGGCCGGGAAGCTGGCGCCCAGGCTCACAGCAGGAACAAGGCTGGGGGGGAGGGGGGTGGGTCACCAGGATACCAGGACAGGGCTCCCTCTTTGCCTTTACCTGAGGTTTCCTCTGCACAGGGGCTAAGAATGGGAGAGATTCCCTTCTCCTCCTGTCCCATCGTCTGCCTCTTGGGAAAACCCGGCTATGGTATAATAGTTGGAGCTCAGCCCGGGTGAGGGCATGGGGTGAGGGAGATGTTTCTCACCTGTGACAGATTCTGGGTTCAGCCAGGACCACTGTGGAGACTGGTAGAGCTCAGCTGAACAGGGCCCAGCTCAGCCTTAGGGCAGGGGTAAGGCAAAGCTGACAGGCCTCACCCCTAATCTCAAATGTAGAGATTCACACCCTCCCCCTCTGGGAGACCCTTGCTCTATGGGCCCACTCTGCCTGAAAGAAGATTCTTTTCCCACCCAAATTCTGCCTGCCTCTTATGACTTCTTCACCCTTCCCACTCGACTTTGTCCACAAAGGGCACCCCCAAGCATTCTCTATTTAGAGTCTAGCTCCACAGCTCCTTCATGCAACAGGGACCCATCACAAGCCACGACCCAGAAAAACTACTCCGCATTGTGCAATGTGGGTAACCTGCTCAAAGTAATGTGAAATGCCCACCTCCCACATTTTATGTTCTATACTTCTGTTAATGTAACCATAGTCCCTATGAGCTTTTTTGTGACTATTTTTTACAGACTGTCCTTGAGCCTTTCCTGCAGGCCCAAGACTCTTTCCTACCAGCTGCTGCTCAGGCTGAACCCTATCCTAGTTTATAGGAACCCCATACCCAGGTAAGATTACACCCAAGAGTGTAAATGCTGGGCTCTGATTCCCCCAGCCCAGAGGCAGGAGGTTATACATCATGATTTTGGGGGCTCCTGAGTGTGCATTTGTGGTTGGGGGGAGGGCTATAGCCACCACAGGCCCAAGTACCCTTAGTTCCCGTTCCTTTCATGTCCTGCCTACCTACCCCTCCAGCTTCCCTGGAGATCCTGAGAACCCAGGGCCCTACAGCACATGGGGCCAACACCATGGCCTAGCCCCAGGAAGCCTTCCTTCAATAAGCCGCCTGCACATTTCTAAGGACAAAGAACCTAGGGGAAAGGAGGGCCTTACTCACCATCTAATCCAGTGGCAGACAGTGGTGTGGGTAGGGAAGAGAGACTCTAAGGGAACCAGGGACAGGCCCAGGGTTCCACCCCTGGACCCTAGTGAGACTGCTTGACCCCTCAATGTGGACCGCTGGCCTTGCTGCTCAGTGCCCAAACCGTCCACCTAGCGGGTGAGGTTTCTGACCCTCCTGCCTTGTGCTATTTCCAGCCCAAGTAAGAGCAGGATTTTCCACTGCCAGCCCCAGACCATTGTCCAGCAGTGACGTGGGGGGACCTGCCTGCTCTCAAAATATCTCCTCTTACTCACTGGGCCTCCCTGCTCCCTCCCAACCACCCCACCTCCTCGCCCTGACATCACTTCCTGGGGCTGTTGACTTTTGAAGGCCACTGTGAAAGGTTATAGCCACCTGACAGGGACCCCAGGGATTATCCAGCCCAGCTGTAGACTTGAGAGGGGTGGGGCCTTGCCCAAGGTCACTTAGCAGGTCAGCGTGGCGCCTGGATGTGTGCCAGGGGCTCAGGCTGTCCCTGCAGCTTGGCTCCCTTTAGTTCAGGTTGATGCGTCTGTGGGATTCCTGCCATCACCCCCACTGCCCCAGCTCTCCCCACCCCGGTGGATGGAGCTGGTGGGTGGAGCTTTGGCACTGAGGCCAGGGGTCTAGGAGAGGAGAGGGGGGTGGGGGAGGATAGTAAAGGTCTGCTGTCCTGCCTGCAACAACTGTTCTCAGTGAGCTCTGTGCGTCCAGGACAGGGGCCCTGGCACACGGGGGGGGGGGGGGTGTCTCTGCCCTGGGAGGGTAGGTGTCCCAGGGCCCGGGAGGGAGGTCAGGCCCCCGTAAGCGACCCCTCTGCCACCGCCCTCGTCATGGCAGACTTGAGCTGTTCCGTTCAGAGTCAAGCTCATGAGGCAGGGTACTCACGTATTAACCCATGTCCCAGGCACCGTGCCAGACCCTCTCGTCTCTATTATTTATTCTTCCCCACAACTGTATGAAATAGACATTATTCTCCCCATTTAGCAGAGGAGGGGACAGGCTCTGAAAAGTGAGGACTTGCTCCAGATTATACAGGCAGTCAGGGGATGAGTCAGGATCGAATCCAGGTCCATCAGATGCCAGACTAGTTCCCTTTCCAGCATCCCATGCCACTTGCAACCCCTGCTGGGCAGGAGGGTCTGTAAGCAACCCTCCGTAGGATTCAAGATGAAAGGGGCGGTATAGTGGGGATGGGCTTGAGAGCACAGATCTGATGCCCGGACTACCTCTGTCTGAGTCTTGTCTCCGCCTCCTCCCGCTGCAGCACCTTGGGCAAGTTACTGAATCTTGCAGGGCCCCGGTTTTCTCATTTCTGAAAGGACATACTACCTCCCACGCAGGGCATTGGATCAATACACACGAAACACTTAGAACAGTACCAGGCACCTGGGAAGCACTTACATGGCAGGCACGGTGCCAAAGTGACACAGAGGCAAACCGGCTGGACCCTGCCCTCATGGAGTTGACATAATGTAATATATAACCACACTAGGAAACATTATTTGAAGGAATGGAATGTCCAGCCAGTGAGGAACAGTGGGCCTCCTGTGACCAAGGCTTCCCCTGGATGGAGGAGGAAAGCAGGTCTACCCTGGGGTGAGGTGTGGGACCACCCTTGGCACTGGGTGGCCTTCAGGCCCATGGGCCCGTGTGTGTTTACAGAACCTTGTACCTGTGCCAGGCTGTGAGAGGGCAGCAGGGAGAAGCAAGGGGGGGAGGAGGTGGGGGAGGGAGGGAGGCCCTTGACATCAAGCTTCTGGAGGCGGCCCTTATGGACCAGAGAGCTCCCACTCGCCCATGGCAACAGGCTTAGCCATTTCTCCCCAACTGATGGTCCCCATCGTGGGGTGCTGCAACTACTTCTTGGTTCAGCCAAGAGCCCCGAGACCCAGGCTGGCAGGACCGGCTGGGACCTGGGCCAGAGCAGGTGATGAAAGGGCAACTTTTGCTGTGTGACTGGAGGCCATCTGCCTGCCCTCTCTGGGCCACTCTCTGGAGCTTGGAGCCCTGGTTCCCACATCCCAGTTCTCCCTGCCTCAGTTAGGGCATCGGCCACCTCGATCTTCAGCAAAGACACAACTAACAGTTGCTCCCCCAGCCATTCCCCAAGCGCCCCGCGTTCTCAGTTCTGAGGACTAGAGTTGGCAGCATTCCCCACCCCCCCGGCGTCAAGTGACAGAGAGGTAAAGTGGTAAAGTGACTCCACGGGCACCCCCCGGGGGCTTGGGGCAGAGCTGGTCCGCTATCTGATGGCCCTTCCTCTTGCAGGCGGAGTGTGGACTCTGGCCGGGAGTGCCTGGACCGCAGGGTGAGATCTGTTTGCCTTTCCAAGCGGCATGTGCTGGTCGGGGATGGAGAGTGGGGGGCAGATGAACCCCAGAAGCTAAGCTCTCATCCTCTTCTCCCCTGTGCACCATGTGCCTTGGTGAATCCCTTCTCCTCTCTGGGCCTCGGTTTCCCCATCTGCCATGGGGCTTGGCTCTGCCCAGCCACTCTTCCTCCAGTACAGGCTTCCTGGGCTTGCCTCTGTCTTGGCTCCTGCTCAGCCAGGTGTCCAGTCTCAGGCCTGTCCCAGCCAGGAACAATGGGCCGGGCTGGGCCAGTCACTCAAGGCCCCAGACTCAGTCCCCAAGGGCTCACCCTGAACTATTTTCAGCCCTTGGAGATGGAGTCAGAAAAGGATTTTCCACTCCCAGCACAATGGCTGCCCTGGACCATTGTCCAGCAGTGACCAGGAGATCCGCCCACCCCAAAATACCTTCCCTGCCCCTACCCTCTGGGCGTCCCCACCTTGATAGGCTTCCCGGGGCTGTCAACTCCCAAAGGCTGTTGTGAAGCAGTGTGTGAGTCCTCCAGAAGACAGGACCGGTTGGATTCAGTTTTCCCTCCTGGCAGGGACCCCAGGGATTGTGTGGCTTCTTAGAGGGATGAGAGGCCCAGAGAGTGCCGTGCCTTGCCCGAGGCCACACAGCAGTCAGCATGGAGACTAGATGCGAGGTCTGTGAGGCCTCTGCTGCCCTCATCAGCTCTGGGCTGCACCTTCTGCGGGCTCACCTTGGAAGGCCACAGGTGGGCCTGCTGGAAAGAGGCCTGAGGGACATGGGTGGAAGGGGGTGTACCTTGGGAACCTGGGGCACCCTATTCAGTCCTGTTTTTACCAAATGTGGTTTTTGCTTGCACTGAACTCAGGGTTACCAAGTTGTGGGAAAGAAGGAGGTTGGGGGCCCAGGGAAACTGAGGCAGGAGGAGCAGGGTTCTGGCCCCGCTCAGCCATCACCAGCTCTGTGACCACAAATTCAATGTCTTTGTTTGTAAAATGGAACTGCTAATACTTCTTTTTCCAGTTTACTGAACAATGAGAATGCAGGAAGGCACAAACACAGCTATTTTATTTTCCTATCAGTACTGCCTACTCCATGTCTAATTTCCTTTCCCCATCCATAAACTGTTTATACGGCAAACTCCAAATATTTGAGTCACTTGTGAGTAACAAAGTTCATTCCAGCTTAAGGTTCCAACCCCTACTTAATTTAATGCCCACCCCTCTTCTTCCCCAGTGCGGGGAGGACTCTCCTCACCCCTCCTTTGGGTGCCTCTCTCCTCCGGGTGTCAGGCAAGTTGGGGAGGAGGAAAGGGACCAGTATATCTTCCCCAGGACTGCCACAGCCCTTCCTTGCTTCTCTGGCCGTGACAACATGACCATCAGTGACCCTCCGTGGGGAGCCCTCCAAAAGCCAACCCACACCTTTGTAAAGAGTCTCTTCATTCACCCAGTCTGAGTGTGCCCCATCTTTCTTGCTGAGACTAACTCCTACACCCGTCTCCTGAGTGACTTTCCTAGAGCACCGCTCACCCGGCTTGGCTGAGAGCTCACAGCAGCAGGGTCATTTCAAGGTCACTGAGCCCAGGGTTCAGCTTCTAGAATCAGCATGGAGGGTGGTCGAGGACTGGGGTAATAAACTCTGAGAAGGTGCCTGACCCCAGTTGTTTTCGGGTTTCTTTCCAAAGTAGGGTATTTTACCCCCGTGTATCCTTGGATTTATGTCCTGGAGCCAAATTCCAAATCAGCAGCCACATGAAAATCCCAGGGCATTGTGGGATTAAACTGTTAGACCAGCCTTTGTGACCAGAGCAACTGCAAAATGTGGGGGAGGAAATTCAAAGCCTCAGGCATGGGTCACCACGCAGCCTGCGCTAACGTGTGCGTGTGTGCGTGCAAGCGTGTGTGTGTTTATGTCTGTGCTGAGTTGTCACCTCTGTGTTCTCGGGAGAGCGCTGAGGGGCAAGGGCGGCCCCCACAGACAACAAGTAGATACCTGGAGACAGAAGGGCTTCGGTGGGTGGCCACCCTGCAGGAAGCCGAGGGAAGAGGGCTGCCAGGAGGTGGAACTAATGGACGGAGATGGTGGGCTTGGGAATGGCAGGAAGAGACGGGGAGTGCGGAGAGGACCCGCGTGTGCGGGCTTCAGGGCCCAATTCAATTACGTTCTCTATTCTTAATTTACTACTAACTCCCCCGCTGCCGGCTCTGCAGACCCCTTTCTACTCCCCTCGTTCCCCATTCTTCCTTTTCCCCAGCCCCCGTCCCTCCACACTCCCCGCTTTCGTCTTCTTTTTGCTCCCTGCCCCCCCCCCCCCACCGCCCCCGGGGAAGCAAACGGGCCAGTTCAGAGCCTCAGACCCATTCCTTCCTTCTTGAGCCCTGGCTCCCCTCCCTTCGCCGGCTGTGCTTCGGCGTAGGTCCCCAGTTCGCGGACGCTGCCCTGCTGCCCCCTGGTGGCCGAATGGCTGCAGATGCGGGAAGGAGGGCTGAGGTCCAGACCTTCCCCCCACCGGGGACTGATGAGAGGAAAACGATCCTGCTGGCAGCCAGGTTGTTGGAGATTGCGAAGTGGGGGTGGGACTGAGAATTGAAACAGGGAACCCAGTTTGCAAAACATACCCTGACTTGCAAAACAGGTGACAGGGCTCGATCAAGCCATGCTGTCCATCTCAGACTATCTAAGCGCACACTTATAAACACCTATGTACTTAGACTCACAGGTTCCAAGAGAAGACTGCAGACTAAATGGACCCAGTAGTAATACTCCTGGAGGACTCCTGTGTTCTCAACATCGGATTGCTGACTGTTCCAGCAGCTCCCTGCTCTGCAAATTCTGACCAATCTCTGCCAAAGACCATCCTTTGACTAACTCCAGGCCCCCACGATCCTATAAGCACGCTTCTCTAACTCCCCACTTTGGAGACACCCCAGGGATCCCCCAGTGTGAAGTCTCTGTTGCAGCAAATAATAAGCCCAGGCTTGTTGGCTCCAGGTGTGGTGCTGGTCAGCTGACCCTCACTGACAAGAGATTCCTGGGTGAACGGGTGAGAGCAGGTGACACTGCAGCTCTCTATTCCAGCCTCCCCACCCCCACGGGCTCTCAGGGACGGCCCCATGTAGAGCCCTGCAGCCCCTAGCTGACCCATCACGCTGCGCTCAGGCACCAGGACGAAGCGCTGCACTGTGGGTGTTTTCGTCCCGCGGAGGAAGCACACCATGTCCAGTTGTTGGCTTCGTAAAGGCAAGACTGAGGCGCAGACCCAGCCGCTCCGTCTTTGGAGCATTGCACCTGCCAGCCTCCCCAGCCTGAGGGTTCAAAGATGCTGACTTGATCCTCTCTGGCTCTTCCAGGAGCAGGGGCGGGGGTGTCCCTCAGGACAGTGCCATGATGTCCTCTGGCCTTGTGCGTCCGTTTGACCTCCTGCTTACCTTCAAGGCCCCAGACGGGGCTCCCCCCCTTCACTGGCTGTCAGACTCTCAAGCTCTGAGTTTGACGACGCAGCTGAGTGTTGGGAGAGGGGCTAGAAACCCTCCTAAGGGAATTTCTCAGGCCCCTACCCCCAGCCCTGCCCCATTCCAATGCCTCCACCCCCACCAGAGCCCCTGACCTCTGGATGCCCCTAGAAGTCCTTGCCTGCTCACACGGTAGCCTCTACGACTGGACTCCACCTTCTGGGAGGTATGACCAAGCTCTGCTGGTCCTCCTAGCAGCCCCCGTGACTGCATCTGGGCAGGTCAGGGTTCACCCACTGCCCATGAGATGTCTGTAATTTGGACCCACCAGCACGTTAGTACGTAAGATGCATCCGACTCTCAGTCACGGGGAAGGGGAGACCCAAGTGCAGGGCCCTTGGAGCGGAGTGGAAAGCACAAAGGTGAGCCAGCCCTCCAAGCCACACCCCCACATCTTCACTCTACACCTGCAGCCCTCACCCACAAGTTTTTCCTCCACCTGAATCCAGGTGCCTTCATTCACGACACTCAGCACAGAAACCTTGGACTGTTTGCATTGAATCTTGACTCTGCCACTCTAATCAGATGGGCACTTCAGTTTCCTCATCACAAAATTCATATTTTGTTGGTACTATCTGTCTCTTCCTACTAGGGTGAAAGCTCCTAGAGGACAGGGGTCTTTGTCTATTGTGGTCACTAATTTATCCCCAGTGCCCAGAACAGTGCCTGGCACATGGTAGGTACACAACGATTACTTGTTGAATGAATGAATGAATGAATGGATGAATGAATGAATAGTGATTCATAGTGAGGAATAAATGAGAAATTCTACAAACTTTTGTAGACTATCTAGTACCAGTGGATGCTCATTAGCCATTAATTCCTTTCCTTTGCAAAACAGGTCAAATTAATTATTTCATGTAAGCTTCACAATGGCTCTTTGAGGCAAAAACATTATTATCAATTCATTCATCCATTTATTCAACAAATATTTACCAAGAGCCTACTATACTCCAGGTACTGTTGTACATAGTTGGAAATTATCAGTGAATAAGAAAACAAAGACCCTTCCCTTGTGGAGTTTACATTCTAGGAGGGGATGAGAGAGACCAAAAGCAACAGTCTTAGTTAAATGTAAATTCCATGGTATGCTAGAAGGTGAACAGCAGAGAGAGGGATTGGGAGGGTGGGCAGGTAGAGGGTAAGAGGCGGGGAGGGGGGTGTGATTTTAAAGAGAATGGTCAGGTGAAGCCTCAGGAGGGGCCCAGAAGAGGACATTTGAGCAGACTTGAAGGAGGAGTGGGAGTTAACCAGGGGGCTCCCTGGGGGGAGAGTAAACCCGTGCACCCACTGCCTGGGTAAGGAGGCAGTGACCGGAGTGGAAGCAGGAGGAGTGGAGTCCAGACATGGGGGAATCCCGTAGGACAAGGAATGAGGCGGAAAATCACGACAGAGATACAGCCCGGCTTGCATTTTAGAAGGATCTGGCTAGTGGTGCCTGGGTGGCTCAATCGGTTAAGCAGCCGACTCTTGATTTCGGCTCAGGTCATGATCTCAGGGTCGTGGGATGGAGCCCCATGGTGGGCTCCATGCTCAGGGTGGAGTCTGCTTGAGATTCTTCCTCTCCTTCTGCCCCTCCCCCTGCTCCCACTTGCTTTCTCTTTCTCTCTCTCAAATAAATTTAAAGAATAAAGAAGAAGGTTCTGGCTGCTGTGTTGTGAATAAATGAGACTGGGGGCGAGAATAGGAGTGGCAAGAGCAGAAGGAGCTAATGCAGGAAGCCAGGAGGGAGATCATGGGGATTGGGACCAGGTGGTAGCCATGGAGGTGGTGAGAAATGGACTGATGCCAGATGTATTTTGAAGGAAGAGCCAATAGGATTCCTGATAGTTTTTTCCTGTAAGGTTTGGCAGGCAGTGAAACTGCAGTCCAGAGGAAGTCTAGAGGGGTGGCACACACCCACAGGTCCCTGAGTGGGATGGAGAATGGAGCTAGGATAGCGGGAAGGTCCCCAGGTCTGGGGCAGTGCCTGGGGAACGAGAAGGCAGCATGGGAGGAAGGATTCTGTCGCAGCAGGTCACAGACCAGCTCCAGGGCAGCTGGGCGTTGATTTGATCAATGACTTTTTTCTCTTCCTCTGAATTCCCCCATGATGGTCTTTTAATTGGGTCCATTTGTTCCAAGACCATGAGCTGAGCAGACGCCAGAGTATTTGCGTATTATTAAATAGATTAGAAAATGGCCCTATGGTTTGGGCAGCCGGAAAAGTCAGAGCAGCTGCGTGGCCTCTCTGAGGAGTAATCACAGGCTTCCGGTTCAAGGCAGAGCCCATGCCAGGCATCTTGTCTTCGTCCTTGCCCCTGCCCGGCTCACCTGCTAAGTGTCTCCTCCTCCTCCAAGACTCACCTCAAACTCCCCTCCTCAGGAAGCCTTGCTGATCACCAACCCTGCCCTCGGCCTCACCTCCCTGCACAGAGAACTCTCACAGGTGGGGTGAAGGATCGCTCAATGGGGAGCCTCCCTTCAACAGAAGACATGGTCCAAGTGGGGGTTTTTAGGGAAGAAGGACACCCAAAGAGCATTTAAATCACAACCCCACTGAAGTGAAAAACACTTTTCCATTTCCCACAGTTCTTCCCCACCCAGATGCTGGAAGAAGGGGGGGGCGGTGCAGGCAGGGAGGGGAGGAGAGAAGTGTCAAATTCCTATCATGTGTGGAGAAAAGAGAGCCCTCTTGAGTTGTTGGTGCAAGCCACTCTGGAATACAGTATAGAGGTTCCTCAAAAAGTTAAAAATAGAACTACCCTACAATCCAGCAATCACACTGCTGGCTATTTATCCGAAGAATACAACAACACGAATTCAAAGGGATACGTGCACCCCAATGTCTTAGCAGCATTATCAACAATAGCCAAATTACAGAAAGAGCCCAAATGTCCATCAACTGATGCGTGGATAAAGAAGATGTGGTATATACATACAATGGAATATTATTCAGCCATAAAAAGGAATGAAACCTTGCTATTTGCAACAATGTGGATGGAGCCAGAGGATAATGCTAAGTGAAATAGGCCAGTCAAAGAAAGACAAATAGCATATGATTTCACTCATGTATGGAATTTAAGAAACAAAACAAATGAGCAAAGGGGGTAAAAAACAGAGAGTAAGAGAGACAAACCAAGAAACAAACTCTTCACTATAGAGAACGAACGGATGGTTTCCAGAGGAGGGGGATGGGTGAAACAGGTGATGGGGATTAAGGAGGGCACTTGTTGTGACGAACACCAGGTCACGTGTGGAAGTGCTGTATTCTACACCTGAAACTAATAGTACGCTGTGGGTTAACTGGAATTTGAATAAAAACATAAAAAAAATAAAGCACACAATTCACCATTTAAAAAATGCATATCATGGGATTGATATGGAAACGTACACTTGCCTGGAGAAAAAGAAAACCATTTCCTGCCAGTAACACGTTCGGATGGTAAAAAAACAAACGAACAAGCAAAAACACTTACTTCCATGTTAGACATTGTCTACTGATTTGCTCTGGCAAAGATGAGGATTTAGTTTTCTTCCCTCATCCTCCCATTGCAACTTCTGGGTAAAACAATATTCAGTGCTGACATTTTTATGACTTTGAAAGTATCGTTTGCAGTAACATCTTATAGCATTCTATGATTATATTTTCCTTCTTGCATAACTTTTTGTTTTTCCTAGAATTAATAATTATCTCACTGTATACACTTAAGAGGGACATACACCAAGGACAAAGAAAATTACAAGGAAATCTTAAACAGTATTTGCCATCGTATTATGAGTGGCTATTGAGCACTTGAAATAGGATTCATCTGAATTGAGTTCTGTTGCAGGTATAAAATACACACTGGGTTTCCAAGACTTGGAAACAAAAAAAGTGGTAAAATATTAATTTTTTACGTTGGTTGCATATTGAAATGGTAATACTTTGGATATAATGAGTTAAATAAAATATATTACTAAAATTAACTTCATTCATTTCTAATTACTTTTTCTAATGTGGTTCCTTGAATATTTTAAATTATACCTGTAGCTTGCATTGTATTTCTATCGAAATCTGGACGGTGATTATCAATGGCAGCTGGTGGATAGAGCAGTCTCCGAAGACCTGGACACACTGACCAATATAACATCACAAAAAATAGGAAGAACTAGATGTATGTCTTGCTGATGTGTAAAAGGAAGTACACACCACCACCTGTGAATTTTTGCCAAAAAATTGAACCTGAGTCTGATCAGATCTCTGGATTTAACTACCACTTTTCAGAAGATTCAGGGTACATAGGAACGTGTTAAATGACAACGTGGACAATTGGCTAGATTCAGAATCTGAGAACTTTTACGGGATAAATGACCTAGTTTCTTCATAGATACGTGGGGGGAAATGGCAAAGGAGTAGACATAGAAATGGAAGTCAAAGCCGGGTCCCATCTCTCCTCACTGCTACGAAAGTAGAAAGCCCCAACTTCCTAAATGTTCAGAAGCCATTTATCCTGAAGGGAAATAGGAAATCTGAAAAAGAGAAAAGGCTGCATAACATTTGGGTTTTCTCCACTGTTATAAGCAGCACTGTGTTCCCCCCTCAAATTCATACAGTAAAGTCTTAACACCCAGTACCTCAGAATGTCACATTATTTCAGGAAAGGGCCTTTAAAGATGTAACTGAGTTGAGTGAGGTCCCTGGGGTAGGCCCTAATCCAGTGTGATTGTAAGAAGAGAAAATTCGGACACAGACACATCCAGAGGTAAAGCGATGTGAAGACACGGAGAAAACAGCCATCTACAGGCCGAGGAAAGCCAGGATCCATCTCTCACAGCCCCCAGAAGGAACCAATCCTGCCGCCACCATGATTTTGGACTTCCAGCCTCCAAAACTGTGAGAAAATACATTTCTGTGGTTTAATCCCCCCGTCTGCTGTCCTTATTATGGCAGCCCTCGAAGACTAACCCATCCAGCTGTCAGTGGGGCAGGCACTCATGAGAATCCTCCCATCTGTTATCGGGGGGAAGGGAGCTGGGTTTTCTTTGCCCGTATCCCCCCAGGTGGGAAAGCCTGGTGGAAACTACTTCCCAAGGCCGGAGTCTCCCCTTTCTGGGTTGACAAGTTGTCACCATGGTGGGGGCCCTGGCTAAGCACTCTACTCAGCCTAAATTCTCATCTTTACCCCCTCCCCATTCTGTCTTTCCTTTTCAACCAGTGCTTCGCGGACTTCTGTTTTTACCCCCCAGGGGTTGATAATCTTTGTATCAAAGAACGTATCACCTCTTGTATGAGTTGCATGACTCAGCTGATTTTCTTACTCTTTATTGTCATCTCTGAATACCAGGCCTTGACATTAATGGCCTAGAATGGCTTTGTGGTTGTCTGTAATCCATCATTGTTATAAGGCCACCACATCTTATCAGCTGTGTTTGGTGTTGCTGTTTGGGGGGTGTGTGTGTGAGACAGAGAGAGGGAGGGATGACATTTGCTGGAGCCACTGCCCAGGAAGGGCACATGCTCACGTCAAGCTTCTGCAACGTCAATGGCATCAACCATTATCTATATGACAACTTCCTGACCCTCCAAACGTCTTGCACCAGCACCAATGTCAACGAGGAGGTCGTTTTCATTGTGGTGGCCCTAATATCCAGGCCCCAGTCTTCATTTCTTTCATTTCCATTCAGCCCACTCGAGGTAAATCAAACCCCTTCAGCACCAGCTGCTCTCACATCCATGCCGTTTCTCTTTGGTTCGGGGGAATAGCATTGATGTGTCTTAAAGATTCTTCTTCAGGGTGTATGAATCAGGGTCTATGAACTGGTGTATTTTCTTTTCTTTTTTTTTTTTTTCTAAGATTTTATTTATTTATTCGACAGAGAGAGAGACAGCCAGCGAGAGAGGGAACACAAGCAGGGGGAGTGGGAGAGGAAGAAGCAGGCTCCTAGCGGAGGAGCCTGATGCGGGGCTCGATCCCAGAACCCCGGGATCACGCCCTGAGCCGAAGGCAGACGCTTAACCGCTGTGCCACCCAGGCGCCCCATGAACTGGTGTATTTTCTATTCCAGTGTGGGTCCAAGCTGGCCCCCCCCTCTGCAGAGCCTGAGGAAAAAAGAAAATCCTGGTTAAAATCCAGGAAAGCAATGACAATGCAAGAAGATCTAAATTTTTATTTTATTGGTATTTTCTCATGGTGGGATTCTGTTCCCAAGTAAGTTCATTCTACATAGGGAGGCATGTTGAGTCTTTTCTTAAAATAGACTCTTTTCTTCACTTCCCTCATAGGTCATCGTGACTCGTTCTTTGCGTTCTCATCTCCTGCACGCCGTGTAGACGGGTTTGACTAACTCTAGCTGCTTGTACCCTAGACACTTTTTCCTTCTCTTTGGCACGCCTTTGTCTCCTGCTCTTTTCCCAATTCTTCACATATACTGTGAGTCCATAGAGACCTGGAGAAAAGTTGAGCAGTGCAACTTGCTTACCTGAACACAGAAGTGCCAACTATTTTGCAAGGGCTCTCTTTCTTGTCAGTTCTGTTACTGGAAGAGGTAGCAGGATTCCAAAGAAATGCCTCTCCTTCAACCTCTGTAAACAGCGCACAGTGGACCTGAATCGTCTTGGTCTTGGTTTATTATTCCTAGTCACCCTTGCTTTGTTTTTCTGGCTTTTCTTGTCTACTTCAAAGAGTAGAAACATCTAGGAGCTTCTGCCAGCCATTCCTTCAAGTGGTGGCAGGTGGAGGTATTTCCACATGAAACCAAGCTCCCCGGTGAGTAAGGACGTTTGAGGCCCCCTCCACAAAAGAGAAGGAAGTCAGGGCTTTTTCCTTTGAAATGTGAATCACATCCCCTTATTCTCAAACTTTGGAGACAAAAAATAAACTGTAAAGAACAATTATGTTGTTTCTTATCTGATAATTATCTTTTTTTAAGATTTATTTGTTTGAGAGAGAGAAAGAGTGCGCGCGTGCAGGGGAAAGAGGCAGAGGTGGGGACGCCTGGGTGGCTCAGTCAGTTAAGCGTCTGCCTTCAGCTCAGCTCATGATCTGGGGTCCTGGGATGGAGCCCCGCATCGGGCTCCCTGCTCAGTGGGGAGTCTGCTTCCCCCTCTCCCTCTGCTGTTCCCCCTGGCTCATGCTCTCTCTCTCTTGCTCTGCTCTCAATCACTCTCTCTCTAATAAATAAATGAAATCTTTAAAAAAATAATAATTAAAAAAAAAAAAAGAAAGGGGCAGAGAGAGAGAATCTTCAAGTGGACTCCCTGCTGAGCGCAGAGCCCAACGCAGGGCTCCATCTCACGGCCCATGAGATCATGACCTGAGCAGAAACCTAGAGTTGGACCCTCAACCCACTGAACTACCCAGGAGCCCCGATTTGTTATCTGATAATTTTTAACACAGGACAGCAATATTCTGTTAGCATTTTCTGATCTGTAAATTGTCAGAAGCCAAAGTGAGCATCGTGTATCTCAAGACAATAAAACATTACATGATAAAGAGAACACGTGACAACACCACTGTTCTGACACTATTAATACCCCAAACAGCACTAATCCAGGGTGATGAGAGGACTAGACATGTATCCAAGAACTCAGGGAAAGGGAGGTTGGTGGTATAAAAGTTGCACGATATTATCTAAAATGGCATCAAATAGTCTGGAAAAAAACTTAGTTCTTTTTGCAAATTTTGTCATTTGTCATTTAAAGCCACTGAACACAAATTTGGATAAAGAGGGGCACAGGCTGGCTCAGGCAGAAGAACATGCAAGTCTTGATCGGGGTTGGGCATCTGAGCCCCACGTTGGGTGTAGAGACGGCTTAAATAAATAACACTTAAAAATAATTGTAGGGGCGCCTGGGTGGCTCAGGCAAACATCTGCCTTCAGCTCAGGTCGTGATCCTGGGGTCCTGGGATCGAGCCCCGCATCGGGCTCCCTGCTCAGCAGGGTGTCTGCTTCTCTCTCTGCCTGCTTCTCCAACCCTTTTCGGTCTGCTTCTCCCTCTGCCGCTCTCCCTGCTCGTGCTTTCTCGCTCGCTCGCTCTCTCAAACAAATAAATAAAATCTTTGAAAAAGTAAATGTATAAACAATTCATCTGCTTCTTAATTTTACAGTGAGGTTCAGCGTAGAAAAATCAGCTGAATGCTGACAATAGTAAGCTGTCTGTCACCCTAGAAGTTTAGGTGTGTGGGTCTACCAGAACTCCGTCTCACTAACAAGACCATGGTCATCATTAGGACAAAGGTTGTTTCCTATACTTCTTTCATTTACTCAATGCTTCTCCCCTTCTTAGTTTATATGGCAAGAAATGTCGAGTTGAATATCAACTTGAAATATCAAGAAATATCAGTTGAACTGGAATGTCTTGTTCTATTACTTAAATAAAGCACTGCAATCGTTAAAGAAAGGTTTTGCTTATTTACTCTGGGCTAGGCACAGTGCTAAGAGTTCGAACTACATTACCTCAAACCGCACGGAAGAATTATTATCCCCCTTTTTATGAAGGACTGGCTCTCTGAAGGGTGAAGGTGGGGGCTTTGTTCTGCCTTTTCTGTTGTTCCTGTTATCAGGGCCCTGGGCTCCAGTTCTAGTTCCTTTCCTTAGAGACTGGGTGACCTTGGACAAGAACATGGGTCTCTCTCCCTTTCCTCCTCTGAAAAATGTGAATAATCAGGTGTTTTATATAAGGCCTAAGGAGATTAATGTGCACGTTTATGCAACCTACTTAGAAAATGTAAATCCTGGGGCGCCTGGGTGGCACAGTGGTTAAGCGTCTGCCTTCGGCTCAGGGCGTGATCCCGGCGTTATGGGATCGAGCCCCACATCAGGCTCCTCTGCTTCTTCCTCTCCCACTCCCCCTGCTTGTGTTCCCTCTCTTGCTGGCTGTCTCTATCTCTGTCAAATAAATAAATAAAATTAAAAAAAAGAAAAGAAAATGTAAATCCTTATATAAGTTTTTGTTTATATACATTTTCAATTTTTCTCAATAATGAGATCAAGCCCCAGCATTTGGGGCTACTTTATAACATGTGACATCTTGATTTAAGAAAGTGATACGTGGGGCGCCTGGGTGGCTCAGTCGTTAAGCATCTGCCTTTGGTTCAGGGCATGATCCCGGCGTTATGGGATCGAGCCCCACATCAGGCTTCTGTGCTGGGAGTCTGCTTCTTCCTCTCCCACTCCCCTTGCTTGTGTTCCCTCTCTTGCTGGCTGTCTCTCTCTGTCAAATAAATAAATAAAATCTTAAAAAAAAAAAAAAAAGAAAGAAAGTGATACGTACTATATGGTGACTAACATAATATAATAAAAAATCATTAAAAAAAAAAAAAGAAAGTGATACATTTTGGGAGCCTGGGTGGCTCAGTCAGTTGAGTGTCTGACTCCTGGTTTCGGTTCAGGTCTCGATCTCAGGGTTCTGAGATCCAGCCCCGTGTGGGGTTCCGCACTCAGCCTAGCAGAGAGTCTGCTTGGGATTCTCTCCCTCCCTCTGCCTCTGCCCCTCCCCACACTTGCACTCCCTCTCTCTCTCTCTCTCAAAATAAATAAATAAATCTTTTTTAAAAAGTGATGTTTCTTCTTTATTTAATTTTTAAAAATATTTATTTGAGAGAGAGAGAGCACAAGCAGGGGAAGGGGCAGAGGGAGAGGGAGAAACAGACTCCCCACTGAACAGGTTGCCTGACGTGGGGCTCAATCCCAGGACCCTCAGTGGACAACCCAAGCTGAAGGCAGACACTTAACCGACTGAGCCACCCAGGCACCACTCTTTATTTAATTTTTAACTAAATACCACATTCACTAGGTACAAACAAAAAAATATTGAAAGGTAAACAGCGAAAAATCTCTCTCTCATTGATTCTATTAAGTAACCACTAGCCATGGTTTTTTTCTTTATCTTTCCAGATCATTGTATGCATTTACAAGCCCTAAAAACTGCGTTGTTTTCTTCTATTAAACACGAAAGGCTATATACTTCTACACGTATTTCTAGCTTTCTTCTGCAGACTCCTTGAAGGGCTTTCCACACTAATATGTAAGTAACATAAAAAGCTTCCTTCCTTTGGCTTACAACCGTAATTCATCTAACCAGCTCCCTGTGAATAGACATTTAGGTCATTTCCAACCTTTGATATTGATTTGTTGATTTCTTAAAGACCGGAAATGAATGAAAATATCAACTCTCTCTTCATTGTGATGTTTAAATTATAGAACCAAACAATAATGTCCTCTGTACCTCAGATTCAACAAGTCTGATTTAAGAGGGACCGTGATCTGTTGGCACCAACTGAAGGATCTGCCTCCTGATCTGAACGTTCAACTCTCATGTCATTTAGTTTCTTGCTCCACGTGTTGATTTTGTCACCCCTGAGGCCCCCCCCCCAGCCCGCAACAGCAGCATTGCAGAGACCAGTGAGGCTCTGGGGGGCAGTTTGAGCAGCAGACCTCTGCGGATTGTCACCTCTTTTGTCAAAGGTACTGTGTTCCTCTTATTTATTAGTATTATTATTATTTTTTAAAAGATTTTATTTTTAAGTAACCTCCACACCCAACATGGGGCTCGAACTTACAACCCTGAGACCAAGAGCCCCGGGCTCTACTGACTGAGCCAGCCAGGCGCTTCTGTCCCGTTCAAAGCATGTTAACTTTGGAATCAGGAGCAGCTCTGAAGGGCATGAAGCTGGTAGGAAGGAGCTGAACTGAAACAAGAAACGACTAAATCTCGCCTCAGAAATCTTGAGTTCCGGTTCTGAGCAATACTGCCTGGATGCGGAACCTAACGCGAGTCACAAAGGCAGTCCCTCTGAGCCTCAGTTTCCTCAGAATGAGGAATAATCAGAGTAGCTACTCAGACTCCGTGTATAAATGAAGCAAGATACTGTACTAAAACGCTTAGCGCAACACTGGCTCGGAGCACACGCGAAATAAAGAGTAGCATGTTTTATTAGCAGAGCTTGGCAGGATAAACAGGCCTCCCTGAGAAGATAAGGAAAGGAATAACATTCCAAGAGGGGGAACAGCATGTATAAATAGCAGAATTTACGAAGTATGAACCCTCAGAGCCAGCTGTGGGCGGAGGCAGGCCGGGGACTGCTAACCCGATTTTGTATCATTGAGGAGACGGAGACCCAGAAAAGGACACCGATTCACTCACATCTGCCCTCATCGTACACGGGGACGCAGGAGAGGGATTCAGAGCCCCGAGGAAGAGCTGCCGTGGCAGAAATTCCTGGGTCGTGAATCCGTGTATCAACACTCGGGTGGGCAGCTGGAGTAGTGCGGGGATGTGAAAGGGGGTGGTACTTCCATGCACTGGCCATGGCTTCTGGACTGACAAAGCAAACAGAAGCAACGTGGCGAGCATGGGGCTCCCGGACCTCGGGAAAGGGGTTGGGGAGTCCTGGGGCCGTGGCTGGGGCTGAAAGAGCAGCACTGGCCTCAAGAGGAGGCTGCAAGCGCATCAAGTCTGGGGGCGGACAGGGGCAGACAGTCTCAGGAGTCATTGGAAAGGCCAGACACAGCTCGTCCAGCTCCAGGCCTCACTGGACGCCTGCCAGTTGCCAGCTTTTGAGGCCATGGGCCAAGGTTGAGAGGGGGAGGAGAAGGGAGAGGAAGAGGAGGAGGCAAGTTTGCTGCCAGACACAGTTTAATGGAGGGTCCTTAACCTCTCCTGGGGCCAGCAGGGGATGGGCCTGGCTCTTGGGCCAGCTCTGAGCCTGCAGCCCTCTCCCACCTTCTCCCAGGCCTGTCCTCCCGTGGCCTCAGTGACCCTGCATTGCTCTCCTGCTCATCTTACTGCTCTGGCTGCTCCTCCCCAGTCTCATTCCCAGGCATCTTCTCTTCCCTCCTTTAACTGATGGCTCCATCCTAAATGTTCTTCTCTCTCCCCTTAAGCAACTCCACCCACCCTATGGCCTAGAGAACCAAACATTAAGCTGGTAAGTCTCAAATCTGTGTCTCCAGTCCACTGCCAACCCTGGGTGACAGGACTTGAATTTATTAAAGAGCCACCAAGTTTCTCTGCCTTGATGTGGGGGCAGGGATCAAACCACTTAGCTAAGCTAATCAGAGTAGGCATTTCCAGTGGCTGGAGCAGTCTCCACGGAAATCAGGTGAGGCTCTGCGTACTCAGGAGGGCCTAGGGACAGCGGATGAATCAGGCAGGGGAGGCTGAGAGCTGAGGGAAGGACGCTGGGGAACAGTCAGGGCCACGAAGCCAAGCCCCCACTCCCCCAACTCCAGCACACCTCCTCTGCCCACCTTGGAGAACCAGGGCTCACCCTACTGGGAGTAACTGGGACTCTTCTCACCCTGCCCATGACCCTCAGTACCCACTATTCCTCACACCCCTGCAGCTTCTCACTGAAGGTGCCTGGGACTCTGCCCAGGGGGCTTTCTCGGTTGTTTGGGGCACACTTGGCCACAAGTGCCAGACAGTTTGGGGACCAGCCTTTAACCAATGACAGCCGGAGTCGGAGTCCGGTAGGTAAATGGTCCAGATTCTCTCCCTCGGGTGGAACATCTCTGAGGCCTGTTCTGTGCTGCCTCCTGGTGGTTCCCAATGAGATCGACCCAGTGATAGTCTGCTCATTGACCACCCTGAATCGGCTTCCTTCTTCTCCTTGTCACATTTCCCCAGTCCCTACTCATGCTTCCTGGGATCATCTCAGAAACTAAGTACCTGCACTTAAATCCTCGACTCAGGATCAGTTCTGGGGAAACCCAAACCAAGACACCCCTGTCTCCCTCACATTCATATCCAGTCTGCCTAAATCCTGTTGATTCTACCTCCTAAAAGCCCCACACCCATCTTCTAATGAGCTCCTCCCTTATCACCCCCCCTCCATTCCCACTGCCTGGACTCCTGGCCCAGCCTTCCCACTGGTCCCCTGCCTCCCCTTCTGCCCCTTGGTACAGCAGCCAGGACAAGAAATCTCTCTAAGACAGAGCTCTGATTATATCCCTCCCCTGCTTAAGCCCTTCCATGGCTCCCATCCCGCTCAGGATAAACCAAGCTTCTTGGTTTATCCTGTCTTACGTGCATCTTCAACTAGTAGGTACTGACAAATTGTCTGATTTAAGAGGGACAGTGATCTATTGGCACCAACTGAAAGATTGCCTCCTGATCTGAACGCATTCGAGTCCCTGCAAGATCAGTCCCCACCCCCTCTTCAGCCATATCCTGTCTACTCCTCCTCGCCACAGTAGGACTGAGCTTCACAAGGTCCCCAGTTTTCACAATATCCTGTCATTTCCGGGGCTCTGCATGCTGCCCCCTCTCCCAGGCACACCCTCCCCCGATTTTACGCAGACAATTCAAGTTGTTCTCAAACACTCAGCCTAGGACACACTTGCACTCTGACCCTCCCTGTGTCCCCGCCCCCAGGCTGGGTCAGGGCACCCTCTGAGGCATACCTCAGTGCGTGTCTCTGTGTCCCAATGCCCACCGTGTCCTGCTTTATCCTTTCTCCACACTAGACACTTCTCAAAGGCACTAGCCACAGACAATTCACCTTTGGATCTAGTGTCCTGCACATGCCTGGGCACACAGCAAGGGTCAGAGAACAAATGCATGATAAGGATGACTAAATCCTCAAAGAAATCTATATTCCTTACTTCATTTAGATATTTACAGAGCACTGTGCCAAGTGTGGGGGACATAGGGCTGGTGAGCAACAGACATAGTCCTGCCCTGAAAGACTTCTCTGCTGGGAAGGGAAAGATATGGAGACAGACAACATTAGGCGAGAATGATGGGGTGTACCAGAGGCCAACCCTGGGGCCCTGGCAGCCCAGAGCAGGTGGTGGGCCCTGTCTCGTAGGGAGGAGGACAGAGAAAGCTACGGACACGAGGTGTCTCCTCTCTGTGCTGGCCCTGCTTACCCTCTGTCTTGGCAGAACGTGCAGGGGAATTGGGGAGCCAGGGAAGAAACAGAGGCTATCAGTGTGTCCCTTACAACTGCACTTCTTCCTTCCCCTCAAAGATGACCTCTACCCTGTTGGTCATTCCCACTCATATCTTCATGCACTTTCTACACGACTCTTACATTATTTTGTATGTTTTAAAACTTCATGTTCATGGTATCACTCAGTATTCATCCTTCTAGATACTTTTTTCAGTGACATTATGCTTGTGAGTTTTAGCTTTGTTGCTCTGTGTTGCTCGGATTCCCTAATTTTGTCTGCTGTGGGGTACTCCGTTACATGACCCTACACGTCAACCCTTATAATCAGGACGTAACCCATTCCTAATAGCAAATTCATGAACAATGAAAGCTCATCGTACAGAATTTTAGCTGGAAAAAAATAATATGTTCCCAGCTCATCCAAACACTTGAACTGATTTCCCCCCAAATATCACTAACATTCTTTAAAGATATTAATAATCAGCAAAGATTTCTGCACAGTATAAAGCTATGCTGTCCAACATGGCATCTACTAGCCACGCCGGGCTATTTAAATTTAAATGCAATTAATCGAAAGATAAAAATTCAGGTCCTCAGTGGCACTAGACACATTTCAAGTGCTCAATAGCCACATGAGACTAGAGCCTACTCCCCACAGTGCATGGCAGATAGGGGATGTTGCCATCATTGAGGAAAGTTCTAAAGCATTTAAAACACTGATTACTCCATTATCTAACACTGAACGAGCTTTTTTTCCTGTTTTCTCACGCACAGAACAGTTCCTGTGTGTGATGAAGGAGGACGTGGGCCTGGCCAGACCTCTCAATGAGCTTTATGACTTCCACATTTTCTTCCAATGGATGGGCTTCTCTAAGCCTCTTGGGCTTAACCTCCTCTCTTCTCAGGCTTTCCCACTTCCTTAGAAGACACTTTCACTTAATGAGAGGAAGATGGTGACAATTATGTATCAAATAGGTTTAAGGGACATGAGCATGGGGCACGATCCTGTCCTCTTGGGAGAACAGCTGAGTCAGGACTGCAGCCCACTCCACGCCCGCTTACCAGACTCATGCCGGCGAGCACCTGCAGCTTCATGATGTCGGGTTTTCTACAAGGAAAATTTTTGTGAAGCTTTATAACAAACATCGGGAGAGTGAGAGTTCAGATAGCAAAGGATACCTGAATGAAAATGTATCTTTCCATCTCCTGTTAATGGGTATTTAGATGGTTTGCTGGGTTTTGCTTTAGATACAAAGCTGTGATGTAACATGTTAAACATCTGCAGGTTTCTCCTGGTTCTATATGTTGAGTGGCGGGGCTCAGTCTTACGTGCATCTTCAACTAGTAGGTGTTGACAAATTGTCCTTGGACTTGGTTGTGTTCATTCTAGTCTTACCAGCAGTGCAAGCATGCAAGTTCCCGTGTCCATGCTCTTAGCAAAGTTGGTATTCTCAAACTTCCATTTTTGCTAATTCGATGTGTGCGAAATGACACTTCACAGTGGTTTTCATTGAAATTTCCCTGGGCGATAGTGAGGGATACACATATTTTCCTATGTGTATTGGTCATACTTGCTTTCTCTTCTTTAAAATGCCAATTTGTGGGGCACCTGGGTGGCTCAGTTGGTTAAACGTCTGCCTTCAGCTCAGGTCATGATCCCAAGGTCCTGGGATCGAGCCCCACACTGGGCTCCCTGCTCACTGGGGAGCCTGCTTCTCCCTCTCCTCCCTGCTCACGTGCTGTCTCTCGCAATCTCTGTCTCTCTCTCTCAAATCAATCAATAAAAATCTTTCTAAAAAGAAATAAAATAAAACATAGACTGCCTGTTTGTGTGTTTTGCTCAATTTTCCATCAGGTTGTTTGGTTTTTTCTTATTGATATGTAGGCGTTATTTATATATGCTGAATAATAACCCTTGTCTGTTATACATGTTGCAATGATCTTCTCTCAGCCTGTGGTCTGTCTTTTCACTCGTGTGTGTGTGTGTGTGTGTGTGTGTGTGTGTGCGTGCGTGTGTGTATGTGTATGGATTAACGGAACTTTAAAATTTTTATTAGACTTGAGTTCACCAATTTTTTCCTACAGGATTTTTCTTCTTTTTTGTTGTTTTTCTATAAGAAATCCTTCCTTAATCCTGGCCCACAGCAAGAATTCAGTAAATGTTTGTTGAATACAAGCTGCAAAGGGAGCTGAAAGGAGGGGCTGGCTTCTGAGTGCTACAGGTGTTGGGGTGAGGTGACAGGGGCTGATGGCGTCACAGAGATGAGGATATGAGGGAGAGCATTGTAGAGAAGAGGACGCTTTGGTCATCGAAGGACATCAAAGATGCCCAGGGAGCAACGGGTCTGGGATGCAGGAGATAGGCTGGGCTGGAGGTGGGGACTGAGTGTCCAGCGCACAGGGGTGTTTTAAGGAGCCCTCTCCCAGGGGAGACCATGCAGAATGAGCAGAGAAGAGGGTGGGACAGAGCCCTGGGAGGATCTGGGAAGCAGGAGAAGAACCAGGAGGGATATTGTAGAGGCCATACCGGGAGTTCTCAACAGTGTCCATGGAGTGACACTCTTTCAGAGACATAGAGGTTCCTGGGTTCTTAGAGAAGCTGTCTTGGGAGTGCTGTGGGGGCAGAGACTAAATGGGAAAGGACTGTAGAGGTGGCAACTCGTTGGCAGTGAAGGGAAGGGAGGGCGTGGCCCCAAGGCAGGGCTGGGGGAGATGCTGAAGCCCCGTCAGAGGCCGGCAGAAAAGGGGACCAGGAGAGAGTGGGCTGCCTGAGGGTGTGGGGACCCGGCAGCAGAAACAGAAGAACGGCTCTGGGCACTGGCTGGGACCTTCACCGCCGATGAAAGAAGAGCCACTTCTTGGGTAGGGGGATGCTGAGCTGAGAAGGTGGGGGCAGAAACTTAAGTGAGCCCCCTCCAGAAAGCCTGGCCTCAGTCCTAATGTCTGCCTGACACAAGAAAGGGCCAGTGAACATTTGTGAGTGAATTTTCTTGGTAAGTCAGGTCAAGGGTGGGGTCACCAGCTAGGATCGGTGAGTTAGGGTTTGTGGAGAGGGAGGATTTAGAAGGGCCACTAAGAAGGCAGAGGAGAGAGCTTCCCTAGGTGAGGGTTTCTAGGGGCCAAAGTCCCTTGAGTCACAGGCAAACACCTTCTCCCTGCGAAGGGGATGAACCAGACAAGGCTTTGCCTCAAGATCTGTCCAGCCAGAGAGAGCCCTTGACACTAAACACCCGTGGCTCTGTCCTCGGAGCTCCATCCCCCACTTCGTCCCTGAGCCAGCCACCATCATCTCTTTCTAGACTATGGACCGGCCTCCTAGCTGGACTCCTGTTGCCACCTTACCCCTCCCACCCATTCCTCATTCTCCATCCAGCAGCTGGAGAAATCTATGAAAGTGAAATTGGATTATGTCACTCCACTGCTCTAAACACTTCAGTGACTCCCACGGCCCTTCAGACAAAGGCCAAATTCCTGACCATTGCCACAAGGCCCGGCCGGGACGGACACTGCTGCCCTTGCAACCCATTTCCCACCATGCCTCCCAGCGTGTGGGGCACCCCCAGCTCAGGCTGGGTTTCATTTCCTAGAACCACAGAAGCCCTTTCCTGTCTTGAGCCCTCGGTGGAGTTTCCTCCGCCAGGGATTCTCTTCCCCTCACCGTCAAACGGCCGAGGCCAACCACTCACTTAGGTCTCAGCTTAAATGGTACTTCCTCTGGGAAGTCTTCCCAAATCTCTTGATTAAAACTGGATGCCTCCCCTGCCTCGTATTATAATCTCTCATATAGCCCTTCACTTTTCCTTTTTAGCACTCATCACAATATGTAATTATGTATTAATTTGTGTGACTAATGTTTGTGTTCCCCACCGGCTTATAAACTCCACGAGGCCAGTGCCATCTGGACTATCTTTGTGCATTGCCAGTGCCTACCACAGAATCTGACACATAGTAGGAACTCAATTGTTGAATAAAAGCTGCAGTGGTCACCAAGAGGAGGGGCTGGCTTGTCTGAGGGCCATAGGTCTGGGAGGTTCCAGGGATGAGGGAAGTGGAGGCAGCAGCAGTAGGAGATCTTAGGAGATACAAGAAGAGAGGGAAGGGGAGTGACAGTCAGGAGGAATGTTGACCTTGATAAGCACTACCTATGTGCCCAGTGCTGTCCCGTTACACTACCCTGACACTCACCATCCCCAGTGTCACTCCAACTCCCATCTTTAGCGTGATGTCCCACCAGCTGCGTGACTTAGGGTAAAATAATCTCCCAAACCTCAATTTCTTAATCTGTAAAATGAATCTGTAACACCAGTCTCCTGGGATTGTTATGAGGACCAGGGAGCAGTCTATGGTGTGGACAGTGCCACTAACCCAGGCTGTAGGGGTACTTGGGCTCTAGAGCCAGACTGCCGGGGTTCAAATCTCAGGTCTGCCATTTACCACCTGTGTAACCTTGGGCAAGTCAGTTCATCTGTCTCTGCTTTAGTTTCTCCATCTGTAAAATGGGGTTAAGAACGTCGGTGAAATTGCTATGGTGATTAAATGACGTAATGTGTTAAAATACCTAACATGGTGCCTGGCACATAATAGGTACTCAAGAAATAACACTTATTATTCCTCCCTCTCAGCCATCAGATCAGAACTGTAGAATGTCAGAGCCCAAAAGACCTGAGGAATCACCACTTCCCACTGTCCCCAGTACAAAATGGAAACTGAGGCCAGGGAAGGGCAGGAGTGCTGGAACCTGGACTAGAGTCCAGGGGTCCCGATTCCCAGGCCAGAGGGCCGCCCCCGAGGGCTGCTGGCTTCTTCCAGACTCTTATCGGCACCCCCTGGTCCCCCAAGCGGCGGGCGGCCTGGCCGGGTCCAGCCTGGGCGGGACTCCGACGCGGGTGCGCTCCAGCCCGGCCACGCCCCCGCCCCCGCCCCCGCCCCCACGCTCGCGCTCCGGCCGAGAGGCACGCGGGAGGCGGGAGACGCTTGGCTGCGAGCTGGGGCCGCCGCCTCCGCTGCCCCTCGGCTTGCGGGTTCGCCTCCTAACGCCAGAGCGAGAGGCGTGAGAGTTCGCGTCTCAGCGCGGGAGCGAGCGACGTGCCCCGCCGGGAGCCGGCTGGTGCTGCGTGGCCCAGGTAGGGGCGGGGCGGGGCGGGGCAGCCAGGGGCAGGAGGTGCCGCGAAGCGAGGGTCCAGGGAGTGCCTGCCGCCGCAGGCTCGCAGCGCTGCCCAGGTCGGGTGTCCAGGGGTGAGAGAGTGTGTGTGTGTGATGTTGGCAGCGTGTAAGACATTAGTATGGAGCATGGGCAAGGTGTGTGTGCTGGGTTGTATGCCTTAGTGTGGGGTGTGTGTGTGTGGAGTGGGACGAGCGGATTGTGGGATGTGGTACCTAGCCAGAGCTCTGGGTGACTGTGCCGGAGTAACCCAGCGGTTCCGTGTGTGTCCACGGTGCGTGCACAGTGTGTGGAAGGAGCCACAGCACGATGGCGCATACACGTGTGTTTTGCCCGTGTTGAGATGTGTACTCTGTGTGTGGCACGTCGTGGCCCTGGGTGGTGTGCTGAGCCGGTAATGGAAGGTGAGAAGCATTTGTGTAGCTCTTACCGCTGACAGAACATGTTCCGTGACCCCAGGGCGGTTCTTACTTTTCCACCCAGCACCCCTAAAGCCTTGGGAGAATGAAAGCTCGCCCCAGATCTGGGTGGAGGAAGTGCAAACGGTCCCGCGCTCACACTCACACACACACACACACACACACACACACACACACACACAGCTTCTCTGAAGTCTCATTTTTTAATCTTAAGAATTCATGTGGATTTTGCATTCCTCTCTGTAATATGTCTGCATTTGTTTTAATGTAAAAATATTGTTCTGATTAGTTATCATCCGGTGAGTTGACTCAAGGCTTCGCAGGGTTGCTCGGGTGGTGGCAGCCCTCCCCTCTGGCACCTGTAGAGTAGGCATCCCCGGCCTGTCCTCCAAACTGGGATGGCAGGACCTCCCACATCCTGTGGCTGGTATGTGGTTGTGCTGTGTGTGCCTGTGTGTAGCACAGTTGCATGGTGGGAAGCTGGAGTTGTGTATGGTCGCGTGTGCGGGATGTCAAGGAAGGGGTCACGGTGATGTGGGGGTGTATCCTGCATTAGGGGACTGTAGTGGGGTCTGTTGGTTATTTCTGGCTCAGCAGCAGGGGGGCTGGGCTTCTGGGGAGGAGCTCTGACCATCCACGAGATTCTCACTTTTTTCTCCACTGGCTGGGCAGGAAGAGGCTGCAGGACCTGCGGGGACTACAGGGCAGGGGGTTCCCATAGCAGTCCCACCTGGGACTGTTGAGGAGGTTGTGTTCTCCAGGCTTGGTTAAATCCCAGCTCTGGCACTCTCTACGTGTAAGACTTTGGGCAAAACCTCTCTGCACCTTAGTTTCTTCCTTTATAAAATGGAGACATTAATATATTTGCCTCATAGGGTCATTGTAAGGATATAAAATGCTGTTGGTAATAAAACGAACTGCTGGTGATAAAACTATGATGGGTGTGATGGAGCCCCTACATGAGGGGGGGGCCCTGCCTGACCCAGGAACCCCAATTCCCGCAGGGATGACAATTTCTCACGAGCTGGGCAGTTGGGAATCTGAGACCCTTCCGCTGAAGTATGTCTAGGGACACCATTCCTGTCCCTGGTCTCCATCACTCTTGTACTTTCAGTGACTCTGTGCTCCTGGGAAGATGCAGTCTGAAAGGGGAGGATGCCAAGTTTCTGGCAAGGCCGGGGTGGAGTGTAGGAGGGAGGCTGGGGTGAAGTGCAGGGGTAGCCATGGGTCTCCGACGGAGGACTCTCTCTCCTGACAAACACTAGAGGAACAGAAAAATGCTGGTGTGTGTGTGTGTGTGTGTGTGTGTGTGTGTGTGTTTGGGGACAACGGTGCCCTTTGCCTGGAATGAGGAAAGTCAAGAAGGGCAAGATCAAGGATGTTTGATCCCTGGCCCAAGGCAGGCCCTGGGAGCTGGAGGGAGGAGGTGAGGTCAGAGTTAGAGCAGGTGGGCCTGAGCTCCAGGCTGAGGTGACCCAGGAGACCCCTCAAGCTGGGCTTTGTTTGGGGGAGGTGAATGTTTGCATTGGTGGAGCAATGACTTCATTGGGGCAGTTTAGAGAAGGTGCCCGGAGGCCTCAGAGAGGAGGGGACGTAAAGGGCAGTGTTGGGAGCTGTGGAAACATATTTAGGGAGGGCACCTAAATATATCCACTCTGGTGGCGGGGTGCTGTGATGGGCTGGCACTGAGGCTCGGGACAGAGCAGACGCAGACCAGTGCCTTCACTGTCCCCAAGCAGAGAGTCCTTTGGCCCCAGAGTCCCTGTGTGCTGCCCCAGGAGGCCTGGAGGACAGAACCTTGCTGGGTAGCAGGAGACCTGGCCCAGCCCTGACTGCTGGGTGACAAGGCCAGCTCTCTCTTCTCAGCTGTCAGATTTCCTTTAATCCACAACTCCAGCTATAATTGTTCGTGATTCTACAGCCTTAGTCCCAAGAATCTATAATCTCAACTCACACATTCTTAAAGTCTATAATCTAAGCTCTAACTTTCTGTTCTCCAGCCGTAACATTCCCTGTTTCCAACTTAAGCGTTCAAGGATTCTGACTCCGGCTCTGGCAGCCTGAGACACTTTAAAGCTTATAAACTGCCAGAGAAAATATGCTAGTGGTCATTTCTACAGATTTGTTTGAGAAGCCCCAGGAAAGGTCCCCCCATATCCAACCACAGCCATTGGAGCTCCTCCGGGGTAAGGGAAGTTCCCTGGTAAAATGGCCACATGCTCCCTCGGTTGGGTGACAGTGAACCTAGAGGCCCTTCCTCAACAGGGCAGTGGAGGTACTTGGAACTCATGGCTTTCAGGGGTAGGGATGGCCCAGGAGAGGGAGTGGTTTAGACCCAGTCTTGTCATCATTCCCCTCGGGATGAGAGAACTGTGAGATCACTGGGTTCCTGGAGGGGACACAAAGAGGATGAAGGGAGAGAAAAAGAAATGGGGCTGAGGAGACCCCAAAGGCAAACCTCACTAGGTCTGAGACTGTCGAAGTACCTTAGATTATAGAAAAGACTCTGGTGGTGGTCGCAAGAGCGGCACCATTAACGCACAGCCGTGTTTGAAGTAAGTCAGCGTGGGCTGGGGAGTGGAGGGCGGACGGCCAGGCCCCGCGTCAGCAGTGTGACTTTGGACAGGTCACTTTCCCTCTCCAGAACTCACTTTGCTCTTCTGGCAAACTGGCACACAGGACTAAAACTCCCTGACTTCTGTCTCCTACCCCTGAGGACGGCAGCCCTGTTGTGGGATACCTGGACCAGACCATAAACATTAGTCGAACAGGGTGAGGAGAGAATGAAGAAATGAACGATCAGGTGAAGAGCTGTGAAAATACAGCACGAGGCACCGTGACTGTGATCTCTCTCCCCCTCCTCCCTGCTCAGCCTCAGTCTCAGCCCACGTGTGAGAAAGTAGTCTCAGAACCAAAAGAACTGGGGGCTTGTCTTCTGGAAGAACCCAGGATTGGCTGAGGGTTTATGAAATTGGAGGGTTGGCGGGGGGACCCTCTGGGTGTCGCCTCTTGCCCTGTGACATTTCCACTGCCAGCCCTGCCCTGAGCCCGGACAGCAGGCCTGCTGAAGCGCAGTGTTCTCCATGATTATTTCCCCATGACCACCCTTCAGCCCCCAAGCTGATGATGAAGGAAGGACCTATAGCTTCAGGGGCAGCGGCTCTGGAGGCTGGGGTGGTAAGCAGGAGCCTGCCGGAGGTTGGGGGAAGAGCGGACGCCGGAGTCCTGAGCCGCCAGGCGGTGTGAAGCAGGGTGAGGATGGGAGTGACCCACATCCGAGAGGTATTATCATGAATGAAGAGGGGACAGGTAACACACATTTACCAGCGCCTGCAGGTACTGTGCCCAGTCCTCATCTGTGTGCTCTTGGTCCTCTAGCCACCCTAGCAGGAGCGAAGGGCTTGGGTACATTCTGGGCTTCTTCCTCCATTCGGACATCAAGCCCCATTGAACCTGCCTCCCCGATATCTCTCCAGTGGTCCCCTTGTCTCCATCCCTGTGACTTTGGCTCAGCTCAGGAATCCTCACAGCCTCCCCACTGCCAGTCCCATTCTTCTCTCCCTTTTTATTTTGGCTGCCAGGAAGCTCAGTCACCATCTATATTACTCTACCGTTTTTTCTGCCCTGCCTGTAACAGGATCATGTGGCCTATGTGGCTATTGTCTGCACTGCCTCCAGCCCTCTAAGGACAGAGTTGTAAAATCTGAAGTAAATCATAAGTAAAATCTGGTATTTCCTAGACTCTTAGGAGGAGGTCCCCTGGCTCCTTGAGTCTTTCACTTTTTTTTATTGCCTATTTCACCACACTGACTCCTACCCAGACATGGAGACACGGGTGCCGAATGGGGCAGTGTATTGGTCCAAAGCACTGTGTTCAAATCCTGGCTCTGCTCCTACTACCTCTATGAATCTTGGGCAAGTTTCCGCTCAGTCCCTCATTTTCCCATCTGTAATATGGGGATTGTAATGGTACGTAGCTTATAGGGCTGTATGAGGGTTGAATGAGATGTTATAAGCGCTGTGTGTTTGGCCATATTGTTGTTACCCGAATGGGCATTTGCCATCCTGGAAAGGCCAGCAGGAAGAAGGACTGGATCTGTATGGAATGTTCTGTATCAGTGTTTCTCAAATGCCAACGTATGCCTGGATCCCTTGGGGATCTGATTCAGTAGGTCAAGGTGGGGCCTCCGGCTGCATTTCTTACACACTCACATGATGCCAGTGCTCCCGAGCAAAGTTCACACTTCAGTTGTGCCGTGAGGACTTAGATCGGGCTGCTGCTGGAGGCCGCGGAGGAGAGCCAGAACACAGGCAAGGAGCCGGGGCTTCTTCCTCCATTCGGTGATCAAGCCGCATTGAACCCACACCATCCTGAATCTCCAAGGAAGCCCGACTCCGAGCTGAGTCTGAGACAAGGACTGAGATGCTCTTCTTCACCATTAGGTCACCGACACTCGGGAGCGCTCGATAAATATAGAATGAGTGATATGAATCACAAATCCAGGGAAGTGAGGGCTCCAGGGGGGTGGCTGGGCTCGCTCTGCCTGGGAATGGCCCTGTCCCCTCTACAACTCCCCTTTCCCACATTCTCCCCTTTAAGCTCCCAAATCCAGAGTGAGTGATTAGTCCAAGGCCTCGCCTTGAGCTGGTAACACGCAGGGCTGGGCACATGGAGGACCACGCTCCTGAAAGGACTTGGCCTGCTTTCTCTGAGCATTCTGGGCAGGGCTTTTGGGGGATGGCTGGAGAGGATGGGCCAGACAAACCGTCTTGTCCTTGGGAACCCCTCGGCCTCTCTGGGAGGAAGCCAAGGAAGGGCCTGGGCATCCAAGGACTCAGCTCTCCCACCTCCACCTCGTTCCTGGTTCTGAAAGGTGTGTGTATGAAACCGGCTGCGGAGCCGAGCCGTAGCCCTGCATATGCTGGGCTGCATGTGAGTGCACATTTACGTGGCTACACGTGTGCAGGATTCGGGGTGGTGTGTCCCCAAGCGTGCCTGGTGCCCGGGCATATGCGTGTGTGTGGACCCATGTGGGTTGTACAGGGCTGTGTCGGGGCCTGGGTGTGCTGGGCGTGCACTAGCGAGGGATTGCACCCACAGGCACGTGTTCCTTCCTCCTCTGCCAGTTCTCCGTGGCCCCTCTGTCCTTTCTTGTGAATGGGTAACAGCAGACCCTGGACTCGGGACAGAATGAGGTGCCCGAGTTGCAGAGAAGGAAAGTTGAGGTACCGCAAGAGGGACTAGTCTCCCCCTATCTGAGGAGACCACCAGGCAGCTGCCTGCAAGCCTCAAGTAGGGTCCAGTCCCTTGGCGATCCCAGAGGGGCCAGGCCTGCCCCCTGAGCCTGGGGCCAGGTGGTCTCCTGGTTCAGACAGAGAACTGAGGGCTGTGTTTCCCTCCTGGCTCCGGGGAGCAGCAAGGAGCCAGTGAGCAGTAGCCTTGGGTGCCTGGAATGTGCCGGACACTGTTCCTCCTGGCCAGTGGCTCATCACGGGCCTTCTCAGTGGTCCGCTCCTGTGGGCAGAAAGAGCTTTATCTGACAGCTGGAGAAACCCAGGTTCAGGAAGAGGGGAGACTTACCCAGTGGAGGAGCCAGACTTTCCTGTGAGCCCCGCCCAGGGTGAGGAAGGGGGACCCTGAGACCCAGCTGGCAGTGGCTGCCTGGGGGGAGGGGACCCTGGAGGCAGGGTTCTAAGGTCAGCTTGGCCAGTGTGTGGCCAGCAACCATCCAATGAGGACATAGGAGTGTAAAACGTAAAGTGCTTGGCTATTGTAGAGACTGAGGGATTCCTGCTAGTGATGGAGGGTGGGAGGGTGACTGTGGAGGGGTCAGTGCCCACGTGCAGCAGAGGGTCTGAGGACCCCAGGAGGTGTGGCTTTGGCCTTGGGCCCACACCCACCGTGAAGAGCCTGGGTAGGGCTGAGCTGGAAGGGCCTGAGCCTGAGTTAATCCTCTAAGCTTTCCTCCTCGTCTTACGCAACTGCTTTTGTTCCTGGAGAAAATCGAGAGCCTGCAGTGACCAGGAACCCCACAAATCTCCTGTGGTATCTGGGCCTACCTGGCATTGTGGCAAAGATTGCCAAGCCTGGGAAAACAAGGCTTGTGAACCGGGGGTTCACAGGAGTGGGCACATGTGTGCATCACTGGCAGAGACACAGACACAGGCCGACGTGTGTGAACAAACATACACACCCCAGGGACACTCACACAGACACACACGTGTGCCATAGACACACAGGTGCTGTTCTAAACATGTGTGCCCCTGTGAATACCTGTACAGTCCCAGGTCAGGCCCACACGAGGCTGACACCCCTCCCTTGCAGACTGCATGTACCCGACATTCATCTGGTTACATCCTCTCTCAGCCCAGGGGCCTGAGGTAGAGGGTGGGTGACACTTACAGCTACCCCAGGCCTACACCTTCTCCTCCCAGAATTGGCTTTCCCAGACCTCCTGGCCTTGGCCCTTTCCACGTCTCCCTCCTCATCGTCTTGTCCACAAGGACAAAGGAGAGGCTTTTCCTGTCAGCTGTTGGCCCGCTGGTTGGGATCAGAGGTGGTTTTGTCTTTTTCGAATTTACACTTAGATCCCATCAAGCATCAAGGGCCTGCTCTGGGGGCTACCTGAGGGTCCCACAAGCCTGAGGAGGCTGTTCTTCAGACAAGCGTGGATGTTGAAGATAAAACAACCCCTGTCACATAGGAAGCACCTGAAAGTTTGCAAACCGCCCTCTTGCCCGTGTCTTGCTCATTCTTCATGACAGCCCTGAGATACGGGTGTCTGCATTTCCTCTGTGGGACAGATTAAGAAACCGAGGCCCACAAAGAGATGGGACCTGCCTGAAGTCACAGCGGGCGGAGGCACAGTTAACCAGAACACGAGTCTCCTGAGCTTGTGCTGGGGAGGAGTGTTCTCAGCCTCCCGGGGCCTAGAGAGCAGGAGTTCGTCCTGTCCAAGCTGGGAGGACGGGGCAGGCTGCGACTACCAGGTGGACCCAAAGGAGAAGCACCTCACAGTCTTTTTTTTTTTAAGATTTTATTTATTAGAGAGAGTGAGTGAGAGCACGAGAGGGAGGAGGGTCAGAGGGAGAAGCAGACTCCCGCTGAGCATGGAGCCCGATGCGGGGCTTGATCCTGGGGCTCCAGGATCATGACCTGAGCCAAAGGCAGATGCCCAACCAACTGAGCCACCCAGGCGCCCCTACCTCACAGTCTTACCGGGAGTCGGCGGAGGGCATAGACAGCCCGCGTAGGCCAACGCTCTGCCATGAGGCTCAGCCCTGGGGCCAGCCTTGTGGACACACCAGAGAAGAGGGCAGCAGGGGAAACAAGGACACCTTCACCTTGTTGTGGGATCCCCGCCGGTGGGATCTGGGCCTCATGCCTTCCCAACAATGGGATACTGGAGTTGAGTGGAGAATGGGGAGCCTTCAGAAGGCTTGCCCATGACCGGGAGTAGAAGACAGGACAGGTGCTCCATGCCAGAGCCTTGGTGGTCCTGAGTTAAGGCCTGTGCCCTGGAGCCCTGGCCTGCTTTTGAGATCCCCTGAGCAGGGCCTCCACAGAATGGGGACTCGGGGCTTGAGGTCTCCTCTGGGCTGGGCAGGGGGGAGGGTGTTGTGAGAAGAGGACCCAGCAACTCCAGATGGTGCCTGTCCAGCTTGGCTGAGATCGCAACCTCCTGGCGCTCTGCCCCTTACCCTTCCTTATGTGGCTCTGTAGCGTGCTACCTGACCTGCTCATTAACTCGAATGTCCTAGTCTCTGCTAGAATGCCAGTGATAGGAGGGCGAGGGCTTTGTTTTGTGTTCTCCAGTGCCTTGGACATTACCCGCACTGAGTAGGTAAAGTACTAGTACCAATAAGTACTTGTAAAAACAAAAACAAAAACAAAAGAAGAGGAGGAGGAAGACCTATCTTCTGGAGGGGGAGGGGCTGTCCCAGGCGACCCTCGGCCAAGGCAGAGCCACCATGTCTGCCTCCTCATCAAGCCCAAGCTCCAAGGTGGATTAGAGCTGTTGAAGAGGACGGTGCCCCAGGCTCAGCCATTTCCCCCCAAATCACCCTTGATATGAGGAGCCATACTCAGCCCTTAGGGGGAGCCGGTGGCATCTGGAGTCAGAGCTGTAGACAGCAGGGCTGTTAACCTCAGGGTCTCAACCTCTCTTAATGGATCTTCCAGGCTCTGTTAAGAAAATCAGGTCAATTGTTCCCGGTGGCAGCCAGAAGCAGGGCCAGGACTCTCTCCAGACCTTTCTGAGAAAGGCCAGGAGAGGGCTGAGGGGTAGGGTGGAGAGGAGGAGGAGAAAAACGGTTACTGACAAGTGCCTTCCTGTGCCAAGCCCCGGTCCTGAAATGCTATCTCGGACCCTCGTCCCAGCAGCGCTCAGGCTAAATGGGTGATACGTCGCTCTGCAGGTAGGCACGCCCAGACAGTGAAGGGACCGCTCACAACTGGGTAGTCGCTGAATGAGCTTGAATGTTCTTGGGATTTGAGCTCCAGCCCTGCCTCTTGCCAGCTTTCTGCTGCGGCAAGTTACTTCCCCTCCTTGATTTCTTGGTTCCTTGCTACCTCCTGGGACTTCTGTGAAACACGCACGTGACAGTTTGTGGCACAGGACCTGGCTAGCTCTAGGGGTTGCTCTGGGAGTCAGAATTTGCTCCAACACTTCATGGACCAACGTGGAGCTCACTAACTCCTGGGTGAGTGTTCTGGATCGGTGCCCTGAGGGTGCCGGAGCCCCTACCTCCTCTTGAGGCTTCACACACAGTCCCCCTTGCAGCCACTGTGGCTCATCACAGGCTGGAGTGGGGGTGGGAGAAGACTTGGGGGTCCTCCTCCCTTCCTTGACCCGGTTGTGCCTAGGGCCTGCAGGCTGCACGGGGCAGAGGAGATGAAGACTTGGGGACTGGGTGGGGCCTCCGTGGAGGAGTGGAATAGTGGAGACAGAATTGGGAGCCGTGTTGGTCTGGGTTGGTCTGGGTTTGAGTCTCGAGTGGCACAGGGCACTCCCCTCTCTAGGCCTCAACTCTCACTCTATAAAATGGGGATAACAATGATCTCCTAAGTATTTGAAAACTGTTAGGTATTGTATGCTAGCGAGGGTCCCCCAGGGAGGAGGCTGGGCTCTGCCCTCAGAGCCCTCTGGGAGCCTATGGTGGGAGAGGGAGGCTAAGAAGGATTAGGTGACCAGATGGGAGTCCACAGAGAAGGCCCTTGGGAAACTCTGGCCTGTGCCATCCCAGCTAAATCGCGAGACAGCCTAGAGCTGACCTCATGTGACTGGTGGGGAAAGTGAGTTCTTGAGTCTAAGTGTGACTTGCTGAGGGAGAGTGAAGTGGGGTGAATGAGTAAATCTGGGGAAGGAAGCTGCGTTAAAACTTTCCGGGGGTTTTTGGTGCCGTTCAGCTCCTGCTAACACCTCCGGGGTTGGGGGGGGTGGGGGGGGGGACTGGGGCAGCACAGCCCTGGGCTGGGCCCTGGATGTGTCCTGAAGACATAGGGATTCACATATCTTGTCTGCTCCGGAAAGGGTCCCAAGCCAATTCAGGGATAATTTCTCCACCCCTCCATATCAAATGAGATGATAAATGAGAAGGATCTTGACAAACTATAGAGTTCTGTGCCTCTGAGGGTGCATGTGCCTGCGTGTGCAAGCCCTTGGGTGTGTATGCACAAGTGAAAATGTGCTCCTTGTGAGTGTGTGTGCCCGTGTGTGCCATGTGTGTACATGGACGTGTTCCCCTGGCCTGGCAGGGTGGGATAACTCCACGCTGCCCAAGGCTCCCTGTTTGGCTAGGGCTTTTCCCCTCTACACTTCTTACAATCGTTTTTTGTGTGTGTTTCCTTACTATTTCTTAGTTTACCAGAAAGGCAGCAGGCCATGGTCCAGAAACTTAGCAATTATATCAACCTGCTGACTCTTCTTCCCTCCTGCCTGCCCTCGCCTCTTCCTGTGGCTGTCCCTGGAGGGCCGGCTGCCTGGAGCTCCCAGCGTGGCCTGGTCTGCAGGCCTGGCACCTCGCCTGGCTCCTCTGTGCAGCTCACCTGCCACGCACTTGTCCTCCCAAGACTCAGTGCTGGCTGCTGTCACATCGTTATCCCATTGACTCTAGACACCATCCAGCACCTTCCAGAGGTGCTCTTACTATTCCCATCTTACAAGTAGGAAATAAAGCCTTAGTGAGGGGAAGTGGCTTTCCCAGAGTTACCCAGCCAACTAGTGGCATTTCTGGAGGTTAAAATGGAGCGACCTCACTCCAGAGACTTTAGTCTTAACTGCTGTGACTCACCTAGCGGGCATCTGCTGGCCCATTGGCTGGATGAATAAATGAAGGAAAGAACAAATGAATGAATCCCTCGGTCAGTATTGAGCTGAAAGAGCAGGTGAAGCGATCATAGCAATGGCTGCCATTTACTGAGCACCTACTATGTGCCAAGTGCTGCAAAGCGCTTAGATTGAGCCAACGAATGCGGCCAAGCTTACTGTTATCCCCATTTTGCAGTTGAGGAGGCTGAGTTTCGAAGAAGTTAAAGTGTGGGACCTGGGATTTGAATTGATCCTTCCCGGAGGAGGGATGAGTTGGCAGAGTCTGGCGACTGGTGCTCGCTGTAGCAGAGGCCAGACAAGACTCTCAGGAAGCTGCGTCTACAGGGTTCTCCCCAGTGACCCTCCACCCCACCCCTCTGGTCCTGGGCCCATTTCCTCTTTGTCTCTGAGATGGGTTTCTATTTCAGTCGGGTGGGTACTGCTGGCCCAGCTCCGACTCTTCCTCTCCAACCGTTGGCATGTCTGACAAGGGCCAGAGCCCCAGCCTGAGCAAATGGAGATAGCCTCCCATTCCCCCTGCCCTAGGGCTGGCCTTGTCATTAACAGATGCCACGGGAGGGCAGGCCTGTGCACGATGCAGCTTTGGGTCTGTGGAGATGGCCTAGGTGAGATCTGTGACATCGTGCCCAGCCCTGTGCTGGATGCCAGGGACCCAGGAGTGATAGATACAACTTTCCGCTTAGCCAACTTGGGACGCGTGCTGAGGCCCGGGTGGCTTAAGTCTGTAGTAGTCAGGGCAGAGCCTGGCATCCTGACTCCCAGTGCAGCACTTGTTTTGGGGGCCTGGGACAGAGCGAGGGCTACTCTGTGTCCCCAGGAGTGGTGTCAGAAGGAAAGTGCCAGCTCCGAAGGAAAACCAGCTCTCCCAGGGCTTCACTCTAGGGCAAGATTCCTCTAAGCCTGAGTCAGCTGACCATCCTAATAAATTGTCAAAAACACAAATTCCCCCCATCTGCCACCTGAGATTCTGAGGCGGGAGTGGCATCGAGAACTGCGAAGGGCCTGATGTTACCACATACCCAAGCTGACAGGTTAGCCTGCTGCATTTTAACGAACGCTGGCGGAAGGCCTGACTCCAGGTCGCAGACGAAGAACTTTGTTCCTCAGCAACAGAAGCAGGGAGAATGTCAGTATTAGCCCCAGTCAAGCCCCAGTTCCCACAAGGGCAATAGAACACAAGGCCAAGTTAACACCTGCGCACACAGTGGGTTGCATTCTAAGAAAGAAGCCTGGACCTGAGGCAAGTGGAATCTTTTATAACAGGCAGTCAGCCTGCCTGACCAGAGGAAGGCATGACCAAATGTGCAGGGGTTTTCCCTCCTGACGCCAGCCAGACACCGACTGAGGGGGGAGCACAGACCGCATAGGTGAAGGGTTCAGTCCCACACAGCAAGACTGCCCCCCCCCCTCAGATGCCAGTGACAAGTCCTGGACCTCTCAGGCTTCTGACTGACTGACTGGCTGTAACTCAGGAGTCCCTACCACCCCCTTCTCAGGTTTGATAGTTTGCTAGAATGGCTCACAGAACTCAGGAAAGCACTTTATTGAACTATTACCAGATTATTTTCTTTTTAAGATCTTATTTATTTGAGAAAGAGAGAGAGAGCACGTGCAGGCAGAGGGAGGGGCAGAGGGAGAGGGAGAAGCAGACTCCCCGCTGAGCAGGAAACCAGACGTGGGGCTCCATCCCAGGACCCTGGGATCATGACTTGAGCCGAAGGCAGACGTTTAACCAGCTGAGCCACCCAGACGCCCCTACTGGATTGTCATAAAGGATACAACTCAGGAACAGCCACATAAGGTAAGGTCTGAGGGAAGGGGCACGATCTTCCCAGCACTCTGATGTGTTCGCCAGCTTGGAGGCTCTCCAAACCCTGCCATTTTGGGTTTTGTATGGAGGCACCATTACGTAGACACGATTGCTTAAATCACTGGCCATTGGCAACTGACCCAATCTCCAGCCCCTTTCCTTTCCCTGGAGATTAGGGAGCAGGGCTGAAAGTTCTAAGTTTCGAATCAAGATTTGTTCTTTCTGGCAACCAGCCCCCATCCTGAAATCATTCAGGGGCCTGCCAAGAGTCAACTCGTTAGAACAAAAGATGCTCCTATTACGCAGGAAATTCCAAGGAATTTAGGAGCTCTGGGTCAGGAATCAGGGACAAAGACACCCCCCCCCGGAAAAAATACACACACACACACACATATATGTGTATATATATACATATGCATATATATATATAAAGATTTATTTATTCTAGAGAGAGAGCATGCATGAGCAGGGGTAGGGGCAGAGGGAGAGAATCTCAAGCAGACTCCCCACTGAGCGTGAAGCCGGATGCCAGGCTTGATCTCACGACTGACCCTGAGATCATGACCTGAGCCAAAACCAAGAGTCGGCTCTTTAAACAACTGAGTCACCCAGATGCCCCCCAAAAATATATTTCTCACACAACACATAAAAGTTACCATTTTAACCTTTTTTGAACGCACAATTCAGTGGCATCAAGTACAGTGCTGTGTAATCAAAACCACCATCCATCTCCAGAACTTTCTTGTCATCCCAAATTGAAACACTATACCCACTAAATAATAACTCCCCATTTCTCTCTCCCCCAGCCCCAGGTAACCAGTGTTCTTTCCGTCTCTCTGAATTTAGCTGTTTTAGGTACCTCATATAGACGGAATCATACAGTGTCTGTCCTTTGCATCTGGTTCAGTTCACTTAGCATAACGTTTTCAAGGTTCATCCATATTATAACACATGTCAGAATGTCCTTCCTTTTTAAGGCTGAATAGTGTGCTATTGTATAGACCACTGTTTGTTTAGCCATTCTTCCGCTGAGAGACATTTAGGTTGTTTCTACCTTTTGGCTCCTGGGAATAATGCTGCTGTGAACATTGGTGTATACATATCTGTTGGAGTCTGTTTAAAAGTAAGTTTCAGTGGGGCGCCTGGGTGGCACAGCGGTTGAGCGTCTGCCTTCGGCTCAGGGCGTGATCCCGGCGTTGTGGGATCGAGCCCCACATCGGGCTCCTCCACTATGAGCCTGCTTCTTCCTCTCCCACTCCCCCTGCTTGTGTTCCCTCTCTCGCTGGCTGTCTTTATCTCTGTTGAATAAATAAATAAAATCTTTAAAAAAATAATAATAAGTTTCAGTTATTTTTACCTAGAGGTGAAATTGCTGGATCCTGTGGCAGTTCTGTGGGTTGTTTTTTGTTTGTTTGTGTTTGAGGAACCGCCATACTGTTTCTCCCAACAGCTGCGCCATTTTGCATTCCCACCAGCACCGCACAAGGGTTCCAGCTTCTCCACATCCTCGCCAGTACTTGCTGTTTCCTGGGTTTTATGAAAGTAGCCATCCTAATGAGCGTGAGGTGGTAACTCATTATGGTTTTGACTTGAATCTCCCTAAGGATGAGTCATGTTCAGCATCTTTTCATGTGCTTATTGGCCATCTGTGTGTCTTCCTAGGAGAAACGTCTGTTCAAGTCTTTTGCCATTTTTTGAATTCGGTTGTTTGGTTTTTTGCTGCTGAGCTGTGGGTGTTCTTTGTGTAGTTCGGATCGTCATCTTTTTTTTCGGATACATGATTTGCAAATCTCTCCCATTCTGCACAAAAGTTTTAAATCTTGACGAAATCCAATTTATCTGTTTTTTCTTTTGTTGCCTGTACTTTTGGTGTCCCATTGTTCAGGGCTGCTTTGATTGCAAGTGACAAATGTAACTGGTTCAGGCAAGAAAGGTCTCATACGTTAATGTAAAGAAAAAGTCTAAGGTTCACCTAGATCAGGCTGGCCAAATCTAACAGTGACAACAGTGCCAATGAGCACTCGTTTTGTGTCCTTTCTCCTTGCTTCCTACATTCTCGTGCAAGTTCTTTATAGAAGAACCAGGCTTCCATAGCCCTCACCACTAATAATCCTAGAGGAAAAGGGAAAGAACCTTTCTTACTGATTCCACCAAAATTCCTAGAGCAAACTTGGGTTGGTTTCCCCTAAACCAATCACCAGGAAGGGGTCTGTATGGATGCCCTAACTGGTCAGCTCTGGGTCAGGTGCCCACTTTGAATGGACAAGATTACCATGCAGTGGGGGAGGGAGCTCCCCATAGCAAGAGATGCTTGACAGGCAAACATTCCTCCCCAGAAGAGGTCTGGGAAAGGGCATCCCTCACCTCAGACTTCCCATGGGGAGCCCTGGGAGAAGAAAAAGGAATCCTTTTAGTTGCTCCCTGAAGACCTCCTTCCCTGGAGGAAGCCCCGTGACTAGTGGGAGGGTGAGCCCCGGCAAGCTGGGTCCCAGGCAGGTTGGGCAGAGCATGGAGGGGCTGGATTTCGCTGGCACCTGAGAACCTCCCTACTCCAGCCCTAGTGTAGTGTAGGAGTGTAGAATGCGTGCTCCTAGCCCAGCAGCCGTTCTTTCTACTTGTGTACCTTGGGTAAGTCAGCTAACGTCCCTGTGTCTTGGTCTCCCCATTATGAGGATTGAATGGAGTATGGGACATCTGGCGCATATAAGGGTTCAGTCATCATGTCATTAGTAGTATTAGTTTGTGCCTCTTTTCCAGCCACGTTTGCTGGTACACTGGCAGCTCCAGCTATGTTCAGCATCCTTCAACATGCCCTGTCTAGCCTCAACCCTTGCTCTTCCCTCTGCCTGAAATGCCTTTGCCTCCATATACACTTGGCCATTTCATTGCTGCCTCCTCCACGGAGCCTGCCTGCAGAACCATCCCCTCCCCCTGTCTGGGCTCCCACAGGATTCTGGAGCACGGATGCCTGCCTCCCGATGATGGGTCTTCAGGTTCCTCATCTACACTGAACGCCTGAGGGCAGGCCATGGATCTCCTCCGTCATTGAGCTCCCAGCGGGAGTTGGCCTGGGGCAGATGTGAAGAGAGGGCGATCCAGGAGTGGTGGAAAGAGTACAGTGAGGAGTGAAGGTCCCAGGAACTGAAAGTAGCTCTGGGCCCTGCAGGTCGCATGTGAGGGATGGGGGCGAGTGCTAAGAATGGAGATGTCAGCAGGGTTTGCCTTTATCCCCAGGCCCTGGGGAACCATAAAATGCTTAGGCAAGGGAGTGGTGAGGTCAGATTTTTGCTGAGCAAAGATCCCTCTGGCTGCAAAAAGAAGATGGACTGGCTGGGGAGATGGAGGACAGAGCATAGGGTGAATGTGGTCTGGGTTGATGCAGGAACCACAGGATAAGACAAGGGGACAGTTTGACAGATGTTAGGCTTGGTGATTGATTTCAAGTGGGAAGGGGCAGTGGGCACACCCTGCCACACTGGCTTCTGTGGGTGAGGCTGGAGGCGAGGCTGGCAGGCACCTGGCGCTGACCACTTTGAACAGTCAGTAACCATATCCCCCATGCAGTCCCACGTGCTCCCCCCAGCCCATCCCCTTCCCTGGGTGGGTCCATGTCAAGCACAAGCCCAGACACTGAGGAGGCTTAGTCGCGTTCATAAGCTCCAGGGACCAAAGCCAGGCCTCTTCACCCACCCCACCCTGGGAGAGCTGGTGGGGCTGAGAACAGGGGCACCGCCTGGCTGAGCTGAGCTGATGAGATCATCTGACTCGGGCAGGGTGGGACCTGGCCCAGAGAAGGGACCAGCCTGGACCCACAGTTCCCCGGAGCAGATGGCACATGGTTTCTTCCTGTTTTGTCCTTCTCAGCTGTGCCTTGCAGAAACACAGGCTGGTGTGGAAGGGGGAGTGCCCCCCAGGGAACAGTGCTGTGCACAAGGGCCAGGCCAGGGCCAGACGCTTGTGCCGTGGGAGCTCCGCTCCTCACCAGCTGAGTCTCCTCAAGAATCATGAATCCAGCTGCCCACTGGCAGGGCCAGGACTAGGACCCAGGTATTCCATGTCCCACACCTGACACCCACCTCGAGGTCCAGAGAGCTGTGTTTATCACAGGAGCCGAATGCCTCTCTTCTCTGGGCCTCCATCTCCTCAGCTGCAAAATGGGTGTGAAGTGGCAGAGAGAACTCAGGAAGCTCTAAGGGCTCCCCCCCACCAGATGGAGAGGAGAGGGCCTACATGGGCCTGGCAGTTGGAGCAAGTTATCCCTCTGGACTCTTCACCTACCCTGGAGAGGAGAGTCGGATTGGAACAACAGCCATGAGAACAGGGTACAGGGGCAAAAGGCCCCCCCATGGTCTCACTTCAGGGCTGTAGGCCATCCTCTTGCCTGCTCTGGGCCTTGGATTCCTGGCTGTGACCTGAGGACTGGACCAGGGCGTCTCTGAGAATCTGCCTTCCTTCTAACCTGTCTTTTTAGCACTCTGGCTCTCAGGGCTTGTGAAGGGGTCTGTAGAAGAGGGCTGTGAGCCTGGCATTCAAGGCCTCTGATTTGTCCCTACTATGCCAGCCCTGGAGCCAGGACTCCACTTCGTGCCCTACTGTCTCTGACCTGGACTCTCACCGTATCCAAGCCCATCCACCATCCAGCAGCACTAGAGACCTCCTAATCTCAAATTTGATCACGCCTCTACCCTGCTTTACACACTGTCAGGGGCTCCTTGGTTGGCACCCACAATACAGAGGCCAAACCTGTAGCCTGGCTTTCAAGGCCTATTGGGACCTGGCTCTGAAGATCTCTCAGCCTCACCTGCTACAAACACAAACACTTGCAGTTACCCTGTGCCTTCATAGTTCCAGCAGGCCTCTCTGCCAGGAACACCCTCCCCTTTCCTGTCCACATTCCACCAAAGAATCGCCTCCTCCAGGGATCCTTCCTTGATACCCCAGGCAGGGCTAGGGGCCTCCTCTGTCTTCCTGTGACAGATGAAGAACCCTTCATCTGTCTTTTCCACCAGCTGGGGATCCTCAAGGACAGGGACCAGAGCCCAGTGAAGTTCCTATGCACTGTAAGGGTTCCTGCAAATACATGTCAAAAGAGTGAGTGAATGAATGAATGAATGAATGAATGAATGAATGAATGAGTAAATGAGCAAAGGTGATAAGTGAGACCATTTCTCAGCTGGGTTGTGATAAACTTATGAGTGGTAACAGAAGCCCCACGGAGTGAGTGCCTACGTGCTCCAGGTACTGGCTAGGTGTTCCATCCATTACTTCATCCGAGCCCCAACAGGGCCGTGAGGTGAGTATGACTATCTCTGTTTTATTAAGGACCTGAGGCTCAGAGAGGTAAAAATCACTGCTCAGGAGCTGTGGAGCCAGGACAGAATCCAGGCGTGAGAGGTGCCAAGCTCTGCAGAGGGAACAGTGATGTGTGGCAGAGGGGGGCAGGTGCCAAGAATGGGCGGTTGGATCTAACTGACCTTGGGTGGGAGATGGGCTGGGGGAGTGTATGGGACCACAAGGAAGAAACCCCGTTAACGAGGTTTGAAGAACTCTGGGTTTTCTAGGGAGCTCTGAGCAGAGAACTGTTCTGGAATGAATCCTCACGTTTCCTATGACTGGGGTGACGCTGGGGGTAGCTTGGGGGAACTTTTCCCCCCACCCTCACCTGCTGCATAATCAACAGCTCCTACTATTTTGTGATGTTTTCTCAAACCCATGTCATGAGCAATGTCAGGGTGTCAGTCCCCTCGTCTCCCCTCCCCCCCCCCAGAATCCCCAGCTGCCACCTAAACAGACATTCTGGAGGTGCCATTACCCAGCCTGGGCCCCACTCCAAATTCTCCGAACAGTCCAGGCCCATTCCTGGAAGTCACAGAGACAGCTCCCCTCCCCCAGCCTGCACCATCCTTAGGGGTGGGGGGGAATGTCAAACTCAAGTGACCTCACAGTGGCCTGTTTTTTCCCAAGGCCTGTTATGTCAAGATCACCTCTGAGATTTCCTAAGGATGGAGCTCAGATGGTCACTGGTTCCCATGGTCCTGTATTGCCAGTCTCACCCAGAAAGACAGGGTGCCCACCCCTCTTCCCTGAGCTGGCCCAAATGCTCCCTGCGGTGCCCTGCCCTGGGCAGATTGTAGGGGTGTGAGAAATGAGGGCGGAGAGGGCGGATGGGAGGCAGAGGACTCGTGGACAAGCTGGACTGTGAAGGAAGGAGCACAGCTGGAGGCACGAGAGGACGGGCATGTTTTGGGCTGAGGGGAAGGATTGGGCAGAGAGTGGGATCAGCACTGCGGGAGGCTGCCTGGGGCCCAGGAGGAATGAGAGACCGGGAACAGATTCAAGTTGATTTAGGTGGCCAGGAAGTTGAAGGAGGCCCTTCTGCAAGGGCACTCTTTGCTCTGAAGGAGGAGTTGAGGGCTGTTGGGGTTGAGGGTAGGGCTGACAAGAAAAACTGGGCAAAGGCTCTTGGAAGAGATGGGAGAGGGACCATTCCAGGACAGGCAGAGGTCTGGGGACTCGGCCAAGTGGGGTGGTGACCCAGTCGGTGGGGCCTCAGGGCCCTCAGGGCTCTCTGCTGAGTCACGTCCTCCAGCCACACTCAGCTCCACAGTGCAGGACCAAGCAGTCTGTTGGCGCTGGGAACGAGGGAGCCACATGGACTGGCTGTGTTCACAGGAACCCCGGGTCCTGAGGTAGAGCTCCAGGCTGGCAAGGGAAGGGAGAGGTGCCAGGAAGATGCTGGTCCAGGGTGCTGGAGGCCTCCACATCAGAGCCCCTGGTGCAGAGCGAGAGACGGTGTAGAGGCTGGGAGACTCTGGGAGGACCTCAGGATGGAACAGGGCCAGTGTTGAGGGAAGGGTCAAAGTGCCAGGGAAGACCTCAGACAGGGCAGGAGGGAGAAACAGGCAACCTAGGGCCACTGGGCCATGTCCTGTTCACCGTTCTCAGCTGGGACTGTTCACAGCCTGAATCTCACATACACAGCCAGAGAGAGGCAGGCCTACAGGTAGCTCTGAAGCCTCTGTCTTCCCCTAGTCCCCAGTAACCGTACAGACTGTAGTTTGCGGTACAGTATAACATCACACCTGGTCCCCTCTGCCCCCTAAGGGGATTTCTGCCCCCAAGTGCTCTCTGTGTAGACATTCGTGAGTCACCCCCAGAAATTCATCCATCCATCCATCCATCCATCCATCCATCCATCCATCCATCCATCCTACAAGTATTTATTGAGTACCTTCTCTGTGTCAGGTACCATCCTAAGCACTGGAGATGCTTAGGACATAGTGAAGAAAACATAAAAAACCCTGCCCTGGTGGAGTTTACGTTCTGGTGAGAGGAAACAGACAGTAACAAACAATCAGAATCATATGTCAAAAGATGGTAAATGCTATGGAGAAAAATACAGTGGAGAAGGGGAATAGACAGTGCGCATGTCTAAGGTGGGGAGTTGCCGTTTTAGCTAGTGTGGTAGGGGAGGGCCTCATGGAGAACGTATTGTTTGAGTGGCCACCTGAGGAGGTGACATCTGCCCAGTGGTCCTCATACACACGCCACACGTAACAATGTGCTCTGCGGCAGGAACCGCCTGTGTCACTGCTGACCCCCCACATTCTGAGCCAGGCAGCTGTCCTGCCTTGGATCTCCTCTTCCCAGGTCACTCCCCAGATGCCTGCAAAGCATGGTTCCTCCCACACTATAAATGGGACCCCGGTCCTACGTGCTTGACGTTTGAGGGTGAGGATTTGGGGTTTGGTGGAAGGCACTCCGGCCGATTGGAAAACCACCAACTGATTGGTGGCTTTGGCAAGATACTCAGCTTTTGGGGGGTTGCTCAGTTTTATCCTCCTAAAATGGTACGAAGAGACCATGCCCCTTTACAAGCCCCAAGCAAAGGGTTTTGTCTTCAGATTTGGAAACAGGCATGGCTCCCTGGCCTCAGGCGTGGTTTATGAGCTCCACCATGAGGTTTCCTGGGCCTGGACAAGAGCACTGGATTTGGCCCGTTGGAATGAAGACGAGCTAATGAATAGTCGTGGGACACTCTCTGCAGGGTGTCCTGGGACTTGGGGGCAGCCGAGCTCTGTAACCCCAGAAGCAGGCCAGACTGGGGAAGGGAAGCAGTGGCTAGGGGCAGATCTCAGGGTTTTGTGTGATGAAGCACATCTCCCAGAGAGCTTTCTCATGGTGGCATGTAGCGGCCTGGGAGAGATGGAGTGAGTTCTCTGTCATGGGAAGTATACAAATAGAGGCCAGACAAGTCCTGTCAAAGAGGCTTCAGGGAGCCTCCTTCTCTGAGGGGGTGGGGAGAGCTCTGGGTCAGATTCTCTTAAGGCCTCTCTTGCCCCGAGAGTCCAGAACTCAGAGCCCCGTCATTGACCCCTAGGCTCTGGGGCCCAGTTGGGTCTCCTCTCTCTGCCAGGTGGACTTAGGTGCTGGGAATGGTCAGAGCAGGACCAAGGCAAAAGAGCCATCTTTCATGAGAGGTAAGAGGTTCTCTGAGACTTGCTCCCACACCCAGACCTTACCCATGAGAGCTGTGGACAAATCTGCCTACCTTTGGGACCTCAGTGTCTGTCTGAAATGGGCAAGATCATAACCCACAATGAATACTCAGGCAGTGGTGGCAGTCTGCCCTTCCTGAGAGTTGGAATCTGGGGGACCCAGGTAGGCATAGAGGCGCTACTCCTACAGCCATTACCTTCCTTCCCCCTGACAAGTCTTCTTTGTCATCAATCAAGACGAAGATTTTTTTTTTTTTAAATCGAGCCAGGCAGCACCAAGGACAGAGACTTGTGGCTCATCTTCACAGACTAGGCTCACTCATTCAACATTTCCCAGTGCCACATGGGAGCTGGAGCCTCTGCTGGTCTTTGGGACCCCAAAGGCAAAGCAGACCTTGTCCCTAATTCCTAACAAAGTTAGAGAAGGGAGGGAGTCGGACTGACATTGACTCTCAGACTGGTCTTTTTTTCTGCCGTGACACTTGGCCCCTGTTTCTGTGTCCTATTTCAGGCTACTGTGTTCCTGAGCGGCAGGGTGGCATGGTAGACTTAATGTGCACCTGGGGCAAGTTCCTTCTCTCTCTGGCCTCAGTTTTCACACAGGGGAACGTTGCCTGTCTTCCTGAGCACACACTTTATCAACATTCAGTTCTATGTCCTAGTCCTGGCTTGCCACGACTCACTGCGTCCCCCTGAGGTAAGCCACCAACCTTCTCTAAGCCTATTTCTTCACCTGCAAACGGGGATAAGACACTCCACCACGCGGGCCTGTTGTAAGCAAATGGGATCTTGCAGCAAAAGCACTTAGCTCGGTGGCCAAGAAACTACAGATCTACAGTGAAGTGGCTCAGAAAAGTGAGGTTTGGGGAGGTGCAGTGACCTTCTTGGGGTCCCACAGCAGGTGCGTGATGAATCTAGGACTGGAAGCTGGATTTCCAGCTTTCCAGGCTTCTGCCCAGGGGCTACTGAAATGACACAGTGGTTACTCCGGGAGCTGCCGGAGGAGGGGCTCCCCTCAGGGAAAATGAATTGGGGGTTTCCCTGGCAGCCCCTCTGGGGATCAAGCTTGATTTGAGAGTCCCTCAGTCCTCACCTGCCCCTCTGCTGGTGGCCTCTGGGTACGTGCCCAGTTCCAGCCTCCCCTGAAGGGTTGTTAGGGCTCCAGGGCTGACCCTGTGAGCATGGGATGTAGAAAAGAGGAGAGGAGACACATGGAGGGGCAGGTACAGGTCTATAGGCAGGACTCCCGGTTTTAAGTGGCAGAATCCTAGGTCAAAGGGACTGTGGCAAAAAGGGAATTTATCAGCTCATGCCATCAGAAAGTCCAGTGGAAGACAAAGCTCCAGACATAAGTGGAACCAGGCATGTGCTATTCTCAGGAACCTGTATGTTCTCATTTCTCGACTCTGCCATCCCTTGGCTTTATTTTGCACTGTTTCCTTCCTGGTGGTGGTATCATCAGTGCACAGGACAGTAGCTGGCATATAGTTCACCTGGCTCTAGAAGCTCGAGGCTCACTTCCTACCAGCTTTGCAAACCCAGGGGAAAACCTGCCTCCTCCCCAGTGTTCCAGCAAAATCTCCAAAATGGACTCTGAGGCACTCAGCGAAGGTCACCCATCCACCCCTGAGCCAGTTACAGGGCCTGAGGAGTCCACTCTTCTCTCATGGGCAGGCCTAGGTCATGGGTCCACCACTCGCAGATTGTCAAGACTTGAGGAGGGGAAGGAGGGGATCCCCCAAAGGAAAAACAGGAGGCGGGCCATCATCATGAGGGGGGTCTGGGAACTGGGGGGAAAGAACTGCAGAGGAGAACAATGACTGCCTACAGGACAGGCCAGATAGCTGGACCTGGGCCATCTCTTCCCCAGAGGACTGGAGGCTGGTTAGCTGGGAGGATGGGTGGGTCCTGAAGTCACCAATAGAGGGTGTCAGCCAACTATACTCCTTGCAGGTAAACAGCGGGTTCTTGCTTGAAGGAGAATCCAAACGGCATACCTCTACAGGAGGATTACAAACCAAAAACAGAGGGTCCAGGCAGGGAACAGAGACCCTCTCACACTAGCTCCAGCAAAGAGGGGGTATTGGAAGGTGCTGGGATCTTCCTGAGCCCTGGGTGGGAAGTGCCACAGCCCATGGGCATGGACTGGGAAAGCTGGCACCACGGACTCTCCTGTCAAGGGCTGCCCTCCCTGGGACACTCCAGGCCCCTGTTCTCTCTCCCACAGTTCCCCAGCCCCGAGGCTGCCTGGAGCCTTCTCAGCCCTGTGCCCACGTGGGCCACATGGTCACTGATCTCTTCATTCACGTTCCTAAGAGAGAACGTCTTGCTAACTTTGCCAAGCCTCAGCTTCCTCGTCTGTAAAGCAGAGGTGGAAATTGTGAAGAGTAAATGAGATGCAGCATTTTGCGCAGTGATGGTGTGAGGTCAGCGCCCAATAAAAGCATCTGTCCCCACTGTGGTGGGGGTTGTCTACAGCCATACCACCCCGAGCGCACCCGATCTCATCCGATTGTGCTGGGGATTACATGAGCTCAGCTGAAGGGCCTGGCGCGTAGCAGTGGTGCGGGAGACGCAGGTTCCCTCTGTGCTCAGCCTGTAGGGTCAGAGAGAAATTAAAGAAAGCAGCCTCAACTCCCAAATTCCCCAAAGATACAGCTTCCCCTTCCTTGCGCTCAAAATGGCTGTTTCAGTTCCAGCTTTAATTCCTGTCGAGTAGGAGGTAAGAAGGGGAAGTCGAAAAAGAGAAGAGAAATCGAGTTTTCTGCTTCCCCTATACCCTTCTTCTACCGGATTTGCCTGCTTTCGCAGCCAGCCGGATGCCACTGGTGGGACCCAAACTCCTCCAAGAGTGGTGGGCGCTGCCCCCTGCCCACCGTCCTCTCGGCGCCCAGAGGCACTGACATCCGCAACCTGGCCTCGGGCTGGCTTGAGGCAGGCTCCAGGGGCACCCCTGCCCCAGGCTGGATGCTTCTGGGTTGGTGATCGTAGCAGAGGGCATAATGACCCTGGAAGGCAGGCACCATGACTCGTTTATCACGTGGAGACTCAGGCTCAGGGAGCGTAGGTGGCTCCCCCCCGGGTCACTCAGTAAGTTGGAGATGGATCCCAGTCTGTCTGACTCCTCAGGGGAAGGAAGCTGAGTCTTGATCCCTGTCATCCTGTGCCCTTGCTGCTAAGCTCACAAGCCAGAGGCCAAGCAAGGGGGTTTCCAGGCCGTATTTCCCAGAAGGCAGGCAGGCCAAGGTTAGAAGGCCTCTTCCCACATCCAGCCTGGTCTGGGCTGGTTCCTGGCTGGCTGGCAGACAGTGACTCAGGCTTCCAGCTCCTGCCTCTGGCCTCCTCATCCCTTGCAGATAGGAGGGTCTTGGAGCAGGGATGGGGAGGGAGCTACGGAGTCATCTAAAGGGGATCCTGAGACCGTAGGATCCAAGCAGCCCAAGGAACTTCAGCCCTTGCCAGTTCTTCCTCGCATCTATCCTGAATTGTTTCTGCTGCAGGCACAACTGGGTGGTGGATGCCTGCTGTTGGGGCAACACTCTCAGGGCCTCTACCTCAGATGAACAGGGCTCCACACTGGCCCTATCCCCCTGCCAATGTCCCCAGGGGCTCCTGTGAGCCACATTGACCAGGTGAAGCTCGGAGAACAGGGCTTGAGCTGATATGGGAATAATAAATGGCAAAAAGGCTGGGGAGTGGGTCAGGAGGAACCGAGGCTGGGAGCCCAGTCCTGAGGTTGCTCAGTGCCAGCCCCAGAGGGGAGGAGGCCTCGGGGATGAGCAGACCTGCCGCACAGCCCAGCCCCCACCCCAGGGCAGCCGGCAAAAGGCTTGAGGCTGGCCATCCCAGGCAGTCTGCTGGCACCATCTCATGGCCAGAGGCCCTCAGTGCAGGAAAGACGATCCTCTGGGAATTTCCTGGCTCAAATTTCTAAGCTTGGATTTCAGGGAAACCATGGATAAGGGGTTTGAATTAAAATGTTCCCTGGCTGAGACACCTTGGGAAACTCACTGACCTTTCCTGAGTCTTACTTCCTTTATCTATGGAATGGCGAGAACACTCCCCAACCACCCACCTAGAACTGCAGATAAAACATCTGGCAGAGGGCAGGCTGTTAAGAAATGACACTGGGTGCAGAGGACCCAGAAATTAGTGCGGACTGCCGTGGGCTGATGGAGTCCAAAGTGGGGGCACTTAGGCTGTGCCTGGAATGGATTCATTCAGTTAACAAGAATGTATTGAGCCCGTACCACGTGCCAGGACACCTCCCCTGCATGGTTTCATTTATGTCTTACAGTAGCCTAGATGGCAGGTACCACTGGTCATTCTCATTTGAGAATGAGACGTGAGAACTACAGGAAGGATACACAGGGATTATTTGGAGAAAGTTGGGGGAAAAGCATCCCAGGCAGAGGAAACTGCACGCACTTTGGCCTGGGGGCTGGACGGCCTGGTGGGGAAGGGCTGCAGTGGGACTGGAAGCCCTGGCAGGCCTGGGAGCAGGGTAAGGGCACTTGGGCTCTGTGTGGGAGGTTTTCAAAGGGCCTGCCCCCACAGGCTGCCACCGGGTCCCTCTTCACATGACACATCCCATGTTACGCTGTTCTTCATTTCTCACATGGGTTCGGCTCATTCCCCACCTGCATGCTTCTTGCCTAGGATGCCCTCTTCATTCTTCATTCGCCCAAGCCCCCCTGGCCCTTGAAGGCCCAGCAATGGACACGCCTTCTCCAGGGGCCATCCCGGGTCACTCGTCCGAGGTATGCCCATAACCCCCAAGATCTGAGCTCTCCCATCTGGGCCCCACCCAGATTGCCAGAACTCAAACTCAAGCCTGCCCTGAGGCTGACACCTCCAGGAAGCCCTCAGAGCTGCTCCCATTCTTGGGACAGACACTGTGATGGGGTGACCACTGGAGGTTGTCCTGGGACATCCTGGGACAAAGGACAGTTGCTGGGCTGAAGGCTAGGTCTCCTTGCCCTCCGGGGCTCCAGCACCACTAAAATCAGAACAGGAGGCCCACACTTGCAACAAGCACAAGCAACCTCCTAGCAGAGAACTGAATAAACAGTAGGTGCTCAATCCTTGCACAACTGACCAAGTGTTTACCAGCAGTTCAAACCTGAATTTTCAGTTTGACCCAAAGTTTTGGCCCCAATTCAGTTCCCCAATCCGCTTGCCTGTAAAATGGGTTTGGGTGAGATGTCAGTGCTTACACCTTCCAGGTAAAAAGAGTCCTCCCTCCCGCTGGCAGTTCATCCTCACAACATGCTGGTGGCCAGTAAGACCATGTTCTACTAAGGAGGCTCAGAGAGGGGAAGGGGCTTGTGAGTAGGGGCCAAATAGAACAAGAACCTGGGCCTCAAATGCCCAGGGCCCCCCGCCCCCCTCCCCTAGTTGCCTTAGCTGCTCCCCATCAAAGCCTACCTCCTCCAGGTCACCCCCCTTCAAATGCCGCCTCTACTACTGGAGCTGGCCTCCTTGGGACAATGAGAAGCCGCCTCACTTCCTCTGGCCGTCCTAACAGCTGTGAGTCTTGGTTTGGGAGTGAGGAGGGGTTGGAAGAGGGCTTGGCACCGGCAGGGAGACTCTCACTCAGGTGAGTTTTCGGGGGCATCACCTCTATCCCCACAACCCACACCCATCACTCCCAGTGGCTCCAGACCTGCCATGTGGAAGGAGACAGTGAGTGCTAAATGGATGTATGTGGGAAGATCTGAGGGCATACAGTAGGTGCTCAATAAATGGTTTTGGAGAAAAGGGAGAGAGGGAAGGAGGGAGGGAGAAGGTGACCAAATAAGCAGATTGCCAGGTGAAGGGAGGGACATGTCAGTGAATGAGCTATTGAATGAATAGAGAAAGGAGGATGGTTGGGGGAGTGAGTGACAGGAAGGTGGCTCTGGGTGTTACAGCTAAAGGGGGAGCCATAAGCTCTTTAATCACCAACGTGCCCATTTGACAGATGAGAAGACTGAGAGAGGGCTGAGGAGAAAGGAAGCGGCTGGGTCTGTGGGGGTGGCCTTTGACCAGCAGCCTCTGGCTCTCCCCCCACCTCTCTTTCTACCCCCTCATCACCCTCTTTCCTCTGCTGGGGTGGGGACGGTTCCGGGAAGGAGACCTTTTCTCCACCTCCTCGCTCCTCTAGGCCCGGTTTCCGCCAGGCCTTGGTGTTGGGGGTGGCAGGGAGGGGGTGGCCCGCGCAGGGGCTATTTCAGTCAGAGACAGCCCTGCCAGGAAACAGAGGAAGCCGCCCGCCCCATCGGAGGTGTTGCAGCCCGGGCTGCAGGCAGGAGAGTAGAGCGCCTCACATCTGGCCTCCCCTTGCGCCAACGCATCTGAGGCCACCAAGGTGCTTCGGGGACAGGACCTGCATGTGAGTGTTGGTGCACCTTGGCACCATGGGCCAGCAGGAGGTGGGCATGGGGGCTGGACACAAGGAACGTGGTACTTAGGGCAGGCAGGCTGGGGCCAGCAGTGACCTAAAGGAGATCCACGGGGCGGGGGGGGCAGAAAAAGAGACGCAGAAAGGAAGAAGCAAGACTGGACCCGGAGCTGGATGGACACTCAGTGCTTTGACAGACAGACATGGGGTGAATAGCACTTTGTGTGAAGGGAACAGCAAAGACGAGGAGACCGGAGAGGAAGTCTAGATCTCGGGCTCTGAATGGCCGTGTGGCAGTGGCAGTGTCGGTGTCTCAGGAACAGTGTGGCAGGATGGGAGGGGGCAGAGGGGAGCAACCAGGGGTGCCTTGAATGAGGCTGGAGGGCTCAGCCGGGAGCTTGAATGTCAGGAGTTTGAGCTTTTCCTCAAAGGGCAGAGGGATGCGGGGAAGGATGTCATCAGAGCCACTTGCTGGAAAGCCCCCCGCCATAGTCAGAGTGGCCGGAGCCCAGGAAGACATTGGGGCCTAAGCTGGCGCAGGGCTCAGGGCCCGAGAAGGAGTGACAGCCGTGAGAGCTTGAGGAGCCAGTGTCAGCTGCTGCCCAGAGGCAGGGGCCAAGGGAGACCTCCTTCGGAACCAGCCCCTGCCCTGCCTCGGTCCTCAGCAGGCAGTGTATGAGGAAGCCAGGGTGACAGCCAGGCCTGCCTTTCTCCTCGTGTAGCCTCTGCCTCCTTCCAAGAGGACTGGTCTACCAGGAAGTGGAGAGCAGAAAATATCTGGAGCCTCGAGTCACCTGAGGCAGAGGGCTCTCTCTTGGGGTGGTATCTGAGAACAACAGGCCTCCCAAAAGAGTTCAGAAGCAGCGCACTGTTCCTTCTACCCCCTTCTTTCTCCCCACTGTGACCGTCTGCCCTAGCAGGCTGCTGCTCTCCTCTCCAGTCCTGCCTGTTGTACCTTCCTCCCCACCTGCGGACACCCCTCTCCACCCAGGGATTTCCTCTTCAACCCCATGGGTCATGTTCCACCCTTCATCCTCCTCTGAAGAGTCTCTTCTATCCCGTGGCTCACTGGTCTCCCTCTTCAGGCTAGCATATGGATATGTGTAATTCTCCAGCTCCGTCTCTCTATCCACATCCGTATCTATATACTGGGCCTGCATGCATCCGGTGGGCAGGAAGTCCGCATTTCGATGCCTGGCACCTGAATGCGTACATGGAAGAAAGGCCTAAACGAATGAATGGAGAGATGAATAAATGAGCTTTCTCTGCCTGTACTAATCTTGGCTTCCCGGCTACAATGGGGGGCCTGCCATGCTTCTGCCTCTGGCTTCTCCCCATGCCTAACTGGCTTTCTTGAGCACCCAGCATGCCCAGCACATGGGCTGAAGCCCCACAAAGGGTTTTTCATAATTAAAGGTAATATGGCATGTGGGATACAGACTAGAGAATCCAGACCTCATTTTGCCGTTGCCCAGAATCTGGGGAAAATATTTTCATCAAAATCAAAGTTAAAGTTGGAAGAAATGAGTCTGGGTAGTTATGTTTTGCTCTAACATTACTTTGAAAAATTTCATAACTTGACTTAGCAGGGTATATTCACATTAAGAACAGCTAACACTTGCCCTGTGCCAGGCACTAATCTTCCTAACAACCCTATGAAGCAGGTATATATGACCCCATTTTATAGATGGGGAAACCAAGGCACGGAAGTCCAATAATGAGCCTAAGGCCGCACAGTTCACATGTGGCAGAGCTGGGATTTGAACTTAGGCATCTGGACTAGAGCTCATATACTTGGCCTCAACCCTCTATCCTGCTCTGTGTGCATTTGCAGGACTTCATATTTTTTCCTTCGCTTCAGTTTTTCCCATCTGGTAATAGGGAGGGGGGTGATCTAACTCACTATCTCAAAGGCTTTGTCTTACAGGTCCATTGGATTTAAGTTGTGAATTCTTGCTGGACACCAGTAAATGTGGACATGCCGGTTCGGACGTAGGTATCCAGAAGTCAGACTTACCTCACCAGGGAACCCCTTAAGGCACTTGTGCTGCTGACTCCCCCAAAACCTAGCCTGAGGGAAGAGTGGAGGGATGAGGTGAAGGATACAACATCATAGCATGGCATTTATTAAGCACCTACTGTATACCAGGCCTATGACATGTTTTATTGATAAGAACACAGACCCAGAAAAGGCAAGTGACATGCCTTGGGTTGAACAGCAGAGAAGTAGGGGAGCCAGGATTTGAATGAGGCTTGCCTAGCTCTGAAGTTGGGTTTATAACCTCTCCATTCCATGTCCATGGGCCACACTAAGTTGCATCCTCTCAGTCAGGTGGTTGGGTGCTGGTTCTGGCTCTGCTTCTAACTCACTGAGCAAGATTGAGGCATCACAGCCTCTCGCTGTGCTGTATTTTCCTGTCTATGAAATGCAAGCAGTAGGAGGGCCTAGCTGCCTCAGTTGGTGGAGCGCAGGACTCTTGGTCTTGGGTTGTGAGTTCAAGCCCCACCTGGGGGTGTAGAGGTTACTTAAAATCTTAAAACAACAACAACAAAAACCAAACAAGCAAGCAGTAGATTTGGCTGGTCCTCAGCCATTTGCCTTCAGGAACGCTGTTCTCACTCTAGCCACCAGGGGGTGCTGTGGCCCAACAGCTGTGCCAGACAGGCATTTGTAGCCTCAAGTCAGGTGGAAGGAGGCCTAGGGAACTCCTGAATCACTTTTTCCACCCATTTTACAGATAAGAAGATAGCAGTCAAAAGAAGGACCATGGCTTTGGAAGGTGGAGTCCAGGCTGAGGAGGTGGGCACTGCCCTTTGTCAGCTCGCAGTGTGTGGACGTTCTATTTATGTTGATTAATTAAGGATTACCAGGGCCTTCTCTGCTCTGGACCCCAGACTGGGCTCTCAGACACAGAAGGGCATCAGGCCTGGCACTTCTCTTCAGGAGGTTCCGGTCAGTGTAGGAGAGACAGACAGGCAGGCTCACCATGACCACAATCTCCAAACTCTAAAAAGCCCAGGGGAAGCCCTGGATAACTTGATTTAGTACCTTTAATCTCATGTCATCCTAAAAGATGGGTGTATCATTCCCCCATTGTTCAGATAGGAAGATTGGGACTCAGATAAGGTATATTACTAGCCAAGGTCACATAGCTAGTAGGTAGCACAGGTGGGATTCAAACTAAAATCTGTCTGGGGTACTTGGCTGGCTTAGTCAGAAGAGCGTGTGACTCTTGATCATGAGTTCGAGCCCCTTGTTGGGTATAGAGATTACTTAAATAAATAAAACTTAAAAAAATATTTAAAACAAAAAAAACTAAAGTCTGTCAATCTCTACTTCCAGAGGAGACATTTGACTAGGGTTTTGAAGGATGAATAGAAGGTTGGTGGGAAATGAATATTATAGAAAGTGAACTGGATTTTTCCCAAACTTGAGCTTTACTGTCTTCCAGGTTTCCTTAAAGTGAGGGCCGTGTGGGGCCTCCATGGGGTGGTGAGTATCAGAGATGGTTAAGGTAGAGATCAGGGCCCAGAGAGAGACAGGGACCTGCTGTGTGGTCAGTGAGCGTGGTTACTGACAGGTTGTGTGTTGCTTCCCCAGCCTCTCTGGATATAGGAAGCATATCGGTCAGCCATGGAGTGGGACAATGGTACAGGCCAGGCCCTGGGCTCCCCGCCCACTACCTGCGTCTACCGAGAGAACTTCAAGAGACTGCTCCTGCCACCTGTGTACTCAGTGGTCCTGGCGGCTGGCCTACCACTGAACGCCTGCGTCATTGCCCAGATTTGCACGTCCCGCCGGGCCCTGACCCGCACAGCCGTGTACACCCTGAACCTGGCCCTGGCTGACCTGCTCTATGCCTGTTCCCTGCCCCTGCTCATCTACAACTATGCCCAGGGTGACCACTGGCCCTTTGGCGACCTCGCCTGCCGCTTGGTCCGCTTCCTCTTTTACGCCAACCTGCACGGCAGCATCCTCTTCCTCACCTGCATCAGTTTCCAGCGCTACTTGGGCATCTGCTACCCGCTGGCCCCCTGGCACAAGCGTGGGGGCCGCCGCGCTGCCTGGCTAGTGTGCGGGGCCGTGTGGTTGGCCGTGACGACCCAGTGCCTGCCCACAGCCCTCTTTGCCGCCACAGGCATCCAGCGTAACCGCACCGTGTGCTACGACCTGAGCCCACCTGCCCTGGCCACCCGCTATATGCCCTATGGCATGGCCCTCACCGTCATCGGCTTTCTGCTGCCCTTTATCGCCCTGCTGGCTTGTTACGGCCGCCTGGCGCATCGTCTGTGCCGCCAGGACGGCCCAGCAGGGCCGGTGGCCCAGGAACGGCGTGGCAAGGCAGCCCGCATGGCTGTGGTGGTGGCAGCCGCCTTTGCCATCAGCTTCCTGCCCTTCCATGTCACCAAGACAGCCTACCTGGCAGTGCGCTCTACAGCCGGCGTCCCCTGCCCTGTGCTGGAGGCCTTTGCAGCTGCGTACAAGGGCACGCGGCCCTTTGCCAGTGCCAACAGCGTGCTGGATCCCATTCTCTTCTACTTCACTCAGAAGAAGTTCCGCCGGCGGCCGCATGAACTGCTGCAGAAACTCACAGCCAAGTGGCAGCGACAGGGTCACTGAGTTCACTGGGGCAGGACACCTGGGACCAGGGCACCAGGAGCCCCTCCAACCCCAAACCGTGCAGAGAAGTAGTGCTTTGCTCAGCTGGGCATGGCGTGAGGCCCTCCATAGACTCCAAAACCTCACCCATGACTGTTCGTTGAGGCCTTGCTCTGGAGCAGGCCCTGTGGGCACAGAGAGCCAAGCTTGGACCCGGCCCTCCAGAAGGTCCCAGGCGGCCCCGGAGAGTCATGAAGCCACGCAAAGCTGCTCACAAAAATTGAGTGTGGCGTGTACCGCAGTGGAGGACTGTGCTGTATGCTTTGGACGCACCAACACAGGGACTGAGGGAAGATGGGAGGAGGAAGGGAGAGCTTCTGGAAAGGAGCATTTGAGCTGGATTTTGAGGGGATGAACATGAGCTCTCTGGAGGTGTGTGATGTTCCATTCATTCAGCAAACCTTTACCTATACCTTGTCCTTGGGCCTGGGTTCATTCTGGGGCCTTGGGAGAACCAGTCCTAGCCCTGCCCCATAAAGGTGCCCAACTTACTGGGCATACAGACACTTGACACGGTGATGTCAAGGCTATGACAGAGAGAAGCATGGCTGGGGGGGAAGGGGTAAATAGAGGATGCCCATGATCCAGTCCAAGGAGTCAGGAAAGATCTCTTGGGATGGGGATGGGGGGCATCTGAACCAGATATTGAAGGCTGAGTGGGAGGTCGGCCAAGAGAAGTGGGAGCGTGTTCCTATGGCCTGGGCCAGCCCTATGCTAGACTCTGCCCTGGGGTAGGGAGATGGGTAGGGAGAGCTGGGGTGAGGAGCAGGCTTCTGGCCTCCTGTGTGTGAAAGTTGAGAAAACAAGAGCTGTCCCATGGCCACCCTCCAGACGACGGCAAGAGTGGCCCAGATGTTCCAGGCTGTGGGGGGCTCAGCAATGGGAGGAATCAGGGAGCGCTTCATCAGAGAGGTGGAGCTTGAGCTGGGGAGGAATCCAAAAGGCAGAGAGAAGGCCTTCCTGATGGAAGGCACTGTGTGTGCATAAAACCCAAGGGTAGAGATGTGCTGAGTCTGGCAGTAAATCAACAGCGAGTGTCACTGAAGCCCAGGAGGGGGTGGTGTGGGTGGGACCAGAGCATTAAAGGCCAGGAAGAACCCCAGACCCCACCTCTTCTCCACCTACCTCTTCAAATTGCCTCTTTCAGCCTCAGGGTATCCTGGGTGCCTGAGGACCCCTCCGCCAGGCCCCCCAAGTGAGGGGAAATAGCCCTTCAACACTGCTTCATTCTAGAAGAAGTCAACAGCTTGAAGAGACGCAGAGGCACCGGGAGGCTGCAACATGGAGGTGCAGGGGTCCCGTGGCCAGGAGCCTGCCAACCAGTCTCAAGACAGACTGTTCCATGAGCTCTGCTCCTGCCTTCTCAGCTCCATCTTCTGGCCTCTGGGAGCCCTGGAAGCTGCTGGAGGCCACCTCATGGAGGCATCTCAAACACAGACTTGAGCCTTCAAAAGCTTTGGAAAGGCATCTTCACTGAAGATCTCTGAGGAGGCAAAAAAGGGGATTCCACCACATAAGGCCTCTTTACCTGCTCTCCTCACCCACCCCTCCTTTCTGCCTCGTCCCGTACTGTTCCTCATCCTCTCTGCAAGTTTTCCTCCTATCTCTAGCACCCCGCCCTGCCCCACCCCCCTCCCTTCTCCCCTCCCCACCCCCCCCCACCCCCCCGTCCCTGTTCCCTCCTCCCAGGTCTCAGCTTTCCTCCTGTAGAACAGTCTAGCCTGCCCTTGGCTGCTGGTGTACCACTCAGACCCCATACACAAACCAGCCATGACAGAGTCTACCTTCTCAGAAGGTAGAGGGGAGAGAGGGCAGGGCCGAGGGACAGGGCTAGGAGGGGAAGGGCTGCGTAACTCAGTATTTTTCTTTTAGCCCTGTCTCGTCTCCAAGGCTGCTGGGCCACGGGGTCCTTCAGAGTAGGACTCTGCCAGAGTTAAACTCCCTGGTCCTGTTGGAGACGTGCTGGCAGCTGACTGAGGAAGGTGGAAAGCCAGGCCCAGCCCATCCTGGGAATCCATCAAAAGTGCCCTTCTGCAAGCAGAGAAAGACAATTATCATATGATTTCTCTCACCTATGGAACCCAAGAACTAGGAAGATCGGTAGGGAAAGAAAGGGAGGTAATCAGAAGGGGGAGTGAAGCATGGGAGACTATGGACTCTGAGAAACAAACTGAGGGCTTCAGAGGGGAGGGGGTGGGGGATGGGATAGACTGGTGATGGATATTAAGGAGGGCACATATTGCATGGTGCACTGGGTGTTATATGCAAATAATGAGTCATCGAAACTTGCATCAGAAATCAGGGATGTACTGTATGGTGACTAACATAATGTAATAAAAAAACATTAAAAAAAAAAGTGCCCTTCTGAAAAGGCTGGTAGTACAGACAGAAGGAACGTTGATTCTTTGGGTCACAGTGAAAAGATGTGAGGCGATGTCAGAAGAGGTCTATTCCCTATACTCTGCGATGTCCTGCCAGCCAAGCAGCACAGATATCAGCTACCTTGAGTCTTGTTCCGAGTCCGAGACCAGACTCGTCAGCTGTCTGTCACGGGGGAGTAGGGGAATAGAAGAACAGAAGGCAGAGGGCCTCTGTCCACAGTGCCCGCTGAGCCCTGAAGAGAGTCCCAGATGACCGTCCGAGCAGACTGCCAAGAACTGTGTTTAGTTACTTTTCCAAGAGCGGAAATTCTGGGCCACAGGTGACTTGCATTCCCAGCTTCCCTTTGTGAGGCAGAATAGCGTCAAGGGCGGAGACTCCAGAGCCAGGTCACCTTGGTGTCTATCTTGGCTCTACCACTTAGTAGGGGTCTCACTCTGGGCAAGTTGTTTAGCCTCTTTGTACCTTAACTTCCCTAGCTGTAAAATGGGAATGGGAATGATACCTGTCTTGTAAAGTGGTTGTGAGGGTTAATATGTGCCAAACACTTAGAATAATGCCTGGAACACAGTAAGCAAGCAGCGCAAGGGCCTATTATAATGATCTTGCCCTTAGTGCAAACAGATTCCTCCGGCATCGCTCTCTAGGAAACTGGCCTAGGAGTTTCTAAACAAGGGGCTTTGTGCGGGGGACTTCTCCTTTTCCTTCACCTGGGAAGCAGCTGGTCTTTTAAGAAAAAAAAACTCAGCACACTTTTTTCAGAACAAGGACCAGAATCCATGAGCCCCATCTGTTCCTCTAAGAAGGAAAAGTCATTTATTACATGAAATACGAGGGACTTCAAGTGCCCTTTGGGGAGCTTGAATTGCCCCCTTCCTTTTCCCTCCTTTTGTCCCCACCTCCCCACTCTCTCTCCTCACTTTAACCCAGGGCACACTCCGTGATGGGGGATCACACTGGGGATGTCTGCTTGCTGGGGTGGAGACAGAGCGGACATAGACCGAGGTGTGGAGGTAGAGCGTGGGGAGGGGTCGGGGGAACATGTGGGTTCACAGGGGTCCAAGGTGATTCTCATGGCTTAGGGAAGACTTCCTGGAGGGAGCGGTGCAGCTGGGGCTTGAAGGGTGGCTATAATTAGACTGAAGATGAGAGGGCCAGGTTGTTCCTGGTGAGGGGAAGAGCACAGCCCAAGGCATGGAGGCTGCTGGAGGACGGATAGGATGGGTTGTGGCGTGAGATCAGGCTGGAGAGCTGGCAGGGCTAGAGAGTCAGAGGCTTGGTGCCAGTCCAGGGAAGCAGTGGGGAGCCACGACAATGACAGCAATGGCCATTTGCTGGGCTCTGCAGGTTGTAGGCACCACGCAGTGTGCTGTATACACATGTTCTCATTTAATCCTTACAACACCCCCAATTACAGATGGGGAAACTGAGGCCCAGGTGTGGGAATTGACAGCCTTTCTCTAACCCAGATACTAGAAGCCCCCTCTACCTCTCCCGTCCTCCCTCCCTTCCCTTTCCTTTCTTCACTTGCCTTCCAAGTGTCCACCTGCCTCAGCCAAAGTAACTGAGGACCCCTTAGGAAGTTGTGACAGACACAGATAAGTGCCAATCACAATATCAACCCTCTTTTAATTGGGCACATGGTCTCCTAGGATAAAAACTTCATTTCCCAACCTCGCTTGCAGCGAAGTATAACCGGGTAACTTAATCCTGGGCCATGGGAGATAAGCAAAGTATCCCAAGGCAGTTTAATAGGGGGAAGGGGTGAATGTCTGTAAAAGAGAGGTAGTGTCTGTCCTTTGTCTCCCCTCTGTTCTTACTGCTCACAATGGGGACATCACAGCCGGAGCACCATCTTGGACCGTGAGAAACAGCTTGGGTTTCTGACCATTCCAGTTTGGGACCACCTAAATTTGGACTTTTGCCTAAGAGAGAAATAAACTTCTTTTTTAAGCCACTGATTTTTCAGCCTGTTGTCACCCACAGCCAAATGAATCCCTTTACTCGGGTTCTATCCTGAGATGGTGGACCTAAGGGGAAGCCAGGCAGTGTTCTGGACTGGGGTGGGGACCAGGGTCTAGCCTGGTGGTGAGCTAGGAGTCAGCAGGGTCTGGAAATACCCAGGAAGGCTTAGAAATTTGCAAAGCTTGGGGAGTGCTCATGCTGCTTTTGGCAGGAGGCTGAGGGGGTGGACGGGTTTCCTGAGGGAGAAAGTAAGAAGGGCCTGGAGAGAGCGCTGGGAATTCCATTAAGGGGCTGGGCAGGAGGGGGAGCTAGAGAGGTGGAAGGTCAAAGCCTGGAGGTTTCTGAATGTTGGTGGCAGTGGAGAAGGGTGAGTGAGGGAGTAGCAGGAGGGGAGCAATTGGAGGTGATGGGTGGAGAAGAAAAGAGAAGAAGGTTCCCAGGGAGGCCAGGTCCAGGGAAGGCGCTTCTACGACAGGAGACCTGTGAGAGTTGGCTGTTGTAGGTTGAGGACAGGGGCAGGGCCAAAGATGGAAGAGCCAGAGAGTCAAGAAGCAGGGTTTGTCCTTTTGGAAAAGCCCAGGGGCGCTGGATCTGTCCTAGCAATAGATGCAGCTTTCTCCTCTCTCCTTCATTCATTTGTTCGACACGCATTCTCTCTGCTCCTCCGAGATGGCGATGGGAACACAGAGGCAGCTCAGACCCAGACCCTACCCTCAGAAAGAATCTGGGGGTGGGGGTGGGGGTACAGACAAGGAAACAGTTCATCCACTAAACAACGTTTATTGAACACCTACTGTGTGCCAGGCATCATGCTGAGCAGTGGGTCCCTGCCCTCAGGGAGTTTCTAGTCTGATGGAGGAGAACGGCAATAATGAAATAAACATAACCCTGGATCATTACATCTCCAGAGGAGAGCTCAGAAGAGCATAAGGAGGGGTCGGGGGTGGGGCGCCTGGGTGGCTGGGGTGGTCCAACTTCTGACTTTCGGGGTTGAGCACCCGACTCGGTTTCGGCTGGAGTCATGGTCTCAGGGTCATGGGATCGAGCCCTGCTACGGGCTCCACGCTCAGTGGGGAGTCTGCTGGAGCTTCTCTCTCCCTCTCCCTCTGCCCCTCCCCCTCTCTAAAATAAATAAATCCTAAAAAAAAAAAAAAAAAAAAAAAAGAGGGCTAGGGGGCAAGGAAGGCCTTACTAGGGAGACTAAAATCTCATGGAATGGTCAGCAGCTGAGAGATGCTGGGGACCACGGGGGCTGTGACTCAGCTTGAGGGGCAGAGAAGGCCTCTTAGCTGAGGCCCAATGGTCTCAGAAGGTATTATTAGCTCAGTGCAGAAGGGCTGATACTGACTCCGTGACTTTGAATAAGCCGGTTTACTTCTCTAAGCCTCTGTTTCCTTATCTGTAAAACAGTTCTCCCTAAGCCACCAGGGGTATTGAGCGTGGAAAAGTTAGGGCAGAATTACCATAAGGTATGAAAAAGTATGATAACCCAACAGACGAGACACAAACAGGCATTTCACCTAAAAGAAAACACAGATAATTTAAAAAAAAAAAAAAAGAAGAAGAAGAAGAAGAAGAAGAAGAAGAAGAAGAAGAAGAAGAAAGAAAGGAAAGAGAGATATTTGAGCCTAGCTTGTCAATCCCTCTTGGACGTTGGGCAGTCACATGGTCTGTGACCCTGAGCACTCCCGCGCACGTGCACACGGGGTCCTGCACGGCGCTCGGAGCAGCACCGTTCACGAGAGCAAACAGCTGGAGACACTCCAATGCCCGTCCATGAGCAAGCGGATGAATACACTGCGATATTCACACACGCAGCCAAGATGCACTTTACCCATGCGTAACAATATGGATACTCTAAGCAGTATAATACTAAGTACAAAGAAATCTCAAAAAAAAATTATACACAGCAAAATGCCTTTTTGATAAAGTTGAAGACAACTAAAATGAAAATATATACTTTGAAGGAATGCACAAATGCAACAAAACTATACAAAAAGGAAAGCAAGGGCGTGCTGACCGCAGGGGATAATGGTTAGCCTGGGTGGTACAGCGGCAGGAGAACGGGTTAGGGAAACGATGTAATGAGATGTAGGACATTGTCAAAGTCCTAGTTGTTTTGTTTTGTGGTGGGAGCCAATTAAATAAGTGGTAAAAATGTGTCATAAACAAAAGGTTATAAACAATCCGATTCTGTGCATTTGAGGTCTAATTATACAGGAAAGGGGACGATCTCAGAGAGGTGGAAGGTCAAAGGTCATATCTAATTGACTTGGGAATGGAGTCAGGAGCCCGATTCCCCCTAAGACAACTCCTTCCGGGAGCTCATTGCTTCTTGGGGTCCTCTCACTTCTCATTTTTTCTCCCTCTGAAGTACTCAAGGCCCATCATTGGCCATGACAGTGACCATCACAACCTTACTATCTTGATTTCTCCAAGAGATTTACAGCCCTGATCTTGCTGGATCACCATGACTCACTGGGTAGATGGGTTAATGTTTTCATTCCCCTTTCATAGGTGAGGAGCCTGAGAAGTGACCTGCAGGCTTGTCTGTGAGGGTGCCTGCATTGGGCCCCTCTTTAGACTCTCGGCACAGTGTTCCCCTCTTCACCTTGGTCCCCAGTGTTTCCAGACACCTCCTAGAGGAGTCTTTGAAGGGCTGAATACAACCAGGCCCCCTCTGTACATGGAAGATGACTTTGTCTCATCATGAATCAGAAGGGCCTGAGGCTAGAAGGACTCATAGGTGCTGGAAGCAGCCAAGCCACTCTCTGATTGGGTGAGTGTCCCATTGGGTGGAGGTCCAGCCCAGATCCTTAAACACCCCCCCTCCCCACCAAGGGGAATTCCTGATCCAGAGGCCCCAGTCAGCCTACCTCCAAGCCAAGCTGCAGGATGCTGAGGTGACCTGAGTCTCTTCTCCTCTCCATCAGTTTGCACATCTGTGATACAGGAATAAAAATCTCTATTCCAGAAGTGATATGAAGACAAAATATGACAGGATGTGAAAGAGTTTGGAAAAGTACAAATTTCAGAGGGTAGAGACCATTGTTATTGGAGGAAAGCAGTGACTCCCAGGACGAGGGTCCCCCCACCATACCAAAACTTCCCCAGAAGAGTAGAAAAACACTCCAGAGCAAACAAGAGTCTGACTTCAAATAGAGTCAGAGAGGCACCCTTGGGGAAATCTAGACCCACTCCTCACTTTTCAGATGAGGCAGCTGAGGCTCAGGAAACTAAGGATACACCCCAGGTCACACAGCAAGGCAAAAGTAGAGAGGCACTGGGCCAGGCAGGGCTCTCTTCCTTGCCATCAATTCCCCAGTGAAGGAGAGATGTCCTTCAGAGGCAGAGCTAAGACAAAGTTGAGGTGATGGACTTACTGGAGGCTGGTCTCCACTCAAAGAGGAAGAGTTTTCTCCCTACAGGGATTTGCCACAACCCAAGAGAAGCAGTAGCCGGGGCCTGGGGTCCTAACTGAGTCCTCCCTTTCTCATGCAGTAGTCAGTCAATCCCTCAGTGTCTACCGGCCTGCCCTATGCCAATATGCCCCTCTCATCTGGACCAGGGCTCCCTGCTCCCAGGGCCTGCCTAGTCAGGCTCAGCCACAGTCGTTTTGGGTCAAGAGGAGTACGAGTCAGACCAGGATATGCTCTGTTCCTGGGGAAGGCGAACCCAGGCCCAAGGAGGAAGAAGAGGCTGCTGGGGGCTCAAGGAGAGAGAACCCCCTTCTTCATCAGATTTCTGGGACCAATGAAGACCAGAGGAGCATGGTGTTTGAAGCTCCTCAAATCTGAATTTGAGTCATTGAAGGCGCTGCCATTTTCTGACTTTGACAGTGGTCAAAGTTACATCTCCTTCATAACCCATAGAGATGAAGCAATATTATCTACCTACAGGGTCGTTCTAGGATTAAATAAAATGAATGAAATAATATTACCCATACATCCAAGGCACTCCATAAATCCCCATCGGTTCATTCAGATGTCAAGGAGCTGCCTTGCATTTTAGATGGGACCCTGAGGATGAATGGGACCTCACAGAGGCAGGTGGGGGTGGGGCAGGCCCGAGTACCCGGGACAGTGGGAGACTTGCCAGACAGAGGCAGAGGTGGAAGGCGAGCCCAAGGCTGGATCAGGTTGAAGCAGGAGGGGAGACCCACTCGCTCCGTTAGGAGGGTGGAGGACCGCGGGTAGGCGAGTTGGTTTGGCGGTGGCGTATCACTTGAAGCTCCTGTTGTGTGTGAAGCCGAAGGGACTTTGCGAAGGCACGAGGTTTGAAACGGCTCTTGAAGGGATTAGGAAAAGACTGAAAGGAAGTTAAGGAAATGAAGTCTTCCCAACCCTCCCATTTTTTGGTGATGGGAACTGCTTTACCCGTCCTGGACTCCACGGGTCGGGCGAATCCTGCCGGTAGAGGGCGCAAGAACCGCGTATCACAGAGCTCAGGAGGAGGGGCGGGGGCGCGCAGGGCGGAGCATGGAGGAGAGGGGCCACCGAGATGGCGGGGGCAGGTGGAGGGGCGTGACTAGGGTGGGCAGCTGGAAACAGGAGGGCGGATGGGGGCGTGGCCACAAAGGGTGGAGCACCTGGAGCGACGCGGGAGGGTCAGAGCTGGACCGGCCGCAGAGGTAAGAGGGGCGGGGCCTCTGAGGGCGCCGGAGGCTGGACCTGTCTCTGTGACAGTAGGATTCACGGCGAAGGGCCGGGCGGGGGGCGTAGCCCGGGCGGGGTGGAGGGGTGGGGACAGGGAGCCGCAGTCGCCCAGGTTTGCCTGTGGCGCTCACTGCTCCCCCTGGCGGCGAGTCCCGCCCCCTTCTTGCTGGAAGAGTGTTTCTGGGTGTACCTGAATGTCGGTGTGTACCAGTTTACGGGTCGAAGGTTGCCATGTTGAGGTTCCTTGGGCAGAAGGTGTTACCGCGCAAAAGCGTCTGAACCGCAGTCGGTGCGCAGCCCCGGCTGTATGTCGGCGGAGCTGACCGCGCTCAGAGCTTCGTGCGTCCGAGCGAGTCCTTGGGGGGCAGCTTGGCCGATGGGTTCCAGAAGGGGTCCTCCGGAGGGTCGCCTCGGTCTGCATGTGCTCAAGCACTCTTGTTTCTCCTTCGACTCCTCCCAGATTCCCTCCCCCCCAATCCCGATTCCCAGCCTCGCGCGCGCCCGGAGCCCACCCCCTCTTTTGGGCGCGAGGCCCCGCCTCCCGCCCCCTTTCCTCAGCCACAAAGTTTATTTGCAACAAAAGGGAGCGCGGAGCAAGCAGCCAAGAGGGAGGGAGCGGGAGCCGGAGCGGGAGCGCGAGGGGAGGCAGGCAGGCCGGCTGGCGGGCACGGAGCCGAGGAACAGAGCACTGGGATCCTGCCCGGACCGGGCCGAGCCGCGATGCTCCGAATCGCACCGGCCGAAGAGGGGGCCGGTCCCGGGGGTCGGCGCTGAGGCGGGAGGGACCGCGCTGGATGGAGCCGATGCCGCCCGCGGCCTCAGAAACTTGAGCCGCGGCAAGATAAACCTCTGCTTGAGTCTCTGCGCCCTCTCCCCGCAAAGCCCCTCACACTGCTGCTGCAGAAGCCAGGCCTTCGGACCCCGGCTGCTGCGCTCCTTCGGGGCGAGGGCGCAGGGGGGGGTTGGCCGCGGCTCCCCGAGGCCAGCCCCCCCAGAGTGAGTGCTGCCACCATGGCGGACGGGGCGCCCCGGTCCCCGCTCTATCGCAGCGTCTCGTTCAAGCTGCTGGAACGCTGGAGCGGCGGGCCCGGGCCGAGGGAGGAGGCCACCGACACCCCCGGGTTGCGGCGCCGCGCCTCGTGCCGGCCCGCCGCGTCGGTCCCGGGCCAGCCCTCCCGGCGCGTGTCCAAACTGGCGTCGGGGCCCCCGGCCGCCCCCGCGCAGCCGCGCCCGCTCCGCAGCCTCTCGCCGTCGGTGCGCCAGCTCTCCCGGCGCTTCGACGCGCCGCGCCCGGACGACCACCACGCAGGGGCCCGAGACGGGGGCGTCTCCCCCGGGGCCGCGGAAGAAGCGGCGGAGGGCGCGGCGCGCGGGGCCTGGCCCAGCGTCACCGAGATGCGCAAGCTCTTCGGTGGCCCTGGCTGCAGGCGGCCCAGTGCCGACTCTGAGGCCTCGGGGACGCCCAGCCCCGACGGTGCCGTGTGGGAGCCGCCGGCCCGCGAACCCCGGCAGCCACCGACGCCACCTCCTCGGACGTGCTTCCCCCTGGCGGGCCTGCGTTCCGCGCGGCCGCTGCCCGGCCCAGGGACCGAGGGGAGGAGGCGGCGGCAGCAGCAGCAGCAGCAGCAACAGGAGCGGGCGCAGCGTCCGGCGGATGGTTTACATTCTTGGCATAGCTTCTCCCAACCGCAGGCCGGGGCCCGGGCCTCCTGCTCCTCCTCCATCGCCTCCTCCTATCCTGTCAGCCGCGGCCGGGCTGCCAGCTCCAGCGAGGAGGAAGAGGAGGTCCCGCCGCCGCCGCCGCCTGGGGCGCAGAGTCCGGCCTACCACGGAGGCCACTCCTCGGGCAGTGACGAGGACCAAGACGGTGAGGGCGGCCACCGCTGGGGAGGGAGGCCGGGACCCAGGCCTGGAAGCTCCGGCTTGGATAAGGACTGTAGGCCAGACAGTTATGGGTTAAGTCTGGGCAGCATGGACTCAGCTGGGGAAGCCAGGAGTCCCGAACCCCCCAAATCTCCAAGAGCCTCTAGTGAGGAAGGACCCCGGGAGTGGGGTAGTGGCTCGCCTCCCTGTGGATCAGGTCCTCAGGAGGGACTCCGGCCCATGTCTGACCCTGTGGGGGGAGCTTTCCGCGTGGCCAAGGTGAGCTTTCCTGCATACCTAGCCAGCCCAGCAGGCTCCCGTGGGAGCAGCCGTTATTCCAGCACAGAGACCCTCAAGGACGAGGACCCATGGGCTAGTCGGGGTTCTGGGGGCTGGGGCATGTATCGCTCCCCTAGCTTTGGAGCTGGAGAAGGGCTCCTCCTAAGGCCCCAGCCTCGGACCCGCACCAAGGGACTTGTGGGCACCACCAGGGCATTGAGAGATGGAGGACTGGAGCTGGACAAGAGCCGGCAGCGGAAGTCCCTGTCGAATCCAGATATTGCCTCAGAGACCCTGACACTCCTCAGTTTCCTTCGCTCAGACCTTTCAGAGCTGAGGGTCCGAAAGCCCGGTGGGCGCCCCAGTGACCTTGGGAGTGGCCCCTTAGATGGCAGAGACTCACCATCAGCGGGTGGCCCCGGGGCACAACTTGGACCCACGCCGGCCCCAGCCCCAGCGTCACCTGGCACCCGCCCCACACTCAAAGACTTGACGGCCACCCTGCGGAGGGCGAAGTCTTTTACCTGCTCTGAGAAGCCCGTGGCCCGCCGCCTATCCCGCACCAGTGCCCTGAAGCCCAGCTCCTCTGAGCTCCTGCTGGCAGGCCCAAGTGCCGAGGGGGACCCACTGCCCCTGGTTGTCCAGGATCAGTATGTACAAGAGGCCCGTCAGGTTTTTGAGAAGATCCAGCGAATGGGTGCCCAGCAGGATGACGGAAGTGATGTCCCCCTTGGAAGCCCTGACTGGACAGGAGACATGACCCAAGGGCAGAGGTCCCAGGAGGAGCTCTCTGGCCCTGAGTCTAACCTGACAGATGAGGGCATTGGGGCAGACCCGGAACCTCTTGTTTCAGGCTTTTGCAGCCTGGGTACCACAGGGGTGTGGCGACCCCTTTCCTCATCCTCAGCCCAGACCAACCACCATGGCCCTGGGGCTGAAGATAGTCTGGGAGGGTGGGCCCTGGTGTCCCCTGATACCCCTCCCACACCAGGTGCCCTCCGACGGAGGCGCAAAGTCCCTCCTTCAGGCCCTGGCGGGACTGAACTGAGCAATGGGGAGGCAGGTGAGGCCTACCGGTCTCTGAGTGACCCAATTCCACAGCGCCACCGGCCTGCCACCTCCGAGGAGCCCTCTGGGTTCTCCGTGGATAGCAACCTTTTGGGCTCACTGAGCCCCAAGACAGGGCTTCCAGCAGCCCCAGCTGTGGACGAGGGCTTGACCAGTGGCCACAGTGACTGGTCTGTGGGCAGTGCAGAGAGCAAGGGTTACCAGGAGGTTATTCAGAGTATTGTTCAGGGGCCCAGTGCTTTGGGGCGTGTGGTGGATGACAGGGTTTCTGGCAAAGCCCCCAAGAAGAAATCTCTGAGTGACCCCAGCCGCCGTGGGGAGCTGGCTGGGCCTGGATTTGAGGGCCCTGGAGGGGAGCCCATCCGAGAAGTCGAGCCCATGCTGCCTCCATCCAGCAGTGAGCCCATTCTTGCAGAGCGGCGGGCAGAACCAGAAGAGCCCAGTCCTGCCAGGGGCCGGGCACAGTCTGAGAGAACCCTACCCAAGACCCCACCTGCCTCCTCCACTCCACACCGTGACTTCCACCTTGACCCTAAGCTGGCTGATGTTCTGTCCCCACGGCTCATCCGACGGGGTTCCAAGAAGCGCCCAGCCCGGAGCAGTCATCAGGAACTACAGAGAGAGCAAGGCAGTGAGGACCAGACTAGCAGCCTGTCTCGGGCCCGCCCATCCTCCAAACACGTTCGCCACGCGAGTGTGCCCGCCACCTTCACACCAATTGTGGTGCCTGAGCCACCGGCTTCCGTCGGACCCCCTGTGGCTGTGCCAGAGCCCGTGGGCTTCCCTGCCAGAGCCCACTCCACACTGCAGGCACCGTCACTTGAGGATGTCACGAAGCAGTATATGCTGACCCTCCACTCTGGCGAGGTCCCTGCGCCAGTACCAGTGGATGTGCCCTGCTTGACTCCTGTCGCACTGTCTTCTGCTGAGGCCAAGCCCCCTGAGGCAGCCCGGGCTCCAGAGGAGCCTGCCCCCGCCAGGAAGTGCTGCAGCAAGCCACAGGTGGTGAGTCCTTTGTTGAGGGGCTTTTGCGGGGTGGGGGTCGGGCAGAGAAGGGCCGTGGGCGCTGACTTCCACAGGGGCCTTTGGAGTGTGCTCATTGGGAAGGTGCCCAGGTCTGAGGGTGCTTCCCTGGTCCTGGGAGCGCCCAGGTAGTTTTAAGAGTGTTAATGACACAGGGCTCCTGCCTACTCAGGCCCCAAAGGCTTCTGCTGGTGCTGATGTCAAATGTTCTTGCCTGCTTCGAGGTATTCTGGGTGATAATTACAAAGGGTTCTAATCTAGTCCTCTAGCTGTTTCTCAGGGACTGGTTTTAGAGAGTCCTAGCTGGTTCTTTTCTATAAATACACAAGGAGGTGTGAGGGTCTTTCCTGAGTCCTGCAGCCCTATCGGTCAGACCCCTTGTAGGATGTTGGGGCTTGGGGTCCACAGTTGACAGAGGTTTGTACTTCCTCGTGTGGCTCTCCGGTGGCAGATCAAAATGTGGGTTTGTCCCTGAGCCCGGGAGAATTGGAGAGGTACAGGCATTACTTTACGGAGGAGCAGAAAACACTGTATGAAGTACTTCGGTGGCCCCGGCCTTTCTCTGTGCCTCAGCCTCCCCATCTATAAAGCAGCGGGTTGCACACAGGGTACCTACGTCTCCATCCAGCTGGTGCTGCACAGATTTGGGGCAGTTCACAGGTTGGAGTCGAAGCACTCTTGGTGCCTGAGGTCTAACAGCGCCTCTTGTGATCAGAGTGGGGGCTTGCCGGGGAGAGCAGGGCCAGAGAAGAGCCCGCCCAAGCTCAGCAGAAGGGGCCTGGAGAGAGTTTGGAGTGGCTCCAGCCCCCACAGGCAGGGCTGCCTCTGGGGAGCGGGGGGTGGGGGGGGGGAGGAGGGCACTGGTCCCCCATCCTGCCAGCTTTCATCTCTCCCACCCCACCCCCTTCCTGGTGACTGTGAAATGCTTCCCCCTTCCTCTGCCAGACCCCAAGACCTGGGGACGCAATCTTTCCGAGGCCCCCACTTCTGCCTTCACATGTCCCTGGAGTTTTGGCCATAGGTTCAGATAGGTTCTGGGTGCTGTGGTGCCCCGGCGTCTGACGGGAAACTAGATTTTGGGTTCTGGGCCTAGTGTGGGGATGGCTCGGACTGCACTGCCACTGTGTTCCCTGCCTGTGTGAAGAGCCTGGAAACCCTAAAGCCTGGACTAATTTGGTCACTCCCAGTTCTCAGCACTCTCACGGCCCCTCTGAACTCTTTCTTTGTTTCTCTTTCCTTGTCTCTGTTTCCCCCTTGTCCTGGCTCTGGTGTCTCTCACAGAGGCCACAGAGAAAGCCAGCAGGCAGGGAGTGGGGAGAGGGGAAATTTTGGACCTTGCGAGAGTCTGGTAGGACAGCTCCAGTGCCCCTAACTCCAGTGCCATTTGTCTTTGGAACATAGGGGTTGGGGAGGGCAAGAGCAAGGGCAGCTCTTGCCAGGGGCCCCTTCCCCAGCTGTCTTTCCCATGTAATTATCTCCTCAGGGAGCCTTGAAGGCTAAATTAGGGAAGAAGGCAGGAATGAACCAAGGGACTCAGGGAAACCCGGGGCGGGGGCGCGCTCCTAAGAAGAAGAAGCATTGAGACCCAGAGAGGAGGTGGGAGTTTTTGCAGGATTGGCTTTTGGTCTGCCTGCCTTCATATTGTCCCCCTGTCCCACCAAGTTCGGGGAGAAGCTTAGCCCCCTCCACCCCCAGAGGGCTATGAGGTAGGGCATATCTGCCCACAATACAGGCTTCTCCCTGTCCTCAACAGAGCCTCTCTCCAGCCTCCAAACCTTAGCCCATTCTAGTCCTCCCACCTTTCCAGGCCCAGCTTGATGTTCCCTCTTGCCTCGTAGAGGAAGGAACTAGTAAGTCTGTATTTGGAAGAGCAAGGTTTGAGCCGAGGCTCCAAATCCCTGTGTGGCCTAGGATCACTCACATCCCTGCTCTAGACCTCACTTTCCCCTTCTGTAAAATGGGGTTAATGGTTTCTGCTGGCAGGCTCTTGTAGGGTGAGTGGGTGGTGTGATCACTCCCTCCCTGGGGGCAAGAGAGAGGGGGAAAAAACAGGCTCCACTGCCCCAGCTACTTCTCAGTGACCAGCCGTGGTCCCTCCTCCCTGCCCCCTACTGGTTTCTAAGCACAGGGCTGGACACTCTGAACCTCAGTATAACCTGGTAGACTTGAATTGGCTCAAAAGAGAATCACTATCCCCTAATTCCCCAACCCCCTCATAAAGCTTGGAAGTTCTCCCATCTGCTAGCCCAAATCCCTTCTGCTACCCCTTCCTTCTGCCTCCAGGAAGATGGGGAGCAGCTGTTTACCCCCTCCTTTTGGCCTCCATGGAAGAGACAATGTTCCCTTGTTTCGGGCCTGGGGCTCCAGTCACGCTGCATGGGCTGTGGGTGGAGATGGTGTGGTGTGAGCTCCAGAATAAGAAGGGAAGAGAAGAGGCTTTCACACTTTGCTGATGAAGCAGGAACCAGGCTGAACCCAGCCAGGGGCAAACAAGAGAGGCCCTTGGTGGCAGACGTGGCCCCTGACCCAACTCCAGGCTTTGGGGAGTCCCTCAAACTCAGGTCTCTCCCGGCCCAGAGTCTGTATCTGCCCTCTGCGTGGCGTATTATCCCCTTGTGAGCAGGTGGCCTGGATAGCAGGCCCAGCTCAGCCTCTGACTCGCTCTGAGACCTGGACAGAGTCATCTTGGGCCTCGACTTTCCCATCTGTACAGTGGGATGTTAGACAACCTGATCTTTGAAGCTCTGAGGGAGGACAGCCTGCAGAGTGGTCAAGGAAAACAGGAAGCATTGGAGTGTTGCTGGAAGAGAAAGGCAGCTCTGTGCAACAGCTGTGAGAACCTAGGAGCCCAGGGAATGAGGAATAACTCGTGGTCATTTAATCTCTGAACATCTGCTTGCGTTTCTGCTGGGAGGTGGCAGAGCCCTTGGAGCCTCCGTGCCCTGCCCCTTCCACACCCCTTGTCATTTCCACTTAGAACCACAATAGCCCGGATGATAGACTCTTCTTTCCAGGGCTCCCCTACCCTGGCCTTAAAGTACGGGGTCTTAGAGCCCAACCTTCTGCTCTCAGGTACTGATACCCATTTGACAGATGTGACAACTCTAGCCCAGAAACAGGAAGTGATTGTGTCTCAGAATCGTAGACAGATTGACTCACAGAATTTTAGCATACTGAAATAGCAGTAACAGTGGCTAACATTTATTAAGTACTTACTGTATCCCAGATACTCTGAATGTTTCATTCTTCAAATGTAAACCCTGTGAAAAATTTCCACTGCTGGATTCTTAGAATTGCAGGCTGTAGAGTGTCCGTGTCTTAGAGGTGAAGAAGCCCAAGCGATCCCTGTTTCTTGGAATTGCCCTGCCATCTAAGTAAGGGGGACAGGGTCGGGGGTGTTGGGGGGGTGTCACCTGCATACCCCTAACAGCCTGAGCACTTTCCTGGTGGTTATTTAAGTCACTGGGACCTGGGGGTGGGGTGGAAAGAACTTTGAGACTCAGAAAGGAGAATGCTGGGTCTAAGCTCCCGCAGCAAGGCAAGGCACAGCCAGGCCCAAGCACCAACCTCCTACTCCAGCTGACATCCCCCACCCCCACCCCCAGCTTGCCCAGCCAGCTCTTGCCTTGCTGAGGAAGGCCTGGGTTGCAGCTCTCCATCACCTTTTTTCTCTCTGTGTCCCCTTGGCGGGGAACCCATGGGGGCGGGGGTTCTCTCCTTTCCCTCCTTGGCTCTTTGCTATGATTTTTCCATGGAAACTGGTTTTGGGAGGGGAGGCAATCAGGACATTTGGAGTTCTGAGCGGTACCAAATATCTATAATTAAATGTCTTGTCACCCAGTAGGAGGGTGGGATGGGGAGGACAGGCAGAGGGCTGTCCCTTTATTCTGTTTATTCCCTGCCCCCCTACTCCTTCCTAAGGGCCCCGGACTATTGGAGGGAGTACAGTCCAGGAATGGGTGTTCCCCCCCCAAAACTTGGAAAAGTTGGGGGATGGACCGGAGTTGAGTCTGACATTTTTCAACCCCACATTTCTGGGACCAGCTGGTTTGGGGATGCTCTGGGCTGCTGCTAGTCCTGTCCCCAGCACCCTGCCAGTGTAGGGACTTGCCCCTCTTGCTTTCTTCCCCCATCTGTGATCTCAGGCTACACGTGCTGCCCTGCAGCAGATGGAGGCACCCCCAGGTCTGGGGGACCAGACTCTCAGAGAGTTCAGAATCTAGAAGCAGACCGAAGGGACTGTAGGAGGTTGAGGAATTGGCCTGAGGGTTGGCAGGGGAGACTTCTTGGAGGAGGCTATGCCTGGAGCCTGGCCTTGAAAACTGGGAGAGTGTGTATAGCCAGAGAAGAGAGGGAGGGCACAACATGAGCAAAGGCTAGGAAGAAGGAAAGACATGGCAGGTTGTGTGTGGTAGGAGTTTCCATCAGAGACGTGGGTGACCCTTGACAGAACAATGCATTCATCCATTTAACAAATACTTAACTGAGCTCCTAGACGCGCCCTGCCAGGTCCTGGGGATACAGTAAGAAACAAAACAAAGGCCTGGCCTCATGGAGCTTCCAGACTAGTGAGGAGACCTGTGTATAAATGGATACATTATGTGTCAGGGAGAGGTAGGGCCTAGGGAGCAAAAGAAAGCAGGTTAAGGGAGTAGAGACTGACAAGGAGGGAGTACTATCTTAGATCAAGAGGTCTGGGAAAGCCTTTATCAGGAAGTGAGATCTGAGCAGAGGCCTAGAGGAAGTGAGAGAGCAAGCCAGGTAGCCATCTCGGGGAAGGAACATTCTGGGCAGAGAAGAACAGCATGTGCAAAAGCCCTGAGGTAGAAGTGTGTTGGAGAAATGCGGAGGATTGTGCGGATGGAGCAAAGTACGAATGAGGTCAGACAGGTAAGGGCGGGTGGAGGTAGGTCTCATAGGCCAATAGCATCTACTTGAAGTGAGGTGCGGTGGGCACTTTTGGAAGGTTCTGAGTAGCGCAGTGGCCTGATCTGACTTAGGCGTTCATTGGTCTGCGCTGACTGCTCTGTCAGGGTAGTTTGCAAGGGCCCATGGTGGAAGCAGGGAGGCCACTAAGGAGGCCACTGGAATAATCTGGGTAAGGAGCTGATGGTGGCTCAGCCTGGGACCGAGGTGGTGGAGTAGTGGGTTTCTGCTGCAGCCCAGAGGGTTTCGTGAGGGCCCGGACCCCAGCATTCAAGGTGACCACGGAGCTACTGGGGCTCTCATAGCTGAGCAGCGTGTGAGGGGTTGGTTAGGGTGAGGAGGGGGAAGTTGATAAAGCCCCCAGGGTGTCCTGGGGCTATAGGCTGCACTGACCGCCCCCTGCAGACCCACACTGGCTGGGCTCAGAGAGTAGGAGAGTGGAACCACCACAGGGCCCTCGTGAGGATAGCGACAGTGCCATGTCCCATCGGTGTCTCCTCTGCAGCCGCCATGACACCCATCTGCTCCAGCTTGCATAGCTCCTGGGACAGGGAGCTCACGCCTCTCTAAGGTAACTCTGTCCCTCCCATTTGGTCCTCTAGCCAGGTGGGCATTGCCATGGTCGCAATATATGGATGAAGAAGCAGGTCCAGCGTAGACAGAGGTTTGCCTAATGCCCTGTGGCTCAAGTATGGGATTTGGCCCCAGGTGTCCTGACACCCAGGCCATACATCGGCCCCACAGAGTTCCCCCCTGAGCAGAGTTGGCTGGAATGGTGATGGTAGGGTGGGGGAAGGGGGAACCCATGTTTCCCAGAAAGGCTTGAAGCCCTGGCGTACTTATTGGGAAATGTGCCCAGGCAGCCTGGCGCCTTGCTGACAGGTCCTAAAACAGGGGCTCTGGGTCCCCTGGGAAGCAGGAGCCTATTGGAGCCAATGCCCCCACCTTGGGAGTTGATCCTCTCCTCCCACTTCCACCCCAGGCCTCTGGGGCATTCCAGCGGTGGACCAAGCCAGAGGAAAGCTGCCAGGCTGCCAGGCCCTGGGCAGTGACTGAGCCCCAGCCGATGACATGCAGGGGCCTGAGGCCCCAGCCAGGGTATCTGAGCTCCCAGAGGGCTGTCCGCGACCACCCCCTCCAGTAGCCAGGATCACCAGGGATGACTTGGTGTAGCACATGGCGGTCTGCACTAGGGGTCAGGGGATGGGGTCCAGCCTTAGCCTCTCCAGTTTACTTGTGGCCTTAAGCGAGTCCCTTCCCCTCAGAGCCACAGATTCCTCCATGCTGTGGGCACCAGGATAAAAACTACCCCCTGCCCAGGGCTGGTGGGAGAGGCAATAGCTTTCCTGAGCAGGTCCTATTTTGCAGACTGAAGAGCTGGCAGGTGGGGGCTCACAGCCCCATTAGGCAGCTGAGGAGACAGAGGCTGAGTGGGGCTGGGCCTCCCCAGGTCTGGCCCCCGACGCCTTGCCCTTGCCACTGGCAGCTGTTCTGGGCTCCTCCACACGCACAGATGAGGCCTCTCCCCACAGGGGTGGTGGGCTGGGACGCTCAGTCCGGGGCCTCGCCCCAGAAGTGGTGATGCTGCTGCCGCCAGGATTTTTAAACTTTGTCCAGGGCATGGGGCCCTCACGTGGCTCTGAGACTCTCCCCAGGCAGAGAGAGACTGAGGGGGCGTCTGCATAGGCCCCTGAGGTCAGAGGGACATGAGTTGATTCCAGTCTAGGCTGGCAGATGGGTGGTATATTCGTTTCCTATTGAAATTACCACACGTTTAGGACCTAAAACAGTACAAATATTATCTTACAGTTCTGGAGGTCAGAAGAAAAGGGTTTCACTGGGCTAAAAATTAAGGTGTTAATAGGGCTCTGTTTCTTCTGGAAGCTTTAGGGGAAAACCTGTTTCCTTGCCTTTTGCAGCTTATGGTGTCTGCTGACACTTCTTGCTTGTGACCCCTTCCTCCATCTTCAAAGCCAGCAGCTTCGCACCTCCAAATCGTTTTCCCACCCTGTACCTCCTGCCTCCTTCTTGTAAGGACCCTGGTGATTCCTTTGTGCCCACGCGGATCATCCAGGATAATTTCCTCCTCTCAGAATCCGTACTCTGCAAAGTCGCTTTTGCCATGTAAGGTAACATATTCACGGATTCCAGCGATTAGGACGAGAACATCTTTGGCAGCCATGATTCTGCCTACCACAGGTGGGCAGAGGGGCCGGGCTGTCAACTCCTGAGATCCAGAGTTTCCAGGAGGTGCTGGGCACGAAGCGGAGCCTGGGAACACAGGCCTGCTGCATTTATCCTGCATTTGTGTCTTCCTGTGGTCATTTGTCATTTGTCATTCCTTCATTCTGCAGTCAGCTCTTGAGCCCCTTAATGGGCAGTGGGGACACACAGGGAAATCTTGGACATCCTCCCTGCCTGCCAGTGCTTTTCAGCAAGGGTCCTAGTCCCCTGAGGTGGGTGGGGTCCAGACCATGGCTGAGCACTGGCCTGGTGGGAGAGGGACAAAAGTGCCAATGGGTCTCTTACGGATGGGCTTGGCTTTTAGGGGTGGCTGGTCCTGAGCTTGCTGACTAAAATTTGGGATGAAGCAGCTTCCAAGAAGGGCTGTTGGTGGGGAGTCCGGAGCCCCAGGCAAAGAGGGAAGGTGAGGGTCTAGGGAGGGAGTGGGAGTCACATCTCTGTGGGGCTGCTGTAGGTGAAGCTCAGGGGCAGAAGGGGAGGAGCTCCCTATCCCCGTGTGCCGGGAGCTTCATGTTGGGGATTGGTGACCCTGGTGCTGTTGGACCAGAAGACCTGTCTGGTCCCTTCATGCCCTGAGAGGCTGAGGCACTTCCCAGAAGGTGGCATGTGGAGGGAAGGAGCTCGACCCAGATCCTTTCTTCCCCCAGGCTGGCTTTGGGACCCAGGGCAAGCATTTACAGCCTCCTCTGCATTGCCCCCTCACGCCACCAAGGATTATTGTGCTGTTTTCTGTGTGTGTGTGTGTTTTAAAGATTTTATTCATTTATTTGACAGAGAGAGACAGCCAGCGAGAGAGGGCACACAAACAGGGGGAGTGGGAGAGGAAGAAGCAGGCTCCCAGCAGAGCAGGGAGTCCGATGCAGGGCTCGATCCCAGCACCCTGGGATCCCGCCCTGGGCCAAAGGCAGACGCCTAACGACTAAGCCACCCAGGCGCCCTCCACCAACGATGATTGTTAAGATTAAATGAAATCATGCTAAGAGGTCTTGGCACATAGAAAGTGCCCAGGAAGTGTTAGTTCCTTCTTTCATGACTGAGAGGCAGGAAGCTAGGATTCTGAGATTCTCATAGATGTTGACTCCAGGGTGTTCCCAGCATCTCTTTCCAGCTTAAAGCAAAGGACAAAGCTCTAGACAGGAGGGCAGGTGGGGTACTGACTGGGGAGGGCCGGTGGCCCAGTAGCCTGGGCCTTTGGAGATGGGAGGTGGGCAAAGGAGAGGGCTGGGCATTTGTGTAGAGTCCAGTACCCACTGTCCTTGCTCTCCTCTCCAGCTCCCCCTCTCGCTTTGTTACCACCAGCCCCAACCTGGAGGCTGAGCAGAGCCAGAACCCTCTCTGGTCAAAGCCCCAGGCCCATGGGAACCGGCCTGTGAAGCAGGGCCCAACAGCCCCTCCAAGCCAGAGAGTCTGAGGGTCTGTGTGCCTGGTGGGCTTTGGGGTCGGACCAATAAGGGTTAACATCTCAGAGCAGACTCTGACTCAATCACTGAGTGAAGACTAACAAGTCATTTCATCTCAGCTTGGAGCCTCAGTGTCCTGCTGTGTCAGCCCAGGACCCCACTCTCGGAAGCTCTCAGAACGGTGGCCACTTTAAGGGCATGTACTTTTGAGATTGCTAGTTCAGAGTGTAGAATCTTGTGGTTTCAGGATGAAGGATTCTGTTCTTTTCCAGGAGTCCATACCTCTTAGCTTGATTTTGTTCGTGCATTTGAGATGGTTACTTCTTGGTTCTGAGACTCTGGGGCCAAGGAGAGGCGGGGCGGTCCTGGGCCAGTGCGGGGGACTGTGTTGGAGGGGGCCAGGCTGAGTGAGCTAGCGCCAGGTTGGTGTCTGTTTCCTGTTTATTGGTTCCCAGGGGGTGAGCAGGCCCTGCCCCAGAGCAGCAAGGAGCAGGAGGGAGGGAGGCGGGGTGTCCTGGCTGCCAGCCAGCCCCACAGCCCAGCCTCCTGGGACGGCTGAGACCCCTCCCCCTGAGCCCCCTTAGACAAACATCCAGTCCTTTCCCAGGACAGGGCACTGGAGGTCAAGGAGCAGATGTGGAAGGAAAGGGATGGGAGGACAGGAAGGGACCCTTCCCCCAAAAAATCCTACTGACTCCATCTTTCTTGGCTGCCTGTGTCACTGAAGTTGCATTCTGGGTTCCTCACTGTCCCCCTCTGTCTCTCCCTGTCTCCCGGGGGGGGGGGTGGTTGGAGTGGTGTGGTGGTGTGATGTCCAACTTCTTGGCAGGCCAGGAGGCAGGAGGAGGAAGAAAAGGGATAGGGCCCTCGATCCCAAGAGGTCCACCTGGAAAGATCTTTAGAAACCAGCTGTGTCAGGGCGCCTGGGTGGCTCAGTCAGTTAAGTGTCTGCCCTCGACCCAGGTCATGATCCCAGGGACCTGGGATGACAGTTGCAGTGGGCTCCTTGCTCAGCGGGGAGCCTGCTTCTCCCTCCGCCTGCCTCTCCCTCTGCCCGCCACTCCCCCTGCTTGTGCTCTCTCTCTCTCTGACAAATAAATAAATAAAATCTTTAAAAAAAAAAAAAAAAGGAAAGAAAGAAAGAAACCAGCTGTGTCTTCTATCCATCCCTTATCCCAGCATTATTCAGAGGGTAAACTGAGGGCCAGCAAGGGGAGGGCTCTTCCCCAAAGCCGAGACATAGTGGACCAGGCCCAGCAATCTGCCCTGTGCACCTCACTGCTGTTCCAGCCCCACCCTTGGACTGCTGCATGTAAGGGGCCACTGGGGATACTTGAGAGGGGGGATGGCCTGGGTCACTTGGCATTTTAGCGAGTTGGACTAAAGCAGGCAGGAACAAGAAGCCTCGATGTATGTCTTCAGAGAGGTCTCCGTTTGACCAGAGCACACAGGGAGAGGCCGTGTGTGCAGGAGCCAGGTCGAAGGCCTCAAGTGCCAAGTTAAATGGCCAGGGCTCTGTCCTGTGGGCAGTGGGGAGCCATGGAAGGTTAGGAGCTAAGGAGGAGCATTGCCAGATGGACACATTAAAAAACACCCTCTGGCTGTGGACTGGAGAAAGCAAGAGATGAGAACCCCAAATAAGGGGTACAGGTGATGCAGGGATGGAGAAAAAAGGACTTACTAGGGAGATCATTTAGAGGTGAAACCCGACAATTTAAATTTAGCTCAGGGGCATCATCAGAAACTGGGATGAGGGGAGTGGGGCCCACCTCCCTTATTTCAGTTAGAGAATATGGCAATGGGACAGAAGGCAGGGCCATCTGAGACATCCCCCTGCCTCAGGGCAGAATGTGCCTCTGCATTTCTAGAAGGAGAAGGGGGCTCTGAGCAGGCTCAGGTGCTTCTTGTCTGACTTCAGTCCCTCCTGCTTCAGCAGAAGTGCCTGCTTCTCAGTGGGGTCACCAGAGAAGAGCAGAGCTCCAGGCTACACCCCAATCCCACTCCTTCTGGGATTGGCCTGGGTAGGGGAGCATAGGGGGGGAAGAAGGAGCAGGCCTGTGCTGCCTTGCTAGCTATGACCCAAGACCAGTAACTCAGTCTCAGTCTTCCCCTCTGTGAAGTGGGAATCCCAGATGTGTCAGAGTCCAGGAAAGCTCTGGACTGTGCTGGCTCTCAGGAGCTGGGGGCAGGTGGACAGGCAGGCCGTCTTGCTAGCAGGGCTCGCAGTGGGTCCTGTAGTCAGAGACTAAGAATCCTTGTGATATTTGTACCGCAGACCCCAAGACAAATGCTGTTCTGTGCCCTGCAGTCCTGGAGGTCTTTCTGGAGGAGAGAAGGACAGGCTGTAGGGAGAGGAGCAACTTAGATTTGGGGCCTGATCTGAGCCCGTTTCCTCATCAGATGCCTAAGTAGCCTTCGAGCTCCTTGCTGCACCCCATCCTCTTCTCCCCTCCTCCTGGACCAGAGCTTTCAGGCTTCTCCCCAAGGCCAGCGGGGGCGTTGCCTGGGGCGGGTGAGGAATTTCCGAGGGAGCAGCTAAATTCAGCCCCAGCTAAAAATAGTCCTGGGCCTGGCCCCAAGGCTGGAGGGGGAAGAAGAGGAGGAGGAGGAGGGCAGGGCAAGCCCTTATCTTGCCTGCCCCACCTCTTCACCTGGACCCAGGGCCTGGGCTGCAGATGGCCTCCTCCCTCCTCACTCACACCAGCCCTTTCCCTTATGGGGCTCTTTGCTTTCTTCTCTCCTCCCTCCTCTGTCCTTCTCCCTGCCCTCCTCCCCCAGCCTCGCCCCTTCTGGCTGTCTCTTTTCCCTGTATCTCCCTGCCTCTGACAGAGCCAGACAGAGGCCTGTGGCCAGGACCAGCAGAGGGCCTTGCATAGGGAGGTGTCCCCTTGGCACTTGGTTCCTGAGTGCCAGGAACCACCCCCCTCCTCCACTGGCAGCTGATTGCAACCCCTCTCTTCTGGGATGGGAGTGTGGGGGATGACAGACCTCAAAGTTTCCAAGGTATGGAGATGTGGGTGGGGCCCCTGGCTCACCCCGTGACCTGGTACATGGTTCTGGTCAAGTGGCTCCACCCTTGCCAAGCCCTCCTGTTCCTGGCACACGGGGCATCAAAACACATTTATTAAATAAATAATGTGGAGGGGGTGGGGAAGGCAAGAGGAAGAGAGCTAGGCCCGGCCCTTGGGGAGTTCCCAAGCTGCTCTAAGCTCTTCCCACCACCCATGTCCAGCCCTGTTTGGGCTCTGCCCTGGGGATGGCAGGCCCGAGCACCCCGGCAGGTGAGAGCTGGCAGGTGGGCGAAGGGGCCTGTCCTGAGCCAGTACCAGCTGGGGGTGGGGTGGGAGCTAGACACTGAGGCTCAGGGAAGGTGACGGTCCTAGCTCAGATCACGGAGCGCAGAAGGACAGAGGTGGTGTTAGAACTGAGGCTGGCCTCACTCCACGGCTGCAGGAGTGAATTTGGTCTAATGTAGCAGAGAGATCAAGAAGGAAGTGGGTGGAAAGTCTTAGGAGACTGACCCTTAGTACTTGCGGCTCAGGGGTGGGGGTCACAAGTAGTGGCAGCAAAGCTCGTCAGGCTCTCCCTGTGTGCCCGGCACTGATCTGAGTACTTTCCAGGCACCCACTCGTTTAATCTCACAACCACCTGAGGGCAGGTACGGTCATCCCTGTTTCTAGATGAGGAGCCCGGGCAAAGCGTGATCAAGTAGTTGGCCTGGGTTAGGGAAGCTAGCTAAGTGGGGGATTGAGTTGAAACCCAGACAGTCTGGTTCCAGGATCTATGAACGTCACTCAGGCTCCTGGCTTTCAGGACAGCCTGTGTGGGCGGCGTGCCATCACTGAGGTGGGTATGAGGGAGGAGAGACTGGATTCCGCTTTGGACTTAGGAAACCCACTGCATTTGCAGTCCACAGTCCCGGCCCATAGTGGTTGGCTCCCTATGAGGGGCCCCTGGGGTGCAAGAGAAGGTGATGGGCAGGGCAGAGGGAATGAGTATTTCCCCCTATCGTTGGCCCAGGGACCTTTCTCTAGGTGCTGGAGTGCAGCTGAGGTGGGTGCTGGGCTCCTTGCTTGTGGAGAAAGCTCTGGGTTGGAAGGGTGCTGAGATGAACCACAGGCGGGGGAAGGAGGGGTGGGTAGGGGCAGGCCAGGCAGTGCTGGCGCGTCCTGCCTGCAGTATCTGGAAAGCAGATCTCTTGGGCCATGGCCGGCGTGACTCAAATGGAGACAAAAAAACCTTCCATATTTGGACAAAGAGCCCAGAGAGGCCCGGACCCGCAGCCAGCCCAGGCTGCCTCCCCCCACCCCCGGTCTCCCTCTGGGCCCCTAGCCCTGAGCCCTGTCCCACGAGTTTAACTCTTGGGCCTCAGGCAACACTGTGGCCTCCTCCTCAGTTATCAGGCCACCTTCCATGTGGCCAAGCCTGGGCCATGGGTGCTGGAGAAGAAACACCAAGTGTTGGGCCCTGAGCTTGGGGTGGAAATGCAGGGAGGAGTCCTGGCAGAGCTTGCAGGTTGGAAGGGGGTTACACACTTATACGGACAATTCACATGCGGGGGGATAAGTTGACTGTAGTATAAACCCAGTGTGGCAAAGCCTGAGGTCCACCACATGTAGGCATGCACACACACACACATACACACACACACACTCATACATTCATTTCTTTTCAATCCCCAGCAGACTTCTGTATTCACTAAGACATCTGTGCAGATATCAGAAATGAGGACCCAGCCTGAGAACCTCTCACACCTTCCCTGGAGCAAGCTTTGAAGACAGCAAAGTTGGAGTAGATAGGGACAGCCAGATGTCAACTTAACAAGTAATGTAAAGAGGCATTATCCATCTGGGGAAATGCAGATAGAGCCCTCCGTCCCTGCGCTGAAACCCCACGTCCCCCCCGTGTGGGGCTGGGCTGTGCAGTGGATGCCAGAACCAGGTGAACGGGGAGAGGGTCTCAGCCCACTTTCTGCCTGGAGCAGGACCTCACTCCCAGGCGGAGGACCCAGATGCTTGCTGTCACTGGTGGGGTAGCTGAGCTGACCACACAGCTGCTCCTAGCTTTTCTAATTAGCCCTGGGTAATTAACTCTGGAATCGGCCTGGGTGATGGGTTTGGAAAGCCCAGGGTAGCCTTTAAAATTCAGTTCCATCGTCACCCACTGGTACCTATATGTGCAGGGTTAGCATGTGGGCTATAGGACAAACAGACAGAGGTTCCTGCCCCAAGAAGAGGTGGGAGCCCCATCTGAGAACTGAGGACCAGAAGGAGGCCAAAGTGAGGGAGGGCAAGGGAGGCTAATGTGGCTGGAGCCTTAAAGAACAGCAGGACTGACTGGCAGAAATGGGGCCAGGCCTTTCAGTAGGAGAGAACCAGGAAGGTAGAGGCCTGTGATGGCATAAGCCCTGGTGTGTATGGGGTGCCATGAAAGCTCCCTGTTTCTGGAGAAGTCAGGGGGGTCCTGGGGAGTCTGGAAGGCCAGCCCTGAAAGTCTGGAGTTCACCCCAGGGCAGTAATTTCCAAACTCTTAAAAATAGTGGGGTGGCCCCTGAGTGGCTCAGTAGGTTAAGCGTCTGCCTTCAGCTCAGGTCATGATCCCAGCGTCCTGGGATTGAGCCCCTCATTGGGCTCCCTGCTCCAAGGGGGAGCCTGCTTCTCCCTCTGCCCCTCCCCTGCTCACGCTCTCTCTCTTTCTGACAAATAAATAAAATCTTAAAAAATATATAGTGGAACCCTTTCTTCTAGAGGAATCTTGACTCTACACTATAAAACAGGTCAGCTTGGAACCTTGTTGGTAAAAGTGAAGGCGGGGGCGTATCTGCCCTCTTGAATCACGTCTCCCCCCATGTACTTCCGTGGAGCCCCCTAGGACTCCGGCAGAGACCCCTGTTTGGGGCAGAAGGGCCCCAGTGGACGGGTTGAGAGCAGGATAAGCCTGTCCCTTCAGCTTCTCCTCAGGCTCAGTTCAGTCCAGCCAGGCTTCCTGGGCAGGGACAAACCCTGGTGGGGCCATGTCTCCAAAAGGAGCCAGGATGATGGAGCACCCCACCTTGGGGCTCCAATGAGCAGGCGAGGTCCCCTACCAGGGGCCTGTAGAGCTGGGCTGGGCCCTACTTGGTTAGAAAGACGCCCTTTCAGAGTGGTGAGAAGACCCTGATTGCTGACTGCTGCTTTCCGGGAAGGTCCAGGCCCTTCGAGGGAGGTGGAAGCTAGCTGCTAGCAGTGCTCCCAGCATGGGCATGCTGTCTGGCCCAGCTCCATCACTGACTGAGGACAGAGGGAGGCAGCTGGCTCCTCTAAGATGAGGTAATTTAGGTTAGAATTGGAGGACTCCTCCAGAGCTCAGAGTAAAAGGAAGTATGAACAGATATTGGCTGGAGAGAGCCTGAGCTCTGAGCCTGGCCAGTCCGAGGCCCTTCATGACCCAGGCTTTGCCCACCTCGGACACCAGCCTACCTGGCCTGCCACAGAGCTGAGACTCCCACTTCTTTGGCCATCAAAAACACTGACGGAGTCCGAAATTGTCAAGCGTAAAGACGGGATAATGCACCTTGCAGAGACCAGCATATGCTGAGGCCTGGTGTGTAAGAGTGTGATGATGGACTGGAGGAATCACTGTGGCCAGAGCATGACACAGCCAGAGTGTGACACAGGTGGGGAGCTGGCGAAGTTTCACCTGATGCTGGCGTGTCCGCAAGAGCTGGGTCACCCAGAGTGTTGGGGGCAGCCTGACTGCTCACGTTTGATCCTACATCCAGCTGTGTTGGTGTCATGGTTAGAATAGATTGGAGCCGGGTGGCTTAGGTTCGAATCCTGCTCTTCCTCTTAGCTGTATGACCAGGAGCAAGTACTTAATCCCTCTGTGGCTCTGTTTATGCACCTGTAAAATGGGGGTGGTGATGGCTGAGGAGGGGTCCCAGGGATGGGGAAAAGTGGATGGGGTCACCAAGAATAGCTTAGAGTCATCTTTGAGGGAGAGGGATATGCTGAGTTCCCAGAGGGAGGCTCAAAATACCCCCCAGGCAGCTGCCACAGGAAAACAGCTACGGGGCTTCGCTGAGGTGGGGTGGGGTTCTGTGGGCTTGGGGATCTACTGGATTCTTATTGGCAGAAATTCCCACCCTGCTATGACGTTGCCTGCGGCTGACCTCCCTTTACAGTCGGTATCTATGGCCCAGAGAGAGGCAGGATTGCTAGGGTTGCCCAGCGAGTTCCAGCCCCAGGTCCTTCATCTAGATTGGGGACTCATCTCCAAGCTTCGGCTGCCTCAACGCCTAGCCTTGAGGTTGCCTGACTTGAGGGGGCGTGGGGCCTATAAGGGAGGAATTTGACGGCTCTCTGCAGAAAGGGCGAGGAGCTTCCTCTCTGGCAGGGGGCAGGGAAAGTGTCTGGAGGAGAGGACAGATGACACTGGAATTGTACTAAAGAAGACTGAGTGGGAAACCGAAGGGGAAAAGCAAAGACAAAGCCTCCAAACTCAAGGTCCCAGAGCAACCCCCTCCTTCTTTTATCTGGTTTTCACTCACCAGGAGCCCCCTTGGGACTTGGTCCTGTGTGTAGGCTGGGAACACAGGGCAGTGCCCAGGGGCGATCGGGGGCTGCTGTGGAAAGGCCTGGAGACTGGGGGAGCCCAGAACGTCAGTGTACAGAAGGGACAGTTCCTGAGGAAGAGACTGAAGCGAAGCCTTTGATGGGTAAGAAGGAAGATGAAGAGGGTTGCAAAGGCCGAGATGGGAGCCTGAAGCAGCCAGTGGATGCCAGGTGGTGAGGTGAAGGGTTTAAAAATTCAATGTATATAGTTAATATTTTGAATAGGTAATATACTCATGTGGTTAAGAAAAATCCAAAAGGGGCGGGGGGCGACTGGGCGACTCAGTTGTTTGAGCGTCTGACTCTTGATTTCAGCTCAGGTCATGATCTCAGGGTCCTGGATCGACCTCTGCATCAGGCTCCACACTCAGCGGGGAGTCTGCTCGAGATGCTCTCTCTCTGTCCCTCTACCTCTCCCCGTGCTCTCGTGTGCACATTCTCTCTAAAACAAATGGATACGATCTTTAAAAAAAAAAAAAGGAAAAGAAGAAAAATCAAAAAGGATAAAAATTCTCCGTCCTGCCAACTGCCTAGTACGTACCCTGCCCCACCCAGGATACCCGTGTATTAGTTTTGTGACTCCTTCTATTTGCAAATACCTGCAAATGCACTGTCTTTCCTCCACTTTCCACATGGACAGAGGCACACAGCTGGCTACTTAGTGAGATCTTTGCCCAGATCTTTCCTTATCAGTGCGTTAAGAGCTTCGGTATTCTTTCCTGCCCTGTGCGGTGTCCCATCACACTGACAACCAGAGCTGTATTTAACCACACATTAAAGGATGTTTAGGTTATTTTCAGTCTTCTGTTACGAATAGTGCTGTGGTGAACGAGCTTGTTCATAGGTTATTCTGTACGGGGGCTGGTGTATGTTTAGATGTTCAGTTTCTTAGGAGTCGAATTGCTGGGACGCAAGGTGTATGGGATTCTGATTCTGACGCTCTGCAGAGGGTTCCGCCCCCGCAGCAAGCAGCCGGCTTCCGCACAGCACCCCCAAGCTGGACCCGCGCTATTGTCCCAAGCTGAGAGGTGAAATGGTATCTCAGTGTATTTTAATTTGCATTTATCTTACAATGAGGAAGGCTGAGCATCTTTCCACATGTCTGAGAGACATTTGGATTCCCTTTTCAAGGAACTGTTCATGTCCTTTGCCCATTTTTTTCTGTTGCAGCGAGAGAGGGAACACAAGCAGGGGGAGTGGGAGAGGAAGAAGCAGGCTCCCAGCAGAGGAGCCTGATGTGGGGCTCGATCCCGGAACGCCGGGATCACGCCCTGAGCCGAAGGCAGCCGCTTAACGACTGCGCTACCCAGGCGCCCCTGTTTTTTATCAATTTCTAGGAAGCTTTATAAAATTAAGGAGTTTATTATTGTCTGGATTATGAGTTGTAGATATTTTTTCCAGGTTTGGCACTCGATTTTTGCCTTTATTTGTGGTATATTTTTGCCATGCAGAAGGTTTTGTTTTTATGTGGTCTAACTTATCAAGCTTTTATTTTATGGCTTCTGTATTCGGAGTCACGGTGAGAAAGGCGTTTCCCACTCCAAGGTTGTAAAGCAATTTCCCCATGTTTCCCTCTGTTGTTTTATGCTTTCTTGTTTTGTTTTACATTTAAATCTTTGACCCATTTGGAATTCATCCTGGTGTGTGGCGTGAGTTACGGCTCCCGCTCTCTTTTTTCCCCAGAACTAGAGTGTCTTTTTGGGGTGGGTATGAAGCTGTTGGAGGTCAAGGCAGAGTGGTAAGAAGGGCTTGGGGCGACACCAGTCTAATGTGATAGGCACTTGCAGATGGGGCCTAGGCTGGGGGCATAGCATTCCCAAATACTCATCTTTGTTGTGTGACATCGGACAAGTCCCATCCCTTCTCTGGGCCTAAAGTATACCTAGAGTATAGCTGAAGAGGCCCTGGATATCACCCTGAACCCAGGGCTGACTGTGAGGGAGGTGATGGCCAGCAAGAGGGGGCCGTCCTGCAGGCGGGGACACGGAGGATAGCCACGGATCCAGCACCCATCCAGGCTGGGCTGAAGTGGAGGGGGTTGGGGGGCTGGCAGCAGAATTCACTGTGTTCTTGGAGTGGGCAGGCAGGAAGGCAGAGAGGGGCGGGCACCCATTTAAAAATACCCACTGCCTCCTGGCACGGCGGGCAGGGGTGGGGGGCAGGCCCTCTGCCAGGCCTCTGGATCCAGGAATGCTGAGGGTTGCTGGAGCAGGCACATTGTCAGTTGAGGACTGTGGACCCAGCCCAGCCCAACCATAGCCATTCCTGGAGGTCCTCTTCCCGCCACCATGAAGCAGGCATCCTTGTCCTCTCCAGTGGAGAAATAGGGACAGACCAACCTCCCAGAGTCTAGTCCTGGTACTGTCCTGGACTTGCTGTGTGACCTGGGGCCAGTCCCTGTCCCCTGGCGTCACTGTCCATCAAAAGGGGCAACTGGACTTGCCTCACATGCTTCTACCATCCTTGGGCCTCAGCCAGATTCCAGTTTGGATTAGAGCTGGGCGGGAAGAGCTTGAGGTCCTTGCCTCTGCCTCCTTCACAGACGGGGAAACTGAGGCCATGGAGGGGACCCTGACCTCTGCCCTGCCTTTGCTCTTCCTGGCTTTCCTGTGCCTCTGGACCCTCTTCCCTGCCCCTACGCGGCCTGTACCAACTCCCCACCCCCACTCCTGGGCCCCAGTGGTCAAATTCCAGGGCAGCCATTGCCGTGGCAACAGCCAGCTCACAGGGCCCCTCCTCTCGGGGTTCTCCACCAGGCTGTTGTCCAGGGAGGAGGCAGAGAGGGCCTCCCACCCCTAGGGGACTAGAGGGGTTGGGGGTGGGGCAGGGAGGAGATCAGACCCAGCTGGTTTCTCATTTGTTTTCCAAAGGAGAAAATGCAAAAGGCACAAAGTGCTGCCAGCAAATGCTATTCTGTTATCCCAGACACAGTGAGAGGGACAGAGGTGGTCACCTGGGCTGGAGACAAGAGAGCCACCCAGAAAGGCTCTTGGAACCTTGTACCTGGAGAATCGCCCCATAAAAGGGTCTAAGGCTCAGGATTTGGAATGGGAGATGGAAGATCCTTCCTAAGGTCACCACCATCCAATGCTAAGGCTGCCTAGGGACTGAGGGCCCCAGCCCATCTTGGGCTTTCTCCCATGGTCAAAGGAGTTACCATGGTACCCTTGGAGAGGGTGAGTTTGTTGGCCTTCGGGTTATGCAAACAAGGACTGCCAGAGGATGCCTACCCTGGGAGGAGGTTGGTGCACTCAACCTCTGAGATGACCTGCCTTCTTTTTTTTTTAAAACCTATTTATTTTTTTAGAGAGAGAGAGCGAGTGCGCACATGGGGGGGGGGCAGAGAGCGAGGGAGAGAGAATTCTAAGCAGACTCCCAGCAGAGCAGGGAGCCTGGCCCGGGGCTTGATCCCATGACCCTGAGATCATGACCTGAGCCAAAACCAGGAGTCGGACACCCAACAAACTGCACCACCCAGGCGCTCCTGAGATCACCTGCTTCTAAGGTTCTCTGGTTATTCATAACGAGCCAGTGCTTATGGAGAGCCCTGTTCCAGGCACAATGCTAAGTAAGCCCTTTATATCCCGTATTACATAGATGAAACTGGCACAGATACAGGCCTCCTGGAGGTTGGGGCAGCCATCAGTGCAAGGTGATCTCTGGCTTGGCCCTCCTTTTTCCAGGGCCCCCACCCACTGTTAACGTTCAGGTGTGTAGTGTATTTGCTTCCAGGCTTTTCTCCTTGCATATATATACATAGATAGATAGATAGATAGATAGATAGATAGATAGATAGATAGATAGATGAAAGAAAGAAAGAAAGAAAGAAAGAAAGAAAGAAAGAAAGAAAGAAAGAAAGAAAGAAAGAAAGAAAGAAAGAAGAGTGTATATTTCATGATGTGGCAATGGTGCAGTTTGTATGCTTCTTACCGCTTTCAGTTAGTACCACACTGAACTTTTCTCCGTGGCACTTTAAAGAGCTCCGTAAGTGCATGATTCCCACAGCCTCGCGGTCAGTTCCCACCGTGGCGAAGAAGGTGGTAGGAATGTCCTCGTCCTCCGTCCTCCTCTGCCGCTGCTGTCCCCTGGACTGGAAGGCACCCCCTGTCCTGCACAGTGGAATAGATGTGGATAGATATCCTGACCCCGCGGTCCCCCGTGGGCACAAGTCCTGTCACCGCGAGACCTCGAGCCCAGTCCTTAACTTCTCTGTGTCCATCTCCTCTTGTGTAAAGCAGGGTAATAATAGGGCCCACCTAGGAGGCCTGTCTTCAGGTTAAAATAAATACCTGTTAGCTGCACTTAGGAACCCCTTGAGAGAGATTAGCTCCTGTTTGCTCTCTTAACTTCCTCAGGCACCGCAGGTCACTGACGGAGGGGAGGATTTGACCCCAGCCTCATCACCTTCATCTTGAGGAAGTGAGCAAGTTATGACTCCTCACTGAGCCTTGGTTTCCCCCCGAGTTGCTATGAGGATCTGATGAGAGTAAGCCCACAAGCGTTTTGTAAACTGTGAAGTGCTGGGTGATGCCACTTATTGTCCATATCAGAAGAGCAAGGCCGCAACTCCAGAAGCCTGCGGTGCTCGGAGCAGGAGGGGAGTCATCAGATCTGGGGTATTAGGACAGCTTCCTGGAAGTGGTAGTCCTGGTCCTGGGGCTTTGGGACAGTAGAGTCTAGGCCTGTCTCTGGCTGACTTTCAGCTGGGAATCCTGTTGCACGTGTGTGTGCACGCACACGCTGGTGACTGTGGCTGCACTGGTATTAGGACTGGTCACTAGTTGTTGATACAGAGCAGCGAGGCTTGGAAGTTGAGGCTGCCTCTGGTCAGCCCAAAGTAGAGACCACTTCTGCCAGTGTGACCCAGACCCAGTGACAGCCCCCTGGAGGCTGGGGTGGAGGGAATGTTGATCAGAGCATGTTCACTGTCCCTGGGCATCTCCGCCACCCGAGACTTACCCAGTATGATGGGAGGGGCTTCCCTGGGCTCTGGGTTGGGCCAGGGTACCCAGAGCTTACTTTACAGCCAGAGTGACTTACTGATGGATTGAACTTGCTCCTCTCCTGGGGTGTCTCCTGGGTCTTGGAATAGGGTAGGGGTAGGGGAGGTGGGGGCCACAATGCCTCCGAGCAGGTTGGGCCCCTTTGGACAAGATTTAGTGGAAGAGCCCCAAGGGCCCAGTTCTAGCCTTAGCTGACTGCCTGCTGCCCTGGGGGTCTCGAGATACTTTCCTCTCTGAGCCTCAGTGCCTATACGTAAAATGAGAAGGAATGGACCTTTCTGTGGCTCCCTCCTTTATAAGGAAGGCCTGAACATGGGCATTCTAAGCTTGCTGTGCACATTCATAACACTGAAACTTACTGTCATTCATTCACTGATTCACAAATATGTACTGGGCACTTACTGTGGGCCAGACTGTTCTAGGCATGGATACTGAAGTCTGCAAACTCCGTAAAGGGGAGGGATCACCTCTGCCTTGTTCGGGCAGCATCCACACCTAGACCAGAGGTCAGATTAGTAGGTTAGTAGGAGCTGATAACACCTCAAGCTTTCCTCGGCCTTTGGTGGTTTGAGTATAATTTCTGGCACCATTGTAAGTAGGGAAGATTGCCTCTTTTGTCTGCTAGGATTTTGAGAGCCCCCAGGATTATATCTACAGCTCAGGCAGGCCCTGCTCCCTCCTCCCTGCCTCTCAGCTCCCTGGGGCTCTGGCCTGAGGCTGGCCTGGCCTTTCCCAGGGTGCCTGGCCCACAGCCCAGTGAGTCATCTTCCGCTCTAGAGGCAGGACACCCCATCCCACCCCAAGCACACAAATGGAGCCCACCCCCTCCCTCTCCCCCAGCTTGTGCCTGGGTCCGAGAGAGGGAGGGAGCAGGAGGGTCTGGAAACAGACACTGGATAACTTCCTTTCCCACGATCCCTCACCCCAGCCTCCCTGCATGCCGGAGAACTGGGTGGAGAACTGGGTGGAGGCGAGGGAAGGGAACCCTCCTTTGCAGAGTATCTACTGTGCTACAGGTGTTCACCCTCATTTTCCAAGTGGGGAAACTGAGGCCAAAAGGAAGGGATGTTTGCAACAGCTGGAAGGTGGCCGTATTGGGCCCACACTATATGGGCCCAAATCTCTATGCTGTGTTCTATGCTAAGCGAGGTTTAGACGTTTTGAATGGGACAGTTTCTGGAGTTGGGAGGGGAGGGCTCTGGGAGATGAGCTCACACACAGGTTCGGAGCTAGGACTGGGACCATAGGCCAAACCACTATTGTGGGCAGAAGCGTGCACAGGGTTGGGTGGGTGCGTTTCCTGGGAGCTACGGTTGCCAGATTTAACAAATCCTACTAAGGCTTCATCAGATTCCAAATGGTATCCTTGCCCCCCAGCCCTGGCCTCCGAGGGTGGGCCATCCTGCCCACTCAGTCTCTGCCTGAAAAGTAGAAATGACAGTCCCAGCCCCTTGGGTCCTGGAGATGAGGAAATTCAGAGCTTATTAGCTGGTCAGGAGGTGTTTTTCACATCAGTTGGGGTCTGTCTATCCACCTACCCCCTACCCGCCACCTCCTGCTTCCGGCCATTATCCTTGATGTTAAGAAACTCTTCCTTCCCAAGCTGGAAGGTCCAGCTGTATCTTCTTGAGATTAAGCGGGGATGGGGGAGGGCAGAGAAGAAGAAAGGGAAAAAACCCACTTGAAAAAAAGACCAGTTAAATTCAAACCACATGCACCGCATCCCCTGCCGTGCAGGCCTCTGCTGCCATCTGTGGGCGTCTTCCGGAACTGCGTGTGCAGTTTCTCACTAAAGCCAGAAGGCTGGCTCCTGGCGCCGGAAATCTAGGAGGATGGTCAAGCTGTCCACTGGCTGTCTCAGGCGTGACCTCACTTACACACCTTCAGGGAGCATGGTGAGGAATTTAGAGTCCACCTGAACCCTCCCCTTCGTTCCCCATTTGTCTACGGAGGAGAGAACAATCCCAGAGTGGGGAGCGACTCTGCTAAGTCACGGAGCAGGTCAGTCATTTGACACGTATGTATTGTGTCTCCTGGTCAGGGACACAGCCATGAACACAGAGAAGCCTGGTCTCTGCTTTTATGGACCTTATGGGGAGGAAGCTGTGGACACAGACCTTCCTCTTGTTTCCATCTCTCCTATTAATGCCAGTCATCCAAGGAAGAGAATACAGCCCATCACCATCTATTTCAAGGAGTCCTGGGTTTGGCTTTGATTCATTAATGTGCTCTGTGACCCTGGGGAAGTCACTCGCCTCTCTGACCTGCTGATGACTTGGGGTCAAATCCCAGTTTTGCCATGTCCAACTTCTTGACCTCAGGCACATTGCTTCAGTTCTTGGAGCCTTTCTTTAGGCATTTCTGAAATGGAGGTAATAGTTACACATAACTTAGAGGATTGGTGTGAGGCTTAAATGAGACAATACATGAGAAACAGCACCTCACCCGACATGAGCTGGTAGTAAAAGTCAGACCCCACCAAGGGTCTGGGGAGTGCAAGTCCCTCCCGGAGGCCCAGGAGGGGGTCAGGAGTGCAGTGGGTGAGGCGTTTCTTCTGGGTTGAGAGGTGGCCAGCACGGTTCATCGGCCAGAAATTGGGCCCGATCCCCCAGCACAGGGAGTGAGAGCTGCCAGCTTGAACCTCCTGTCAGCCAGCAGGGGTCAGTTTCTAGAAGGTGAGATTTTCTAGTGCTGCCGAGGTGGGGGGTCCCAGCCGAACTCCTCTGGGCCAATAGATGAAATCCAGGTCTGCACAGAAATCATCCCCTTGCTTCCTTTATCCCTTTAGGACATTCAGGACCCTGGGTTCTTAGCTCAGTTCTGCCACTTCCTGGCTTCACCTGGCTTCGTTACCTCTCCAATCCTCAGTTTCCCCAGCTAGGTAGTTCTCACTCCGTCTCTCATGCAATTGCATCTGGATGGTGACTGGGCTGGAGTCACCTTGAAGGCATCCTCACTCGTAGACCTGGCAATCCGTGCTGGCATTTGGGTGGGACCTTATCTGGGCGGTCAGCGGGAATATCCTACTCGTGGTCTCTGCATGTGACCCGGGCTTGCACACAATGCAGCAGCCTGGCTCCAGGAACAAGGGACCCAAGAGAGCAAGGTGGAAGCGCATGGCATTTTTATGGCCAAGCTTTGGAAGCAAAAGCATCCTTTTTGCTGTCTTCCATTCATCAAGGCAGTCACAGAGGTCACCCAGTTGCAAGGGGGAGGGGACATAAACCTCATCGGGCTACGGAAGAGTGTCAGTACCACACTGGTGGTACTGAGAATATTGTGGCACGGAGAATACTGTGGTAGCTGTCTTTGAAAAGCGCCAGCTGCCACACCTCCCTGGGGTAGCCCTGCGGATGAGACAGCCGTGTAGAGTGCTAGGCTCGTGCCCGGCACACGGTGAGTGCTCAGGAAACAACAGCTATGACTGCTTTTGGTTATTAACGAAGTGGCCTTCGCTGTTCACTTCTGCCACGGAACCACATGGACCATCTCCCACCAATGGGCTTGAGGTCACGTGGTCACGGACCACTGACAGAGGGATACACGGGCACGTGGGCGAGTCCACCCAGATGGGACACACGTCGTGTCACTCAGTCCCACCTCCAGGTGCACACAATCCCACCCACGCAGGGCAGCGGCCTTCCTGTGGCAGGAAGGCCCTGAGGCTCTTTGGCCCTAGAGCTCTCCTTCCCATTCCCCAGCACACTCCCCAGAATTCTGGGGCCTACACTGAGCAGCCAGTCTCAGGGGAGCCCTGTGGTTTGGACACTGCCTGGGAACTCTGGAGCCTTGAGAGGCTCCTCCTTCCGGAAGAGAGGGTCTGTCTATAGGGGATAGGCCATGACCTGGGAAGGCAGGACAAAGGGACAGACGATGGGAAGAAGAGGGAAGGGGTCTCAGACAAGAGCAGATGGAGAGACTGAAGCCCCAAGAGGGGAAGTGGCTTTTTGAAGGTCACATCGCCACTAAGTGGTAGAGCCAGGATGTGAGCCCAGGCAGTGGCTGCAGAGCCCGCCCTCTTCATTTCTCTGCCAAGAAGTCCCCCTCTTGGAACTTTGGTCTCATTGAGAAGAACGTTGTCTTCTCATCGAAGACAGCAAGAAGCTCCTCACTGAGGAGCGCAGCACCATCAGTGAAATGAAGAGCCCATCAGGTTGGGAACGTCCAGCACTGGCTCCATGCTGGTGGGTATCCGTGGGGTCAGGAACGCCGGACAGTCCATCGGGGCCATTAGCCAGGGCTCGGTTCCCAGGGAAGAGGATTCTCCTCGATCCCAGCGTTGCCTGTTGATGGCATTTTGTTTTCCACCAAAACCACCCTGGGTCAGGAGAACCTCTTTATGTCGTCATCTCGGTACCAGTGAGGCCGGAGAGGGGCAGTGCAGACATTTCGTGCACCAGGGAGGCAGTGGGGAGGCCAGGCTGAGTGCCTCAGGCTGAGGGGAGGTGGAGAGGGGCTCTCCTCTCAGACGAGGAGGTGGGTTTCAGAGTATGGGCCCTGCAGGCTGTCACCTGAGCTTCACCCCTTCTCAGGTGACTGCCCTGAGCCTCAGTTTCCTTGTTCGTAAAATAGAGGAGAAACAATAACAGAGCCCTGCATGAAGGGCTACTGTGGGGATTAAAGGAGCCGGAGCTTGGAAAGCAATGGTGGGGTGCTTGACACCCGAACGGGATCCCAGCAGCGTTAGTGATGGTGAGGATTCTAAGATTATGGTGTTCCCAGTCTGGTTTGAGCAGCTCTGGGGTCCGGACCCTCTGTGGCAGATACTTAGAGCTGCGCAGATAGGAAAGGCTGGAGACCACCCCCCCCCCCCCGCCACGGGAGCCCAAGGAGACCCACTGCCCCAGAACCTGAACTGCCTTTGTCATTTCTTTTTTGATCCCTGTCTTCCCATTTAGACTGTGGAGCCCAGCCGGGCACGGACCTCTTTCCTTACCTTTAAATCCCCAGCACAGGGCTCAGTACCTGGTGGGTACTCAAATATTTGTTGAACTAATCGACAAGTGAATCAAATAAAAACTCCAAGAGTTACTCATCCATTGAACCATGTGTCTGCGCATCCGTTCACGTGTTCCTTTGCTCTGTTCACCCATCCATTCATTCGTTCACCTATCATCATCCCATCCTTTCACTTGGTCAGCCCTTACTCATTACCCATCCGTCTGTCCATCCATATGTCCTTTCTCATCACTGGCCCCCAGTTGGTCCAGTACTAGCTGCAGGACCAAGTGGGCCCAAGTGGGCAAGAAGTCTTGTAGGAGGTCTTGGTGGGGCTCATAGCGGGAGGTAAACAGGGTATTAGGCTTCCTTGAGAGAGGGGGAAGGGTCAGCTGACTGAGTGGAGGTAGGGAGAGCTAGGTGTTCCCCAGGACCAGCAGAAGGGTGGTTCCACCCAACTGGGGTGCCCAGCCTGCTTCTCCCACAGTGGGCTGGTGGCTTTGCGGAGCAGAGCGCTTTTGCCCCTCCCTGTCTCTCGTCTTCCCCTGCCGAAGGAGGATGGGAGCTGCTTGGTGGGAGGAGGGTGGTATATGTGTTGTGGTGGGGTGTGGGGTATGGAGGGGAGAGGGGGCCCTTACCAGCCACCTCATACACTTATAAAAACTATTCTGAGCCAGACCCACTCCAAACAACTGCAGATACCCAAAAGGAAAAGAGATATCAGTGCCTAAAAGGGGAGGTCGGTTCAGCCAAACAACAAAAGAACCAGACCTGCACAGGGGTGCTCTGGGCATACATGGTGTCTCCAGCCCCCAGCCCAGCTGACCTCACCCTGAGGCGCTCTGATGCCTTGCTGTTGTGGGGGTGATCCCTGGACACCCTGATGCAGCAGCTGTGTGCTCCTGTTCCTTTTCTCAGCTTCCTTTCAGTTCCCCACCCCTCCAGCTCCCCTGTTGCCATGACAACGAGCTTGGATGTAATTAGCCATCTTTAATGAAGCAGCAGCAGCAAGCAGTGCCTTAGCACCAAGCCCTGCCCCCTTCTCCAGGGCAGCGGCCTCCAGTGAACTCTGCCATCTGGGCACCCACATGCCTCTGGATTTCTTCACCTCAGGATGTTGTTCAAACCCTGCCTCCTCCAGGAAGCCCTCCATGAATACCCCCTCCCCCCAGGCAGAGGTGACTCCCTCTGCTGAGTCCTGTATATTGTCTGGGAGCTCCTGGATGCCAGCCAGAGTGGGTTCATCTGCGCAGGGCCTGGTCCTGCTGAAGCGAGTGAGGGATTAGATGCACCGAACTAACAAACCCGAGCTATGCACAGCCTCCCAACTGCTCCGAGGAAATGAGGCCCAGGTCATGTAGCCGGAGGGAGGGTCAGATGCAGGAGGGGCTGAGAGAAAACCAAGTGTGAGTTAAGCAGCTACGGTGATCAAGCAATGGGCCAGAGGTGGGGCGCTCCAGCCACGTGTGGGATTATCTTTGGGACCTGGCTATTTAGATTTGGGCCAGAGGTGGGGCGCTCCAGCCACGTGTGGGATTATCTTTGGGACCTGGCTATTTAGATTTGTCCAGGGGGCGTGTCCATCCTCTGTGCTTAAATCATCACTCGGTCAACTGGTCTGGCTGTTCCAGACCCTCCTCCAACCTGCACAGCCCTGAGAGGAGGAGGAGGTATGGACCCCCGGGGCGGTGGGGGGGGGTCCATAATCCATCCCATAGGGAGGGTACGAGGCAGATGGACTCACTGAATTTCTTGGTTCAAACTAGAGGTAGAGGAGGCCTTGGGGCCCTCCTGGGGGACCCTTGTTCTGCCTCCCAGGGGCAGAAGAGGCTCGGCCAGAACCTGGGCCCCAGGATGGAAGGTGGTGGCCAGGCAGGCTGTAGGCCTTAAAGGCTCTGTGCTGCCAGTGGAGAGATTGCTGGGCCCCACCCAGAGTTTCAGGTCTGTAGGGTAGTATGTGTGTGTGTGTGTGTGTGTGTGTGTGTGTGTGGTGAGGGGGTGAGAATGTGCATTTCTAACACATTCCCTGGGGGTACACAGGGCCTGCACTTTGAGAACCATTGTCATGGGGGTACACGGCAAGGGGGCTGGTACAGAGCACACACTCATGCTTTCATTCAACAAGCTGGCTCAGGAGTGCCCCTGGGCCAGGCCCTCATGGGACCCAGAAGAGACAGATGGCTTCACCGGTTGTTTAAGACAGCACGAGCTTAGCAGGCACCGCTCAGGCGTCAGGCTCGGCCCCCTAGTGCAGCCTCACTGTGCTGGGAGCCGCTGCCAGGTGGGGGTCACACCTGTTTTCTCTTGCTACTTTCTTGGAATTCTCTGTGCCTGTTTTCATTGTTGACTACTTTGGGATTGTCTGTTGGGAAGTTAAAATTTGAGTGTTGGATATTTTGAACTCTCTGAGGAGGCCAGTGCTGCTGGGCCCATGGCCTGCCCCCTCAGGAGAGGGTAAGGAATAATTCCCTTGGATGGGGCTGTGGGGTGATTCACTGGCCGAGGGCTGAACAGGGGAGGTGGCAAGGGGGCAGAACAGCACAGGAGGCTGCAAGGCCAGCAAGGGGTTGATCCTGTGCCATGGGCTGCCAGGGGTGGTTAAAAGGTTTGCCTCCCCGTGATGACTGCTCAGTGTATGGGGAGAAGGGAGGGGGAAGAGTTAGTGAAGTTTTGTTTATCAGCCAGCATCTGTGTGCAGAGTGCTGTGATTTACAAAGGGCCATGGACCCTGCCCTCAGGGAACCTACAGTCTCCTGGGAGGAGACGGCCATCAATCTAGGAATTGTTCAAATGTGTAATTACAAACTATGGTATCTGGTTAAGAAAAACTGAGAATCTTTGAAAGCACGGAGCAGGTGCACCTGGCCTGATCTGAGGATCCGGGAGGGCTTCCCGGAGGTGACATTTGCACTAAGCTTAGTCTTAAAGGAAAAGCAAAAACACTGCTAGGAGAGGGAAAAGGCATGGGCCAAAGCCCTGAGGCAGGAGAGAGCCTGGTCTATTTTAGGAGTTAAAACAGAAGTGGTTGGGGCATATCAAGCAGGGCAAAGAGAGAGGAATGGAGGGGACTGGCTTGGGCGATGGGTCTCCGCTGTGCAGGAAACCCAGGGGAAAGCAGGTTTGGGGGAGGGCATCAGGAGTTTGGTGCTTGTGGAAGCCCTCAGTACACTGAAGAAGCATAAAGTCAGCCAGCGCAGGGACACAGCAGAGGGACCCCCAGTCAGCTGCAGGCTGCATCAGAGCCCCCTGCTGGGAGGTGGGAACTTGTACAAAAACAAAGCTCACCCTGCCCCCACTCCTGATTAAATGGGTCTGGGATGTGCTCTGGCATCACCTGCGATTTGAGGACCAGGTCGTGAGGATCATGCTTGGGAACATTCTGGAGCATCATCTGGTGATGGTGGTGGGGGCTGTAAATGCCTGAGCCCCTCCCCATGGCGGGGTCTGGGGTGGAGAGGGATAGGGCTGGAATCCACTAGAACTGTCTCAAGTATAGCACACAGGTCAACTGGGTGGGGTGGTAGTAGGCATGACTCAGGATGGGCCCTTTCCTCTATCAGGCCCTACTGCTCCCGGGTCGGGAGAACAGTGTCAGTTTCCAGGGATGTGTGTGTATATATATATATATATATATATATATATATATATATATATATGCTCATCCCTAAATATGTGTGCCTGTTTGTGCCCGGTTATAGATGTGTGAACCGGAAGCATGTGCCACCGTGCAGCACCGGGTCGGGTTCATGTGTGTCAGGGTTCAGGTCTGTATGGGACTATGTCGATGTTGTGTGCACTTGGCCCTCACCCACACCTGTATACAAATCAGACCAGAGGGCAGCTTTCCATGGATATGGGCCTATTCGGTGTAGATCCGTGCATGCCCCTGTGTGTGCCTGTGCGGCTACAGGTGTGGACAAAAGCTCCATGTCTCCCAGTGGACTCGCCTTTGTCGACGGGTGTGCGCCGACTTCTGTCTTCAGAGGGGGATGGGTCCGCAAGGGGAGGCCGCGGCGTGCTGGAGCGGCGGGGCCCAGGTCGGGCCGCCCTTAGAGTGTTGGGGGAGACCGGGCGGCGCGGAGAGGGCGGGCGGAGCGGGGTAGGGGGGGCCGGGGGCGGGGACTCCCCTCCGCTCCCCTCCCCCGCGCCAGCGGCGCCGATCGCGCCAGCCTCGCCGGGCGCACTCGCTGAGCGGAGGAGGCAACAGCGCCGCCGCCCGGGCCATCGCGATCAGATCGACGCTGGAACTGACACCGCGACCGCCGCCGCGGCCGGGTTGAGCCCCGGGAGGGAGAGACGGTGGGAGAGAGGGGGCCCGCCGTCCCCCGCCGCCCCGGTATCCCCGCCCTGGCGGCGGCCCGGCCGCATGCTTCAGATGGTGAAGACCCTGGCCCAGTTCACCATCGCGCTGGAAGACATGCGCGATCTGGGCCCGGCCACCGCCTCCGGGGAGCCCGCCGGGAGCAGCGGTGCTGACGCTGAGGAGCCTGGGGAGGCCCAGGTACGGGGAGGAGGGAGACGGCCAGGGACCTGGGCCAAGACCTAGAACCCAGTGGACCTGGGCCTGGGGGAGGCATGGGTAGATGCTGGGGCGCAGGACCCGGAACTCGAATCAGGCACACCAGCTGCCTGGCTGTGGGCCTGGGGGCTCAGAGCCTAGGGATGGGGGCAGGGAGACTGAGGGTATGAGCAGCCCTGGCACGGGTGGTGTGCCTGGCAGGGCGCTGAGGGTTGGTGCCACCAGAGTGCAAGCTTGGGATGGCAGAAGGGCTGGCAACCTCAACCGGAGCAGGGGGCCTGTACCCTGAGACCCAGCTTTGGCAAGGCCTAGTGGTTCGTAGTGCGTGACATGGGTCAGCCTGTAGCCAGAGACTGTCTCCAGAGGTATCCTGGGTTCACAGGCTCCGGAAGGAGAGGTTTTATCAGCCTCTCTCCAGCAGGCCTGCTGCAGTCCCCAGGTGATGTATGTGCTGGGGGGATGGGGCACTGGGAGTAGCCGATTTTGCTCCCGCCTTGCCATTCTCTCCCTGCCACTGGACCTGCTGGGCCTTGGAGGTGTCATGCTGTGGTGGCAATGGTGGTGTCCCCATTCCTGGCTCGGTGCTCTTCCCTTCTAGGGGAAGAGGAGGGGGAGGCTTCCAGGGGCTGTGTCCTTGCCTTTGTGTGTTTCTATGGGCCCGGACTCTGATTGTCCTGCTCTCCTGGGCCCCCGTGGGGGCTCTGGTTCTGTCTTCCTCCCCATGCTGTGGAGTGTGTGTTGCCCACATCTCTGGGCTGAAGGCCCTGGTTCTCAGCTAGGTGACTTGGCTGCATTTCCTTTTGGTCTCTTTGTGGGGTGTCTGGCCTGTACACAGGCTTCCGTGTACTTGTGTCTCTGTCTTCATGCTGTGTGGATAGGGGCTTAAGCTTTGGGTCGTGATGTCCCCATCATACTGGTAGGAGAGGCCCTTTTCCGTCTTGCTGCTGTACCCCTTCAGCCCCCCTCTCTCTCCCACTTCAGCGCCCCCTGTAGTAAAGGTCTGAGGATGGGGCCGTTGAGGGGTGACGGGCCTCTGGGGGAGGCTAGGCCTACAGGGCTGTCCCGCCCAGAGCAGGTGGGCCTGCTAATCTGCTTGACAGCTGCATTGCCTGTCTCCTGCTTCCCTGGCTCCCCCACCCCCACACGCACTCACCCCCGTGTCTGCGCACGTGCAGAAGGGCACTCCATGCAGTGACGGGGAGCTGGCCTTAATTTCCATGCCTCTACCTGACAGCTGAGTGACAGCCCACTGTGCTTTCAAGCAGGAGGAGGCTGGGAAGGCGGGTGTTGCAGCGTCAGCCTCCCTGCGTGAGTTACCCCAGCCCTCTGGGCTGGCAGGCCCAGCCCCAGCCCTGCCTCCCTCAGGAGGCCTCCCTGCCTGTGACCCTCACCCCTGGGCCCGGGGAGTGGAAGAGGGAGGGAGGCTGCGCCGCGCAGGGCCGAGCCTGGCCTGGTCCTCCTCCCAGGGAGCTCCCTGTCCCACCGGAGATGGTTGTAGATGAACCATTTTGCTGAGGTGGAGTAGGAATGGACACGGAAGACCCAGCATGTGTGGAGAGAGCCGTCCTGCTTCGCAGCTCCTTGCTTTCACAGGACTGGGAGGAAGGCATTGTTCATTCCGTTTCATTGAGGAGAATGTGGGAACCTAGGGCAGTTAGGTGACTACCCAAGGTCACCCGGCTAGTAAGGGCAGAGCTAGAGACCCTGTGGCCCGTGGCTGGCCAGTCAGTCTGGGTGAGAACTCTGGGTTCTCGGACCCTAAGACTCAGCATGAGGGGGCTAAAGAGACTCGGGTCAGGGCACCTGGGTGGCTCAGTCAGTTAAGCGTCCAACTCTTGGTTTCAGCTCAGGTCATGATCTCAGGGTTGTGAGCTTGAGCCCCACAAAAGGCTCTGTGCTCGGTGAGGAGTCTGCTTGAGATTCTCTCTCACCCTCTCCCTCTGCCCCTCTCCCCGCTCTCTCATGCGCTCTTGCTCTCTCTCAAATAAATAAATCTTAAAATAAATAAAGAGACTCGGTCCCCATTCTGCTAGTCACTAGCTGTGTGACCTTGGGCAAGTCAAGTCACCTCCCAGACTTGACTACCTCACCTGTAGAGTGGAGATGATGACATCTGTGAGTGTGTGGCTGAAATGAGGCCATATCTGTGAAGTGCTGAGAGGGCCCTGGGGGCAGGGGAGGATTGGGCATCTGGGCCTTTCTTTGGGAGGCCCTTCTGGCCGTAGACGCTCTCCCAAACTCTCCATCCTAGGGTGGTCCCAACTGGAGTTCCCTCCTACCAGCAGCTGCCCTGGTGTTTTAAAGGCCTTCAGATCACTGAGGATGGATGATCTGACTGTAGCTGGGGGCTCTGAGGCAAAGCCCAGTGTCTTCTCACCCTCAGAGCACGCAGCTGGTGGGAGTGGGGCCAAGTCAGGCTCCTCCCCTCCCTCAAGTAAGAGCTGTTCACAACCCCCACCTGTGAGTTCCTAGCACAGGAGCCTACTTTTCTGAGTGTGTCTCATTGTTGACAGGTTTGGGGACCGACCTGGCCCAGAGTCCCTGAGTCAGAGGGAGGTGGGCACGGGGAGGTGGGCACACTACGGGCAGAGGGGTGAGCAGGGGCGGGATCAGGCAAGCTGAAGAGGCCTCGGGCTCGGGTCTACTCAGCAGACATAGAGCCTGGGCACAGCAGTGACCAAGGCAGCTCCGCTGGTTGAGTCTCAACTCTGAGGGGCTCCAGGGATGGGGACCGGAGGGATGCCACAGACACGGACACCCATCTCCCGTTGCCACATGCAAAGAACGTACACTCAGACCAGCAGCCTTGATGGCTGGAGCCTGAGACAGGGTCTGGATAGGTGCCCTGGCCGAGCTGAGGCCTGGGAAGGAGAGTGGGGAGGGGAGAATAAGCCCCAGAGATCCTGGGCCCAGAGGAGGCCTTGTTTGGGACCACTCCAGAGACTTAGAGGATATTTGGAGTGGAATCCCTCACCAGGAAGGGAGGCTGTTGGAGCTGGTGCCATCTGGCAGAGGCTTCCTGGAAAAGGAGTGGGCCAGAGGCATAGAAACTGGTGGCAAGGGGCAGTAGGTAAGCTGAGTCCCAGGGAGTCAAATACAGAGGAGGCATCCTCTGTCTGGCTTCTAGCAAAGCCTTCCCACAGAATAGGGCTCACCTGTCGGGGAGGCACGCCCTATCCCTGGAGGTGTGGGTGCAGAGTCTGGGTGACCCCTCAGGGACTCTGTACTGTAGACCATCAGATGCTTAGGATGGAGGCATTGGTTCCTGGGTCTCCTTTTCCCCATCCTTAAAATGGTAAGAAAAACATCTACCTTGCAGGGTGGTCAGGAAGATGAAATAATATGTGCTTAGAACAGTGCTTGGTGGGGAGTGGGACTCAGTTAACCTTTTTTTACTGAGAGAGCGGATATCCAGCCTTGTCTGAGAGTGGGTAAACCCTGCCCTCACCCGGCTGTGTGACCTTTGGCACTGACTTCACCTTTCTGAGCCACCTTTTCTTCATCTGTGGCAGGAGGCCACAGTTTCCATTCTCAGGGATGGTATGAAGCCCAGTCTGGTAGGGTCTGACCCCATAGCACTGAGCCTGAATGAGAAGTTTTCCGAGTTGGCAGCCGGAGTGGGGGGTGGCCTGGAGGCGTCTTCCTTTGCAAAGGTGAGAGGTGATTGATTATTTTGAGTCCTTTTCAGGAGCCCAGTGAGTAACCTCGAGGTAAGCAGGAGATCATCAGCTCTGCCAGCAGTCGTGGGGGTGGTGGCGGAGGAGAAAGGGGCACACTCTGGACAGGGAGGCGTTTGAGATGTAGGGGGAGGGTGCTCCCTGCACAGCATGTGAGCAAGTATCTGGCAGGGTGGAGGTCCATGGTGCTTGGGGTAACAGCCAGCAGCCCTGCGTGGTGGGAATGCAGGCCTTGAAGGCCAGGGAGAGGATGTGGATAGGCTGTCTGGGTCCATGGGACTGCAGGTGGTGGGGTCTGAGTGGAACAAGGCACTACGCACCCTCTGCCTTCTGTCCCCCCAGGACATGCGGAAGCACGTGACCATGACCCTGCTGGACACGGAGCAGTCGTATGTGGAGTCGCTGCGTACCCTGACGCAGGTGAGGCTCGAGGCTGGACCAGGCTGCCGAGTCTAGGGGGCCGTCAGACATGTGGGAACAAACCCATTTCGTGGACGGGACAGAGGCTAGAGAGGAGAGAGGAATGACCCTGGGATACCTCACCCCTCCTTGGAGAACCCTCCCATCATGTGACTACCCCAGAGGAGGAAGCCCCATCCAGGGCGGGAGAGAGCATAGAGGAGACTTAATAAGGCCAGGCAGGCCACCCCAGGGCAGGTGCTCCCTCCTTTCACTGTCCTGCCACCTCCCCTGGCAGCCCTGTGCCTGAGCTTAGATCTGTGCCCCTGCCCACTGTACCCCCTTCCATTTTATTTGTTGACTGAGAAAATAATCATTGCGTGTGGAATCAAATGTTGGACACCTGCTGTGTGCCAGACCCTGTTCCAGGTGTAGGAAGCACCAGGACGAAGAAGAGAGACAAGCCGCTGCCACAGGACCTCACAGTCCCACTGGGGACATCGTTGAGTGTATGGTCACTTTCAAAGCATTGAGGGGGCACCTGTGAGGTGTGGGGTCAGGGCATTTTACCTGGAGGGGGTGCTGGCTTCCTCCCCACCTGTCCTTTCAGCAGCAGGAACAGCAGGTGCAAAGTCAGTTAAGGAGAGGCCAGCACAGAGCGCAAAGCGTTGGTCCTCTGAGGATGCTGGGGGAGCCAGCGGGAGCCACGTGGTAGGGGCCTTGAATATCAGGAAGAAGGTTTGGACCCTACCAGGGGCACTGGAGAGTCAGCGAAGGGCTTTGAGCCGGGGCAGCATGTCATCTGATTCATGCTTCACAAAGTCTGACTGAATACTGGGAAGGTGGGCAGCAGAAGAGAAGGCCGAGGCCACTGAGGGTGGGCGAGCAAGGAGAGGCCAGGACCAGGGGAGAAGCCACAGGAAGGGAGTGTTGGGACAGACATTCAGGAAGGGGGCTGGTCAGGCCAGGCGCGGTAGCTGGTTGGCTGTGGAATGAGGCCTGGACTCCTGGTCCGGGTGATGGAAGCACTGTAGGAGCCCCACCTGTGAAAGTTGGGACGAGATGGCCAGATCAGGTTCCGACGTGGAAAGGCCCCCAAGTCAGGATGCGCCACATTCCAGAGAACGTGGATCAGAGCCGAGGTGGGGCCTGGCCGGCACGGTTGAGGACGAATTTAATCAAGCCATCTAGGTGGAGTGAGAGCAAAGAACAGAAGGTAGAGCCCTGGAAACATCCAGAGTGTTCATTCATTTACTCCACAAATCTGCAACGAGCGTCTTCTGGGTGCAGACCGTGTTCTCGGTGAGGGTTCAGCAGTGAGCGTGAGTGATAAGGTCGTGTCTCCTGGAGCTCACAGTCTACGCAGAGACTGGCAGTAACCAGTCAGAGAAACCATACGTGAGGACAATTGCGGGCGCAAAAGTGCGCGGAGGGTGTATGTGTAAAAACTCAGTATCATTCAGCCAGAAAAGGGAGGAAATTCTGACACGTGCCGCAACATGGGTGAACCTCGAGGACACCATGCTAAACCGGAATGAGCCAGTCACAAAAGGATGGATACTGTATGATTGCACTTCCACGGGGTGCCTAGGGTAGCCAAGTTCATAGGCACAGATAAGTCGAACGGTGCTTGCCAAGGGCTGGGGGAGGGGAAGTGGGAGTTAGTGTTTAATGGGTATGGAATTGCGGTTTGGGAAGATGAGAAAGTTCCAGAGATGGATGGGGATGGTGGTTTCATAACAATGGGAATGCATTTAATGTGAGTATACTGAACTGTACGCCTAAAAATGATTAAGATGGCAAGTTTTATGATGTATATTTTGCCACACAAAAAAATACGTTGCTTTTATATATTAGAAATAAGTGCACAGAAAGAGAACACAGAACACGGGCCTGCCCTGGTGTCAGAGGCCAGGGAGGGCTTCTCTGAGGTCGGGGTGTTCAGCAGAGACCTGAGGGCTGGGTAAGCGTTAAACGGGGGAGCGCCCGGAGGGAACTGTCCCGACAGCGGGTGTAGCAGGGACAAAGGGTGGGAAGCTGGAGGAAACCTCGAGCAGCTGGCCATGGAGAGGTGGCCGGGGTGGCCACTGTACGAGGTGCTGGGACACAACCAGAATGCCATCTTTAAGAGATGCCCTTGGCTGCCAGGCGGCAGTAGTCATGCAGGGGTGCAGCAGGCGTGGGGTCCTTTGTGGTCCCCTAGGTGGGAGTCGAAGGCATGGGGGTCAGGCAGTCCAGGGTTGGAGTCACTCGCCCCCCCCCCCCCCGCTGGGTGATGCTAGCCTAATCACCTCACTTCCGAGCCCCGGTGTTTCTGTGTGTTAAATGTGACTAATCGTACGCGTGTCCCAGCATGAAGGTGCAGAGGTAACGAGGCGGCTCATGCCTTGCTCACACACAGGGGGCTGGCGGGGCCCGGGCATGTCTCTCTGCCTTCGGGTCTCCTGGCCGGTTCAGGGCTGCACGCGTGGAGGTCGCAGGACCTGCCGGCAGAAGAGCTAAGGGGGGTAGTTCTCAGGAGGCCAGATGGAGAGTGTTGGTGGCGAGGGGTGGAGATGGGCAGGAGAGTGTCAGCGGGACCCAGGGACTGTCACTCAAGGCAGCCCTAGTGTGTCATAAGGACTGAGGTCCAAGCCAGGCCACTGGTGTTCGAACTTGGCACTACCTCTCCACGTCACCTGGAGCAAGTTACATAACCTGTCTGTGCTTCAGCAGATTACAGGAGAGATGCACGTAGAATGTAGCAGGTCTGCACGTGTGCACGTGTGTGCGAGCGCACGCGTGTGCAGTCACATCTAATCCTTGCATGAACATTGCGGGGTAGATAGCATACTTCCCTCTTCCTATGAGGAGATGAAAGCTCAGAGAGGTTAAGAAAACTGCCCAGGGTCATCCATCTATTAGGTGGTGTTCTAGTCCATTTGGGCTGCTAGAAGGAAAATTCCATAGCCTGGGTGGCCTGAACAACTACAGATTCAGTTCTCAGAGATCCAGGCGCTGGCAGACTGGGTGTCTAGGGAGGACCCACGTCCTGGTTCATAGGGCCTTCTTTTCACTGTGTCCTCCCTGGTGGGAGGGCTAGGGAAGCTCTCTGGGAACTCTTTCATAAGGGCGCAAATCCCATTCGTGAGGGCCCTGCTCACGTGACCTCCTCACCTCCCAAAGGCCACATCTGCAGGTACCAGCACACTGGGGTGGAGCATAAGGATTCTGGGGGGACACAGTGCTCATACTCAGAGCTGACATTTATTGAGCGCTTCCTGTGTGCACTTAACGTGAGTTAGATCATACAAACCTCATGATAAGCCTCATTTTACAGATGAGGAGCTCGAGACACAGAGCCGTAAAACAACTCCGTTCCAGGTCACGGGAAATGCCACACCCGCATTGACTCCCCATCAGTCTGACCCTAGGGTGCTCCCTCTCACCAGCTAGTCTGCACTGCCTGAGCATAACGGTGCTGTTCAAGCTGAGATTGGACTCCACAGCCCTCGTGTTCCCTCGCAGTGACCACTGCCGCCCACACCGACTGGTATCCTTCCTGCAGGCCAGGAGTGTCTTTCTTTCTTTTTTTTTTAAATTGAGGTATAGTTGACGCATAGTGTTACGTTAGTTTCAGCTGTGGGCCAGGAGTTGAAAATGAAGAAATACCAAGGTTAGCAGCCAGAGGCAATGGGATTTGAACCCACGTCCTAAGGCTACACCTTTCCTCAGTGTCACCCTCGCCCTTCGAGTCTTTCTTCAACCCCCGAACTCCCAGCCAACAACCCCCCTTTTCCCTGACCCAGCCCCCTTCACCCAGCACTCCTGACCTTGTCTTTTTTCCCACAGTACTGAGTGCTTTCTAACACATGTGTAATAATTTCATTATTTATGGTGCGTATTTTCCACCTCCTTCCACGGAAGTGTCAGCTCTGCACAAGCACGGGGACTTTTGTCTGCCCTCAGGTGCCGCCTGGTGCTTAGAAGGCGGGACACTCAGTAGTTGCCTGGCAAGTGTGTGGGGAGTGGGTGCAGGCCTTTGCTCCTAGGAGGTTCTGTGTCAGGTTCTCAGCTTAGTCGTTCCTCCCACTGTGTGCCTGCTTCTGTGTGGGGTGCAGTTTAGCTCCTCTCCTGTGTGGGGTGCAGTAGCCCCCCCCCCCAAGAGAAGACCCTGGCTCAGACTGGCCTAGAAGCTGTAAGAGGGAGGCTGCCTGCCTGTGTCCTCACCATCACCCCCTGGCCTTTTAAGAATCCCCAACTGGGCAAGAGAATTCTGTTGAGCTTGACTTTCTCGAGGCTGTTTTATCAAACAAGCTGATTTTTGTTTTAATGTTTAATAGAAATTATATCACAACATTGCATTACTTTTTCAAACATCCTCAATTCTTGGGCTTGTAGTTATCGTTGCGGCCAGTAGAGGGCGACCGCTCCCTGAGCGCACCTGCGGCGATGCAGGGCTCTTCATTCTCAGGAGACAGCAGTGAATGCAGATTTGAAGCGAAAAGGAGGAGTTTTAATCAGACTTGACCAGTAGATCTGAACACCGTGAAAACAGTGCTCAGATAGTGGCACTAAAGGCCCTCCAGGCCCTCCTTGCTTTATTTTCCCCACCGCAGTCCTCATCTTTTAACTTTCCACATGTAACTGATTCTGAGATAAACATCTCTGAACTCCAGGTTCATCCTATAATTGATGGCATAGGACTTAATTGGCAGCAGTTTTTTTTCTTAAAGATCTGAAGGAATGTGGTTTATTTTTGTTTCTTTCTTGTGTTTGTGTGTTTCATCTGACTAGATTGTAAGCCCTGCTGGGGCAGGGAGCTTGGTCTTCCTTGTTCACTGCCGAGCAGTGGCTGGCACATAGTGAGTGCTCAGTAAAATATCTGCTGAGTCAGTGTGTGTGGGTCTCCCAGGAGCCCAATCTTCTTGCTTTCCTCAGTCCAAGCTCTGCTTGTTCATGCATCCAACAAACCTTTCCTGAGCCCACTCACCCCTGACCTGTGACAGGTCCTGGGCCTCACAGTGAGGGCCGTGGGGATTGGTCTTCCTGTCTCCCTCCTGGAGCTCTGAGTCTAATGAGGGAGATCCGGGAGGCATGGCCACTGAGTCACAGGCCCAGGTGGTTTCGTATGCACCCATGCCGGGGGGTTGGGGTGCCACCCCTCTGAGGGTACCCGCACTGACCTGTGGGGGACCCCCAGGGCTACATGCAGCCGCTGAAGCAGCCAGAGAACTCCTTGCTGTGTGACCCGTCGCTGGTGGACGAGATCTTCGACCAGATCCCTGAGCTCCTGGAGCACCACGAACAGTTCCTTGAGCAGGTGCGGCACTGTGTGCAGACCTGGCACGCCCAGCAGAAGGTGGGACACCTGCTTGTCCAGTCGGTGAGTGGCCCTGCTGCCCGCTGCTGCAGCCCGCCCAAGCTTGGGCCCCTCCTGGAAGGGGATGGCTGCTGCCATGGACCCCTCACCCACACCCACTCCACCTGGACACGGACTCTGATCCCAGGTCCAGCCCCAGAACTTGAGCAGACACTGGCACTGACTCAGCCCTGGGGTTGACCTGGACCTGAACACCGCCAAACCCCAGAGCTTGGCTAGATCTGGCACAGACCCTAACCCCAACGAGATCCTGACCCTGATCCTGGACCCAGCTGTAGTTGCTGGTACTGACTTGACCCTAGTCCTGACCTTGAGCTGGTGCTGACATTGACCCAGACCTCGTGGACGCCGGTACTGACCTCAGCCCTTACGTTGACTAGCTCTTTGCTCCATCCAGCATTTTAATTGGATAGCTCATTATCTGGCACTTATGTGCTAGCCGTTATTCTAAATACATTATATCTATCCTCGAGTCTAGGAGAAAGGTGCAGTTATTCCCCCAAGTTTAAAGTGGATGGTGGTGCAGCACAGAGAGAAAGTAACCCGATCAAAGTCATGGCTAGTGAGTGGTAGAGGGTTCAACTCCAGGAAATGCGGCTCCAGTGCCCGCACTCTGCCCCACTCCGTGCCCCCTTTCACCACAAGCAGAGCCCCACCTGTGAGCTCTTCAGGACCCTACAATAGCGAATGGGGTCTTAGAAAAGGTATTGGCTTCAAAACTCAAAAAGAACTGTAAAAGCAAAACCAATAAACATTTAATTAAATGTCTGTAAAAAAATATAGCATGCCATTTTCTTTAATTGTTAAATGTAGTATTCATTTATACCAGCTTATTTACATTTGAAAAAACTTAAGTTACATTTTGTTATTTGGTCAGAATTCCCAAGAATGCGTGGTGATGACTGATAAATCACAGCCAAACACAAACTCAAGTGGTTACTCAGAGCCAAATAATTTCAAAAGCAAAACTGTAAAACTCCTTCCAAAAATTGTACTAACAACAACAAATCTTATCTCTTTTTGTGAGATGTGGATATTTTTTCATATGTTTGTGAGATGTGGGTGGGCCTTGGGCCTAAGGTCTTAGAAGGTGCCTGCTGACCTGGAACTGAGGTGATAAGAACCCTGAAGGGACCCCAGTTGAACGCTGACACCTCCAGGCCATCACCACCCTCAGTGTCACCAGGCTCATCCCCTGTCTGGACTGCGATGCTGGCCATGGTCTGACGAACAAGGAGGGGTCAGCAGAGAATGCTCTGCCCCAGGGTGGGCTGGGGGGTGAGGGCTGCTTCCTCTCCGAATTGCTGCAGCCTCTGCCTGCAGCGCACCCTGGGCCTGGGGGGGGAGCACGGTCAGCACCTCAGAGACACAGGGCTTGTGGGCCGAGAGGGGCCAGAAACAAACACCACCCCAGGTCACCTAGTCATCCGGGGTGCAGCTGACACAGGAACCAGGGTGTCCCAACTCCCGGCCAGGGCTTCTGACCAAGAACTTTCACTTGTAGCCCAGCCGTCAGGGGGCCATAGGGGATCAGCCACCAGCTGCGTGCCCCCACTGAGCGGGATTTTACTGGACAGGATGGGCATCCCTATCTCCTTGCAGAGGGGAGGCTTGTCCCGCGCGGATCAGGGCAGGGAGTGCTTCCTGGAGAAGGCACAGTTGGACTTTAGCCCCGAGGGTGGGTGAGATGTGGATGCAGTAAGGGCATTCTGGTGGAGAGAATTACATGAGCAAAGGCCAAGCGGCGGGAATGAGTCTGTCTCTAAGAGGAAGGAGACCTGCCTGGCTGGACATAGTGGGGTTAGAGACCAAGGGATGGAAATGCCCAGTTGGAAATGGGAGAGCCCGATCTACAGGACACGTCTGGGCATGTGTATGTCCATGTACACGCAAACCGTAGGTAAGATACGTGGGGGGGGGGGTGCACAGGCACACACCTGCTCACCCGGTCACACATACCTGTATACACGACACGGGAGCACATGCCCCATCCCTTAGGGACCATATCATGTCCAGTTGGAGGGAAAGGGTGTGGACTTGTGAATCATTGGAAAGCAGGACAGGGTGAGGTGGAGTAAGGGACATCTTGAAGGTCCCCAACCTGCCTCTTCACCCACAGTTCTCCAAGGACGTCCTGGTCAACATCTATTCTGCCTACATTGATAACTTTCTCAATGCGAAGGATGCCGTGCGTGTGGCCAAGGAGGCGAGGCCTGCCTTTCTCAAGTTCTTGGAGGTACTGTGGGTAGCTCAGGGGGATGGACGGGACCCTCACCTTGGGCCAGCTTTGGGAGGGGCAAGAGCTCCCACACTGGGCACCACAGCCTTGGCCTACGGTTCAGTCTTTGCCCTTGGGCTGGGCTGGACTGGCTGGGGACCTGTCCCTGGACAGTCCCTTCTTTGCATGACATTCCTCACATGGGTGCCCATCTACCTTGTTTCCGGCTTCAGCAAAGCATGCGTGAGAACAAGGAGAAGCAGGCGCTATCCGACCTCATGATCAAGCCCGTGCAGCGGATCCCACGCTATGAGCTTCTGGTGAAGGTGGGCAGGGGGGCAAGGCTGGAAGGCACGTGAGGATTCGGGGGAGCTGTGAGGCACTACTTGGTCGAGCCTGACATCAGAGTCCCCAGGGGTTGGGTAGGAAAAGAAGTGCTCTCTGGAGTCTCCCTATAGTCCCTCCTGTTCCAGCCGTCAGTGTGGGGCCCCAGGGCCTGCAAGGGGGCAGCTAATGAGCAGCGGTCTTATCCCCATTTCTACCCCAGGACCTCCTGAAGCACACGCCTGAGGACCACCCAGACCACCCACTCCTTCTGGACGCTCAGCGGAACATCAAGCAGGTGGCTGAGCGCATCAACAAGGGTGTGCGGAGCGCCGAGGAGGCCGAGCGGCACGCCCGTGTGCTGCAGGAGATTGAGGCCCACATCGAGGGCATGGAGGATGTGAGTGCCCACCCCCCGCGCCAGCCACGCCTCTGTTTGCACGTGCGGCCACCTGCCACCACCGTCACACCCACCTCCACGGCAGCGTCTGCGGCGCGTGCGTCCACGCCTGCCAGCACTCCCACCCGTCCCCGTCCACGTCCGTGTCCTCCTCCCTGTCTGTCTCTGGCCACATGTCCCGCGGCCTGGAAGACGGAGGGGATGCTGCTTCTACTGGCCTGGCCATGGAGTGGGGCCAAGGGGTCTCTGGGGCCTGGGGAGGGGGCGGGATTCATAATCGGCCTCCACGGTGTTTTGTCTCTCCTGGCCCACAGCTCCAAGCCCCTCTGCGGCGGTTCCTAAGGCAGGAGATGGTCATCGAAGTGGTAAGAAGCGTCCCGTTGTTTACCCACCTGTTCCCATCTCCCCACTTTGTTCACACTTCTGCTCATACCTGCTGCCCTTGGGCCTCCCTGCTCTTCCCCACAACAGGAGTCCCGGGTCGAGTCCCAACTCGGCCTCTGCCTCTGGGCATCTGGGGCAGAGCCCTCACCCCTCTCTGGGCCTGGCTGTCCCCTTGGGCACGGTGGGCAGGAGGGTGGGCCTCTGGGCCTGAGTCCTGCCTGGGGCTCCACAGAAGGCCGTCGGGGGTAAGAAGGACCGATCCCTCTTCCTGTTCACGGACCTGGTCGTCTGTACGACCCTCAAGAGGAAGTCCGGCTCCCTGCGGCGCAGCTCCATGAGCCTGTGAGTGGCTGGTGCGGGGCTGGGCTTGGGCCCTGGGAGGGACAGCCGGGCCCCCTGGGCCCCACTGCCCCAGCCTGGCCAGAGCACGCCCGTGGCTCCCCGCAGGTACACGGCAGCCAGCGTCATCGACACGGCCAGCAAGTACAAGCTGCTATGGAAACTGCCGCTGGGGGACGCGGACATCATCAAAGGTGGGCTGGCCTGGGCCCTCCTGGGGCTTCTGGTGGCCGGGCCCGCCTCTCAGAGACCCCCCTGGAGGGTTTGAGCTGCGGCCAGGCTGGCTGCCTGTATCCATCTGCTTCTCTGCTTTGGGGCCTCACTTTCCCAGCCAGTATGAGGGGGTGGCATGCAGGATCGCTGTCCCTGCCGCAGAGCCGCACTGGGACCTGTGCACACAGGCCACCTTCTGACCGGCAGGGACCTCACCTAGGCTGGCGCGGTGCGGGGGGCGCAGACACAGCCGCCACTAGCCACTGACCACTGCACCAGCGTCCAATTAGACGATGACACACTGCTCCGGTCCAGCAGTTTTGCTCCTCGGGAGCAGAGACTCAAGTCAGTCCAAGCAAAAGGCTGGCTGGAAGGATCCCGTGTTGTTTGGGGCTGAGGCTGTCAGGAGCTGAGGCGGTTTCCAAGAGCTGCTCTTCCTGCTGGGTGTGTCTGTGTGTCTGTCTCTGTGCGTCTGCCCGTTCTCGCTGCTCTCAGCTTTCTCTGCTTCCTCCTTCCTTCCAACTCCTGTGATCCAGCATGGCCTGTTCTGCATCGTGGCCTTTCTCCCTAGCTGCTCCAGGATCCGAAGTTGACCTTTCTGAGGGGGCCGGTTGGTCTGGGGTGGTGGTGTGGGCACCTCTGGGGTGGCAGGCAGTTCAGGTCCGGACTCTGTCCCTAGCTGCAGCGGCCCCCAGGGCAAACCCAGGCCTGCCTCACATGGGCCCCGTGTAGGAATGCCAGCTGGTGATTGGTGCAGTTTGTCTCCTCTCACTGGAGCACAGGCCAGTCGATAAAATGACTACCTTTAGGTTGGGTGTCTATTGCTGGTCTAATCAAGTGTGGTCAGAGTGGGACGGGGTCAAAGGAAGAAGCCAGGACTGCCCAGACAGTGAGGGTTGTGGGGGGACAGTGTCCTTCAGAAGGAGTAGGAGACCCAAGCCTTAGCTTTTCTGGTACATTCCATTGCTGTCTACTCTGCCCATTGGTGGGTTCCTGGTCCCAGACAGCGCTGGGGGGGGGGGGGGGATGCTGAGCTGGCTTGTGGGGCCAGCTACTTGGCTGTGGTCAGGTATGGGATAGGACGAGAGAAATCCAGAGCATCAGCTCATTTTCCCTCCTTTGTCGGGGGATTGAGTCCCGTGGTCAGCAGATTCGACCGCCTGAGGCTCTGGCTGCCCGGCTGACTCCCCTGTCAGCGGGAGCTTGCAGGAGCTGCAGAGCCCCTGCTGTTTATTCTTTGTGCTCGGCCACGGGGCTCTCCAAGGGACCAGCACCCTGTGCCAAGTGGCTCTGAATCAGGAGGCCCTTCTCCTGTTCCCAGGCCTGGTGTTTCTCTGCCAGCTGCCTATCTGTCACTTTGTTCCTCGGGTCTGGGGGTTGATGAGCTCTTGGCTGAGCTGCAGACTGTGAGGGAAGAATGTCTGTCCAAGCCTGACCTTGTCTCCTCTGTATCTGCCCATGGCCTTCCTCTGTCCCCACCAGGGGCATCTCAAGCCACCAATCGGGAGAATATCCAGAAGGCTATCAGCCGCCTAGACGAGGACCTGACCACCCTGGGCCAGATGAGCAAGCTCTCTGAGAGCCTTGGTTTCCCCCACCAGGTCTGTGCCCTCTGCCTGAGGCTGGGGGAACGGGGCGGTGGGGCCTCCCAGACCCTATCCGACGGAGAGAGAGCAGCCTTTTCATTTGCCTGAGGGAGAGGTCACTCCTCTCTGTCACTTATTGGAAGGGGAAATACAGCCTCACCGCAGCTGAGGGAAGTGATGTGTTCCAGGCCTGAGGGTGGAGACACAGCTCTGTCCCCAGCTGAGGGAGGAGAGAGGGCCCGTCGTGTCTGGGGGTAGGTGGGGAGAGGCAGGTCCCCACTTGCATTCTCAGGGCAGGAGCAGGCTGTGGGGAGCCGTCAGGGCCTGAGGCCTGGGTCCTCCTCCCAGCAGAGCCTGGATGAAGCGCTGCGGGACCTCTCAGCCGCCATGCACCGGGACCTGTCGGAGAAGCAGGCACTGTGCTACGCGCTTTCCTTCCCCCCTACCAAGCTGGAGCTGTGCACCACGAGGCCTGAGGGCACGGACTCCTTCATCTTCGAGTTCCCTCACCCCGACGCCCGCCTTGGCTTTGAGCAGGCCTTTGATGAGGCCAAGAGGAAGCTGGGTAAGCCAGACCCATGCTGGTGTCCTCCTTCCAGTGCCTCCAGGCACCGGGCAGCACCATGCCGCGGTCTGTGAGATCAGGAGCCAGAAATCCCGAGACCGCCGTGTCCTGTGCTGCAGTCCCTGCTAGTGGGAGGGTGGACTGAGACTCCTACGGAGAAACACGGGACTTCCCCAGGGCCTCGCCGGCAGGGATCCAGTGGATGAAAAGGATGAGCTTAGGGCAGGGGCGCTACTGTGGGAGAGGAAGCCAGGACCCTCCTCCCTGCCCCCCGCCACGCACGCGTGCGCATGCGCACACACACACACACACACACACACACACACACACACACTGAGCAAGCCTAGAGCAGGGAAAGCTATTAATCAGTGTCTGTGGCTCAGAAGATCCCTGGATAGAGACCCCTGGGTCTGCCTCCCGTATGGTCTGGTTGGGAAAACTGAGGCCAGGGACAAGCAGGGCATAACCTACAGCCACCTCATTTTCCCTTGAGAGACGGTGAAGAGCAGGGGAGGATGGGAAATGGTCAAGGGCGAGGTGGGTGCTAAGCAGTGTCTGTTTGTCCACCTCCACTACAGCCTCCAGCAAAAGCTGTCTAGACCCGGAGTTCCTGAAGGCCATCCCCATCATGAAAACGCGCAGCGGCATGCAGGTGCGCGGAGGGGCCTGGGTCATGCAGGCGCACGTGTTCAGAGCAGCACGTGGTCACGTGTTTCTGTTTTGGGTACAACCTCACGTACCTATCTTGAACATGGCAGTTGCCCCCCAGTGTCCTTGAGTGTACAGCTCTGCACACACATGTGGACACTACATGTGTCACGTGCATGTGGGTGTGGCCACGCACATCTATGGGTGCATGTGAACGAAAGCTGTCTGATTCCCGTGAGGTGTCTGAGTTACACGCGTTTCTGAGTCTGCGTGCATCCGGACAGAGGTCACTGTTTTCCACACTTGTTACCGCACACCTACGCGGTCGTATTTAGGGTTTCCGTGTGTGTGGATGTGCGTGCACACGCGTGTATGCGAATGGATGACACCGACATCACACAGGGGTACGGCCCTGATCTGCAGAGGGGCGCACACGCTGTGTGTGTGTGTGTACACGTGTACACGGAGGGGTGTAGTAGGAATTCGTGCACACCCGCGCAGGCCCACCTGCCTCCGTTCCGCGGGCCGGCCGGAGAGCGTGGGGCGCTGGCCGCAGTACCTCCGTTCACCTTCCCCTGTCCGTTGGTGCCTTCTGCAGTTCTCGTGCGCGGCCCCGACCCAGAGTAGCTGCGCCGAGCCCATGCCCGAGGTGTGGGTGTGCAACAGCGACGGCTACGTGGGCCAGGTGTGCCTGCTGAGCCTGCGTGCCGAGCCCGACGTGGAGGCCTGCATCGCCGTCTGCTCCGCCCGCATCCTCTGCATAGGTGCCGTGCCCGGCCTGCAACGCCATGGCCACAGGTGAGGCCAGGGACAGCGGGCGGGACAGATCCCTGCCCCAACCCCTCTGTGGTTGCAGGCGTGTCTGCTGGGTGGGGTGGGCCTGGTGGGCTTGCGGCCGACGGGGGCAGAGCCTCGGCTCCTGGCGGCTCTCATCCCCGTTCCTACATCTCACAGGGAGCGACCTGCCTCACTGAGGAGTCCCCCAGAGACGGCACTGGAGACCCCCGGTCCGGAACTGGACGTCGAGGCCGCGGACGAAGAAGCAGCAACACTGGCAGAGCCGGGGCCCCAGCCCTGCCTGCACATCTCCATTGCAGGCTCGGGGCTGGAGATGGCACCAGGCCCCGCCGAAGGGGACCCCCGCCCGGAACTGGTGCCCTTTGACAGTGACTCCGACGATGAGTCTTCACCCAGCCCCTCGGGAACCCTGCAGAGCCAAGCCAGCCGGTCCACCATCTCCTCTAGCTTTGGCAGTGAGTGCCCGGCTTGGGGCTGTCAGGCAGGGTGGACTGCACAGAGGAGGGGGCACCCAGCAGGTACTGATGGGCGAGGAGGGACCAGCGTCGGCAAAGGCATGGAATCAAGTCTCAAAATGTCAGCACACAGAGCAGTGGGAGCCAGCAAGGTGGGCAGGGGCGCTGTAACAGCAACGACCCAGAGGGCAGTGGGCCGGTCAGGCCGGATCCTGAAGACCCTGAAATGCCTGGTTAAGTAGGGAAGATGGAGGAGGGGGTGGGGTGGTTGATGCCCCGTCCACGACATGGTGGATTCGAGTGGGCCAGGTCAGGACCGGGAGCCTGTGGCACTAAACGAGCAGAGTAGCAAGGCCGGAGCTGTGCAGACGCCTCGGGGAAGGAGAACAGCGGCGGGAGGCCCTCAGGAGGGACACGGCCAGGGGGCAAGCACTGAGGGGAGACGGCAACTAGAAAGATATCAGGTCTTGGGCCGGGCAGAGGGGAATGGAGGTAGAGACCTTTGTCTCCCTCAGATGAGGAGACCCCGAGCTCCAAGGAGGCCACGGCAGAGACGACCAGTTCAGAGGAGGAGCAGGAACCTGGCTTCCTGCCGCTCTCTGGCTCCTTCGGGCCTGGCGGTCCCTGCAGCACCAGCCCAATGGATGGGAGAGCCCTTCGCCGCTCCAGCCGTGGCTCCTTCACCCGGGGCAGCCTTGAGGACCTGCTGAGCGTTGACCCCGAGGCCTACCAGAGCTCTGTGTGGCTGGGCACTGAGGATGGCTGGTAGGGGCAGGAGAGGGGCTGGGGACACAGAACCCCGAGCTCTCTGCTTGGGAAATCGTACGGTATCCTGAAGCAGAAGCAGGAGGGCTTTGGGTCAGACCTCAGGAGTACTGCCAGCCAGGGCTGCCAGGGGGCCTGAAGCCCACAGGGAGGCTGTGGGATCTCAGGACCTTGGGCCGGCACCTGGCAGGGGGGAGAGGGTGGTGGAGGCAGAGGGGGAGGGCTGACTTCAGGGGCCGGGGTACGCAAGCACTGGTCCCAGGCGCGCACCCCTGATCCACAGCGTGCACGTGTACCAGTCCTCCGACAGCATCCGCGACCGCAGGAACAGCATGAAACTCCAGCACACGGCCTCTGTGACCTGCATCGTGTAAGGCCCTTGGGTAGTCCTCCTGCTCCAGACCCTTCTGCACGTGCAGGCCGCCTTCTGTTCACCCAGGTCTCCCTGCTCTGCCGGCCCCTCCTTTCTGTGGAGGCTGGAGGCCAGAGGCCTCACCCTAGGCTAGCTGTGCCTCTCATACGCTATGTGACTGTGGGCAAGTTACTACCCCTTCCCAGCCTCAGGCTCCCTCGCCTGGAGGGGCGGTCTCTCCGGAACCCTAGCCATTCTGTCTATGACTCCCTTGGCCTCAGGTGACCTCCTCTGGCCTCCTGAAGCCCCTGAGTCCTCCTTCTTTTCCCTGCATAGGTATCTGAATAACCAGGTGTTTGTGTCTCTGGCCAATGGAGAACTTGTGGTCTACCAAAGAGAAGCAGGTGAGTGCCCACGTTGCTGGTGTTGGAACTCTCCGCAAGGCCCATGAGTCTGGAGACGTGGCTTTGGGCACCTCTCAGGCCCTCTCTGGGCCTTGGTGTCCTCATGTACAAATGGGGTTTTTAGCATTTCATTTCAGGGTGTGGGGACGAGGCTCTGGTGTAATACCGGACTGAGTTTGCTCCATTTTCCTTCTCCTGCTCCCACTCCAGGCCATTTCTGGGACCCCCAGAACTTCAAGTCAGTGACCCTGGGTTCTCAGGGGAGCCCCATCACCAAGATGGTGTCTGTGGGTGGGCGGCTGTGGTGTGGCTGCCAGAACCGAGTCCTTGTCCTGAGCCCGGACACGTTGCAGCTGGAGGTACCGGTGGGGGGTGGGGAGTGGGGACAGAATTGGTGATTTGGGGTAAGCCTGGCCCATGAGAGAGGGAGCTGAGACCATGGGGGCCATAAGAAAACAGCCATCTGTCCAGGGAGAGGCCAATGATTGATCTGAAGACCCTTCAAGCTCTAATATTCTCCAATCACAGAATCATTGAGTTTCAAGGGGAAAGACAGCTCCATTTTAATTCCTGAGGAGTAAGTGGGGGGATTCAGTAAAACCAGGCTTTGATAAGTTGGTCATGTAGACCGAGGAGGTTTGGTGTGAGTTGTAGGAGTGAGGCAGGTGCTGGTGGAGCAGGAGGCAGGGAGGGGCCAGGGAAGGCGGGCCTGCCAGTCACCCCTGTGCTCTCCACCTGCCCCCCGCCTCCGCCCCGACCAGCACACGTTCTGCGTGGGCCAGGATTCCAGCCGCAGCGTGGCTTGTATGGTGGACTCCAGCCTGGGGGTGTGGGTGACGTTGAAAGGCAGCGCCCACGTGTGTCTCTACCACCCAGACACCTTTGAGCAGCTGGCGGAGGTAGACGTCACATCTCCCGTGCACAGGATGCTGGCAGGTACTGACCTCCGTCCACCACTGCCCCTTCCCTCGGAGCCCTTCTGCCCCATCGTGGAGGAGGCTGAGCCAGGGCCAGGATCCGAACGCGGCCTCAGCTCTGGTCCGTCTCGCCCCCAGGCTCGGACGCCATCATCCGGCAGCACAAGGCCGCCTGCCTGAGGATCACGGCGCTGCTGGTGTGCGAAGAGCTGCTGTGGGTGGGCACCAGCGCCGGCGTCGTGCTCACCATGCCCACGTCGCCCAGCACCGTCAGCTGCCCGAGAGCGCCCCTTAGCCCCGCCGGCCTAGGCCAGGGACACACGGGCCACGTCCGCTTCTTGGCTGCAGTCCAGCTGCCAGATGGCTTTAACCTGCTCTGCCCGACCCCACCACCTCCCCCGGACACGGGTGCGTTTGCACATCCTCCCCCCACCCAGGGGCCCCAGACTCTGTTTAAGATCCCCCCCATCCCGCCAGAAGAGGTTTGAAAAGGGAAGGAGAGTAGTGCAGAGCTGGCAGTGGCATATGCGACAGGAAGTAGGCTCTGAAGTCCCCAAAGTAACACCTTCTAGGATAATGGGGCGTGTGTAAAACTCGTCCAGAAGTGTCACAGGAGCCAGGAGTGAACTCTAAGAACTGTAACCTAAGGATTAGACTGTGGCACTGCAGGGAATCGCGCATACGGCAGGAGATCAAAGAGGCCCAGAAATGACGTCTAGGGCAAGGCGTCAGGAAGCGATGGGCAGCGCGGGAAACAGAGCGGCCGCAAGTAGGTCGCAGAAAGGCAGGCAGACCAGACGAGGACTGTGAGGATTAGCGAGTGAAACGTGTTAGGAGACGGCAGCCGTCAAGGAGGGCCACAGTGAGCCAAGGCGTGCTTTGGGCAGGAAACCACGTTCCCACAAGGAGGTGGCTGTGGGAATGGGAAGCGGGGAAGCCTCGGGCAGGAGCGCCCAGAGAAGACCTGAGCTCCCCAGCTGGGAAAGGGCTGTTGGACGCAGGAAGCGGCTGGAGGAGGACAGTACATGTGCGAGAGCGAGAGCGAGAGCGAGAGGTGTGGCCCTGAGGACTTATGTCACTCTTGACTAGAACATACAGAAGAGAGGTAAGAAGTTGTGTGACTGCCAGGAAGTGGGTATTTCTTTCCAAAGAAGAAGTTCTTGGCTAACAGGAAGTAGGACCCCCCACAGAAAGTGTGCCCGTCTTTCTTCCCATCTTCTGGGGTGCAGGCCCTTAGGGGACAGCACAGCCACCAGGCACCCCCCGCCCCCCCGGCTAATGGACCCTCTCCCTGCACCCCCAGGCCCTGAGAAGCTGCCCTCCCTGGAGCACCGGGACTCCCCTCGGCACCGAGGACCTGCCTCAGCCAGGCCTAAAATGCTCGTTATCAGTGGTGGTGACGGCTACGAGGACTTCCGACTCAGCAGTGGGGGTGGTGGCAGCAGCGAGACCGTGGGCCGAGACGACAGCACAAACCACCTCCTCCTATGGAGGGTGTGACCCTGTCCCCCGTGGCCCCGGACCGGCCTGCCCACCCGCCCTCAGCCTGCTTGCCTCTTCCTAGCCCACACTCCCTAGCAGACTCTGACCAGGAGCGTCCCACCCGGGGCACGCCTGCGCCTGCGTGGGCTCCCTCCCATCCCCGCGGAAGTATTCCTGCTGGAACACCTGCTGGCCAGCGGGCCAAGGCCTCTCCCGACCCTCTGGCTGCTTCGGTGCTGCCGGTCATGGTGGGGGTGGGGCAGGGGGCACGCGGGCTGCCCAGGACCTCCGTCCCTGGAGCTTCTACCAAAGACACGGCCGGGCCTGGACCCCATGGGGCTGGGGAGGGCCATGTGCAATATTTGGAGGGTTTTCTGGGGGCAGGGGGAGGGCTGGGGACAGAATCCTTTCCCGTGTACAGTATTTATGTTCCTTTTTAGATGTGTACCTTCCCAAGCACTTATTTATGCGATGACCTGGGCAGGGGGAGATTTGAGGAAGTAACAGAAGGGAAAAGACCCTATTCCTGCTCTGGGGGCCACCCTGGGACCCTAAGCGAGCCTTCCTGGAAGGACCAATCCCCCCTCGTTACATACTTGCACACATGTGTGCACATACACATGGGTGCGCACGTACGCACACACACACACACACACACACACACACACACACTGCATGTTCAGGGCACTAAAACATTGCCTCTTAACATACGCTTCCCGTGGCCTTGTCCTGATTGGGCTGCCCTCCAGTCTCCAGAGCCAAGGACCAAGCACCCTCAGTCACCCAGAACAAGGTGATGACTGCAGGACGCAGTGACTCCCGTGTGGGGACCTCCCCAGGCCTTGGCATTTCCTAACTTGTTGGCAGTGCCTTTAGTCGTTTCCACATCTGGTAACACTGATAGGGACTTGGACAAGGCTCTCTCCTGGCCCGAGCAGGGACTAGGAAAGGCCCTTGTTCTTCTCAGAGCTGCCCCCCAGCCCCTGTGTCTCATGCACTGGCACGTATGGTCACCTTGGGAGGGTGGGCCTGGGAGACCCCTCACTCTGACCATTGAGACCCTCTCTTACACCCTTCCTGCCAGGGCAGCCCCTCCAGGAAGAGTGCTCAAAGCTAAGGGGCTGGACATGGCCTCCTCAACTGGGAACCACTTCCCCGCTCCCTGGACTGCAGGAGCCAGTCTGACCCCCAGCCCCCTTGCTTCCTCAGCTACAGCTCCAAAGGTCTGGTTTCAGATGGGGTTTGTTCGGTTCTGGTTTTGTTTGGGGTGCGTGGGTCATTGTGGTCTTAGATTCTGTTTCTCTTGCTACCAAACAGTCATGTATTAACTTTCCTTGGATGATGAATTTTAAAGAGTCAATAAATAGAAACACCAAATGACCAGTCCCCATCAGTGGCACGGTGGCCTCCAGCCACGAGCCTCAGGGCTCCCCGGCCGATGGGCCTCCCAACACGCACTCACTTGTGCAGAACGGAGGACTCAGAGACCCAGAAGGGTGCCGGGATGGCAAGGCCGCTACTTGCTGTGTTATCCTGGGCAGGTCGCTGCCCCTGTCTGGGCTGTAGCTGTCTCGTCAGGAAAACGAGGCCTCGTGCCCGTTCATGGCTTTATAACCAGGGCGACGTGTTAGAATCCCTTACAGATTATGCGTGTGAATATAAAGCATGATACATAATTATATGTCCGTGTAAGTGTACATTCCCAGTACATCCCAGTAAGTGTACATCCCCACAGCTTCCCAGTCACTGGGCCTGGGATGGGGCTTGGGAGCTGGAAGCTGACAGAGGCAGCAAGTGAAAAACAAGGCAACCAGGAAACCGTCGGCTCCTGCAGGAAATGGTGTTCTGCAGCAGAGCCTCATGTGAGGCTGGGGAATCTGACAGAAGCCAAGGTGACTTCAGGTTTGGAGCGAGGGTAGACTCCAAGTCTGTCTGATTTCTGGCCCAAAGTGGTGCATCATTAAATCAGACATAAGAATGCAAAGGTGTTCAACCCATGGGGCCCCGGTCCGCGCAGGGCAGATCCCTTCCCTCCGGGGAACCCCCACGGGGCTCAAGATGGCGACCACTTGTAAAGGGCGGAGCAGCCCCCCCCCCCCCCCCCCCCGCTCTGTGGAACACGTTGGAATATTTTTCAACCTAAGTCGTGAACACTTCACACAAATCGGGTGCTGAAGGAGGAGTGCAGGCTCATGCTTTGCAGACTAGTATGCACATTTCTCGGCTCTGCTGGGCCCTCAAGGCCACGGGACACACTTGGAACATCTCTCTGCAGCATCGCTTCCCTTGGAAGATCTGGGGAGGAGGGGATGATAGTAAACACATACATTCCAGAGCAGAAAGCAGCGTTCATGTGGAATTTATGGTGAAACAAAGCAGAAAGAACACAGGCTTTGAAGCTGAACAGATATCTTGACTTTGCCACTAACTAGCTATGTGACCTTGGACGAGGAGCAGCCCCTGTAACCCTTCGTTTCCTCATCTGTAAAATGGGGCCAGTAATCTTTTCCCCCACAAAGAAGAGATCTGTTGTGCCCTGAAATAAAGGGGGGCTAATTAGTCGAACCACTAATTAAATAGTTGTCAGCACAGCGGCCCAGAGCTTGGAGCTCCATCTCGGGACACCTGGCCCCCCCACCGTGAGACTCTGCTTCCTCCCTTGCTGCCAAATGGCTGCTGTGCTCGCTGCTTCACAGCTTCTGTGGCCTCGGGGCCTCTTTGCCCTCTACAGAGGGGTCCTGGCCAGACTCTAGTTTCAGCACTGGACACCCAAGGTCGGGTCCCTGGCATTTTCCCTGCTCAAGGGCCTCAGCAGGATTGGGCCTGGCCCAGCCAGCTGTTGCTCAGGAGGTCACATCCCGGGGCACTGGGCAGCCTGAGGACAGGTGCTCAGCCCTGAGCCAGTCAGCTGTGGGCACGGAGGTCCTGGGGTGAACACTGACCAGGCCGAAGGCCCAGGGGAGAGTCCTGGAAGAATTTGCTGCTCTGAAGCAGTAGTTCTCAACCTTGGGTGCCTGTTATAGTCACCTGACGGGCCCAGCCCACATCCCAGCCCAATTAAATCAGAATTTGGAGGGTGGACCCAAGTGTCACTATTTTTCAAGGGAACCATATACTGTTTGTACAGAGAAGTACACAAATTGTTAGTGTGTGGCTTGGTGAATTTTCATAAAGTGAACACCTCCAGATCAAAAAACCCGAATATGTTGTCATCCTGAAAGCTCCCCATATGCCCACCCACCCCGAGTCCACCCTCCCAGGGTAACCACTACCCTGGCTCATGAAACCATGTTTTAATTTGGCCAGCCGAGGTGGAGAACCGGGGTCTGACCAGGGCTGGCCACTGGGGTGGGAGGAAGTGGGGCGTGGGTTTGGTATGAAAACGGAACTGCTGGAGCCGAGGCAGTTGGGGGAGGGGAGGGCCTGGCGTGAGGAGTCCATGACGTAGGCCCAGCTGGAGCAAAGGAAAAGGCAGGGGAGCCAGGCTGTGAGCTCTGGGAGAGGTGACTTCGTTTCATTCTTTGCTCCATCCCCGGGCTGCCTAGTGCCTGACACACACTGGATGCTCCACAAATAATTACTTGTGGAATTAAACCCGGAGAATTCAGCTGGAGCCCCACCCCCTAGGATTTAAATGTCACAGGACAGTAACCCCAGCTCCCAATTATTGTTTGCTGCAAGTCAGGAGCATGGACCATCTCGCTTAATCCTCACGATGGTCCTGGGAAGTTGGTACCATCATTATTCTCTTTTCTCGGAGGAGGAAACTGAGGCTCAGGAAGGTAAAATGCCTTCCTCAAGGTCACCCGTCTGCTAAGTGCTACAGCCTGGATTCACACGTGATGTGTCTGTTCAGGTCTCTGTGGCTCAGGGAAGAGAGGAGGGCCAGCCACATGGAGTGGTGGGAGGACAGAAGAGCGAGTCTGAGAGGCCAGAGCCACATGCAGTCACTCATGAGGAACGTGAGGCTCATGTTCCGTAGACCAGCCCTGGGCAGGAGAGAGCCATCTCTTCTCCAAAGGGGTTCTCCAGGTGGTCCCGTAGACTAGGGACAGAGGGCAGGATTTAGCTAGACATTTGCCTCACGGGGAAGATGAGGCACAGAGAAGGATAGGGACTTAACCTCAGGTCACACAGCAAGGCAGCACTGAGGCTGGGGTGTGGTGGGTGTAGGTATAGGGGTGAGGTGGGTGTAGAGGACAGCCCAGGCAGGAAGGTTTGCTGTGGTCAGAACAGGAGAACGACCAGCGAGAGAGGGGTTCAGGGAATGACCCTTAGGACGCAAAGCACAGGACTGGCTAGGCTGGCTTCCAGGGGCCCTGTTGTACTCTTCGAACTGGGGTTAGCAGTAGTCTGCAAGTCCAGGAGTCTTGGTGAAGGGACGGCAAGTCTGGCTAAGGCCCTGGCTTAGAACTTTTGGGCAGAGCCTCAAGAGGAGATGGGGGACCCAGACATCTGAACTCAAACCTCAACCCCAGCCTCCCCTCACTGTGTGACCCTAGGCAAGTGTCTGCCCCTCCGGAACCAAATGACCTCTGTGAGCCCTTCACATCTTTTGCATGCCTGCCAAACACCAATTCTCCCTTCTGTCCCCACAGACTTCAAGCCACAGGCCAGGTTGCAGGAAGCAGCAAGGGGAAGTGCTATTTTGGGCCCATTATGGCCAATGAGGAGCCCTGCCTGGCAAAGGCAAGCAAACAGGCATCGCAGGCTGGGTCAGGGACAGATTGCAGGGCTGAACCGAGGAGGGGGACGTCGAGCAGTATCAATGCGAGCAGAGCCCAGATGCCAGACTGTGGGAAGGACACAGAGCAAGTACTGAGGATGCAGGAGGAGAGGGAGCAGTTAGGGGTTCTGAGCCCAGTGTCCTGGAAGCAGCTGGTGCCCCCAACATGGAGTCTCCATAAATCCTCCCAACACCCAGGGCTGGTGAGCTTGCGCTAAGAGAGGTAAAGTCACTTGCTTAAGCCTGGCCGTGGCAGAACTGGGACTTGACCCCCATATCTGTGACCCCAAAACCCAACCCCAGTGAGATTCCAGACCCAGCTCAGGGTCTGGACCTAAATTTGGTCTGAACCTAGCTCTCAGGCCCAGCAGCCTCAGCTCAGTTCCTGTCCTGCCCCAAGGCTGAGCCCCACCCTGGCCTCCTAGACCCAGTTCCTCCTTAGACTAAAGCCCACCCTCCCCTGGAGCTAAGGCTCACACAAGGTGGGGGAGCCCACCTTTAGAGGGGTAGGACTTGGCCAGTTAGGTGTTAGCCAAGTGCAGAGCATTGAAAAATTCTTTTCAAAGATTTTTTATTTTTTAGTAATCTCTGTACCCAATATGGGGTTCAAACTTACAACCCGGAGATAAAGAGTCCTGTTCTCCACCGACTGAGCCCGCCAGGCACCCCTAGAGCATTCATTCCCCCTGCTTTGTACTTCCTTGTTAAAATTCCAGTGCAGCCAGCAGAGGGCGCGATGATTTCTGGTCCATAACCCCAGAGCCTGACATCCGTTCGGATCCCTTGCCAAGAACAGCACCCCATGCCTCAGATCCTGTGGGACAGGGTCCCCACTGCAGGCAGGGCCTCCGTGGGACGTGGAGCCCACACCCCTGACTCTGGAGCACCATCAAAGCTCATCCCAGCTTACTAGGGCTTGTCCTGGGCCACCAAGGGTGAGGTGCAGGCTTTTTCTGGGCTCACTTCCTCAGCAGCACTACAAGTTCAAATGAGATGGTCTCTGAGGTCCCTAAGTGCAGGGATTGTAATGCTAAGATTTCGTGGGTTCATCTGAGATGCCAGGTGTTTTAAAAACCTGTGATTGTGAGAGTCCTTTGTTCTCGAGCCTGTGGCTCTCTAAGCTCCTTAAAAAAAACAGTTTGAATCTCCTGTGCCCTCCACAACTCCTTCCCTGCCTCCCAGATTCTCCCAGATTCTCAGGCAGGGTCCCATCTGTAGCGCATTGTGGATCAGGAGTCAGGGCTGGCAGTAAACAACAATTAGGCTCCCTCATAACCTGAGGGTTCGAGAATGAGATGTGTGTGGTCTGTGGCTCCAGGAGACCCGACTCTGGAGCTGCAGCCTGAGAGCCCAAAGGTGCCAACCAGAGTCCCCAGAGCCACAAGAGGGACCACATCAGCCCCACCATCCCTGACCTATTCTCCTGGCTCAGGTGGCTGCTGCCCATCCTTACCACCCAGGCAGGTGGGGCTGATCACCTCATCCCACAGAGAACTAGAACGACCTTCAGGTAACAAATCTGGCACCCTGATTTCAGTGGGGAAACTGAATCTGGGGAGGAATTTGACCAAAGTCTCACAGAGAGTCTCACATCCTCTGTAGGATGTCTGATTAATGGTCAGTGCTCCTTGACCAAGACGCATTTCCCCATTTGGCCTATTAAGTGGCACATGACACGCGACCATTCGAGCCGCGGAACTTGGAACTGGGGTGTAGAAGGTTCCCTTACAAAGAAAACATTTGCAGGAACAGAGGGCCTCTTGGGCTGCTCTCACCCCCTCAGCAGGTCCCCAGCACGGATCCTCTCTGAGGTCCCCCCCTCAACCCCCATGGGCTTGGATTTGGGATATTTGACCCTGGGACCACCCTAGCCCTAGCCCTGGGGGCATCTCCATTGAGATATGAGGGGGGTGGGGCTATGATACTGATACCAGTCACCTGGAGCTCTTCCTGCTCTTTCCCCACAACGTGGGCATGGCCCAGGGAAACAGAAACTCTTCCCCTGCCCCCCTCCCTCTGCAGGTGTCCAGTTCTCTTCCTGGAGTCTCCTGGACCCTGGGGACCTGACCTACCCCACCCCCTCACCCCACAGCTCAGGTTCTATGACTCAGTTTGTTTAGAATTCTCCACTCTCCCCGCAATCTATCCCCAACAGACTTATTTACCTTCCTCTACCTCTGTCATGGGCTGTGATTATCCATGTCCCAGCCAGGCCTCTGCCCCCAGGATGAGGCCCTCCCTGCTGTCCCGGGGGGACCCCCCTGGGATCCCCTCAATAGCGTGGATTGGGGGAAACTCTGGCTGCGGACCTGCTGCCTCTAGTCTCAGCCCACCATATTGCACAACACCAGGGGGCACAATTCACAGAGCTGGGAACACAATGTGAATAGTGTCCTGGAGTCCCTAGTCACTGCCTTGCTGGGCACCCTGATGGCTGGCAATGGGAACTGGCAAGGTGGGACAGCTGGTGGTAGGGAAGGGACAGCAATGTGTCATCTGTCCTGCTGGAAGGAGGGACTCGCTATCCTGTCAGACAGGAGGGGGGCGGCAAGAAAGGCCTCTGAGAAGGATTTGGGCTGGGCCCTGAGGAACGTGCAGGAGACCACCATATGGACCTCCGTTACAAATTCACTTTCACCTGGACTTCCCACACCAACTAGACAGGAGCTTCCGGGGGCGGGCCTGGGCCTCGTCAACAAAGCGAGGTTGTTCTCCCTGACGGCCAATTTCTAGGAGGAAAACAAGACGCGGGACGAGGCAGCGGTGATCCTGCTTGGACTGGCAATGGTTACGGGACCCGGAGTAGCACCCGAGTCTCCAGTCTATCTTGCGTCGTGCAACCCCTTCTCTCTTGGTTTGGAGCCCAGAAGAGGCCGATCGGAGAGGCCTCTTCCTTTCCAGCCCCCTGCAGTTCCCCGGGGGCGCGAGAGATGGCGACACAGAGCAGCGCGGCCGGGCGGGAGAACCGGAGGCCCACCGCGGCCTCAAGGGGTGGGGGCCCGGGGACGCGAGCCCGGGCTCTGACGTCGGGGGCGGGGCCGGCGGCCGTGACGCGCGGGGGCGGGGCTGCGCACCTTCCCGGCCCGGCAGGAGATTCATTCAAAAGGCGCGCAGCCTGCGCGGCCGCTCGTGCACTCGCCGAGCCGGGCCCGGGGCTGCGCTTCTACCCTGGGGCCGTGCTGGAGCTGCTGCGGGGCGGCCAGGTAAGGCGGGCGCGCGGGGCCTCAGCCTGGGGTGTGCTTCTCGCTGCCGGAGCTAGAGGGGTGCGGACCCGAGTGGCGCCCCCTGCCTCCCCGCGTCCGCGAGGAAGTTGGCCGGCTCGGCGGATGCCGCAGCCTCGGCCCTGCGCCCCCCCCCCCGCCGCCCCCGCGTCCTGTCCCGGCGTCTTCCGCGCACCGGTCCCCACCCGTCTCTGAGACCCCTGCCCCGGGACCTGCGCGTCCTCCGGCCGCGACTCCAGGCCCGGCCGTGCGCGGTGGCGAAGCAGCGGCGGGACTTGGCAGTTTGAGGAATCGGCGGGCCCCGGAGACGCCCCGGGCCCGGAAAACTTGGACCGAGACCAGGAACGGGTGCGGGACGGGACGGCTGCGGCGTGGGGCGGCCGGAGGGGGGGCTCTGAACGGTGTCAGCCCGTGACTGTGGGTGACACGGCGCGTGAGGCGGCCCAGCCCGGGAGAACGTGTGGCCGGGACACTGAGCGGTGACGCCGGGGCCAAGCGGGAGACACAGAGGGGCTCTGTGTGTCTCTGACGGGCCGAGTGAGTGCGTGTGATTGTGTGAGAGAGACCCCAGGTCCCTGCGGGTGACCGTGACCCCAGCTTACTGTGAGACCCGGGTCACTGAGTCTGTGTGTGGCCTGGGACATGACCAAGGCAGGGCCAGAGCGGCTTCCTAATGCCGTGAATGTGAAATAGAGGGAGAGGAACCCCAAGTGACTGTGAGAACCAGCCCCCAAATCACTGGAGACATAGTGTGCTTGTTGGGTCAAGTATTGTCAGTGTGTGTGTGTGTGTGTGTGTGTGTGTGTGTGTGTGTGTCCGTCGGAGCCTCAGGAGAATGAGTAAGAGGCAGAAAGAGGAGAGACCTCAAACACCTGCCTGTAGATGGAGGGGAAGCAGGGGAGGCCAGGGGTCTCTCCAGAACTCTCTCCAAGAGGGCATCTCTCAGAATCTCAGTTGAATCAGTGGGGAGGACCCTGAGTGACTTGCCCTGGCAGAGGGCGGGGAGGCCAAGGCTGGGTGGCATCTGGTGAGGTGACTGACACTTCTGGCAGCAGCTGAGGGGCCCTGAGGCAGCCTCTGGCTCCACCTCCACACACACACACACACACACACACACACACACACACACACACACGTCCCAGACTCCTGGCAAAGCTTTGTCTCCAGTAACCTGTGTTACCACTGGGCCCATCTTCCTCTCAGACCCTGCCCCCACTGGGCCTCAGTCTCCCCTTCTGCACACTGAGGTGTTGGGCTGTGAATGGACTGTGAATCATCACTTTGGGATCCTCTATTGTTTTTGGGTCAACTGCCTCTGTTCTCCCCTCCCTCCAGTCAGAAAGACTGCAGTGGGGGGTGGGGGCAGGCTGGCTGCTGGGGATACAGTGGCCCAGGGGCTGCTGGTGACAGGGATGGCAGTACAGCTCTTCAGACCAAGCCTAGAATTCTGATCCATAGACATTGACTTCTCTGGCCCGGTCTCCTTCAGTCCCCTTCGTGCAGGGAGGGGGGCACGGACTTGTTGCCCCCGAGCAGTCTCTGATTTGGAGGGCTGGGGCAGGCAGGCCCCCTTCCCCATCCGGGCTAGACCCTCTGAGGCTCTCACCTCCACAAGAGAGTCTGTTGGATTCATGCAGGGTGGAGTGGAGATCGGGCTCTCTAGACCAGGAGGTGTGAGGGGATACCTGCTAAAGGATCTAGAAGTTCTGTCCTCCTCTGAAAACACTGGTTGCATTCTGCGTTGGGGCGAGGATAGAGGGACAGTGCCAGGTGCTATGCTGAACATTTTATGGTGTACTCTTGCTGAATCCTCACAGTTGTTCTGAGATGTGACTGTTTTTCAGAGAAGGAAACTGAGGCCCAGAGAAGCAAAGTGATTTGCCCAAGGTCATGCAGAGTCAGGACAGTGCCAGGATTGGAATTCAGGTTTTCTGCCCCCCAAACCCTGTGAGATGCGTAGAGAGGGCCACCCACCTTTCTAATACCTGTTCATGGCTTATCTAGGCTTCTTCGCTCAAGCCTGGGCTGACAAGCATGGCCTTGCCAGAGTGTGCCTTTGTGAGTTCTGAGTGTGGTGTGTATTTTGCACCCATGTCTGAAACACTGCGGGTGGTTATGTGGTCTTCCTGTTCCTCCTCTCCCCTTCCCCTCCCACAGGTTTCACCCCTAGCTAGAGGTCACCAGAGAGGCCTGTCTCCTGTCTTCTAGAGACTGCAACTGGCTTTGGGGGCATCCACATAGCTACAGAGAGTGTCAGGAGTCAGCAGCACAGCCCAGGCTCCAGGGCTGGCAAGGATAACAGGGTCCCAGCTGACCTTCACCATACTGGAGAGGCTGTATTCCCCTATCCAGAGTTGCTCTAGGGGCACCTTCCCAAATCTCCCCACACGCTGTGGTGGGGGGCAGGCTGGGGATGACCTTGAGCTTCTGCCTCAGCCCCTCAGTCCTTCAGTCTCCCTGTTCGTCCCAGAGGCCCCTGCTAGTTCTGACCACTGCTGCCACTTGGCCGAGAGCTAGAGCAGGGGGGTCAGGGTGTCCCTCGGTCCTCTCTGGAACGACTGGAGCTCTGCTTCTTGGGGCTGATCAGAATAGCTATCTTGGTCTCCTGGGGCTGAGCCTGAGTTATTTCCATCCCCAGCAAACAGGGAAATAGCTCAGGGCCCAGAGAGGAGTTGGGAGAGGGGAAGGGTTAACTTCCTCTTCTGGTCCTCGCCCTGATGGAGCCCCTCCCAGCCCTGTCCTGCCCAAGCTAGACCTTCCTGGGAACTTGGGCCTCCCAGGATGACAGTGGGGCCAGGCTGGGTTTCTACACGTGGCCCCAGTTGGGACTCATCTGGTAGTTGCCGGCCAAGGAGGGGAGACTGAGGGGCAGTCAGCACTCTGCCCCTGCTCAGAGGGTCAGCCTCATTTTGCAGAGCGAGCGAGAGTGAGCGAGCCAGAGAGACTGAGGTTTGAGAAGTGCCGAGACTTACCCAAGGGCCCCAGGGTGCTTTTATTCTGGCTCTCACCCTCCAGACAGAGCCCATACCTACCTTCTGTGCCGCCACATGTCCCCCGGCAGCCTGGATGTGGCCCAAGACTGGACGCCGGCCCGAGACACACCTTCACAAAATCACGGCTTCCGCTTTTGCTCCGCTCAGCCTTGCTCTCCGGCCCCAGACGCGTGTACTGGCCTCTCTGCCTCCATTTCCATTCCTTCCACGCACTGTCCGAGCACCCTTCCTAAGGCAACTTACTTTTTTGCCTACACAATATAGTCCAGACTCTTCATCCTAGCATGACAGTTCCCTCCAAGACGTTTTGAACTTTGTATCTTCACCCTCATCTCTCCCTACCAGATGCCTTGGTTTGACTCTGCCTTTGCTGTTGCTGTCTGTTCTTTCTAGAACCCTCCTGGCCATTCAGGGTACAGCTTCCCCTCACCCAGGAAGCCCTCCCAGCCCAGTCTTAGTTCCTCTTCTTTGTCGTGGTCCCCCTGCCAGGTAGCCCCCCTCACCTTTGGGAGAAAGCACTGGTGTGGGGCACTCATGGGCGCTGCATACCCAGCTGGGTAGGGTGGCCCCGGCCAGAAGCCTGCCCTCTCTCACTGCTGATCTGTGCTGGCCAGGCCTCTTCCTGAGGAAGGCAGCCACCGAGGGCCTACTGTGTGCTAGGATGCACAGGGAGGTTTGCCCCCAGGGTCTCCGATGCTCGATGCATGTGTCGGGGAGGGGGGGAGGTTGGAGGCGAAGACTCATGGCCATCCTTTTTGTAGGGGCAGATCTGGTGCTTGCCATGGACCCTCCTCACACAAGGCCCCCATTCTGGGCCAGCAGATTCCCTGCTGTGTGCCAGACCCTGGGTTCAGGTCTCAACAGTGCTGACAGAGGATCCCCTTCCTTCCCAAGCTGCTCAGTGGGGAAGCAGACTGAGGGCAGAGGAGACCCGACCTAGTTGAGTCACACAGCCGTGATGCTGGAGTCTGGCACTCAAGGTCTTGCCTCGCCCTGTCTCCAAGTGGAGGCAAGGGTTGTCTGACAATTCTGGCATCAGTTTCCCCAGAAGGACCATGCTGGCTACCTGCCTTGGGAGGAGGAAGTGGTGGGGCTGTTCAGCGCCTGGCCTGGCTGGATAAGGCCAGACTTCCTCTGTATGGGGCTGGCCCTTCTGCTTGCTGGCGGGAAGGGGTTTTGCCTGAGATCAGCCAGCAGGTCTCATCTGGCCCCACCCCCACTCAGGATTGGGGGTGAGTGGGACGAGGTCTCATGCAGAGCTCAGCACCCATTGTTCGCTGAGGCCCTGGGTGCCTGGGCCTGGTCCCAGTGCCACTGGCTGGGGTGCACAGGAGGGAGCCAGCGCTGCATCCCTACTGTGTGCCCAGCCCTGGGATTAGGACCCCCAAGTTTCACACATTTTTAGCCTCGTGTCCTGAGGGTCAGCACCGTCCTCCAGGTACAGGCAGGGAAAGGAGGGCCCCGAGAGGGGAGGGACTTGTGAGACCCTACTGTCACTGGGATCTTACCCCGGGTCTGTCTGCCTGGAAGGCCAGAGCTCTTTCCTGGGCCACCCTGGGAAAGATGAGAGCTCTATAAATAAACTGCCCATGTGGCTGTGAGCGTGTGCCCTGGCTACTTGGCATGGAGAGAGGGATGGAGGGGCCTCTGCGGCCACTTAGAAGCAGGGTCTGACTGTGTGGGTAGAGAGAGAAGGAAGGAGGGCTTCCAGAAGGAGGGGCCTAAGCTTGGATCTGCATAGTGTGGTCACTGTGAGAAGGAGCAATGAGCGGAAGGAGGGGCCCGTTGTGCCCAGCTTCGTGCATGCACTTGCCGGCTGCCTTCCTTTCTGCCTCCCTTCCTCCCTCCAGGGAGATCACAAGTGGCTCAAGGGGCCAGGAGAGGGGAGGGTCCACCCCAGACAGGGAGGCTGGGAGGGCTTCCTACAGGAGGCGGCACCTGGGCTGAAGCCCGATTGTAAGAAGAGCCACTGTTCTCCGATGAACTCTGGGTCCTCCAGCCAAGAGGTCAGCTGAACAAGCACAACTATCCCAAATTACAGCGGAGGAGACAGGCTTCGGGGTGTGGGGCTGGTCCTGACCGCTCAGCGCCCCTCCACCTTCCCGACTGCGGCTTCGGCTGGCATGGGAGCAGATGGACACAGGCCCGTTGAGCTGCTGGGAAAGGGGCACCCAGGGCCATCCTGGGAGGCCGGGGCTCCTCTACTCATGCTGCTGGGTTCCCTAGAGCACCCTTGCTTGCTCCCCCAGCCACTGGATGACCTTGGCTGGATGCTGCTTCATTCTGAGCCTGGCTCTTCCTCTGGCCCTCGCGGGCTGTGGTGAGAACTGATACTCGGGAGAGGCTCGTCAGGCCAGGCCCTGGTCAGCGCTGTTTACAGCGGCTCCACTTCTCCCGCAGGCTCCCTGGAGGCAGGGGCCACAACCCTTGTTTGCAGAGAACCCTGAAGCTCAGGGAGGGGAGTGACTGCCCCACCTCCCCCCTGTGCTGACCCCCTGCCTCAGCGGCCGCTGGTCAGGGCCGCCTGACTTGGGATTGCTGGGGAGAGGGGTCTCTTTCCCCAGCACCCCAAGTCTAGAGGAGTCAGAGGACAGGGCAGGCTGGGCCTGCGGTGTCCCCTCGGTCTCTTGCGAAGCCTCGCCCCGGTTGGGGTGACGGCGTCGGGCCTGGCATGTTGGTGGTCAGTACGGCGGTGCGGCCAGGCTCCGAGGCAAAGGTGGCTTCTCGGAGGAAGAGGTAGCAGTAGCACGAGCGGGTGGGCAGTGCGGTTCCTCCAGCCCTCCCAGGCCCCTTGCCGTGCTGTCCCGGGGCCGGGGACACGGCCCAGGGCTGGCCCAGGCTCCCTGCAGGAAGCGCAGGCTGCCGACCGGCCGGCGTGGCGAGCACAGGGGCTGCCCGCTGCCTGCCCGCACTCCGGGCTGGTAACCTTGTCTCGTTTGAGACCAAGTTGTTCCAGGGGAGTCCTTAGCCTCTCTGAGCCTCGGTTTCCTCATTTGTGAAACCTGGGACCCTTTGAGGCCTGGAATGGGAAAGAGGCACGCAGTAAGTGAGGGGGCTTGCGGAGCCCCAGCTCTGCCCCAGAGACGACTCTGTGGTTTAGTGCCCCCCTTCCCTAGCCCGAGACTCCGCTCAGGGAAGGGGCAGGCTTTGCATCGGTACCACACCAGACTGGGAGGAGCTGGGTCGGCCCAGTCTGGCCACCTCAGCCTTTTCTTAGCCTCAAGGGCCAATTAGCTCCCTCAGCCCCATCTGCCCACCTCCCCTCCCTGAGCCTCTGAAAGAGCAGACCGTGTGGCAGCCTGGAGGTCAGGGCCAGAACCCTGCCGAGCCCCGGGGGGGGGGGGGGGCAGGGACCAGCCGCCGTCTGGTGTGCAGGATTTGGGGTCCACACGCGTGGGGTCCTTACGCAAGCTTGTGGCCTGGGAGACCACGGCTGCCCTTCTCACGGACCGGCCCGAGCTAGCCTCCGCGCAGCTCTAGGCCCCCCGCCTGTCGCAGCCCGAGGAGCTGGCCTCCAGCCTGCGACCTCCTCTCCCCAGCCCTCGCCGGGCTTCCGGCTCCTCACGGGGGCCAGTGCCTTTTCCTGCAGGAGCCGGCGCCTTCTAGGGCCGTACGCACATGAGGGTGGATGCAGGGAGACCCCAGAGGCCCCAGAGACCCCGGAAATGGGGGCAGCACCTCTCCCCCAGGGCCCGCCTGCGTGCTTTGTCATGGCCTCTCCAGAGCAATTCTGTGCGCCGCTAGCTCCCTAGACGCTGCCGTCGAGTTGACACACACTCGGAGAACATCCGCTGCGTGCCGGGCCCTGTATGCCAGGCTCCAGGGTGAGGGGGGTCGGGGGTGCGGGCAGAACCAGCCAGACCTGGGCTCTGTGCCTGCATCACCACTCCCTGGCTGTGTGACCCATACAAGTGATCTCCCGCAGCCTCAGTTTACCTGGGTGTGAAACAGGGATGCTCACCTCTTCCGTGAGGAGTAGAGCAACCCAGACTGACCCCCAGGGAGAGAGTCAGTTGCCTTCCCCGGGAGGCTGGAGGATGGCAAAGAGGCGTGCCTAGCTGCCCTCACCGGCGCGCACCGTGGACACTGCCCTACTTTGGCCCCAGTTGCCAGGGAACCACGGGGTTGCTTGCTAACCTGGATTTCTCTATTGATGGGCGGCCTTTGTCTTTCTGTCTCGGCCACTGCCAAGGAAGGCCTGTGTCCAGATGTGTTTCCAGGCAACTCTAGCCTCTGGAGGCTGCAGGGAGGTCCACAGGCCCTAGAGCCACTGGCTGCGAAACAGAAGTACCTGCCTCCCACCCCCTGCTCCACGTGGGGACCTGCCTCCCACCTCCGTCTCCCCAGTCCTGCCTCCTTGGCAGGGATCCCAGGGAGCCCTCTGAGAGGCGAACTGTTCCATACCTCTCCTCCGCCTCCTAACCCTCCCAGTCTCCCATAGGCCCCGAGGGCAGTGTGGGCTTCTCAGCTTGCGTCCAAGTCGTGTGACCTGGGCTCTGACCCCTGCCTTTTCAGATCTCTCGCCCTTCTTACACCCTCCTTCCTCCCAGATGCTCGCCGTGGCTAACCCGGCACCTCCTGGGTACCAGGCTCTGGGCCAAGCACTGTACGTAAATGGAGAAGAAGCTTCATACCTCACACCTGCCGTCAAGCGTGTGCCGTTCCCCGGTCCATAGTTTACACGTGGGGAAACTGAGGTATGGTGAGTGTTTATTGAGGGATGACTCTGTGCCAGGCCCTGTGCTGAGTATTTGAGGTGAATTCTCTTCCCCTCATAGCAGCCCTCTGTCTTGGCGGGAGAGAGGGTGTCCACAGCCACAGAGCCAGTGAAGAGCAGAGCAAGGCAGGCCGATTCTCCCCCAGGTTCGTTCAGGTGTTCAGATCCAGTTTCAAACCCTCCTGCCTAACTCCAGCCTCTGGGCCTTCTTAGCCTTGGCAGAAGCCGTACACCCTCTAGCCCCCCCACCCCGTCCGTCCCCCTAGCTGTCCCCAGTTCAGTTTATACCTACCACTTCCCAGGGTCGGGCCGCGTGCTGAGCACCAGGCATGGAGGGTGTTGGGGAAGAGGCTGGGTGAACAGGGTGGTCACTTGCAGGATGGTGAATGCATAAGGGGGGCTTCCAGGAGGAAGTGGCTTTGAGCCGAGCTCTGAAGGAAGAGTAGGTGTTGGCCAGGTGATGGGAAGGCTCTCTGGGTGGAGGAAATAGCCGGGCCTCCGTGAGAGGGGCAAGAGTAGGGGAGGGAAAGCTGCCCAGAACGGCTGCGGGGCAGCAGGGGCAGAGCCCAGTGTTAAGATACCCAGCACTGGGGCTGACCTGGAGGCCAAGGGCGAGGAGGGGTGGTGGGCAACCTCTGGGATACCGTGGAGCTTCCGTGGGAGGCCAGGGTGGGCTTGGAGAGGAGAGCCCCAGGCTGGGCCTTCCCGCCACATGGAGCTGCAGCTCTGGGAAAGGGGAAGCTGCCCGGGGCTGGTCGATGTCATAGCTTCCTCTTTCTCGGAGGCCTCCGGGGCTGCGCCTCCCTGGGGCTCCCCTGCCCTGGCCATGGCTCACTAGCTGGTTTTCTTCCAGGGAATTTCTGGATCTGATTGTTCAGGCATTTTTGGAGGTGGGGGTGGACCGCCTGTGAGGAGCCCCCTCCCCCCCCACCCCCACCCCCCCCCCCCGCCTGTTCCACGAGGCCTCCCGCTCCAGACATTGTGCGGGGGGAGGGGTTTGCAGAGAATGAGACGGACACCCTTGCCCTTGCTGCTGTCGGGGTGGGGGTGTGGGGAGTGGGGGAGCAGCACGAAACAAGCAAGCAAACACATACTTAATTACAAACCTGGGCCTGAGGTGCAGAGGGAAGAAGGGAGCGATGGGGGAGGAAATCACACGATCCGCGTTAGGCTCATTACTTCATGTCAACCTCGCCGCAGTCCTGCCCTGGGAGATAAATATCCCCATCTTGCAGATGAGGATACTGAGACCCAGCAAGGTGAAGCAGGGGCTCAGGTCCCACAGGGAGTTGGTGGCAATGGGGACAAGCCCAGTCTAGGGGACTTCACGAGGAGTGGCCTCTAGGCCAACTTCCTCCTCTGTCCTGGGGCCCTGTTGGGTCTGTTCTCTGCAGGGAGCGCTGGGCCCAGAGAGGAGCCTCCCTGCTGTGGGCCTTGGTCTGCCCGCCTGTCTGCGACAGTCTTCTTTCTGGAGGCCCTCTGGAGGCTTTGGAAGGTCACTGACCGCCTGGCCTTAGGACTAGGCAGAGAAGTAGGGATGGAGACTTCACGACGACACCCACCAGCCAAGGGGCTTTGATCTGAATTTGCTTTTCAGTCAAGATTCCAAGATTCTAGGCTTAGATGCTGGGGGGGGGGGGGCTTGCGGGAAAGGCTGTGCAGAGGGCGGTCAGAGCAGCAGGTGTGTGCATGGAGGGGGTTCAGGGGCCGGCATGGGCTGCCTGACTGGACAGGTCCATCGGGGGGTTCAGTCTGGCTGAGGGTGGGGGCTGGGGGGAGGCTGTCAGCAGAGACTCCGGCGGCCAGACCGGAGTAAGTACCAGTTTGGGATAATTAGAAGGCACGTAATTAGAAGGCGTCAGGGCGCTAGGCGGCGAGTGTCTGTGAATGGTGCCTGAGTGGGCCCTTGCTGGCTTTGAGTCCGGGCCTTTGGACCCCCACTTTCCTCCTGGAAGTCTCGAGATCACAGCTCCCCGTTTGCCTGAAGGTAAGCAGCTGCACAGCCCCTCCCTGTGGGCTTGGGTCACCCAGTGGGGGCCAGTCAGGGCCAGGGGTGGCACTGGGGCCCTCTCCCTCCGGAGCTGTTGTGCCTCTTTTCACCCCTGCCCCAGTTGGGCCAGCCCGAAGCCTTGGGGCTCGTGGTCAAGTCTGTGGGTTAGATCCTATAAAGAAGATCTTCATGGGGAGAAGCGCTTGCGCGGGAGCTGGGCCTGGGCAGGGGAAGGGCCATTTTGGGCCAGAAACTGGAAAGGAAGACTTGTGACAAGTTAGAGGAGGGGACAGGTGGGGGGATGGGTCCGGGTATGCCGCCTGTTGCGAGCTGACCGCCAGGGTGTGGCCTTTATGCTGTGGCCCGACCTTCCCCTGTCCCAAGTTTTCCCCTTAGCTGGCTTTGGGCCCAGAGCTGCTGCCAGTGACCTGGAGAGTCCCCGGGATGTGGTGCCTGCAGCCCCTCCCCCTCTCTGTGGTGTAATTCAAACCCCTGGCTACTGTCACTGAAGTCCGGGGAGGGGGATCAGTTTCCTCTGGCACCTTTTCCAGCTGGGAAGGCCGGGCCACCTGTATGCCTGAGGGGCCCTCACGGGCCCGGGGTTTACTGCAGGCGGCGCTTCTCCCGCCAGGCTCGGCACTGGGCAGCACGGGGTGCCCTTAATCTGCTGGGGGCCCTAGGCCAGTGGCTTGGCCGCCCCTTAGGGGTCAGAAGCTGTGTGGCCTGTGGCTGGGGCCTGACAAATCCAGCTTCCTTCCCCTTCCTGAGCCTGAAGGCAGGCCTCCTGGAAATACGTGACGGGGACTCCCTCGTTCTGCCGCAGCCCCTTTTGTTGTCTAAACTGAATCCCCCATCCTACTTTTTCAACCTGTCTACTGGCTAGAGGCTTCTCTCCAGACGATGCCGTGCTCCGAGCCTGGGTACTAACCTTAGCCCGGTGGCCATCTGCAGCCTCACCCTGCCTTATTGTTTGTCGGCACTCCCCGCCCCCCCCCCCCCCCGGTCTGGCAGGGGGACAGTCCCCGTTCATCTGTTGGCCATTGGTCAACAGGGATGTGAGCTCCCTGAGGACAGGGACAGTGTGTCTTCTGTTTGTTGTGCTAAGGGCAGTGCTCGGCACATGGTGGTAGGTGACCAAGAGAGGACAGAAGGCTAAATGCTGGCTGCTAGGACGGCCCCAGAGATAGAGTCAGACTCACCCCAGCGTTGGGCACATCCTTCCACATCCTTCGGTGGAGAAGACCGCCGGGTGGGGAGTGGGACACGTAGGTGGACCAGGACTGTAACGGGTGGGGTAGGGAGACATGCAGGAGCTTTGGGGAAAGGGAAATCTAGAGACGTTTCTGGAAAGACAGGCCTTCCTGTTGGTCTTTGATGGCTGAGGGAAAGGGCCTTCCCTGGAGCAGAAATGGCAAAAGTGGAGGCAGAAAAGCAGGAAAGGCCAGGGCCCACAAGGAGGTCCAGGGGCTGGGAGCCTGGGAGCTAGAGATGAGGCGCAGAGTCTGGGTGTGAGGGGACAGCAGGCCCTCTCAGCCCCCATCCCGACCGCTGCTGCAGGCTTCCTTCCTCCCAGGCCCCCTGCCCATGTCCCAGTGCAGCTGGCTATTGATGGAAGGGGAAGGAAGCCCTTCCTCCTCTAGGAAGCCCCCCAGACCTGGCAGAGCCCTCTGTCCCCCTGCTCTGCGGCCTTGGGAGGCCAGCCCTAGCCAACGCACCCCCACCTCTACTCAGGTTTGTGGGGGAAAGAGGGATTTGGTGAGTTCACGCCAAACTACCCCAGCCTTGCCTGCCCCACTACTGCCTGCAAATTCCTGTCTAGTCTCGTCCTAGAAGCAGGGCTGGGAGGACAGACAGAAGTTGCCTGCTGATTCCCACCTCCTGCTGAGCCTCACCTCCTTCTTTCCCAGGCTGGCGACTCCCGGGGCCTGAGGATGAAGCTGAGCCCGCCGCATTGGCCCCTGTCCTGCCTTTTTGTGGTGAGCTGGGGATGGGATCTTGGTACAGAGCCCTGGCCCCCAGCCCTCCGTGCTCAGAGAGCCCATGCCAGGAGCCATCCTAGGGTCGGATACACAGCTCTTCCTTCGCAGCATTGCAGTTTGACCCTAGGACACCCCTCCTGGCCTGTGCAGCTCTCGGTGCAGGAGGCCTCCGAGCGCCTGGCAGGTGCTGGGAGCCAGGTCTGGGGCCTGAGGAGGGCGCCAGGGCCTCCTGTGTGGTATGCCCTGTGCCCTCTGCCCTCCAGCTGGCTCTACTCCGTGCCTGTTACCCCGAGCTGGGGCCAAACTGGGACAGGTTGCGGGGAGGGTCTCCCCACAGCAGGAGGGATTCAGGGCAGGTGGTTCATTCCTGGAATGGGGAGCAGAGGGAGCTCTTGCTGGAATGTGCTGGGGGCTGCAAATGGAGAGCCCATCCTTGGGATGTATCCCGCCCTGTGTGGGCACAGGGGTGTGAAATGGCTGGCTGTGTGTGGAGAGGTCACGGAGGATGTGGTCGGTCCCAAGGACTCCTGAGGGCCCAGAATAGGAAGCAGCAGCTGCAGACTTGGCCCCAGGGATGCTGAACAGGGGCTGGTGACCAACATGCCCAGCTGTGGTGGCGGGGCCGCGGCAGCAGGAAGGGGGACAGTACTTGAGAGAGGAATTCGGAAGCCTTTCCTCTTTATCATCCTGCTTAGTTGGAATGGGTGTGACTCAGGGATCCGAAGGCTTGAGATCCTGATCTGGCTCTCTCTGGGGTTTTCCAGCACTTTCCAGAAGCAGATATGGTTTTCTTTTACCTAGGCTGTGGTGATGCGGCAGGTATGGGACAGGCAGGTTTTACGTGCAGTTTAGAGAGCGTCCCTGAAACCTGGGGGCTGGCCCCGAGTGGTCAGTGGTCCCCACTCCTGGGGCGTTAGGAAGTGGGTGGTGGACAGATGGCGCCCGAAATGCCACAACCCAGCACTTTGTGCTCTCTCAGTGTGTCCTGCCTGCTGTTCTTCCAGCTGCTGCCTTGGCCTCTGGCCACTCCAATATCGACGACCCCTTGGCAGTGCCCACCTGGGAAGGAGCCCAACCTGGTGAGCTTGCCCTGCCCGTCTGCCCTGGCCGAGGAAGACTGTTGAGGACCAGGGGCAGGTTCCCCAATCCTGGCTTCCCAGGGACCTGAGGCCTGGCTCCTGGCTTTGTTCTCACCCTTTCCCTCCCACAGGACCTGGGGCAGGGCACATTATGCAGGCCGTGTCCCCCCGGCACTTTCTCTGCTTCGTGGGGCCCTGGCCTGTGCCAGCCCCACTCCCGCTGCAGCCCTCGAGGGAGGCTGGAGGCCCAGGCAGGCACAGCGACTCAAGACACACTATGTGGAGACTGCCAGCCTGGGTGAGCCATGGGAGTGGGGGCTGAGGGCTCATGGCTAGCTGACCAGGACTTTGGGTCCTGAGGTCCCAGCCTCATCCACCCCCTGAGCAGGCCTCAGTCTTCCCATCTGTGAAATGCGATGGGTCAGGACCAGTGAGTGTGCCTGGCAGGAGCCTCTCTTGAGGATAGTTTTTGGGCCTCAGTGATGTCTTCTTGCCCCGCAGGTGGGTTGCCACTTCGGGGGTCCCCCATGTCCCCTGTCAGCCGTGCTCCCAGACACCTCTTGGTACTCGCCGCTGCTATGGTGAGTGACTGATGGGGGCTGGGACTGGTGAGGCCGTGTGTAGGAGGGGATCCAGTGAGCTGGAGCCCAGGGCCCCCCGCAGGGTCCATCCGGGACAGTGGGGCCCTCACTCCTGAGCCCAGGGAAGGGTGTCCAGCAGGATGCGATCGTTGCTCCACGGGCAGTGTGTCTGCTCACCTTGTTCCTGAACGGCAGACACCATCAAGCAGGTGGCAGCCACAGCTCGGGGCGGGGGCCGGGGAGCTAACGTTCTTCCTGTCCCCCGTCCTCATCCCCTCAGACACATGCAGGTGCGTGTGCGCACACACACCTCGCCCCTGTTGTCAGTCACTCTCTGAGGCCCAGTCGTGGGGAGGTGGGATCCGGTGTCCATGTGTCCAGGCAGATGCTAGCGTGCTGTCTGTTCACCCCGGAGTGCGGGGGGGTGGGCCATGGGGCTCAGGGTCTGGCTGCCCTGAGGTCTGAGGAGGCCTTGCTCAGGCTGACTGATAAGATGGCCAAACGCATGTGGTGGGGATAAGTTGGCCTCTGCTTCCCCAGCTTGGCGGAGAGGGAGGGGGTGGTAGGCGGCTCCGGACACTTCAGTGCCCCCCCCCCCCCGCCATTAACTCAGGCCCTGGGCCTCTCTGCCTCCGTCTTTCCTCCATGCCTCCATCCTCTGTGGTGCTCAGAGCGAGGACGGCGGGCCCGACGTGGCGTGGAGGTAGCAGCAGGGGCCACCAGCGTTGGGGACACAAGGCAGCCCGGGAACGGCACCCGGGCGGGCGGCCCCGAGGAGACGGCTGCCCAGTATGCGGTCATTGCCATCGTGCCCGTCTTCTGCCTCATGGGGCTGCTGGGCATCCTGGTGTGCAACCTGCTCAAGCGGAAGGGCTACCACTGCACGGCCCAGAAGGAGGTCGGGCCCGGCCCTGGAGGTGGAGGCAGCGGTAAGGCCTGGCCTGGGGTCTGGGTGGGGAGGCCAGAAGGCCCGGACAAGCCCAGCCCGGCTCAGCTGGGGGGCTGCTCAAGGGAACCCGTTGGCCTAGAGGGTCTGACAGGGAGGGCCTGCAGAGGGCTCACTAGGAGGGCTTCCTGGAGGTGCAGCACGTGGGCTTGAGATGAGACCCTAGAGAGTGACACAGTGGAAGGAGAGGTGGCGATAGGGGCAGAGCGGAGGTCAAGTGGCTTCAGCAGCATTCTCACCCTGGGTGAGGCCCTGCCCAGCCATAGGGGTCTGGACTCCCTGGGGGCTGCAGTTGCGGTATGTGGTTCAACGGTTGGACCACCTTCTGGGAACTCAAGCTGACCTCTGACCTGAGCTACTGGCAGGGCTGTTGTCTTCGGCAGGCCCCACAAGGGGCTCAGGTTTCAGCTCCAGGCTGTGGTTTGAGTTAGGAGTCCTGGAACCAGAGGGAGAGATGTGTTCCTCCCAGCCCCACCCGAGGGCCCTGGGCCCCTTTCCTCTTGCCCCACCCCTCCCTGTCCCTTGAAGACCAGCAGGGCCGGGGTCCCCGTATGCATGCAGGGCCCGAAGAGCCCTGTAGCCAAGTCACGACTGAAATGATGCTTCCCACGCCTGTGCCCAGGCTGCCCGGGTCTGGCCTGAGCCCTTCCCACCTCCTGACCCTGCAGTCTACAGGGGGCAGGAAGACGGCAGCTCAGGCCATTTTGCCTGGGACTGCACTTGTTTTCCTAGCCTAGGTCTTCCTTTAACTGCTGGCTGCTGCCTGGGTGCAAGTTCTAGGAGCTGTTTGCTGCTGGCCTAGGATTGGTCACGTGGCTCATTCTCATGCTCTTGAGGTTTGGGCCCTAACGGCCCTCAGTTAGTAATGTGGACCGGGTGGTGTGCCGGGAAGTGTGATAAGCCTGGAATGGCAGAATTTGCCAGAGAGTTGTCTGGGGGTCTGGGCAGAAAGATAGCCCACAGTTCCCTGAAGCTGTGGAGGGGAGACAACAGGCCCCAGGAAAGGCTCCACCCCCCCCCAAGCCTCACTCTGCAGGGAGCAGTGATAATCAGCCTCCAGAGCTGAGGCCCGGAGGGCCACCAGAGCCTAAACACCCGGGCTTGCAGTACAACTCGTAGGGAGGCCTGGGGTGCCCTCTGCTGCCACATCTTGGTGTAGCTGTCAAGCCCGGTATGCCCCCCCCCACCCAGTGACCTCCCCCACTTCCCCCGGATCACAGTTCTTGCTTTTTTCCACAGGGATCAACCCCGCCTACAGGGCTGAAGATGCCAACGAGGACACCATTGGGGTCCTGGTACGCCTGATCACAGAGAAGAAAGGTGAGGGGCGGGCCTGGCCCTGTGGCCAGGCCCAGGAACGATGTTCTCCTGCCAGAGCCTGAGGCAGCCACGGGGGGTCAGAGTCCCACGTGCTCTGCCCCTCCCCCAGGACGCCAGGGCCAGCCTGGCGCTCCCTGACCAGTGCGGCTGAGGTGCTGCCCCTCTCCTTCTTGTTCTTGCCTGATGAGAGGTGGAGGGAAAGGCGCCAGGCCCTGGCGGGGGGCGGGGTGGGAGGGCGTGGGGAGCGCCCCCCGGCCCGGCGCGGGTTCTGACTGCAGCTGCCCACAGAGAACGCGGCGGCCCTGGAGGAGCTGCTGAAGGAGTATCACAGCAAACAGCTGGTGCAGACCAGCCACAGGCCTGTGCCCAGGTGAGTGCGCAGGTGCCCCGGACCCACTGAGCCAGCCCGCTTCCTTGGGGATCCACCACTCGGGTGTGTTCCTTTCGTGTTACCCTGATTGCCCTTCGCTACTTCCTGGGACCCCCCGGCACTGGCCTGCCCTAGTGACTGCTCCCACCTGTGTCCTCCGCAGGCTGCCGCCGGGCCCTCCCAACATGCCACACATCTGTCCTCATCGCCACCACCTCCACACCGTGCAGGGCCTGGCCTCGCTCTCTGGCCCCTGCTGCTCCCGTTGTAGCCAGAAGAAGTGGCCCGAGGTGCTGCTGTCCCCTGAGGCCGCGGCTGCTGCTACCCCCACTCCCAGACTCCTGCCCAACCCGGCCAGGGCTCCTAAGGCGGGGGCCAAGGCAGGACGGCAGGGCGAGATCACCATCTTGTCTGTGGGAAGGTGAGATGGGCACAGACACAGAGGGTCCGGGAGAGACATTATACCCAGGGTGGGGGGGACAGGGCCCTATTTGAGCCCTGAACATCCTGTTCAGTGATGGCCCCTCTCTGGCCTCAGTATGCCTCTGGGCAGAAGGGGGGTGGGGTGGTCCGGGAGAAGTCAGGTGTTCCCAGCTGTGCTGTGTCTCACACGAGCCCTTGGGCCCCAGGGCAGAGGTCTGGCCTCCGTCACACCTTGTGGCCCTCAGGCCAAAGGACTGTTTACCTACAACCTGGAGTTGGGGGTTGTTGGGGGCTCATCTGTGGTAGGAGGATATAGGAAGGGCTCAGGCTCTGATCCATGAACTTGGTGTGGGACCCTAGCAGGCGCTGCCCTTTCTATACCCAGGGTTCCCTCTCTAATGGGGGGGGATCATTGCACCACCACCCCTCATAGGTTCCGAGTGGCCCGAATTCCGGAGCAACGGTCAAGTTCAGCAGCCTCTGAGGTGAAGACTATCACGGAGGCTGGGCCCTCAGGGGGTCACCTCCCTGATTCCCCACAACCTGGCCTCCCCACTGAGCAGCGGGCACTGCTGGGAAGTGGTGGAAGCCATACTAAGTGGCTGAAGCCCCCAGCAGAGAACAAGACTGAGGTGAGGGCCTCAGGGGCAAGTATCTGTTGGCACCTGGACCAACCTGGACTTGCGGACGGGGCAGGGGCATCTTTCCTGGAGCCCGGAAGCCCTCCCCCGCCCCGACTCAGCTCTGACCCCTCACTTCTGTCTCCCAGGAGAACCGCTATGTGGTCCGGCTAAGTGAGAGCAACCTGGTTATCTGATGGTCTGCCTCATCTGAGGACACTGCAGCCTTGCCCTGGGAGGTTCCGAAGGCTTCCTGGAGGAGGCAGAGCTGCAGCTGGGCCTGTGAGGATCAAGAAGCAACGGTCCAGTAGACAGCAAAAGCCAAGGCCTGGAGGTGGGAGTGTCCTCCCCGTGCAGAGGCGGGCCTGCTGGCGGGTGCTGTGGGCAGGAGCAGGTTGAGAGCTCCCCCCCCCCCCCAGTCCCTGCCACCCAGTTCCTCCCCTGCCCGTGTCCTGCCCTGGCCAGGTCCTAGGACCCTGCGGGATCCTCTAGCACCAGGTGGCTAGGCCTTGGCAGTGGGGAGGGGCCCTCTGCCTGGCACCCCGGGCCCCACGCCTTGGTAGTCTGCTGCCCCCGCCTCTGTGCAGGGCTCTAGCGAGGACCTCTCCCTCCTCTTCCAGCGGGCCCTGTGAAGGGAAGAGGCAACAAAAAGCCATGGGCTGGAGACTGATTTCCCTGGTTCTAACCGTGGGCAAGTCCATGGCCATCACCTGGTTACAGTTCTTAACTGTGAAGCGGGGAGAGAAAGGTGTCTTGGGGCCCAGGGCTCCTTGGGTTCCTTGCAGGCTCCGGCCTGAGTCGTGTGTGGGGAGAGCTTGACTCCTTGCCACCCCTCCCACTAGTAGCTTTATGGCCCCATTTTTGCGGCTTCCAGGGCCTGTGCCTTCAGGCCCCCATGGGGCTGCCCATCCCTGGCTCTGCCTACAGAAGGGGCTTAATGCATGTGTCTGCCCCCCACTCTGCTATTTTTATTGAAATTGGAACCCCAGTCTTGACCTGGGCAGGGCTGTGATACAGGGTGCCAGCCTGCATAGCCACCCCAGAATCTCAGGAGCGTTCAGGGAGAGGGGTGCGTGGGGCTGGAGAGGCACCTCTGGCCTCGGTGGTTTCTGTGTCCCTGTGGTGTCGGTGTCTGTCCCCCAGCTGGGCAGTGCGGGCGACTGCCCAGCCCAGCTCCTATGTCCACTCTAGCCCAGTGACTTGGTTATTTATGTGGGGCCGTGCAGGCATGGGCCCCACTGCCATCCCCATTTCTCTTATTTATTGAAAATTTGCTGTTGTCCTGTCCTTGTCTACATTCCCATCCATTTATTGGATAATAAAAGATGGGAAACTGGTGTCATGAGGAGCTTCTTTCCCTGTGCCTCTTCCCAGGTCATCCGTCCGTTCACCGAATACCTGTGTCAGGTACCATGTTGGGGACAGGCCATCCCTCCCTTTGAGGGGCCAGCTCTGTGGCAGGTGGGCATGGGGTAGCGGAAGTAGGGAGGCCCCTCACTTCACTGGGTTCTCACTTAAGCCCCTAGAAGCAGTGCCGTCCAATGGAAATACAGTACATACCATGTATGTAATTTAAAATTTCCTAATAGCCACATTTTAAAAAGTATTTAAAAAGTATCAATAAGGCATTTAAGCCAGTATATCTAAAATATTTTCATTTCAATATAAAGTCAGTATAAAAATTGTGAATGAGCCATTAATTTTTTGCTTTGAAATCTGGTATTTTACACTTAAAGCACATCTTAATACGAACTAGCATATTCAAGGGCTCCAGAGCCACAGGTGGCTAGTGGCCCCTGCCTTGGACAGCACAGCTCTAGCGGCAGTGGAGCCTGGAAGATAGGTGGATGGGTAAGACATATGGGGAGCTGGAAAATATGGGAAGGGGAAGCATGGTCCCCAGTGAAGGAACAGCATGAGCAGAGGCCCAGGGGCACTCTGAGGAACTGGAGAAGCTGGAAGTCGAAGGTGACAGGTGTGGGGACTAGAGTGGGGGTGAGCGACAGAAGGCAGCCCCACACGCTCTTGGAAGCCCTTATGCCAGGGGTGCCAGGGAACCTCGAAGGGCATTTAGGAAGGAGAAAGGCAGGGCTGGTCAGCTTGCTCTTGGCCACAGTGTGGAGGAGGGAGCAGGAGTTCTGCAAGGAATCTGTTGCAGCTGTCCAGGCACGAGATGGTGGAGGTTGGGCTGTGCGGCTGTGGTGTGTGGGTGTGATGGGTGGTTGGGGGGGGGAATCCAAGGGACTCCTAAGAACTGCTGGGGCTTGGTAACGGGACCTGGGCCAAGGGATTGGGGACAGCTGTCATACAGCCTGGAGTGCTCAAGAGACCTATCTAGGCTACAAGAATCTCTAGAAGCACTTAAGTGGGCATTTGTACCAGGACTGGACCAGGAGAGGGCTCAAAGCAGACCCTTGGGCCGTTCCAGGGACACTGCCAAGACGTGGGAAGGAGACCAGGGGAGAGGTCTCCTCCAAGCGAGGAAAGGAGAGGAGCAGGGTGCGTTACAAGGCCAGGGGCCACCGTGGGGTCAGGACTGCCGCAACCCCTGGCTAATGGACATGGATGGGGACATGGTGAGAGCAGGACCAGGTCTGAGTGGACTGAGCTTCCTGCAGAAGCCAGACTGTGCCAGGTAATAGCTGGTGGAGACTTAAGCTCCAGGGAGAGAAGGTTTTTAGTTAATTCTGGGCTCTCTGGGTATTTGGTATATTTTTTTGAAGATGGAGCCACATTTAAATGCTAATGGAAGAGTCCCAAAGAGAGGCTGAAGAACCAGCTACTGATGTTTGAGGGAGCCTTGGGGAGGTGTGGAAAGGGACAGCCTATAGGAGTCCTAGGCCTGCCGGAGCTGGGGAAAGGTGGCTGTCAGGCTGGGACTACAGGAGGTCCCACTCACTCTCTTGTCCTTGCTGTTCCCGTTGTAGCCAAAAGTGGCCCAAGGTGCTGCTGTCCCCTGAGGCCACAGCTGCCACTGCTCCCACTCCCAGACTCCTGCCCAGCCCGGCCAGCGTTCCCCAAGGCTGGAGCCATGGCAGGATGCCAGGGTGAGGTGACCATCTTGTCTGTGGGCAGAGGCCTTTCTCCTGTGTGGAAGCCATTGGCAGGGGCCTGGCCCAGCAGCCGCACAGAAAACTCCTGCCCAGAGAAGCTGGGCAGACGTGCCTTGAGATTTGCTCTCTCCCTGCCTCTTGCCTTTCCAGGGCACAGTCTTCTCTCTCTCAGGCTTCTGAGGTGTGTAGAAAAGGGAGGGCACCTCTTAGGGCCTAGGAGACAAAGCTTTACCTGCTCTAGGGGAGAGGAGGAAAGGAGGCAGGCTGCACATTGGGAGGAATTTTCTGGAGCACCAAAGGTTGCCAAAGTCTAGAACAGGAACTAGTGGGCATCATTAGCACTTTTAAGGAAATGTTCCCTTGGGTTGCCAGGGTCCGCTTGGTGTCCCTGTTTGCCAACTGTTAGCTGGATCTCGGGGTTTGGTTTCTCAAACTTGGCTGTCCCCTCAGCCAACCAACCCCACTTCATCCAGGACTCAGATAACACATCAAGATGATGATGAGACAGCAAGAGCCAATACCCCGGGTGGATGGGGTGGGAGGTAGTCCCCCCCACTCTCCGGCCTCCTTTCCCAGGGGAAGGCTGGATTATGAACCCCAAATGCCATCTTGGTGTGGAGACTGAGGCTGGGTCTGGGCTTCCCAGGCCAGGTAAGAGATACCCCTGTCGTGCTGGGCCCTGGGGTAACAGGCATAGCTCCCCTCCAGCACCATCCCCAGCCCCTCATTGTTCACTGGAAGGTAAAACTAGGACTCTGGCTTAAATTTCTTCACCTGTCTCTTGGGGATGAGTTGCTGAGGGATCAGGTAGGGGTAGTTCCAATGCCCTTGGCCTTCAGGGCCACCACCCTCATCTGGAAGTGTTCCTGGCCTGTCCCCTCCTAGGTTTGCCCCCTCTGTTCTTGGCAGCCCTGAGAGCTGGAGGACAAGCTGGGACACTGGGCCGAGGGGAGTTCTGAGTTTGACTTCTCCCTATTCCACCCGTCGCCCCAAGGACTGGAAGAGTGAGTATGGGGGCCCAGATCACCTCCTGCCTGCTCCTGGCCCTCAGTCCTACCCCTGTGACCTGGAGAAAAGTCCCTGAAGAAAATCCCTTTCCTGCCCTGGAGAAACTGCTGTCGACACAGCCCAACAAAGTCTGTGGCCAGAGGTGCCCTCCGCTCCCACATCTGACAGAGCCTTCCACTGCGCAAGGGAGGAAGAATGCGTTCCTGGTCAGGAGAGGACAGGCGGGGAAACGGGGGGCATGGGGCAGAGGCACAGGGCACGGGGTGGCAGAAAGGGCTGGAAAGTTTAGAAGTCCCGAAGTGTGATTACAGCTCTAGTGTGGGCTGGGTCAGTCAGCCTCGTGGGGCCTCCCTTCTCTCTCCAGTTGAAGAGGTTGAGTACTTAGAGGCTGGGAGAGCGTGGATTGTCGGGGCCAGGCCATGGGAGGGAGTGGTGGCCACGGTGCCCAGGGAAAGAAGCGTGGGCCTGGACTAGGGCAGTTGCTTTGCCCAGAGGGGAGAGGAGGAAAAGATTCAGGATAGAAACGGACAGCATGTGACTATGTGGATGGAGAGCACCTGACCTTCCTTGACTGTCGTTCTGTGACTACAAACCTGAAAGCTCTTCCCTGGGTTTCCCACCTGACAAATTCACCCTTTAAATGAACACAGACACTGCCTCCTCCAGGGTGGGCAGAACGTGGGACTCGGCGCCTGGGCCGTGGAGCCAGAGCGAGCGTGAGCTCCAACTCTGACCTTGGCCAAGGTACTTTCCACGGCTGCCCCCTCGCCACAGGCTCACCTCCCACTGGGCTGTGAGGATGAGGAGAGTTACCGAACATAAGGCACAGTGCTGGCCCCATGGTCGGCCTTCGGCGGACGGCAACCCTCCTCATTCGTGGCTTCCCCCGGCTCCTGTATCACCCACCTTAGTCCGGTGCTGAGGGCCACCTCCCAGGCCCCTCAGCTGAAGCCCGGGGAAGCCCTGCCGTGCCTGTGGGGAGATGCGCCAGGGGCGCTACCGGACTGGTGAGAACAAGTTCACAAGGAGCCTGGGAAGAAACCCAGGGGACTCACTGGCCTAAGGGGTGGTCTGTGTCTCCCTGCCCCAAGAACCACCAGTCTGGTCACCCCGGACTTTTTTTTTTTTTTTTGGAAACTTTTTTTAATAGTTATCGAATGTTCTACAGCTTACAGTAAATATCATAGTTACAAATTCTTGGCTTTAATCTTTCAGAGTGATCACTATCTGATCTTCAAAACAAAACAAAACAAAAACCCAAAAGAATCCAAAACAACAAAACAAAACCAGATTTACACTTCATACACACAAGGCGAGGCCATGGGGCTTTCCAATCTTTACACTCCAGGCTGTGTTTTGAAAACACTTATAAGTTCTTTGATCAAACTACTTGGAAGACACCGGTCAAAGGTTTATTATTATTTTAAATGTTTTTTCTTTTTTAAAATGTGAGTTCCAATAAAATTTAAAAATTAGATTCCAACCTATAGATTAAAATGAATTAAAAAATACAAAACCATATACAATGCTCTTACAGGGATGTTACACGCCACGAGAACAGGTTTCTCTGTCATGTGATGGGAAACAGGGATGCAATGCCTTTTAGTCGGGAGATGGGGACAGACCCTTGGGCCTTTAAAGGTCATTATAGACAACTTCCAAGTTGCTAGAGGCCTGGCCTTACCTCCCCTTGGGTAAGGAGGAGCTGGAGTCCCCCCACAGATCCACATGATCTGGCTGACCCGAGAAGGTGGTCTGTGGGCATTCCCACTGTTTCCCTGACTCACAGGCATGAGGAGGAAGGCTAGAGCCTTGAGATGCTGGTCTTGCTGGGGTCAGGCCCAAAGAGGATTTCACCCATTTGACTCCTATGGGCTGGTACTTATCTGCAAAGCTGTTACATCTGTTCTCTTCAGGAAAGACAGTACCCACTCTACCAGGAGCTGGAATGGCTACAGGGCCTCACCACGGCAACACGAATGCCCAGGGACTACGGATGCAGCTGTGGGGAAACAAGAGCTCTAGTTTCCCTTCCCGGCTTTGTGGCGGCCAGTCCCAAGCCCTGTGTTCTTCACTTGGCCACTGGGCTGGACTCAACAGCATGCAAGATAAAAAAATAATCACTGGAGAAACTGAGGGAATGGGGCCCAAGTCTGGCTCAGGCAAGGTTGGCTACGGAATGTTGAAGCTGGCCTGCCAGGCAGGAATTTTGAAGGCTGGGCCCTAGAACCACGTAATCTGTAAGTTCAGAAACGAATTTTCTAGGAGAGGGGAAGACAGGTAAAGGACTGCAGTCAACCTGGCATGCCCATGGGAGCCTGGTCGTGGAGGCTCAGGTATGGAAGTCGATGGTTAGCCTGACTGGGTTTCCTCTGCTGTGATCCTGCTGTTGGGCAAGACCCGGATTCCCCTGGGGCTGTGCGCCTGCACGGAGCCGGTCTCCTACCTGCCTGCTTCACGGCCTGGCCTGCCCCTCTCGGAAGCTTGGCAAGCAGAGGGGGACCGCGTACTCTGTAGGGTGTGGTAGAATGCAGGATGGAAAAGCACAGCTTCCCTGTATCTTCACTCAGTGGCAATGGAGGAACGCCGCGGTGACCTCTGAGTGATTGATCCAGCCAGAGTGCTATAACTAATACCACACAAAGACCAAGACCTGTGCCATCCAGGCCTTCCTTCTCTGGCCATGGAGCAGAGCCAAGGATTCTGATATGCAGGGCTCCAGGCTTCGCAACCAAGGCGCCTGCCCTACTTTTATGCTCCATGTGATTCACTTCTGAATGCCACTCGGAACAAAGCCAGCCCCTCCAAGGGAGCCCCCCTAGCTTCCTGGGATTGGTTAAACCTCAAACTTGGAACAATTTGGGTGGGCAGGGGTAAGAGCTGGGATAGAGTAAGAACTCTTTGGTCCTGGTTCTCACCCGTGGGAAAAGCAAGCTCAGGCATTGAAGTCAAATGTGCTTTTGGCCATTCAGGGAGACACCAGGTCCCCTGGGAATGCCAACTCACTGGGTGTGGACAGTGGGCAGGCTTTCCAGGGTCAGAGAGCATGGGTGTACAGGCTTCCCAGGGCCTTGGGTCTTTCAAGGGACGGATAGATACCTGGGGCTGCCCTTGAATGTGGCTTCAGTCCTAAGCATCATGACCCCAAAGTATTTTGTTCAAGTTAGGCTTTTTGTTGCCAATTCTCATCCTCCTAGTGCTGCCAGGGTCCTCAGGGCCTGCCCGTCATAAAAATCTCAAGCTGGGAGGACTGAGCTCCCCAAATCTCTTGGGAGTCTTCCTCTGTTTAGGGCAGATAGCTCACCCCTTCATACCTGCCACTGAGACCCAGCAGGTGACAGATGCCAGCTGAAAGAGCAGAGGATTTGAAAAGTTCAAGTCTGGGCTCTTTCTCTTAACCGTATGACTTTTGTCAAGTCTCTTAAGCCTTTTTTTTTTTTTTTTTTTTTTTAAAGTAAGCTCTAGGCCCAAAGTGGGGCTTGAACTCATGATTCTGAGATCAAGAGTCACATGCTTTACCGACTGAGCCAGCCAGGTGCCCCAAGTCTCCTAAGCCTTTTGAGACTTAGTTTTTTCCATCTATAAAGTGAGGATTTGGCAATCAATGTCAAAGTACGTTGTATATTAGAAAAACTGTGGATAGGTGTATGTGGCCTTGTTCAATATTTAGCTAAGGGGATATACACTTCCCGGTTACTGCCAAGAGGGGAGAGCTGCAGCAACCGTCCTGTCTCAGCAAAAAGGTTATGTTCTCACCACTTGGGTGCACTCCAGACTCTGGACTCCTGGCCCCTAGGCTAATGGGGAGAGGGAGTCAGGGAGAAGGTGGGGAAGCCAAGGGGGGATGGCCGTTGACTGGAACCACCTGCGCCCCTAACCCTGGCCACCAAGCTCGTGGTCCCGGGGGGGAGGCAGCGGTGTGGAGAGGCGTTCGCACGCTGCTGCCAGTGTTGACGCTCACTCTGTCCTGTGGGCACATCCCTCGTCCTCTGGCTTGCTGGCCTTCCTACAGTGACGGGGCCCTTCCAGCTGACCTTCCGTCCAGCTTTACCAGTGGGCCATCCAGTGGCAGATGCCTACGATCCTATCAGGAAAGTTCCTCCTGCCCGAGGCACACTACTGCCCCTGCTCTCCTGGACTTGTTCCCTTTGCAATGACTCCCCAAGCTTGGCTAGGCTTGTGGATCTCCGTCAAAGCAAGAAGGGGAGGCCAGCAGAACTGGGGCCCCACCACACACGCTGAAAAACGGGTGCTGGACTTGGGCTCTTCCAGACCACAGCCTTTCTGCCCTTTGTTTTTGCCTTGGGGCCTGTCTTTGAACTGGAATTACATACTAGGGCAAAGGTGAGGTGCAGAGCACAGATGCTTTAGTCCACAAGCCTGTGTGTGGTGTCAGGCTGGAGGGAAAGCAGACAAACTGGGAGTCAGGTGGCTGTGCCACTGATGAGCAAGTCCCTTTGCTCTGCCAGGTCTCTGTGTCCCCAAGGATCAAATGGGAGGAATACTCTATTTCACAGGGTTAAGCCAGACGAGCGGGTGTGAAATTGCTTTGTGAACCGTGAGGTACCAGATGTTAGTTTTTACTTACTGGTATAGAAAGAACAAAAGTAACAAGGTCATTCCTAGGTCTCCTCCTCTTTCCCTCCTCTTCGTGGTTCTACCCAGCTCACCTAGAGGCAGCAGGGTTCAGAGAAGCCTATTAAGATACTAGTATTCTGCTCACATTGGCAAGTTCCCTTTCCTTCTAGAACCAGTTTTCCTCATTTGTTCGATGGGTGTAAGAACTCTGACCCCGTCTCTCTCAGGGCCACTAAATTAAAGGCTGGGAAGTGCTCTGAAATCTATGGAGCACCTGACAAATGCAAAGGTTTCCTACTGTTATCATTAGTATTATTTTGGCATTTTTCCAAACACATATGACATAATCTGGAACCACCTTCACCCACCCTTACAAAACTAGAGAGTAGGAGGAGGTATTTGCAAAAAATGGATTAACACTGGAAAACTGTTGTTTTGTAAAATGAAACCCCCTCAGCACCCTAGACCAGACCATTCAGAATAGCTAGGTTTCTCCTTACTGGTCCTGCGGCTCCCTGGAAGGCCAAGAAGGCGGGTCCCCCACTCCCGGCTCTCAGGTGGATGCTGATGGGCTCTGCCCTCCTGGGAATGGCCAGACAGCCTCTGAGGTCCTTCTGACTCAAGTTTCCTGATTTTTTCCTCCTTTAAGGGTGACATGGGAGGTAGGGGTAGGGATATGTCCAAGTATGCGTGAATTTAAAATGAAAAGGGTTATTTAAAAGTCCCAAATGTTATCGATGATCCCATTTTGTACAGTAAAATGTTCCTGCACCCCTCCACCCCCAGAGGGGCTGCTGGCCCAGCCAGAAGCTGGGTGCAGGGGACAGTGCTGGGACAGTGGGCTCCTGGCTGAGACTAGCCACAATTCCTGACTCGGGGTTCCTCTTCTCCCATGAGAGCCCCTGTCTCCTGGGCCTCATCCTTGTCCTCCTCTCTTCTCAGGATGAGGGGCTACTGTCCTAAAAGCATAGATTCTCCTTCTCAGCCAGCCCACTTGCTCCTTCTAGGGCTGGAGTCCAGTACAGAATGAAAGTTCCAGATGTCTTCACAGAATTTCCAAATGCTATTTCCTCATTTGCAATTTCTGTTCCTGCCATCTGCCCCATGCGACCTCTGCCCAGTCTTCAACCCCTCCTTTGGAATCCATGGAGGAAAAGAGCAGAAACCAAAGCCCAGAGACTGTTCCAGAGTTCACCAGGTGTGGGTGCTGCTGAGTTAATTTTTATAAAACCAAGCTAATCCATCCCTAGGTAAATTGTTGTGGATAACATGCCCCTAGGTAGGAAGGCTGCATTTAATGCTAATTTACTGCTAGATCTAGGGAAGTCCTTTCCTCTTCTCTGGGCCTCAGCTTCCTCATCAATCAAACAAGGGAATGGATGAGATGATTGCTAAGGTCCCTTCAGTTCCATGAGTCTATGAAATGTTTATTGCTATTGCTTTTCCTTCACTATCCTGACCTTCAGAGCTGCCAGCACCCACCTGGAATGTGGTTCCTTCACTTTGGCCGTGAATGGCACAAGGTAACCAAGAGCCCCATGGACAGACTGGTGAGCCCTGGCACCGGGAAGGGCAGAGGGAAGGGAGAGAAATGCCATAGGTTCCCACTCTAATCAGGAGGAAGCATCTTATCAGAGTGGGTCCATGTGGGCTCAGGGGCCAAGGTCTGGATAACATAGGGCACCTGGCCTTCCAAGGCTTTGGAAGGCTGGGATACCATCACCCTGCAGCTGCTTGGCAGGTCTGGGGTCAAAATTACCTTTGAGGAAGTGCCAGGTCAGTTAACAACACTGTGCAAATCAGAGGGTCCAGGCCCAGACAATCTGGCCAGAGACCTTACAAACCAAAGCCAGCAGGCAAGCACCTCTCTCCCCTCTTCCTTCCCACAGTGCCCTCCCTCCCCCCGCCCTCCCTCAAGTTCTCCCAAAGAAAGAATCTGGTTTTCCCAGGTTCTCACCTGGGGTATTAAGCTGCTATGAACACTCCTACCTAATCAGGTGGTTCTGTTCTTGGTCTGTTGCGATGGTTCTCAGAAGACTTTCCTTTGTGTCAGGACACAGTCATGTCCTAATCTTGCTTAGGAAAAATAAAGAAACGATTCCCCAGAGATGTAACTTGCTCAACAGCTCTGAGTTTCTACCCTGGACCTGAGGGCCACATGTGTTATGCTCTTCAAAGGAAATCACACCTTCAGCTGAACCATTGCAATAAACCCCACTCTGCCTGCCACTAGACTGGGGTCCCCGGGGACCAGATGCTTGGGGAAGGAGAGAAGAAGAGCAGAGAGGATGTGCCTGGTCAGGAGGAGGGGACAGAGCTGGAAGGGTAGCGTCTAAGAAGGGGACAGTGGGGAGAGGCAGGAGATTAGAAAAAAAGCAGCTTTTACAAAAACCAAAAATAAAAACCAAAACCGTTAAAGATGCATAAAGTGACCCTTGCACTTCCGTTGTCTCTTCTTGCAAATAGAGGTGGTGCTGCTAGGGGACTGCTCCAGCACCTGTGTAAGACTTGAGTAGTTGCATACAATGTGTGACTCCAGATCTGAGGAAGGAAGGGGAGAGCCATTAGTGACAATGATATTCCTGAGGCCATTTCAGGAAGCCACCGGATCCCCTCCCCTCCCTGTGGGAGCCCCATATGGAGCCCTCAGTGCCTTCCTGGTGGAGCTGCCTGCTTCCCGTCCAGTGCCAAGAGCTCCTGGAGGAGGTGGAGGGCAGGGCAGATCAGGAGGGAGGGCAGAGAATTTAACAGTGACGTCCCTGGAGCCCTGCACTTCACCGGAACTGTCTCAGGAGCTGTGGCGGCGGGGGGGGGGGGGTGGGGGGGGGTGGGGGGGGTGGCAGGAAGGAAGCTGATGGGGGAGGGGCGGTGGCCCAAAGTCTCCATCTGATTAAGGTAAGACTTCAGTGGAAGAATGAGGGTCAGAGTTAAAGGGAGTCTGAAGACTGTAGGCAAAGAGCTCAGAATGTAGTACTAGAGGACTGGAGTTCAAGTCCCAGCTTAATTTTTACTGGTTAAGTGATGCTGAACTAGGTATTTATCTGTAAAACAGAGCTAATAATCCTCATTTCACAGAGTTACCATAATAAGGATTATAACATATGTAAAGTACTAAAATATATGTAAAGTCACAGCTGTCCTAAAGAGTGGTATTACTGAACCTGGAGCAGGAAAGCGACTGGTGACTGTCACTGGCCCCTGCTGACACCCGTGCTGCAGACCAGGTGAGGGGCTTTGCTAGGGGCAGTCCTGGTATTCGCTCATCCTCCTACCTCTCCCAGCCCAGGCCCCACTCACTTGGACGGGCTGCAGGCTTTACCAGTGCGGGGGCACATAGCTGTACGCGGGGGTCCCTTGGGCCCTGTATGTTGGCATGGAGACAGGGTGTGCCCCGATCGCGGTGTGCTGGGGTGCAGTCAGCAGGGTACCTGAGCATTCAGAGAGAAGAGTAAACCCAATAAGGCCATCCCAGGGCACTGGGATGAAGAGGATGAAGCCGTGGCCTTTCACACAGCTGCTCCCCAACCTGGGCCCCCCACCTCCCCACCTGCTCGTGAACTGCTGCTCGCCCCTCCCACCTTGCCAGGCTTCATCTCCTTAGGGAGAGTTTTGCTGATGCTCCAGGACAGAGTCAGTCACTCATCTTCAATGGCCTCCTTCTACTCTTCTTGGTATGCTCCTATTCTACCGAGTGGAAGCTGCTGGTGTATATGGCTGTATTTACCCCTAGCCCTGCTGTCCCTAAAGGCAGGGCTCTGGTCTGCTCTATCAGTCACTGGGTCCCAGGACCAGAACAAGGCTGGCACCAAGCAGATAATCAACAGCTTGCTGACCTGATCTGGGGAATGAGGCCTCAACAACCCCTTACATTAGGGGCAGAATAAAATCCCACCTCCCACCCACTAGACCTTGTATTCTCTTCCCTCAAGTGATTCTTTAAAAGCTGGGTCTCTAAAGGTTATTCACAGCCCTCTTGCCATCTCATGCTCTTCTGAATGTCGGCACATCCAGAGACTTTCCCTTCCCTGCTATTCCTGTGGTGTCTCCACCCCAGTGCTCAAGATTCCAGATGGACAGGGCTCTGGTGTGATTTCCGGTGTAAGCCAGAAATGGAGAACGGGTCCTCCATGCCTTACAATTAATTACTGGACAGGGTCTTGAGCTCCTGCCTGCTAAATAACATTGCCCCACGCCCTCCTTTCTGGAACCAGAGTCCTAGTACCATTGTCCTTCCTCTAAACCACAGCCTCCCCACTGACCTACCTGCTTCCAGCCTCTCCCATCGAACCATGCCCCCGCCCTGCAGCCAGAGGATGTTTAAACCAAACCCATCTCTCCTCTGCTTAAACCCTTTGCCAGCCCCCGTTACCTAAACGTATCTGAGCCTCTCCACTGTAGCTGTGCTGACCGCCCCAGCTGCCCTTCCTCCAACTCCATGTCCCTATTTTCTAAGGGCCCTGGACCATTTCCATTCTGTGAATGTGCCATGCTCATGTTCTTTCCACCTGGACTGCTCTTCTGTCTTCCATCCCTCTGGTTAGCTTCTGTCCCCCCTTTGGAACCTAGCTCAACATGTCCTTCTTAGTGAGATCTTCCTCATCCCTGTAGACAGGTTCCCGGAACCCTCCAGCACAGAATTTCTCATGCGATGCCACACTCAATTCCACGACGGTGTTCTCCAGTCTGCCATGTGTTTCTGGAGAAGGGGGACAGACACACAGATGCTGTCCTCACCTGCTGACATTGCCATGGTGGTGCCGGCCACCATGCCCATGGCCACACCATTGGTCCTGGGGGCAGCAACGGGCGCCGGGTAGATGGCAGAGGGAATGCTGTTGGGCTGGACAACCGTGGTGTGGTGGATGACGTGGGGCTGGGCAGCGTACACCGGCTGTGTGTAGTAGGCTCCCTGGGGAAAAAGGCTGAGGTCACGCAGGCTTTTGGAGACGTGGGGTAGGGTATGGGGACAGGAGAAGGGCGGAGAGCCTGTTCTCCCCAGACCCTATGGGGTGGGCTCAGAGGAGCACGGGCCCAGGGACTCAAGGTCTGCGCCCCAGCAGGGATTCTGGTCTGTCTTACTACGTGACGATCTAATGGGTAACAGCCCTGATTTTAACACTTTCAAATGTTTGTATCTTGTTGCGCTGTGCTTCTGCAAGCCGCCTAAAATGTAAAGGCAGGGACCATAGTCAAGGAGGAAAAGATATGGATGGGGCTGGTGAATCCAGAACTGTGGGCATGCACGTGAAGCACTGCTAGCGGGACGGTCACAGTAGTGTGAGTACTGCCATCTCACCTATTGACAACTGTCACAAATGCAGAGCACTTCCTCAGATGTCTCTTACTATTTCTCTTAGGCAAAGAGGTGAGGATGGAGCCAGAGGTCTCAGGGGACCTCCCACTGCCTACATCACACGGCTGCTTCCTGCTGCCACAGCCCACAGGCCTGCTGACCTTTGTGGGGAGTAGACAGACACAGGATCATCTTAACCCAGAACTTCTCAAATGCCTCTACTAACTACTGCCAGGAGCCTCCAAATACGGGTTTATAATCTCAGAGGTCTGAGAACATAGTGCAAAACAGCTTGCCACAAACAAGAAAAATCCATTTCAAGTCTATTGTTTTATCCTCTATAAGTTTCACATTCTACTCTACAATGTAGCTGTTTTTTTTTTTTTTAAAGATTTTATTTATTTATTTGACAGAGATAGAGACAGCCAGCGAGAGAGGGAACACAAGCAGGGGGAGTGGGAGAGGGAGAAGCAGGCTCACAGCAGAGGAGCCTGACGCGGGGCTCGATCCCACAACGCCGGGATCACGCCCTGAGCTGAAGGCAGGCGCCCAACCGCTGTGCCACCCAGGCGCCCCAATGTAGCTGTTTTTTAAATCAAAGTGTTCTCCTCACTACTTATACCTCACATAGAATTGTCACCCCAGAAAAATGTGCCAGGTGCATGCTCATATAGTCCCTATCATAGCCATCCCCTCAGAGTACACACACTCTCCAGCTGAAGGGGCCCAGATGGGGACACTAAGGCACAGAGGGAGACAGTAACTTACTCTAGATCACACAGTGAACTGGTAACAGAGCCTGAGCCCTTACCTCCCCCCCTGTTTAGCTCACAGACTCTGTCAAGGAAGGGTAGATGTGGGGGTTAGGGAGAGAAGCCCAGACACACTGGGTCTCACCCTGACTCAACTAAAAGCTCCCTGTGTGACCTTGGACAAGTCACTCTCCTCTCTGGGTCTCAGCTTCCCCACTTGAATAAAAAGGAATTAAGCTAGATGATCTCCAGGGACTCCTGCTCCTCTGACATTCTAGGCTCTGTTAATCTACATGACTTCATGGGTCACCCCTCCAGGGGCTGAGATGGGGTGAGCGAGTGTGTAGGCTATAGAGCTATTTTTTCCATGTACAACAGTGACAACTGGCCAGAGCCATGAACTTACCTTTCCTCCCTTTCTCACCCACCCCCACCCCACCTCGGGCAGTGACTCCTTTACCTGTGGAAGAGGTGGGCCCAGGCTTCCACAGGTACCTACCTGGGCATACAGATTCTGCTGGGGGTAGGCACTTCTGATTGGATACATGGCCGTCTGATAGGGGTTGGGTGATGGGGAGTAGGGGGGCGGAGCAGTATTACTCTGGGTCGGTGGGACCTTGTATGGTGTCCCCGCAGTATATCCTGTACCAAGGCAATAAGAGAGACTTGCAATTAGTTGACAGAGCAGCATTGTTGGAAGGCAGCAGGTCCCAGTCACGACTCCCCAGACAAGGGTGGGCTGATTCCAGGCTGGAAACACAGATGAGAACAGACAGAGAGAACAGGGCTCCACCCAGAGAGCCCCGGGCCCAGAGGCAGCTCCCTCAGTCCTGGTGCACAGGGGTGCATAAATGATTCTGGCATCTTTTATTTCTCTGGTTCTCAGGGGTATGATCTATAGAATAAGAGGCCGGAACCAGATGATCTCTTAAGGGACCGCTGCAGCTCGGACAGTCTGGGAGTCTGTGGTGCACCGGGAGACAGGCCTGTGTGTGCAGACAGACGGACAGCCTCCACCCGCTCACTCTCTACTGTGCTCCGTCTTCCTGCTTTCTGTGTCCTCCCTCAGCGGCCCAGGGTGTCTTTTGCTGCTGGTTTTCCCCCTTACTCTTTCTTTTTCTCCTTGTATCTCTCTCTTTTTGGACTTCTCTCTACCATGTTCCCCTTCTTCCCTGACAAGTTTTAAAGCGAAAAGCCCATAGAAAACACCATTCAGAGATCCTCGTCTTCTGAGATGCTAAAAAACAGCTCTACAGAGCCAGCCTTTCCTCTGCTCCTGGGGCCCAGGGAAGGATCACCTCGGCCTGAAGGCCTGAAGTCAGGTGTCACAAACTCACATCACCTGGAACCGAGGCCCCAGGAAGTTCACAATCAGCTGTTCAACCAAACTGTCCCGCCTTTGCATCTTCTGGAAAATAGAGTCAGACCCTACGTTCGCAGGAAAACCTGAAACCTAGATCACTCAGGAACAAGACTATGTACTTCTAGAACACAAAATGAGATGATTCTATGGAAACCAGGTGATCGTCGAGTGACCTCCAACTCCCTTACTTTATACAAAGGGCTCAGAAAGGGCAAGTGGTTTTAGAAACTTCTTTCTGAGTTGAAGTGCCAGTGCCAGGAGACCCTGGCTTCTGATTTCCACTGGGGTGTTGCTGGAGCTTCTTCCCCGTGCTTCTCATTCTGGCTCAGTCTGGCTGGCACATCGCTGAGCTTCTCCTGGCCTCAACTCAGCTCTTTTACCTATGGGATGCTCACCAAGGACTTTGTCAGCAACATGGTGCTGATTCTGCAACAAGGGACTGGGAGGCAGAGTGGAGAGGGGTGCTTTATTGGAAGAGAACAGATCTAGGCTTCAGTTCAGGCTCTCATCCAATTTGCGGTGACAACTGCCAAGTCTCTGGGCCTTAGTTTCCTATTCTGTTAAAACAGAAGGCTAAGAATGAAGATCTCCTCCTGAACGAAAATCCCATTTTTCTAAAGATCCTGAGTCTCTTCTACCTTAACCCTAAGTAAAAGCAAGCTGTCATAAGGTCACAAATCTCTCAGTCCACAGCACTGGCTTGGCGTCCCCCACCCCGATGAGGTACTCAACAGGACAGGAGAGCTGCTATTTGACTGTCACAAAAGGCACCACCAAAAGGTGTCCTGTCCTCTTCCCTGGAATCGTGTCATTTACTCTTCCCCCTTTCAGAGCCATAGTTTGTTCCATGGGAAACTGGTTTTGTGGTCAGATATGCTTGGGAAATAAGTAGCAATGAGGATGGAGTGGAGAGAAAAACATGCATGAGAAGGGAGCACTGTGAAGAAGTAGAAGCTAGACGTGGAGGTATGAGTGAGCTGAGAGACGAAGTATGGAGCAGAGTCCTCCAAGTTTCTAGACTGTGCTGGTTAGAGCAGGTGAAGCAGATGCTGTGGCGGAGCCAGGACGTCTAGGTTGGTAACACCTACCAGGAGCCATCTGAGGGCTCCTTCACCGTGGAGGCACGGTTTGTCTGTAAAACAAAGGGGCTCTCAAAATGGGCATGTCCCAAGACTGTACGATGGACTATGTAAGTCTGAAGGATTTTAATTGTTTAAACACAAAACAAAAAGAAGAGTAGCAGCAATGTAGAATAAATAGGTTTGTTTTTTATTCCATGACCCTAAGAATTATTTTTTTTTTATTTTATTTTTTTAAAAGATTTTATTTATTTATTCGACAGAGACAGAGACAGCCAGCGAGAGAGGGAACACAAGCAGGGGGAGTGGGAGAGGAAGAAGCAGGCTCATAGCAGAGGAGCCTGATGTGGGGCTCGATCCCATAACGCAGGGATCACGCCCTGAGCCGAAAGCAGACGCTTAAAGACTGAGCCACCCAGGCGCCCCCTATTCCATGACCCTAAGGATTTTTAAATGACAGGATGAACTATGAATCCCCAAAACAGGGATATGCAGGAGACTATTTCCAAATTTATTTATTACCAAATCTATTATTCACACTATTAACATTTAAAGCACACAAACGACAGGGGCGCCTGGCTGGCTCAGCTCGAAGAGCATGTGACTCTTGATCTCAGGATCATGGGTTTGAGCCTCACACTGGGTGTAAAGATGACTAAAAATAAACTTAAACACATAAATAAAACAGGCTAACTACAATTTTCTGGTAATCGCAGCTTATTTTGGGAAGTAAGGTTTTACTGTAACATGGCCATGCCCATTCCTTTACTTATCAACTATGGCTGCTTTCCTGCCACAATGGTCGTTACGACAGAGACCATATGGCCCGAGAAACCTACAATACTTATTATTTGGTTCTCTATAGGGAAAGCCTGCCAACTCCTGATCTGAGGAATAAAATCAGGTATGAGGAGTCCTGCTAGAGTGGAGAGCATCTCTCTTCTATGCAGAAGGGCAGGACACCCCTGAACCCTAAGATGCCTGCTCTGAAAGTTACACAGCACAGTGTAATGGTTATGAGCAGTGTGCAGCCAGACTGACCACCTGGGTCTGAACCCCAGCCCTGCTATTTAATAGCTACAGACCACAGCAGTCTTGTCATCTGTAAAATGGGGCTAACAACAGTACCTACTTCATAGGGTTACTCTGATAAACACATTAATAATTGCAAGGCCCTCAGAATAGGGCCTGACACATTAAAAGCACTTCATAAAAGTGAGCTATTATTACTCTCTTCTCTCTCTCACTGTGTAGAGAAATAGCAAGCCTCCTGTCCCGGGGATGTGCAAGACTGCAAGACTACAGTAGGGAGGTTAAACTCTGACTTCCATGGTGCGATCCAACTTGGAACACAGACTCCAGGATTCTAAGATTCTAAAACCGTATGGTTTAAAATACCATGACTTTACAATTCTTTAAAGTTAACAAGCCACCAATGCTGGCGTCTTTCCCTTATGCTCCCCAAGAATGTGCTCTGGAGTTTTTATCCCCAGGGGAAGCCTGCACTAACCCTCTATGCCACAAGGACAACCATCTTACACAGCGTTGAGGTTTTCCCTCTGAAGAAAATAAAAAAGCTCCAAGAGCCGGGAAGAGAATTTGGTTTCCACATCCAAGAATAACTTTGTCTGAGAATGTTTCCCTTTCTTCATGTTATAAAATGAGATACACGCATACTCAGAATACAAATCAGCAGCCAAAAATACAGTGCCACAGAAGAAGGCCCTGCTCGTTTGTCCAGACAGTTTGAGAAGGAAGAAGTAGAACTGCAGAACTAGAGGAGGCCTCAGAGACCATTAAGCCGAACACAAACAGTTCCCAGATGAGATGATGAGTCCATGGCTGAGAGAGCGCAACTGCTCACCAGGACTCAGGACTCAGTGCTCCTTCCTTCAACTACAACGGTTCTCAAGGTTTCCATCTGGGTCAGGAGGCTGCAGAAACTGCCTGGGCCCCCAGCCTGGGGTCTGTCAGTGAGTCAGGTCAATTCTTCTCTCAAGGAATGCCCTCATTTGGACTAGAGAATATCAGAAGGCCATTCTCTAGTGCTGGTGTTCTAAGTCTCTGAGTATTTCAGTGAGACTTTCATGAGAAAATCATTGCAGAGGACTTTCTATAACTGATTGGTGGTCCTGTCCATACCACCGAGGATTAGAAATTCCCCTGGGGCTGGAGCCTGGGCTACCTTGGGTAACACACAATTTTAGGATTTATTACTCTGCCTCTAAGTAAAAGAAGCTGTTGGGCTGGATGCAAAAAAACTCACTGTTCTTGCTGATGTGAAGTCAGACTCCGCTCCCTCACTGAAGGCCTGGCACTTGTGAATGGATTTCTACCTAAGTCTGAAGGTTACAGAATTAGAACTTGGGAATGCTATGCCTTAAGGACATTAGAGACCAGCATTCAATTCTCTACCTTTTGAATGAAGAACCTGGAGCAGAGAGGGGGACAGCAACCTTCCCAAAATTGTACAGCAAATCAGCGCAGAGCTGGGCTCAGAGTTTAGGGCTTACCATGCCCTGGCCAGGGCTCCTTTCTGAGTTATAGGTCTCTGCAGTCCAATCTTGGACATTTGGCATATTGGCCTTTGTGTCCTTATTTCACTAAAGGCAATATCATGACAGAAAAAAAAAAGGAATTAGATCACTAGAAGTCCCAGCTCTGCCTTAGGAAAGAGGCTTTATGAGGCCCCGTTCTTTCTCTCAGGTTCCTATTATTTTAGGCTCCATCAAACAGGATAATAGAGTGTGTACATTCATGAGATAAAGCCATTTCAGCCCTCCCTTCTATCTTTCTGCACTATCATAAATCTTTTTCAGTTGGAGAGCCCCTACCACCTTCAAAGGCATTGATCCTCATATCAAGGATGCCTTTTAGACTAATCGGTTTATTGACCATCAGATTTACATGCCTGAACAAAGCTCTACGTCTGAGTCTTGCCTTGACCCCCAAGTCTCCTTGTTGATAGCTGAACAAGAGAGTGTGGAATAAGTAGGAGGGAGACCTAATTACAAACAGGCTTAGGAAGTGTTAGTAAAATTCAATTTGTCAAAGTACCCTGAATTTTCTGTGGCATTAGAAGCCACGAAACCTGTGTGCTGGGAGGAACCCTGGTGGATGGGGGAGGGTCAGGCGAACCCACTTCTATTTTACAATTGCACAGGTTCATACGGGTCTTGCTTAAAGGAAAATGGGTGCGTTTTGGTCCTTTCCAGGAAATGTGACAGGCTGTGAGAGGACTGTGGGAGCAGCTGCTGGACATTTCAATGGGACTTCAGAAAGATTTCCACCCAGGAGAAAGCAAAGCCTTCTATCATTCAGACATTCTCACTGTAGAAAGGGTTGCCTGTGGAGGGAATGAGTACCCTGGAGATATGTGAGCGAAGGCTAGGTGGTCAACTATGGGCAGGGCAGTTAGGAAGCAGGTCCCTGCTGGGGTGGTGGGTATACAGGTGGTGGTGAGTACATAGCACCAAGGTGACAGAATCAGGAGTCTAAAAGCTAGAGAGAACCTTAAAGATGACCTAGTCCTGCCCCTTCATTTTACAGTTGGAAAAACCTAGGTCCAAACCATGGACATCAATTAACCAAGGTTACACAAAAGCCCATCTAGAATCCAACTCTTTTGGTCACCGCATTCCAGGCCTCTTTCTGTTCCGCTGCGGCAGGTGTGTCCAGATGCACCTACAACCATACGTGTGGATTTAAGAGAGAATATGCATGTATAAGCCTGTTTACCTCTATGTCCATTCAATTCCAGCCGAGGTACCTGGAAAAACTCCCTACTACTGCCATCCCTCTCTTAACGAGTCAAATTAATCTCATGAAAAAAGTCAGTAAATTTAACTGGAACCTTAACCTGAGTGATACCATCTTTTTTTAGTTGTGCTGCTTGCTACTTGGATGGCGTCGTACGTATTACCTTTCTGAGCCTCACCTTTCCAACTTGAATGAAATTCCACCATAGTAGAACTCTAGCGTATATTAAATGAGAGGGTGATTATGAAAGCGAATCCTCTAATAGGTGAGAGTTATGTTGTTTAAATGTCAGTTGATGTTAACATCTAGAGCAATGGTAACTAAGGAGAAAATAACATGGGTATTTTAAAGAAAAGGAAAAAAAAATGCAGCATAGCCTTCTAATCTATTTAATAGATTACTAATTTACTGAACCACAGACTATCAGGCGTAGTCTGCAGCATCCCTCCAAGGGTATGTCAAACCCCTGCCGGCACAATTTAAGACATAAGCCCCCCCCCCCCCCCCCGCCCCGATCCAAAGCCAGCCACGCCTCTTTTGGACAGCTCCAACAAGGCACAAAATCTTGCGATGGAGTCCAAGTTACCTCCGTCACTCCTAAACACTGGTCCTCATTTTATGCAGTGGAGCCTTGTATTAAAAATCAGGTGTGAAGGTGTAGCCATTAGTGAGCCCGCTGGACCTCAAGACGAACGTAAGCAATCTGACCGGCCAGATGGTTTCTGTCTTCCCTGAGGACTCCATGCACATACCTTGCTCCCACAGCGTAGCTTCCCCACGGGAGTGTTTCTCATGTGGAGGGCAGTTCTGCCTCTCCAGGAGATCTTTAGAAATGTTTAGAGATATTTTTAGTTGCTGTAATGAAGGTCTGCCAGCACCCAGGGAGCCAAAGCCAGGGATTCTGCTAAGCACCCTACAATGCACGAGTCAGCCCCCTCCCACAAAGAATTATCTGGTCCAGATGTCCCTAGTGGCAAGGCTGAGAAACCCTGTGCCAGCTGGAGGAGCCTTCTCTGTCCAAAAGTCCACTGGCCTTCAAAGGCGCCCTCTGTTCTTTCCCTTAAAATGCAGCACCAGCTCTTCCCTAATCACACTTGTTGGCCAGGTGCATACTTCCTCCTCCCTCCCTCACTGCTTTGTGTCTCCCCAAAGCTGAGTACATGATCAAAGAGGATGACCTTTTCTGTATGGGGAAGGTCAATTTTTTGTGTGGGTAGGAGAACCTCTTAAAACAGTATCTTATAATATCCATTTTAAAAGTTCCCTTTCCTTTCTTCCTAAGAGACAAATCAGTCCCAACCAAGGGGAACAAGGAAAGGAGGAGACAGGCTGTATTTACTGAAAGCCGCAGAGGACGCTTGGTAAGTTCGGTTCTCGGTCCCGGTGTCCACTGGGAGGTGGAAGGTGCCTTCAGTACCACAGGAAGACGAGTTCTGTGGCCAGGCCTGTTTCATCAGCAGAGTTGCTTAAGGGAAGACACAAGAATGGCATTAGGCAGAAATTAAGAAGTGGGCACTACCAATCACAGACACAAAGCAAGGGTCTTGTGCTGGATGGAAACATATAACCCAAGGGGCCCTGTTCAGACACACAGGATGGTTCAGCCTTTCTGAGATGGGTGAGTGCGTTGGGAGGAATGCTGAAGTGAGCTTCCGAATGATTTGAAACCAAGGAAATCTGAGCTTACACTAAGAGAGCAGGGATTTTCTACCCACTACCAAAAACCATGAAGATGCTTATGAATACCATCTCCTACTGCCTGACATTCTGGCCTAAGGCTCTGGGATATTCCTTAGCCACTTTCTTATTAATATGTAGCGACTTAGGAGCCTCTGACCATGTACTGGGCCAGATAAACCGAGTACTCATTTTTTATGCCGAAATCTCACCTGTAGGGGCGGGGGTATTTAATAAGTTGTTCTCAAAGAGAGACCTCAAAAGAATTACCACGTGACACGAATGCTGCTGGACTGTCATCTCTTCCAAAGGGACTGAGCTTTGGCAGAGTTCAGAAGGCACAGGCTGTCCAGTGAGGCACTTCCCACTCCTCCTGTACACCCAGCTGGGGCCAGACAGATAACCCTCTTGCACACCTTTTATATCTCCTGGTGAGGTGCTGCTGGGGCCCCACTTGAGATGTCCCCTCATGAATTAGAGAGGATCTGCTGGGCCATTAAGAAATTATATGTCAAACTTGGGGCAGGTGTAAAATAGAGATGTGGCCCAGTTTGAAAGAAATCTGCAGAGACTTCCCAGGCTGACCTGAAGCTCAGCCTGAGAAATTTGAAGGATGATGCTTCATATGATCTAGAAGTGGGGAATGACTCAAAAAACTTACCTTCATGGTATCCTGTGGGAAAGGAGAGAGGAAAGAGGGTTTCAAAGGGGGGAAAATGCCTAACGTTTTAGCGATTTCTCTTGATATACTTTCTCCTAGAGGAGAAACTATTTTTGACCCAAATTTCTACTTAGAGTTGGAAGAATAATTTTAACAGTATCTTTTGCACTCAAATAAGATCTTGGATATGAGGGGTTTTAAAGAACATTAACAGGATTGGGGACTACACTGGCAAAGTTGTACACACTTGAAACGTGTTAACAAGGGGCTAAGGGAAAGCAGGGTGGGATGAGAAGTACACCTACACACTCTAGTTCCACAAAGGCAAGGACAGTCCACCACCAGAGAGATCCCATAACCCCTCTGCCCAATCGGGTAACAGGTAATGCCTCTGATTCCTTCATTCATGGAAGTGCTGGGGCCAGAGGAGGTCAAGGACTCTGTTGTTTGCCAAACTAAGGCTAGAAGTGTAGCTGTTCTGGGCTGGTGCTGCACTTGCATTAATGGCCCGCAACACATACAGCAGATGCTGAGAAATGAGAAGGAAATCATGGGCAGGAAAGTGACACTAAAAGGAGAATTCTGGCAGAAGAAATGGAGATCCAGCAGAACTCCTTGCAGAGTCCAGAGCCCTTGCTGGGCATCAAGACATGGCTCTGCGGACAACACTGGAGGGGGGGCGGTCTGATTGAAACAATTATCTTAGGTTTCCTTTCCCCGGTGTGGGGGTAGGGAGCTCGGAATTAATAAAGGATCCAATTAGTGTTGAAAAATCTTATCAGGATGTCTCCAAATTTAGAACCTGCCACTCAATGTGGCTGGGAAGCCCTGGTCACTCAAAACAACTCCCTAAAAAGCATGTAGTTCTGAGAAGTCACATGTCCTCAAGACCCCACAGGGACTCCATAAGGAAGCAGGAGGCCTGAATTTAGCCACGGAGAATTTGGGTGTCCTGTTCCAGTCCAGTTTTTTCTCCAAGTGGTGCATACTTTACCACAATTTTCATAAGCCAAGTCTGACATTAGTCTGAAGGACTGCGTGACAAAGTAAATCAAAATTAACCAAAGAGTAACTGAAGCCTACACTGCACTCAGCACTGAGGGGAGCGCCACGGTGGACAGGAGCACACGTGGGTCATGGGCACCGCACACAAGGTATTCATGGGCCAGCTGGGGATGCAACACAGCCACACGCCAACCAGAGAGTGAACAAGACAGCATTACACACAATAAAATAACAGTCCAGATTAACCAGGAAAGAAGCAAGTGCGACTGTGCCTTTGATTGTGTCTTATCTAACTTATCAAGTGAACTAAACTCTGTATGTTCTTGAAGAAGTGCGTGTTTTCTTCTGGTTTCACTAAAAAAGAAAACAAATACTAGTATTTTCTCTATTTCTCTCTATACTTTAATGCTTAATAACTTAAATAACTGGACAAATATGAGACCAGGAAAACCAACAAATACTAGCTGTCAACTTGACTTCCTCATTGGTCGGTTGTACCGTATAATCTTCATCTTCCAGGTACAATTCTAACACAACCCGTTCTGCTGGTGGTAGCGATTCAGAGCTCAGCTGTGGGACGAAGACAATCCAGTGGAAGCTTCAGAGGCACAGTAAGAGGGGGGACTGCTCTGGCAGGCATGCCTGCTCCTGGGTACCATGGAAAGTACCAACTCCTAGAAATGTTCTATATTTTGAACTGGGTGATAGTGAAATACAAGTTTATCCCAGTTTCTGTGATTCTTAGAAGACCCTGTACTTGCTGGCTTATGTGTCTCCCCCACGAAACTGTGAGCTCCTTTAGAATAGGGACCTTGTCTTACGGTCTTTATCTTTAAAGGGCCAGTGTAGGGTCTGGCACAAAACATTTTGTGAAGAGAAGGGCTCCACACATACTTTTTAGTATTTCTAGTTCCGATGCACATACATACGCATTCTATACACGTGTCAAGTATTCCGGAGTTGTACACTTGAGACTAGTGTGCTTTACGTACTACTGTATATGTGTTACTCCTCAATTTAGAAGCGAGAGACAGAGAGACAGAGAACCCTTGGCAGTGAAGGGCCATGGCCCAGTCACAGCATGCTGCCCACATCCAGGTGCTGGGTTGTTCACTTCCTGGGATACGGGGCCCTCACGCCCTCCGACACTTGAACAATCTGTTAAGCACACTTACACGGAGGAGAGGCAGCAAGGGACCATCATCCTGAATAATGCAGTAAGTCAGGAAATCTGAGTTCTAGCCTGGGCTGTGCCACTTATTAGCTGGGGGACCTTGGGCAAGTCACCTAACCTTCCTAAGCTTCAGTTCTGTTGTCTCACAACAGCAGTAATAATCTCTCCCTGATTGCTTCACACTGCTGAAGTGAGGATCAAAAGTGAAGTGTCATCCAGCCTCACGGTTCCTAATTTTGGCATCTGCTCATCTTCGTCCCCATAGTTATGGACAGCTCTAATTTAAGTCCTCATCATCGCTTAACCGAACTACTGCAACTGCTTCCTCATTGTTCTGTTTTTAAACCTGCCAACTCCAATCTCCAAACTGCAATCAAGAGATATTTCTAAGACCTAAACCTACTCACAAAATCTTAAAAACATTCCATGGTTCTCCACTGCCTACAGGCTAAGGCTGAACTTCTTGTACGGCATTCAAGGCCCCCCATGATCTAGCCCTGTGATCTCTCTAGACTCTCATTGTTCTCCCTTTCCAACCCAACACTGGAGCCTCACAAAATTTATCATTCCCAGATTATGCCAAGGAGTATCATGTCACATCTCTATATTTTTGCTCACATTGGTCACTCTTCCCGGTATGTCTTTCCCCAAATGCCACCTGGTAAAAATTTATTAATCCACCAATCATGAGCTTGCCTCTACTATGCAGTCTTTTCTTTTCCCCACCCTTTGACCACAGTACCTACACATATCTCATACGGTTCGCTATCCCAGTTTCTGTGATTCTTAGAAGACCCTGTACTTGCTGGCTTATGTGTCTCCCCCACGAAACTGTGAGCTCTAGAATAGGGACCTTGTCTTATGGTCTTTATCTTTAAAGGGCCAGTGTAGGGTCTGGCACAAAACATTTTGTGAAGAGAAGAGCTCCACACACACTTTTTAGTATTTCTAGTTCCGATGCTATAACTAGAGGGTAAGGAAGCATGAGAGCTTCTACCACTTTTTATGGAGTCTTCTGTCCAAGTTCATGTATCTTGAGGCAAACAAAAAAATGGATTCCCCATATATGATAAAAGAAACATGTCTGTGACCAACAAAAGTTAAAATAACACAATTATAAGAAGCTAGGCTGTTAACGTTTAAAAGGACCTAAGAGATCACCCGGAATAAAACACTACCTATGGCCTGGAGACATGACATTAGCAAATTGCCCAAGATCACGCAGCCCACAGCAGCGGCAAGGGGAAATTTTCACAGCTCATCTCCTGAAAGACGCGCCATGCACAAATTCAATATTCAACATCCAAATAATTCAACGTTAAAAGCTGAGAAAGTGTGCAGGGATTTTAATGAAAACATTGTCCTGAGCAGCCCAGGTGAGGGTAGTGAAAGTGGCAAATCCCTCCCATGGTCCCTTACTGTCTGTGACAAAAAGGACCTAGTCCAGTTACACTGCTGGGACCCTCACAGGTGCCCAGAAGTTCCCGTGGTGCCTTGGGCCTGGAGTCCACACTGCCCAGAGGACCTCACTTATTTTTAGCACACTTGGCCCTCACCTCTCACCATCCAGAAAAATGCCCTGGAAATGAGCCAGAGCTCAAGATCTGGGCTAAGGGAACAGATTATATCTAAGGTCAACCAGGTCTTCAAACATGTCAGACTGCCAACAGAGATGGAAAATCTGATCCTGGGCAGACTGTTTTTTGGGGTTCGTACAGGCATAATGCAGGCATTCCTCCACAGGGGCTGCCACAAAGCCAACAGAAGAGCCATACAGGCTGAAGAATTTTGTTCACTTGATTGTTTGAATTCAGCAGCCAGGTTAGGGTGAAAGTTTCTGACCTAGGTCACATGGGACCCCGGAGGTGAGGAAGGGGAAAGACGCCTTTTAGTGCCATGATCCTTCTTTGCTGCCCTAGGGGACGGTTCATGTGTGTCTCCAACCCATGATTTTGCACCATCAGACATGTTCCTGCATGCTTTAGGAACTGCTGCTGAGCCACCTGGGGGAGCCCAAGCCTAAGGGATGGGATTTGGGGAGGGAGGGCGAGGGGATCTACCGTTGTTACGAGATAACACATTCATAGGCCATAATACAGATGAGGAAAAATAGCTCTCCTACCATAAGCTGAATGCAGGAACTGAAACTCTGTTGGATAGAAATGTTAGTTGAAATTACCACTAAGAATTTGTGCAAAGTAGTACACATCGCAGTTACAAAAACAGACTGTCTCAAGATAGCAGTTTCCCCCAGGTGACATAGGAAACAGTGAATGCAGAGGGTGTGAAGTGCCTCTACCCTGGAAGGAACGACAGACTTGCCATCCAGGAAAGCCCACTCATCGAGAAGAAGCACCTCCGGGATGGGTGGCTAACCCAAGTTAGTGCTCTTTGCGTAACAGAGGGACTTCACACATGACAGAGGCTTTATGTACCAGAGGAAATAAGGTTCAGGGACAAAACCATCACCTCTGGCCTCTGAAGAACTGTCTGTAAAGCTCCAGAGGGCTAGGACCAATGCAGAGATACCTCACGTGAGACCTCTGGGAGAGTATGGTGCTTCAGACGGTGCACAGGCTGTGGTGTCAGTCAGACTGGGTTTGAATTTCAGCTCCACTCTTTTTTAGCTGTGCAACTCTGGACAAGTTCTTTAACCTCTGAGCAAAACTGGAAGCAGGAAGATTCAACTCACACAAGACTAAAGTCAAAACGTGTGACATGCCTTGCACAGTGCCGGGAATATGGCAGGTATTCAGAAGACACGTGTTCCTTTCCCTTGCCTTTCCTCAGGTTTGTCATACGCAAAATAGGAATACTATGTTTGCACTTTATAAAGCTGCAATGAAATCAAGTGAGACAGTAGATGAAAGTGATTTATAAACAGACTTCTTGTGACGAGGTATTTCATTTCTATCTATATTAGTTATTCTGTTTATCCTTTCATTTTCAAGTCAGATTACCAATAATGTGATACATCCTTTGGTTTCCAGATTCTGAAAACAAGTCTTAGTCGGCTCCTGCCTCCTGCAGGGCCAAATAGTTCTTAAATAAGATCCCTGAAGTCATTAAGAGCTTGGAAAAATCCAAGTACCCACACTGCTTTCAGAACCAATGAAAGAGTGAAGTGTTTCCCTGCATCCTGAACAGATGACATCTCAGAGTACTCAGAGCTGCTAAAAATAGCTCTCTCTGAAGCAACTTCTTGGTCTCCTTGAAGAAGCCGAGAGAAATTTAAACCGGAGAGCCTGGCTCCTTTGCAGGCTTCTACCCCGCAGGCATCTCATGGCATCACAAATGGCTGGTTCTGGCAGGAAGCTGAGAGTAACCTACATTGCCCTCTCTGTCCTTGAGCCAGCTCCTCCTCGGCAGGAGCTCCCCTACGGCAGTCAGGAGACCTGGCGAATGCCGAGGCTGGCCTCCCGAAATATGAAACAGACCAGTTGTGTGTGCGCGCGCGCGCGCGTGTGTGTGCGTGTGTGTGTGTGTGTGTGTGTGTGTGTGTGTCTAACTCCAAAGGAAAGGGGATCTGCTCAAGGTCGCACCAAAATCAGTAGGAGAGTTAGGGCTATAATCCCAGTCCTTCCAACTCCTAGTTTGGGGCTTTCCGACACAATGTGTTAACACCACCCTCTATAGTGTATGGGTTTTTAAGGAAATGGTCAGGATGCTGCAGTCATGGCTTAGAAATATGTTGAAATTTGAAAACACAAAATCGGGGAAAATCAAGTTAGGTGAGGGCTGATATTTTATGTCTTAAAATTAAAGCTTTATTAGTACTTTACACCTGCCTGGAACTTTCCAAACTCATCTCCTATTCCACAGTCCCAAGCTCCTCCTGTGTGCTCTCCCTAGTCTGTTTGCTCTAGTTTAACTCCTTAATTTCCCTCTGGCCAACTGCAGAGCACATAGCGGGATGCCTGGGTTTGGATCTTTGGGCTAGTTCCCAACTTCTCTAAATTTTAGTTTTCCCACTTGGAAAATGGGAATAACAATAGTAATTCAAAGGTTTGTTGTGATAGAAAACAAGTCAATATCCATAAAAAGCTTAAAATAATCCCTGGTACATAAGAACCATTCAACAAATATCACCTATTTATTTTTATTGTCTGTCCTTCCACTTTCTTGCCAAACGAATCCTCGAACAATTCTACAAACCATCACCATAAGTTCTGAACATTAAGAGAAAACGCCCCAGTGCTGGAAATCAGAACCGTGATGAATTCACAGCCTCCAGCCTCAGTGGGCCCTCCTGTTACACAGCTGTGTTACCTTCTCCTTCACACCTTGACCTCTCTTCTTAAGAACCTTCCCTCTATCCTTGCTCACCTCTCTCTCAGCAAATCAGAATCATTAGACAAGAACTTTCCACTTTCTACTGGGGAATTTATCCTAAGCACATCCATCTATGATCTTTTCGTTAGTCTGAGAGGAAGCCCTGCCCTCCTGTGCGAGGCACCCCACTCCACCTGCTCCCCCAAACAGAGAAGAGAACGGAGCTCTAGATTTCTCACCTCACCAAAGCCTCCTTGAAGGCCTGGCTCCTGGCACCCCTCCTCCTATATCTCTGACTTGTCCTCCCCACTTACTCCTTCCCATCAACACTTACTTAACCATGCTCATATCTAAAACATGCCTCCTTTAATCCCGCCTCCCCTTGTTCTCCTTGCCCTCGTAGCCAAGGCTCTTGTAAAAGCAGGCTCCCTCTGCTAGCTCTGCTTCTTCGCTCCCAGCCTCACCATCTCATTGACTCTGCTTCCACTCGCCACTGGCGGCCTCCTGACTATACACACAACATATCTTCTTCGTTCCTGACCTTAGCAACTACTCACCTCATTTCCTTTTAGACCAGGTACTTTACCAGATCTCACAGCATTTAGATTTAAAGCATTTCTATACTGTGAGATATAGAAAACCACTGTAGCTCTTAAGACAGAACTTATCAAACTCGATTAACTCTTTTATCAGAGTTAATTTCTGCAGCTTTTATTGTTTCTGCCTCATATTATACATTATTTGGAAATATATATCTTATTGATTTAAAGTGAATACAGAATAAACTATTAATGCCGAGATGGATTTTTTTTTAGCCTGTGGGTCACTGCTACCCTCACAAACTCTGAGGGCAATGTCTTTAGCTTCCTCAAGTCTGAATCACGTCCAGTGTCATCCAGAGTGCCGTGGGCACTGCAGGGGCAAAATAAATGTCTGTGGAATGACACAGCTATGTAAGCACTTTAGAGGTTAACATCACTTATGTGCATAAAATAGTTCTTGTCTCCTAAAAAAGAGGGGGTTCATAGTATGTGTGTGCATGTGTGTACAATTACAAAATGATCCCTACTTCAGAATGAAGTAACTCAGATTCAGAGAGGTCAGGTGATTTAAGGTTGCTAATTTAGGAAGTGATAGAACTCAAATCCAGGTCTTCTGACATAGCCATGTTCTTCTCTCGTTTAAATATTCTAGAAGAAAGGGAATATGGTAGGATGAGTGCTAGGTTGGCACAGAAAAGCATGAGACCAAGAACCAGAACATCTGCCAAAGGTTCCAGTCCATATGCTACTGCTGATTCACTGGGTAACTTGGACCAAACACTGCTTGTCTCTGGATCTCCTGTGTCAAGAGAAGGGGTTGAACTGGAGGATCTCTAAGGTCTTTTCAAGCTTTTTAACTCTAGAATAATCATTACTAAACAAGAAAACGGGTGTTATCATGGCATTCAAGGCCTTTCCACATCTTGCCCTTGGATATCTGTAGTTCAGATTCACCTATTATCTCCACCCCACAGTGTGCTTCAACCATTCTCACTACTTCCAGGTTCCTCAGCATCATGCCCTCACACTGCCATCCCTTTGCCCAGGCTCCACTCTGTCTAGAATGCTCAACTCTTCCTTTGTGTGCTTAAAAGAATGCCTCCCGCTTCTCACTCGGGTCTCTATCGCGAGGCCCCCTGTGAGTCCTCCTGTACACTTTCAACCTCAGAAGACTGTCGTTCTCTCCTCTGCTTCCTCTCTTCTTAGACGTATTCCCTTCACCATAATCATCACACAGCTGTAAATCTGTTTTAATGCCAGCTACCAAATGAACTATAAGTTATTTTAGGCAAAGATGGCTCTTTTTCTCTATTCTAGTGTAGAGGGCATTCAACAAATAAACACTTGTTGAGTAAATGAAGAGGAACTTATATAAAACCATCTACAGCCTTGAGGTAAGTAACACATTTCTCTGAGAGATGAGGTATCTTGTCCAAGGCCCCACAACTAGTGAGTTATCAGGATTCAAACCCAGGACTTTCTAAAGCGTCCATACTTTCTCCAGCCCCTTGAATGTTAAAGCACTGGCTAAGTGTGAGGGTTAGTGTCAGTGGTAAGACTCTGCACTGCTCCTAGCCCAAACTAGAACAAACTTTTTCAACATTTTCAAATCTATTTCAATCTCTATCCAAGGAGAGCTGGGCCTTTGTTATTTTTGAAAAACAGGTTCCTTCCCTCAGCATGAAAACCAGCTCTTTATCCTCTGGTGGCAAGTCTCTCACTCCGTTCCAAATCCACATCCAGGAAGTCTGGTGAGTGTGTGTTTGCGTCTGTGTGTGTCTCAATGGCAGCCTTAGGGGAAACCGAGCAAAGACTGGATTTGGACATTGTTTGGGAGAGCACAGAAGGTTCTGTGAGGAAGATGCATGTCTCAGATATGGCAGCAGAGAAGAGATGGGCCAACCTTAAGTCCCAAGGAGAAGGGAGGAGATTCTATTCCCACCCCAACCCTGAGGCTGAACTGCCCCAGTTCCCAGAGGGGACTCCCAGGAGAATCAGGCTTGGACACGTTGAGTCCAGAGCAATTAAGGACAGGGAAAGGCCAGCAGGTGGGTTTGTTTTTCCAAACAGAGCCCACCTCCCACCCCAGGCACCACGGCTGGTCTCTACTTTCTCCTTACCTGGAGCATAACTGGGGCTATTGGTGGGGTACAGGCTGGGATTGTAGGCAGGGGCTGCTGCCGGGTAGGCTGTAGGGTAACCTATGAAGAGACAAAAAAGCCCCAATTAGTTGGGCAAGAAGAAAAGGAAAGAGAATCCAAGTCCCAGTCTTGGCCTTCAGCCTCTTCATGGGCCTTTTCAGACATATATGTGACCAGCTTATAGCCTCTATGAGAAAAGTCACCAATACCACAATCCCAACATATGCAGATTTTTTAAATTTTTCTATTTTTTTTAAAAATCAGTATAAGAACTATATGTCTAATATACTCACTGTAAAAAAAAAATTGAAACGCCATAGAAGTAGTATGTGGTAAAAAGTTTACGTTTACTCTCACATTCCTGCTGCAACACTACTTTACTCCCCACGGGTAGTAACAGCTATCCTTCCGGATAGTTTTCTACATCTTTTTTTCTTAAAGATTTTATTTAATTATTTGAGAAACAGAGTAAGCGAGAGAGAGAGAGAGCACATGAGCAGGGGCAGAGGGAGAAGGAGAAGCAGGCTCCTTTGCTGAGCAGGGAGCCCCATGCAGGGCTCAATCTCAGGACCCTAGGATCATGGCCTGAGCCGAAGGCGGACTCTTAGCCGACTGAGCCACCCAGGTGTCCTCTACACATTTTTATACACATATATTCAGTGGTGTTCTGGTAAATATTTAACAACTGGCTTGAGGGAACTGAAGTGGAAATCTATGTGTAGCATTCGCCAAGTTCCATGGTATAAATACTCCCACCACGGCCAACTTC